>NC_142138.1:24969000-25597500 GCF_024610735.1 Ursus americanus | reverse complement strand
GCTTTCAAGGTTTACTGAGAAATGAATCATGCCACTCAAAGAAGTGCTTTTCCCTCCTTTTTGCATGATAAGCAGAGAAGGAAAGGGGAGAAAATAATTGTATAGTGCACTGCCTGCGGTGCCTGGCACTTTGTGTGTATTAGCTCATTTGGTGACAGTTGAAAACTTTGATGGAAGCACAACTGTGCGGTAGAAAAGAATGAAGACTTGCACTTTCATACCCACCCCCCCCATTACAGGATTTTTATTCCCTCAGTGACAGCAGTTCTTGGTCATGCAGCTTCGAAGAATGAAGAGGTAGACCAGACGAAGAGCGGTGGGCAGCAAGACAAGGTTTACTGAGCAAGAGTACAAAGCTCCCAGAGAGAGAGGAGACCCGAGAGGGTTGCCATTTTGGCGTTCAGATCTAGGGGTTTTTATAAGCTCTTTTGCAGAGCTATCTTGAGCATCTTGAGTGTGGACCCCCTGTGGATTGGCTGCTAAGGTGTGCCAATCAGGGCTTTGATCATGCACCTGTCTACCTATCGGGATATTGTTCACATGTTGATGGTCTTCTGGGTTGACTTCTGGAGACTAACTGCCTCAACCTGTGATAGTGACCAATGTTTTATGATTAATTGTTTCGTTTCAGGATGTTTTGCAAAAGTCACTTCTGCAGAGGCTGCTAGACAGGATGCTATTGTGGTCTTGTCTAAGCTGTAAAACAGGACACTAGTGTGGTTTCGCCTTCGCTGCCCTGGCTCTCTGTTTTCTTGCTGGGGACCCTGGCCCTGAGTACCTCATTGTCCGACCAGCTTCTAACACTGCCACTTGTTACTGCAGTCTTGGCAGCTAACTCAGACTCTTGGAACTTCAGTTTTCTCCTGAAAAAATTGAAGGATATAATAATAATTCCCTTGGCAACCAACATGCTTTTAACGAGGATCAGTGTAAACGAATATTAAATATAAGCCAAAAAGCATCATACAAATATAGAAATATTACTGTTTCTCAAATTTCTACAGAGTATGGATGATAGTGGGCAAATATGGAGAAGATGCTTCCACCTTTGGAAACTCAATCAAATGTGAAAGTCTTATCTCAGTGATAACCAATATTTTAATTCACTCATTCGTTCATTTGGTATTGACTGAATTCCTACTATGTGCATATTGAAAGCACAGCCCAAGTGTTCAGATATCCTAGGGTCTTCAATTCAGTCCAAAAGCAGCTGTAAGTTCTCAAAATCTTTTTATACAGAGTTATGAGGTTCCATTAGTAATAACTAGCATATTTTAAATGACAGAGGAAGGTTGCCAAAGCAATAGTGGGCTAAAGGCCTTAGTCATGTCTGGAGTCAAACGTTGGTAGGGCCTGCTGCTGCTAAAGCCTTGGCTCTCTTCTCAGGGCAGGAGAGGTTGATGCCTGGAATTCAGCAAAGGCTTAGTCTCGGTTGAACCGAATTAAATAAATGGCTACGGCTTGCACAAGAATCATCAGATGTGATGGCTAGATGGAATGGGTGAAATTTCCAATCTAGCTGCCTCCTTTAGCAGAGGAGGTAGGAGAAGCTCGCTAAGGTTAAGTGCCAAGATCATGCAGGCAGTCAATAGCAGACTTTAGACTCCAAATAAATCTTCTGACTCCCAACTCTATGCTATTTCACCATTATATCAATTTGTGATCGATCAATGATCAAATCAAACTTTGATTGATCAATTATCAAATACTGAACTCTATTTTAAGCGTTTGTTATTAAAAATAGCCTTGCAAAAGATGGAAAATAACGCTGACTTACCTAACAGGCTTGCCCAAAAGACTACAAAATAATGATGTCAATAAAGTACTTCCCATATTTCATGATTTATTCCAATGATAGCAAACGTGGCCTAAGTTTATGGACAAGCAACAGAGGTACATTAAATCTTCTGGCCACCAGGGTAGCAATTAACACAAAGCAAAATTGCGCATAAAAGCTATCCTGCAAAAGCCCCCTTCTTGGCATAATAATAATATATAATAAAGTGTCAACAGCACCCCAGAAGTAAACTAGCACAAACTGTGCCTTCATTTGGTCTCTTCTCTCATCTTTCTTTTCCTGATTATTAAAGGACAATAGTATGTCCCCTAAGGAAAACAAGTGCTTTGTATTAGACAATCATGGGGCTGTGTGTCAGTTTTCCAACCTGCACAATTCTGATGACGCTGAAGGCAGATTATTCACACTCTGCCTGAGTTTCCTTGAGGAAGAGGGACTAATCTGCAGGCTAATCTTGGTAGCTGTTGAAACCTAGAACTATTTCAATCATTTCCCAATATCATCTTCTGGCGATATTCTCATTACTTCCTCCTCACTCCTGGTTTTGGACTTGTGACATTTATGAACACGCTGCTCTTCCTCATGGAGCGTGGGTATGATCAGACCATCTACAGCACCTCTGGAGGGTCGTGAGCCACGCTGGGCCTGCATAAGCTCTTCTCAGATAGATAGATAGATAGATAGATTTTTATTTATTTATTTGAGAGACAGAGAGTGCACAAGTGGTGGGAAGGGGAGGGGGAGAAGCAGATTTCCCACTGAGCAGAGAGCCCCAAGCTGCTTGATCCCAGGATCCTGGGATCATGACCTGAGCCAAAGGCAGACACTTAACTGACTGAGCCACCCAGGCACCTCTGCATAAGCTCTCCTTAAAGAATTTTACACTAAAGTAGAAAATGCCGAATGAGGGGTGCCTGGATGGCTCAGTCGGTTAAATGTCCAAATCTTGATTTTGGCTCAGGTCATGATCTCAGGGTCTGGAGACTGAGCCCCGCATTGGGCTCTGAGTTCAGCATGGAGTCTGCTTGTCCCTCTCCCTCTGCTCCTACCCCAACTTGTGCACTCTCTCTCTCTCTCAAATAAAAAGGAAGGAAGGAAGGAAGGAAGGAAGGAAGGAAGGAAGGAAGGAAGGAAGGGAGGGAGGGAAAAATGCCAAATGGCAGAAACTTGAGAGTTACATTTACATTGCTGGACCCATCAGTTGACGTGAAATGTGATTCATTTTTGGCAGAAAAATATTCATTTGGTTCCATTTTCCCTAGTGCCTTGGAGGAATGCATCTGGCCTGTTTGCCTGAGTTCCAAGTGAGCAGATCTTCAATATGTCTGGCATTTGGGGAAAGGAATTGTAACTTTGAGTGAAGGTAAAGGGACTTACAGAGAGGGCCTTGCTAGCAGCCATCTCATGCTTTAAAGCAAAAGTAACACACAAAGTGGTGACAAATACAGTGGGATGGTTAAAATGTAAGCTTTCACATAAGAACTCAGTTTGAAACTAAGCTCTGCACTTGGCGATTGTATGAACCAGGGTTAAAATTAAAACTTACTGTAAAATAGACCTAAAATACCTAACTGAGAGCAATGTTGTGAGGATAAGAGAAATAATGACTCTAGATCATTTATCTGGTGCCCATAACATATTAAGTGCTGAATAAATTGGGGCTTTTATTATTACAAATAATAATACCAAACAAAGGCAACTTATTCCCTAAAGAGTGCTTCTTGCTCGTTAAGAATTCAAGGGGCTTTACAGTGTACTAACTTTCACCATAAATATGCAATAGATCACTACATTGACCTAAACTCCCTGAGCCGATTGATGAAATGAGAACATTTATTCCTGTAAAGATGTAAAGCTCTGAACTTCCAGAATATAAGTGGAGATAAATCTAACCTATGTCTCGTCCCTTCCACTGGGCATATTCATGCACTAGAGTGAAAAGCCACGGCTGGTAAAAGAGAGGCTCTGCAGGGTACAAGGAATTTCTTTGGAAATACTTCCATTTACAAAATCCTGACCTATACCACCCTAAAGTACTTCACAACAAATCCTCTTCTCCAACTAATACAGATTTCAACATTAGCAAAGGAAAATGCTGATAGAGTAAAAATCCAGAGTAATCTCATTCAGTGATATTCTGCTATCCAATTTAATTTGCTCTTCTCTCTTATAAATAAGACTAATGACATAAGTATAATGCAGAATGAAAAATTACAATAGTACATTGAGTGTCATGGCAAGCAGCCAGTTCCTCCAAATTAGGGTTGCTGGTTAAAATACAGGATGCTCATTAAATTTGAATTTATGATGAACAACAATTTTTTTAATGTAAGCATGTTCTAGGTTAGTCCTGGCTTTTAGAGGTAGATTCAGAAAAATCATCAGGGTCACCCCTCATGACCAGGCTCCATGTCAGATGCACATTTAGGACATAAACATTTAACTGTGTGTCCTATATTTTCATTTGCTAAGTCCGGCAACCCTCTTGCAAATGAACTGAATCAAACCAAACTCTACAGTTACTTGCCATGCAATTATTTGATCACCTTTCAAAAACTCATTTTCTGAGACCCCTTCAGACATTTTCCAGTACTTGTTTATTTCAAAGGGAAACAAAAAATTGTAGTTTAGAAATTTATTGAATGTGGTCACTTTTTATAATTTAATTTTACATAATTGCCATTTATATTAATGATAGCTTTAATTAACATGCATAAAAATAGTACTTCGCTCTCCATAGACAATCGTGAAATAGGCCAGTGTGGGCTTCTGGGAACTGGAGACAGTTTTACTCTTATGATTGGAACCAGCTGGACAATTTTTTATATTAAGACCCATGACCATTTGGACACAAAGAAACTTCCAATTTCAAATTCTGGACAGTTTTCAAATCTTATCATATGTCTGATTATTTAAAACCCAAACGTCAGCTTAAGAAATCCGTAAATGAGACATCCAAGTCAGTGGGTATGCTAATGAATGTCCCACACGTTTGCCAAAAAACCCCCAACACCTCTTAATATGAAAACTTAAGGTGATACCCTACTGCTCACAAAGCATTTTCTTAAGTTTCTCAAACTACACTACTTGTTCTTCATAGCAGAAATCAAAAGATAAGCATGATTAATATCAAACTGTGTAAAATATTTTTGTATTAAAGCAAACCGATCTATAATAGATGAAAAAGGGAAAAAATGTGGATTTGTTTTTTAAAACGTGAAATAGGAGACCTCAATAAAATTGTTCTCTAATTTAAAAAAACCACAAAACCCAAAAAAACACACCAAATTCTGCAGAGCTTTCACTAGTGATGTCATAGTTGAGAACTGGGTATTTTGGACTTGATATGAAATCAATATCACGTAGTCATAGGTTGAAAGTTCATTTCACCCATGCTGATTTTGGACATTGCCAGATTCATACCATCAAGGTTTTAATGCTGTTGGACTCCCTTCTGGAGGCTGACAGGAGATGAAGTCTGGGAAAGTCATTCCAAATCCCAGTGATAGTCGTAGTGCAATTTCTCAACACATCCCTACAGAGTTTTGTGGAATTTTCCTCTCATAAGGAGACCCTGTTCATCGAATTGTTCAGTGTGTGAGAGAAGCTTCACAATGATGTAGCAATGACAGCCTCAGTGTGTGACCTTTGTTTGCTTGGGTCCCTCAAGCCTCAGTGTGGGTAGTAATCTTGATGACCTCTGGCCCCTGAACTCGTCACAGGAGGATTCCAAGTCCATTTTGCATTTCCTGTTCAGTCCCTAGTGGATTTTGATCCAAAATGAGTAAGACCCAAACCTAGACCTCAAAAGTGCTGTGGGGTCAACAGAGCTGCTAACTCAGCCATTACCACTTCTCCATCCATGGCTGCTGTGCTCTTCTCCCACTGCCTGTGGCCCTTCAACTGGGAAATGACCCCCCCAGCCTGCCCTGCATTGTTTCTCGCAGGGCCAGTGCATTTCTCATACGGATCCCCTGGCAAGGGGTTCTTTCTGTTTCTCACAACCTCCCTGCTCAAGGAACTTAGGACAAATTCCCAATGCTGGGTCAAAAGATATTTCATGGCTCCTCCTGCACCTCACTCTCTCCTCTGACCTTGCCTCCGGTGTCCCAGTCACAGACTTCTGTGCGTCTTGATTCCTTTTCTTCACCGGAGTGAGCTTCTTGTTCACCCAGGGCATTTCCCACCCTTTTATTTTTGGACACTAACTTTAGAACCTTAGATCACATTGTAAATTTAAACGTATTCCCTGTTTTATCCAAAATATTAATGTACTTTTGTTCACTTATTCCTCCATTTATTCAAATAATATTTTGTCCCAGCAATGTTGAGTCAAACCATTTGGTTCCTGCCCTCATGAATCTTGTAGCTTTGAGGAGAGATAGGTACAGCAGAAATAACTTTATTTTTTACTACTATCTGATATCTTCTCAATTCTCTCTAAATCTTATTGTCTTGTAATTTCTCAAACTTCAAAAGAATAGTGTTTATTTCCTAAAGGGAAAATTGCAGTTCTTACCTAGAACAAAAGGATCGTTACTCAGGTTTGGGTTCCAAATTAGACTTCTTTCTAAGTATATTTAGAGCACGAGTCCTGAAAGCTTGGTTTTCTCAAAAGACAAAGAGGTTTTTGGATTCCTAAAAAATTCCCTTAAATTTCAGAAAATGAAGTTTGAAAGATTGATTGGCATTAATCACAGAACAAGGAAAAGTGTATACAGACAAGAATATAGTCTATGACTTCAGGGAAGTCCCCAGCTCCCATGAAGGAAAAAAAAAATCCTTTCCAGGGCTTTGGGAAGAATAATAGGAAGGTTGAGAGGGGGGGAATCTAGGTTCGATACTGCCTGGGCCTTCTCTAGACCCAGTGTGCATCATCTCCTAGGCCTTAGCCCACAGTGGGGATGGGAAGCAAGATCACAGGTGTGGGGAATATGAAAGCCCATTGGATCAAACCGAATAAAAAGAATGAAATTGGTTATGTTCCTGCTTGTGGAAGACCTTCCAGTTATCACCAAGATTTCCCATTCATTCTTGCTTTTGGGCATGGGGCTCCCTGGAATCAGGCATGGCCATGTGACCTACTTTGAACAATAAAATGTGAACAGAAGTGAAAAGTTTCACTTCTTAGTACAAGCACTAAAGACAAGCTTCTCCGTGCCTTCCTCTCCTGCTATGCAACTCAGAAGGTCCCAGGCGGCAGAGTTACAAGATACCGGAAATTCTGTCAGCCTGGATTCTTGAGTATGTGCAGCAGTGATATTTGGTTTCTATCTTCCATTTCCTTATTTTATTTCTCAATTTATCCTGAACTCAAGGGGAGATAACAAATGGTTTGAGATGGAAATCATGGGGACTCAGTTTTGGATATGTGAATATGTGATACCAGAGACATCCAAGAAAAGATGTTAAGAAGATAAATGGGCATAGAACTCAGAGGAAAGATCTACGAGCTATAACTTGATATATAGAAGGATATTTAAATATAATCTCCCAGCCAAACTATATGTCCCTTATTAGAAAAGATATTTTGAATTCAGGAAGGATTTAACTTATGATGATCTTATTGAACTGGTGCTAAGTACTTAGTAGAAAATTGTAAACATAAGCCACACTATTTTGAAAACATGTAAAATATTTTCATTTATACATACATAGAGAGAAACAAAATGGTTTCTTTTTACCATTTACCTTTCTTAAAACTCCACTATAATTCTGTCTCAGCCCCAGATGAATCCATCTATTCCCAGCAGTGATACCAAATACAAACTGAAACTAATGAACTCCATTCTTTAACTGATTCATTTCTGGATATTTTTAAAGGTGATTTTGAAGCCAGGGTTTGCAAACACAGAAAATTAGGAACATTTAAAATTACATGATGTAAATAAATACTTTCCAAAGGACACCTAAATTTTTGACTCCCTTGTTTATATTTCATAAAGAGCTAACTCCAAATTGTGAAGCAAGTGAGGGTGAACCAGTCAGAAACACATCGGTATATGTGTGTAGAAAGCAGATAAGACAAAAGTGAGTGCACAATACCACAGAGCAACGTGTTTCTCTCTGAAGTGGAGAGAACGAAGTTATAGCGAAGTTTTCAGCTTGCTATTGAGATCAGAGAACCATTGACTAGTGACTTTTGCCTCACCATAGAAAGAAAAGAGGTTAATGAAAACAGCCACGATAGGGAAGAGACTCGAACTGAGCCATCCATGGAGTGGTGGTAGCAATATGGTGGGGAGGGGAATGCCAGAGAGGAGGAGAATAGCTATTTGATATATTACAATGAATTTCATATGTTATTGGGTGGGTGTTTGATTTGGCACAGTTCCAGAAGATAGAAAATATAGAGGTAAATTTTGCTCCAAATAAGTGAAGACTTAAAACTATTGTGATGAGCACTCGGTGTTATACGCAACGAATGAATCATTGAACACTACGTCAAAAACTAATGATGTACTATATGTTGGTTAACTCAACATAATTTAAAAAAAAGAGGAAAAAACCTACTTTTCTTTTATTTCTGATTCCTAAAGTAATATGTATTCACTACAAACATTTTTGAAAAGTACAAAAAAGCAAATGTTAGAAAAAAATCATTCATAAGCCCTTCACCCAGAGATAATCATTGTTAATATTTTCTATATTTATATTTCATTTCAGCAACCATTTATTGAGTCCCTGTTATGTGTCAGATACTCTTTTAAGCAGTGGAACACAGTAGTGAACAAAAAATGTCCCAGTTCTTAGGAAACCTACATTCAAAGGGCAGAAGAGATAAATGATAAAGTATGCAATATATCAGTTAGTGAGAAGTGTAATAAGGAAAAAAAATAGAACTGAGTAAAGAGACAAAGCATGATGACATGAGGGAGGGGAAGATATGTTATGTGATTATGATGCTATTTGAGCAAAAACCTCAAGGAAGGAATCAAGCCATAAAGATAAATGGGAGAAGAGCTTTCTAAATACACACAAAATAAGGCTTACATAGCTTTGTAACCTACATTTTTATTTAACGATAAATACGGAACCTCCCTCATGCAATTAAATGTTTCACAAATGTTATTTTTAATGTATACATAGTCTATTGCATGGATATATTTACTATATGCAGTTCTCTACTGTTGGACATTTAGGTTGAGTTAACTATCTTGCTACTATACTGAATATCTTCATTTAAAATTTTTATGTGCAGCTCTGATTAATTTGTTTGAATAATTTTCTTAAAATAGACTTTCTGAATCCAAGGATATTTCTAAATTGCTTCTCCCCCCCCAAACCTGACTGATTTACTTTCCCATTAGCAATATTGAAAAAAAGATTAGTTTCAACCACCCTTATAAACATTATGTTTTTTAAAAATCTTTGCTAATAGAAGTTAAAATATATATCATATTTAATTTGCATCTCTTTTCTTATAAGGTTGAACATTTTTATTCATGTTTTCATTGAGTCAGTATATTGTTTACATTAATGTTACATGTATTAAAAGAATACCTATAATCTTCATAAAAACAAAGGTAAAATGGACATCTACATACTCAGGACCCAGCTTACGAATACGACTATTCCCACTCCTTTACAAACCCTTGTGTACTTTAGTATAGCCTTTCCCTGCTGAAGCAAACACTCTTTTCAACTTTGGGTTTATCATTTTCTTAAGCATTTTACCACATACATTTATATTCCAAATAATAGGCTATTTATTTTTGCAAGTTTTTTTTTTATGTCTATTGGGTTCATATTGTATACAAACTTAAGGCCAAAAATCTGTTTTTTTACTCAACATTAAGAGAATCAACCCTGTTTTTTACATTTAGTTGTACTTCATTTTCACTGCTGAAGTACAATGTATGACTATACAATTTATTCATCTTTCTTATTGTTAATTAAGAGTTGGGTTGTTTTTAGTCTTTTGCTTTTGCAAAGTATGCTGCTTTGAACATTTTGAACACCCTTCCTACAGACATATGGAAGAGTTCCTTTATGGAGTAGTTATAGGAGCTGAATCTTGGCGTCATAGACTAAGTGCATTTGCAATTTAGAAAATAAATGGTTGGTGCTATTATTTTATACTGGTACAAAGTTGTTGTAACTAATTTATACTTCCACCAAAAAGGCACAGATGTCTAGTTTTTCTATATCCATGCCAACACTGAATATCATCCAATATTTTCATATTTCCTAATTTGGTGGATATAAAAGTCTATCTTGTGAGTTTGCATTGTATTTTCCAAATTACCAACGAGGATGAACATGTTTTATGGTTTGCTTGGCTGGTTTTTGGCTCATATCTATTACCTCTACTTTCTCCGTTGTCTCCCCCTTCTGTTTCCATTTATCTGTTAGTTGGATCATTATTGCATTATCGGAGCACATAACAAAAGATTAGGTTCTATTACTGTGATCATTGCCTCATCTCTTGTAACAACTGGGAATCAAAGTTATCTTTTAAAGTTTAATGATCAAGCAATAGAAATTAAGCATACTTAAAAACATAAAGATAAACACTGGGAACAATAATGGTTAGTGACTAAATTTGAATAGGGAAGGCAGGAGAAGTTGAGAAAGAAGAGAATACAAGCTAATTTTATTCTTGCTCACATACAAAACTCACAGGCACTACCTATGGAAATTGAAGACTAAGGACTACATAAAAGTATAAGAATAAAGATAACCACTAGAACAAATTACAAATCTTTCTAAATATAAGATCTATAATAAAAACAAAGAGCAAGAAAAAAAGAGCATATTTGAGGTTTACGGTTAAGAAAGAAGGGAAAACAAAAATGCACGATATTATTTGCTCTTTTAAAAATTTACAAAACCCTATGGAAGAGAAAAAAATAGGGACAATTACTATAGAGCTAATAAAGCTTCAGACTCAGGCCCTTCCTTCACATGGACCCCTTCCAAGGCCTTGGAAGGATTAAAATGGTCATACAGGATAGAAAATTTTGAGTGTATTAGATATTTTAATTGCAAGAAGTTAGCACCAAGTTTGAGTTTGTAATTGTTTTCTTTTCCTTAAAAGCAGCCATGAACTGCATAAAATGAAAGATCTAAAAACTTAGATCCAATCCTCAAGAAACTAATAAAAACGAGTACCAGTTTGGGGTGGAAATAGGGGATATGGTGCGAGCAAGACTTCAAATATACAGACTTTTATGCCATTTTGGTTTTTAAACCATGTAAATATAGTCCCCATTAAGAATACATAAATTTTCAAAACTAACTTAAAAATTTTGGGATTGAGGGGCGCCTGGGTGGCTCAGTTGGTTGAGCATCCAACTCTTGGTTTCAGCTCAGGTCATGACCTCATGGGTCATGAGATTGAGCCCTGCTCAGGCTCCGAGCTCTGTGGGGAGTCAGCTTGAGGCCTCTCTCCCTCTGCTCCTCCCACCACTCACATCTGCTCTCTATATAAACAAACGAATGAACAAATAAATCTTTAAAAAAATATTGGTATTGGGGCGCCTGGGTGGCACAGCGGTTAAGCATCTGCCTTCGGCTCAGGGCGTGATCCCGGCGTTATGGGATCGAGCCCCACACCAGGCTCCTCTGCTATGAGCCTGCTTCTTCCTCTCCCACTCCCCCTGCTTGTGTTCCCTCTCTCACTGGCTGTCTCTATCTCTGTCAAATAAATAAATAAAATCTTTAAAAAAAATATTGGTATTGAGCGTTGCTGTGAACATGTCTTTTAAATATGACCTAAAAAGCAATATATTAAATAACTTCATTATTTAGATCAGGAACATATAGTTAAAAGGCAAAAATAAAAAGAGAGAGAGAGAAATAAACAAGGAAGAAAAGGAAAGGAGAAGGAAGGAAGGAAAAGAAAAAAGAAAAGACATATGTGAATAGATGCTTGAGTCTGAGATAAACTTCTGGTGCAGTATCATATGAACATTCATCAAGTGCTGTATGACAGTGTTTGAATGGAAGCAAGGACGATGTGTTCTGGAAAACCTTTGTTCAATGTCTCAAAATTGGCTTAGTTGAGCTTATTTGGCTTATTTATTGGCTTAGTTAGGAAAAGGCACCAATATCAATGAAGTATGTATTATTATATAATATACACATTATATCATATAATTATATTATTAATTATAATTACATATCATATAATTATTATATTAATTACATAATTATATATTATACATTATATTATTATAATATATAAAATAAATAATCATATGAATTATATATAAAACAAAGTATATAAATATATATTATATTAAAATACACAGTTATATAATTATAATATAATTATATTATATATTGAATTAAATCTTATTTATAAAATAAAACAAAGTAATGTAGTTAGCCTAAAAGCAATTTCTAAAACTTAAATACTGGGGCGCCTGGGTGGCTGAGTCGTTAGGCATCTGCCTTCAGCTCAGGGCGTGATCTCGGTGTTCTGGGATCGAGCCCCACATCAGGCTCCTCCAATAGGAGCCTGCTTCTTCCTCTCCCACTCCCCCTGTTTGTGTTCCCTCTCTCGCTGGCTGTCTCTCTCTCTGTCAAATAAATAAATAAAATCTTAAAAAAAAAAAAAAGAATGCCATTTGTTTAAAAAAAAAGATATCAGGGTTCTGCTAATTCTCTAAGATTATTTGAATTGGTCCCCTCATTTGCATGCTCTGAAAAGTTTTTATGAAATGCAAGTCAGCTTTTCCTGGATGTTTTAAACACTTCCTCATACAACCTGCTGTGCTGAGCACAGCGGAGGCCTTGGTACGGCCTGGCCTCACCCAGAGAGAGAACGAGCCTGCCAGCGGTGGGAGGAGATGCTCCAGGCTCCAATAGGACAGTCGCCGAGACCCGGTGGGGAGGAGAGCAGATGGGACTCAGTGAATGTGGCAGGTACACCCAGGGCGTCTGGTACATGTTTCTCCGATAGGCCAAATTCTTCTCCACCTCCTTTGCAGATATTTGCTTGCCTGGAACATTCTCCCACTCTTCTCTTGACTACTCACTGGTCATCCTTCAAATCTTACTTTAAATGTCACTTCCTCAGAGAAATCTCCCATGTCCACATTAATTGAAATTAGATCATGGGGTACAGTTTCTCAGACAGTTCTGAACTTTTAATACTAGCACATATTACAATTTGTAGTTATAGATTTATTTATTTATGTGATAATTTTTTTAAGTCCCTTAAATAATCTCTATGAGGGATATGTACTATTTTTCCCTACAACTATATGCTCAATTTACTAATAAATTCATAGCACATAGTAATTACTCAGTAAAAGTTTGTTAAATTAGTACAAAAAATATGTTTTGTTAGTTACATATATATATATTTTATATATGAGTGAGCTGCGTTTTGTTTTGTTTTGTTTTGTTTTGTTTTGTTTTGTTTTGTTTTGTTTTAGTGTCCTCCTGGAAACCGTGTCACTCTTTGAATCTCTGGGACTCACAGAACCTGTCTAGAGAACTGTTAATCAAGTCCAATTTCCACATTTAATGGACAAGGAAATTAAATGACAGAACAGTTACGTGACATCTCTAAAGTCATACTAGTTTATACCAGAGTCTGGACTAGAAGCCATATTTTCTCGATTTCTGTTCTCATGTAGTTCACACACGCTATAGCCTCACTCTTTTCCTACAAAGCTCTATTCTCTCCACTCATTCATCTGCTTTCCCCCCATCAGAAGTCCCCCATCTGTCCCTCCTTATTTCTTTTTTTTTTAAGATTGTATTTATTTATTTGAGAGAGCACAAATAGGGGGGAAGGGAGAGGGAGAGGCAGACTCCCCACTGAGCAGGGAGCCTGATGTGGAACACAATCCCAGGACCCCGGGATCATGACCCCGGGACCTGAGCCAAAGGCAGACATTTAATCAACTGAGCCACCCAGGCGCCCCGCCCCTCCCTATTTCTGAGGCTCCACAATGATAAAACAAAAGTAGTGTCTTTGAGCACAAGGGACTTTGAAAGCAGACAGACCTGGGTTCAAATCCTACTTCAGTCACCTAACACCTGTGTGAATTTGGACAAGTTCCTAAATTCCATTGAGCCTGTTTCCACACCCGTAATATGGATGTAGGATTGTAAATATTAAGTGAAGAAACTACATGTTGAACAAGTATTCAACATAAGCCCTGGAACAATCTAAAGCTTAGAAACTGTCAATCCGTGTCATTAATTCTTTTATCATGCTCTCCATAAGCATGTATTTGTTTGCCCTGACACTGTTTGCAAAGTGTAGGAACATCCACAGAGAAAGGTCTGAGTTCAAAGCCAATATGATTGATATTGCCCTGAATACTGAGATTGTCTTTGATACCTTAACATGGAAAAGTCAACACAATCTCCAAAACAAGCCTTTCTACGGGCTTCTTGAAGCTACAATGGTTGCTGCAAAGGCAAGAAAATCAATCCTGACCTCAATCTTTTAATTTCCTCTAATGATTACTGTTCTCCAGTGGGGAATACAATTAAAACTAATGCTATATTAGTGCGCTTTCCTCAAAATAAACATTGATCAGATTCTATGTGAAGGGTCTGTAACATCTCTTCTGTAATTATTTTAAAATGTATTAACCGGGATCTGTGTATTGTAGGACAGAGGACACTGTTTCTGCAAGACAGGAGTTCTGTGTTCTTGCGTCGGCTCTGCCATTCACCAACTACGGGACCTATGGAAAGTCATTTCTTCTGGTTGACTCTCCATCTCTGCTGTAAAATGGGTACATTCCTACCCCCACAGAATTGTTTTAGGATCACACAGGTCATGCTTGCAAAAATTGTAATGCACTTAAAAAATAAACAATTATGATTTCTACCCACATTCCCGAAAAATATGACTAACACCAGCCACACAGATCTCAGAATCACAGGGACGAAACACAAATAAGTTATAATGCTTATTATCATTATGATATGAGACCAATGTGGCACAGAGGGCTAACTAGCTTATGTTAGGAGAAGCGTTATTTCTTTCATTTCTAGAGGACAGGCAAAGGTATGAAAATAGCTGAGACTTGCTACTGAACCCTAAATTTATTTATTGAATAATTAGACCTCCAAATGATCCAAGGTGATCAGAAACTGAGATACAAGACCCATAGTTTTGCATTCTTTCCAAGGCAGCCCACTCTGTTAATGCAGAGTGTCAACCCAGGCTTAGTGTTTGTTACAAATACACTTTAGACTTTACTTTTTTCCTCCACAACTTCTCGGTGTTTCGACATACCATCACCTAGGAAATGCTTCACGGCTGCAAACATTAATTTAGCTCTTGTCAAAACCTGTTAGTCATGAACTCTGACAGTTTTTTTGGAACTTCTAGATTATAGTGTAAATGGAAATTTTAAAAATTCTATTGCTACCTTCAATAGCCCACGTGTTGGATGAATTGCGGCTCTGCAGTAAAGCATGTGTTGTGCAGAGGGAGGAAATAACACTTAAACAGACACATAACTACGTCTAGGCTACACTGTTATCAGCCATCAGAGTGCCATGAATTTCACAACACTATAAAACTTAGCCCTTCTTCTAGCTCTGATCGTGCTAAACAAAATGTTTACCCTTTCTTTCATATCATGAAACTGACAACATTTATATCCACACTGATGCCAGAGGAGATAAAGTTTTCTTGAAGGAGGGACATAAACCATCTGCTACCCTGATAGGAGGGCTGGGCCAACTTCATGCTCTTAATTGTTGTAATTACTAGATGAAAGGGAAATGAGAAATTACCTTTGCAACAGAGACACGAAACATCCACAGAACCCTGTTTTGTTGACTCAGAGAGCTGCCACTCCAGAGGTTCACATTTCTCCAGGTTACCTAGAACAAAAAGGAAAGTGCGATTGAGAATGCAAAAGATATGCTTATGAAAATAAGGCCAAGCTCCTTTTGACTAAAATTTCTTTATCCTATTTCTTTCTCCAAAGAGCTAAGCTAAATGCTTTTCATTTGACATTCAACAAATATTTACTGATCAATTAGTAAGCTTCGGTCATTATTTAAGGCACCAATAGAGGTAGATAGGGCACAATCCCTACATTCAGGGAGCACAATGTCTTTAGGAAAGAAAAGTGTGTAACCAAGCAATCAGAAAACAAAAAGATACTATAGGAAAAGCTTTCCAAAGGCTATGGACGCACTATGTTGCTAGTTAGTGTTTCAACAAAGAGAAAGCAACACTTAGCTGGAGTCTTGAAGGTTAAATAAAAGACAAGGTGATGATCTCCTAGGAAAAAGGAATTGATAGTGCAAAAGCACAGACTATGAGAAAATATAATATCTTCAGGAAATAACAATTAATTATATTTGTCTGGATAATCATTTTCATAGAAGAGATTATTGACTTCCAACTCTCTGAAGAGAATAGCAAAATAACCTGTTTGATCAAACAAAGACAGGTTTATTGCTTATTGCAGAAAGGGGAGCCACTTATGACTTTGACAGAGGCTTAGTAGCATCTTGGGAGGGGGAGCAAAGCAGCATTTGTAGAGTTGCGGGGTCTAATTTAAGGCCTATCTTTCAGTGAGGAGTCTGACTGGTACTGAACAATGTTCATAACATAATAGCATGAGATTAATGGGTAAAGTAAGGTGGGAACTTTAAAGAGAATCTTTGAAGATTAAACAATCATTTGGTAAGCCCAGCTGAGTGATCTATTCTTCTGACAAGAGGATATTTATCTAATAAGAACAAATTAATTATTTAGATAAATAAATTCAAGAGGCTCTGAAATAGACAAAAGTTATTTTCAACTTCATCTTTCTGGGCAAGCATTTCCTGGAATACAAAGTTAGGTTAATGCAGAAGTTGAAAAGTAAAATTATGTTAATGTGGACAGCAAGCGGTATGGGTATAAGTGGTTTCACTTGTCATGAAGCCGATGAAGTTTGAAATAGAATTTGGGGCTGAATTACGACAGCCCTCATCTGCCTGAAGAATTTGAAACGGGCAAGAAAGGAGAGAGGACAATCTAGGCCCCTTGCTAAAGTGCTTTCCAATAAAACCCACCAAAATTCATTTAATTTTTATAGCAATCCTGTAAGACAGATATCATCCTCTTATTCCAGATGATAACGAGGTTTAGAGAAGTCGTACTTACAGATTATCGTTGCCCAACGTCTTTTACGGGATTAGTGGAGCCAGATTTCAAATCTAGTTCTAGCTGAGTCCAAAATCATCTTGCTCTTTCTCTTACATAATGCTGTTTTAAGGCAGGGGTACAATCTCTGTAGAGACTGAGTAAAGTGTGGACCCATGGACCACCTGGTTGCTTCTTAAAATGCAGACTCTTGAGCCCACTCCCAGAACTCCTGATCAAAATCTACTAACAATATCTCAGGTGATTGCCAGGCACATTAAAATATAAGAAGCACTATTTGAGAGAACTCTAAAGAGTTTTTGAGTTGCCATCCCCATGAGATTAGTTCGTGTTGCACAGTGGGGTTTTCTACACCCCTCCAGCTTCCCATCCTGTCCTTTTACCCTTTATCCTCCTCATCTGTGATACAAGAAAAAGCAACCAAAACTATTAGCATAATATCCTATGGAAACTTCCATGGAAGTGCAATCAATAGAGCAAGAGAAATATTGTTTTACTTGTAGATATTTCTCCTTTAAGACTGAAAAATTTGAGCCTACTCCTACTTGAGAAGTCTGTCCATGAAGAAACCTAGAGCTCATCTCCAGGCCAGAAAAGAGACTGTGTGTGCATTAGGTGGTGAGGGGAAGGGCAAAAGGGTGAAAAGACCACAGAAAGGTGGAAGGAGGAAGAAAGAGATAAAATAAGGATGGAGACCAGACTTCAAAAGGGTATCACTGTGGAATTTTGGGGAAAACAAATGTTTTATATCGTCCGACTTCATCCATGGATCTTGACAATCATAAGATCATATCATTTCCTTTTGGGTAATTCCCTATACCTGTACTATAACTAAATCTTTGTCACTTTCTTCATTTATCCACGCATCAATTTTTTTAAAATGTCTACAATGCACTAGACACCAGCCTAGGCAATGAAGATACACTAACAAGGTAGGTCTGTAGCTTCTTGGTGCTTCTGTTCTAATGAGAAGGAAAGAGAGACAATAAGGGAGAAAAGATGATTTCATTGTTTAAAATAAAGAGTTTTCTCTGAGTATAATATAAATAGATACCTGGACTATAAGGACAGGTGACATTTGAAATTAGTATTTTGGAGGGCAAAAAGTGGGCAAAACTGGGAAAGCTGCCGCCGAATGAAAGGGCGCATCATCATGCCTTCTGCAAAGCCGTGCACGGCGGTAGGTGGATCACCGAGGCTCGGATGGGAGGAGACAAAGGAGTGTTCTTCCTGCCACAGAAGCATTTTGTAATATTTCTCAATCTCTTACCACAGCATTCTCTTTCAAGGCTCTTCACAGAAGGAATGGGCATCTTGCTCCTAATTCCCCTGCCTGTGGATCCCATTGTCCAAATCCCTTATGTAGATTTTCTTTCTCAGTGTGAACACCACTAGAAAGTGTGCTGTCAACAGCTGCTCAATCATCACCTAAGAAAGCCTCCCAAACAGACATATCTTGCTCTCTGCGGGGCGTTTCCTGTGCGATACGTTCCTGTCTCTTAAATGAGTGACTTTTCTCCAGAGTGGCCTGGCTGTTTATCTGTGGCTGGGTGACACGGCTCAGTGATGTGGCAGAGGTCCTTCTCTTAGGGCAGAGTATTTACCATTCTCTCTGTGAGCCTAAATAATGGTAACTGTCATTTGTATAGTGTTTGACGCTTTCTCACACTGTCTTATAATTTTATATCTTACAGCTAGGAAAATTGATATTCAAAGACAATAAACATCTTCTGCAAACATCTTTGTGCCCGAGAATTAAGTGCCATGCTTTCTAATTCCAAACCCCCTATTCTTTCCACTATGCTAATGCTCATATTTTTTCCATGACTGGTCTCTCCCTTCCCCCCTCCCTTCTTCCTCTCCCTTTCTCTCCCTCCCTCTCTCCTTTCTCTGGTTTAGATATTTTTAAGGCTGAAGGAACATAAAAGTGAAGTAGCCATTCTTAACTAACCTCTTACACAGCTTACTTCTTATTTTCATTGTCTTCTTTTTTTTTTAAGAGTTTATTTTTAAGTAATCTCTGCACCCAATATGGGGCTCAAACTTATGACCCTGAGATCAAGAGTTGCATGCTCCACTGACTGAGCCAGCCAGGTGCCCTTTGTCTTCTTTATAGGAATAAAATTCTTAGCATTCTTCCATTACCATTTTTTATGAAGATAACAGTATTAGTTATTACCCTTATCATGAATTATAAACTCCATTGTTAGTCCTACTGGCACTAAAAAGAACTGGCTGACTGGTGACTGCAGATCTCAAAATAAACTAGGTCTTGCTTTTTTACTTTTTATTATTATCATGTACGAGCATTAATTGTTAAGGCCATAAAAAGGAGATAAATTTGGCATTGTTGAATAAAATACCCACACATATCTCTCTGAGCACTTTGAAATATAAAAAGTCGTTCAAAAAGAAAAAAAGTTCCTCCTTAGGAAACTTTTCTTTCCTATATGAGGCAGTGATTACTCAGCCGATTTCTGAAACTTGAAGCAAACTTCCCACTAAAATATGTATATAAAGTAATGCATAAAAACTAATTGTGGCAAGGATGAAAAATAAAAGTACAAACAGTAATGTATGTAGAGATTTTAAAGAAAACCCTCATAGGGTTATCATCACCCCTCCTCCTTTTAGTACCAATGTCTTATTGAAGAGAAAATATTTGACTTCCTCTATGGTTCAGTTTAATTTAGAAGCACATTTACTCCCCCTTCTGATTACCCCCCCTTTCTTTATCCCTTTCTTCCCCTACCGATCATCCTAGTTCTTATGTTCCATAGATGAGAGAAATCATATGATAGTTGTCTTTCTCTGCTTGACTTATTTCACTTAGCATTATCTCCTCCAGTGCCGTCCATGTTGTAGCAAATGTTGAGAACTCGTTCTTTCTGATAGCTGAGTAATATTCCATTGTATATATGGACCACTGGACGATGAGAAACAAACTGAGGGCCTCAGAGGGGAGGGGGGTGGGGGAATGGGATAGGCCGGTGATGGGTAGTAAGGAGGGCACGTATTGCATGGTGCACTGGGTGTTATACACAACTAATGAATCATCGAGCCTTACATCGGAAACCGGGGATGTACTGTATGGTGACTAACATAATATAATAAAAAATCATTAAAAAAAAAATAGAAGCACATTTACTTTGGAGACTAAAAGTAGACTCAGTAATGCCTCAGTATCGAAGTTTTACACTGAGGCTCAAGAGTACTAAGTGTATAGATCCTACTTTATCTGCCTCCTTGAAGTGTGTACAAAAAAATTAAACCAATAGTATTGATTCCTAAACAAGAATCACGGGGATCCACTTATCTATGTCCTTTTTTTAACCAACTTACCAAAATGCGATAAAAAGACATTTAGCAAAGTTCCAGAATAAATGTCTACATTCTAGAAAATTTCCAACAAACATCCTTAAGTCCTAGAGAAACGACATGTACTTAAGCTGAACAGACAGCCCTCAAAAATGGTATTTTATTCCTACAGTTACAATAAACAGAACAACAGAGTGAAATTATCCACGAGGGGGGGAAGAAACTATGCCATTTATTTTTGCATTTATAGATCTAGAGTACTACCTGGTTTAGATATTTAATATACATTATACTGAATTGAAAATATACTGATATACTGAGCTCTATTCTTTCCAACATACCCAGGAGAGCAGAAACAACTAAATATGAAGAGTCCCTCTTCCCAAACTTGTGGTTGTGCGTGCACACATGCAACCCTGTTTTGATTTTCTAGTCCTACATTTGCTTTCCATGGCTAGATGAGAGGTTCCCAAGCCACTGGGTAGCCTGACTCTAGGCAAAGTGAAGTTGAGATAGAGGTATTGCCCCCCTCATTCTGAAAGTAGCCTTTTTGCTCCTGTCTCCAACCCTTTCTTCAGGCCCTATAGAATTACCCCAGGATTGCACTCACAAGCTCTTTCTGTTCTGATCATTTCTAAGGTATTTCTTAGAATCTTTGATGTTCTACCATTACTCTATACTATTCCTGGGTGAATTTTTTTAAATCCTGCTCCATACTAAGATTTTTCAATTTGATGGCTCAAATATTACTTCTAGAAAATGTTAAACAACATTCTCTTAAACAACATAAATTTATTGTCTCACAGCTCTGAAGCCTAGAATTCTGAGATCAAGGTGTCTTGGGGTCAATTGCTTCTGAGGGCAGTGAGGGAAAATCCTTCCCATGCCTCTCTCTTAGCTTCTGGTGGTTTTCCTAATGATTTTTGATGTTCCTTGGTTTCTCCTGCATAACCTTTATCTTCACATGGCATTCCCCTTGTGTGTGTCTATGTGCAAGTTTCCCCTTTCTGTAAGGACACCAGTCATATTGGATTAGGGGCCCATTCTAGTACGAATTCAACTAATTACACCTGCAATGATCCTATTTCCAAATAATGTAACATTCTGAGGTAACGGGTTAAGACTTCAATAGGCGAGGCTGACAGCAGGATGGAGTCCACAGTTCAACCCAAATTCAAACCGTAACAGAAGCCAAAGTGTCTTCTGTACTGTCCTTAGTCTGGTGTCCCTGTGTCCAGTCTCTGACCTCTCCCATCCTCATAATACAAAACCTAGATCACATGCCTGCTTGCACCCTGGCTGTAATGAAGGTTAGAAACGAAGGTCTGGAGTTTAACTTGGGAAGGTGAGACTCATATTGTGTGATCCTAGTAGAATGTAGGGAGGGTGTTCAAAAAATAGGAGGATCCATAGTTAAAGTGGGGGTTTATTTCTGGCCCTGCCCCTTCTTGACATGAGTTACTTAATCTCTCTGATGTTCAATTTCCTCATTTTTAAAATGGGGTTTTGTGTGCGGTAAATGTTAAGGTCTTAGCATGGTATATTGTATATAAACAGGTGTTCCATAAATGCCAGGTCATTCTATTTTCTTTCACTCCTCCAAACCCTCAAAACTCTTTTCATTTCTTGTATGGTCTCCATCATATTCTGTCTTGTGTTTGTACGTTTGCTTGTCATATTTATCTAATTTTAATGTATGTTTCGTGAGCCAGGGACATTGTTCTAGACCAGTGCTTCTCAAATAATTTGGATAAAAGACCATTTATATATATCCAGTCTGTCACAGATCAATATTTTTGTAAAATCTAATAAAAATAAGTTCCAGAAAAATGAAATTAAAAAAACAAAGACAAAGTATAAGCCCCAATTTTATTATATTCAACTGACATAAAATTACCATCAAAATGCTATAAAAATTTCTAAATGCTTACTTTGAATTTCTGTACTTAATCCATTGTAGACCAGTCACCAACATTTCACTGGCCTATGGACCACACTTGGATTGCCATGTCCTAGGCCCTTACTTCCCAAAATGTGGCCCCGCCACCAGCAGTTTTGGTCTCCCCTGTGAGGGTGATAGAAAGGCAGAATATCGGGACTTCTCTCAGACTTATTGAATCAAAACTGGCATACTGAAGTTTGAGAAACACTGTCCTGGCTCGTTTTCAATCCCTTCTGTTACTGAGTTCCAAGTGTTCAATTAAAAATCTGTTTAAACTGTCTAGAGTAGAGACACCCAAAAGAGACCCAGTATGTGACTTTTAGTGCATCTGTCAGGGGATTTTCATTTTATTGGGATCCTGTAACTATTTGTTAATTAGTAATTGAACATTTTTTATAGGTCTTTTCCTACTACCCAAAATATCAATTTTTACATGAATAGATGACTTTATATTTTTAAAACACAGTATTATTATAATTTACATTCTTAATGCACGTGTATGGGGTGTGTGTGTGTTTGTGTGTGTATGTATGTAATTCTGTCTTCTGTCTAGATACCAGTCTGTGAAGTATGTAAAGGAGGAACATAATTCATTACCATTGGATAATTTGCTGTTTGTGTTTCATTAAGTCAAGATTAAGATTGATAAAGACAGATTTCAAGACTGCAATATATTGTAGTGAATGGAGATCAGCTTAGAAGTCAGAAATGCTTCCATCTGAATGCTGGGTCTTTATCCATTGTTAACTTCTTTTCTTTGGTCAAAATTTCCTCATATGTAAAATGAGGTTAGTATTATGATTCTGGGAGATTGATGAAGTTAAAATACTTTATATTAGGCACCAGTGAGATGCCTGTTATATTGTTAGTATCCAGTAAACTTTGTCTTTCTGAATACAGAAAGGAGTTTAGATTAACATTTTTACTCATTCTTTAATGAAGCTATTGGAAGAACTGAAATGCATACAATTAAATGAAAGATTATAAAGTATATAGAACAAAAAATAAATTTAATTTGGCAGAGAAATATACAGTAGCCATTTCTTGGACACTTGTAAGTTTAAAGTTGTTGCTTTATGTTACAAGTCACAGATACTCAACATGGTTTATTCAACATGGTTTTCTCCACAGTAAAACTGATACTCTGCCCAATATGAATCTGTCCCATGTCCATAGTATCTGTTACAGTGCCTTGCTCATAGAAGATGCTCCATAGATGTTTCTGGAAGAAACTGTGCCTTTTTTGCTGTCAGGAACCATGTCTTATATTTCCTTATTCTGGGGGCGTCTCATCAGTTTCCTATGGTGGAGCTTCCCACCCAGAGTGCTGCTGTGTCCTGGTGAGCCACAAAGGGTTTTCAAGTGTCCATAGATCTTGACTCCCTACACCTGCTCAACAGCCATGCAGGGCCTGAGAAACTACAGCAGCTTCCTTCTGTTTATCCCAGTAGTACAGAGTTCTGACATGAGACAGGTTATGAGAAATGGGCCCATCTTATCTTCTTTCCCAATTGGAATCTTTGATGTACATGGTTCTCTCCTATAGAGAAAATCCTTTGAAATGGGGCCTAAGTTTTATTTACATCCACTTCCTTCTTCCTGGACAAGTGCAATTCATCTTTAGATGAGTTGGGGTGACATTCTCACCAATTACTTTTATTGTAAACTTGACCCTTGTCTCTATCTAAATTTCTTTTCTTTCATTAATTTTTCAGATATACCATACTGCAACTTCGTACCTCCCAGCATGGGCACTAAAATAATTTTACATAGTGTATTGTTAAAGCCTGTCCTTGTTCAGTTTGTATTCAGGGCTCTGAGAGAATGCCCCAGTTTGATGTTTGTGTGGGTTTAGTATCTTCTTGATCTCACGTTATTTTCCCTTTTTAACAGCAGAAATATAAGACCTCAAGTGTTTTAGTATGCAACAGTCTCTAACCAGAATTTTGCATTATGTTTGTCTTTATTTTTTGGGTTTATTTTAAAGCAAAATAAAGGGGCTCCTAGATGGCTCAGTCCATTAAGCATCTGCCTTTGGCCCAGGTCATGATCTCAGAGTCCTGGGATCGAACCCTGCATCAGGCTCTCCCCTGAGCAGGGAGCCTGCATCTACCTTTGCCCTTCCCCCTGCTCTTGCTTACTCTCGTGCTCTCTGTCTCTCTCTCTCAAATAAATAAATGTTTTAAAAAATGAAGTAAAATAAAACTATATTTTATCATATTATTTAAGTTACAGTAATAAAAACCCACTTTCAATATATTTACTTAAGTAACAAAATGAGTTAAACTGTTTAAGTTCATGGATATAGCACACTCAAGTACATGGATATAATAAATACATTAAAATTATATGCAATAAATGTGTGAAACACCAGCAGAGCAGAAAGGGTGCTGGGTTTTGAATCCAAATACTTGGGATTGAATCAGCTTTGTCAGTTACCCAAGCAAACTTAGTCACTGGGTTGTATACCTAAAAGTAATGTAACAGTGAGTGTCAACTACACTGAAATAAAAAAATTTAAAAAAATAATTAATGCACTCAGATCATGCATCTTGCAATTCATATGACTCTCTTAGAACACTGTTTTATTATGTGAAATGACAGTCGTCATGTATTCACAAAAGTAACAAACTAATGTTTGTGTCACTCTTTTTAGTTTAACAAAGTTCTTTCATGGACATTGTTTCATTTAATTCACAAGAAATGCTCTTTCAGGCAGTTGCTATAAACCCTGTTCTACAGATGAGAGGGGAAAATTGTGCCTCAGGAAGGTTAAGCACTTCGCTTGAGTAACTGACAAAGCTATGTAATAACTCAGTGACTCAACTTCTCCATACTATTATATTATGCTCACCACAAGTGTAGCTACCATCCGTCACTGTACGACACTGCCTTTTATCCCGTGACTTATCCATTGCATAACTAAAGTCTGCATCTCCCACTCCCCTTCACTCATATTGCACATCTCCCAACCCCTTCTCTCTGGCAACCATCAGTTTTTTCTCTATATTTATAGGTTAGTGTCTGCTTTTTTTTGCTCAATCATTTTGTTTTCTAGATTCCACATATAAACGAAATCATACTGTATTAGTCTTTCTCAGTATGACTTATTTCACTTAGTGTAATACCCTTTGGTCCATCCATGTTGTCACAAATGGCAAGATCTCATCCTTTTTTATGGCTATGCAATATTTCATTGTATTATGTATACTTCTTCCTTATCTATGAGTCCATAAATGGGAGTGTATTAAATTTTTTAAATTGGGGCATAACATCAAAAACAAAGAGTTTTACAGATTTTATAAAATCCTGTAAATTCTGGTAACACTGGTATCACATTTATGTTCAAGGTTTATTATGTGCCAAACTAGCTTCGGGGGTAGCCAAATTCTAACAGACTATTGTGAATGAGCTGTACCAGGCAATTATGGAACTCCTTGGGCAGAGGATGAGAGAAAACCAAGTGGGGTGGAAGAAAGCAGGTGGTACTCTGAGGAGAGGTGATTAGGCAACTGTGTTCTGGTGGGGGGCGGGGGTCTGGCCTACTTTGAGCCTCAACAATGTTACCATGGGAACCTAATGAGTCTGTTGGGAAGCAGGAAAGGAAGAGTGCCCAGAGAAAATGTGGGACTTTCACACTGGTGGAAAGCCAGGCTCTGTGCTCTCAAGCAGCCTGCCAAAATACACAGTCTACAATAAACTAAGGCTTCAAGAAACTTGGAGTACACCAGTCTCATAATCGTCACAATCCACATACTTCAAATAGCAAGCAGGAAAAGGGGGGAGATTTGGACTTTCTGGAAACCTCTAGAAGAGAAAGCCAGCTGGGGCTCCAACAGACTTGTTTACGAACTAGACGCCTGATGGGTTTGTTGAGGCTGGATACCGGAAAGGAATATGTATTTGAAACTCACAATGATGACACTGTTAAATGGCTTACGGAAACAGTCAGATAAGGCTCCAAGTGAAAAAAATCATGAGAAAGGAATATTATTATTTCTTATCTCTGCAAGTCAGTAGTGACAAAGGTCCCTGACCTTCCTGCAGCTTGAGCGAAAGTTTTAAGAACTTACAAATCCAAATCAGTATTTATGTATTCCAATACTTTATACTACTAAATAGTATACTACATAGCTTGGATGATCCGAGCATCAGTAAGACCAACCAATGGTTCTCAAAATGTAGTCCAGGGACCCCTAGAAGTCCCCAAGACCCACTCAGGGGATCTGTAATGTCAAAACGGTCTTAATAATAATTCTAAAATATTATCTTCCTTTCTTTTTCATTCTCTCATGAGTAAAGAGTACTGTTTTGCAGAGTCAACAGACAAGCAATGATGTAACAGAATGGATGCAGAAGCAGATACAAGAGTCAGCTGTCCTCTATTAAGTCATCAAGAGATTTGCACAAATGTTAAACAATGCTACTTTCCTCCTAATTTTATTTTTGTTTTGGAAAATATAGTTATTTTTCGGTAAAAATATGTTGTTTATGTTGACACCGATTTCCATTAATGTGTAATGGGTTTATTATTATTATTTTCAAATGAAAAATTTCTCAGTTTTAAAATTTAACATGGAATCCAGCAATAGATACGTAACAGACAAACAACAGCACACATAACACATACTTTGGGTCCTCGTAAAGACATCCTCAGGCCAAAAAGGTTCAGACCCAACTGGCTATTAAGCTGCCAGTTCCAACAGGGCTAATTTTCTGTGGTTTGGATTTTCTGGTATCGGCTTGAGGAAACGTAACCCATTATAACTTTATTAGCAATTTCAATTAGGTATCAGCTGGATTAACATTTGTGAATAGAGGTATAACTGCCGAACACCCAGAGAGGAATCTTTTTCTACCAGCTACTAACTTGCCTATCCTGAGCTACTGAACCTTCATTGAAACTATCCTTTGGGATTTATCTGTCAGCTATCAAACTACAGCAGCACTTGAGACGATGTTTAGATCTGTGAGTTTAAAATAATAACCAAAGTTTTGATTAGAAATGCCTGAACCTCTAGTATGGTAGAAAAACTGGAGACAGGTTTTTATACAATCGAGTTAGGCCAAATTACATTTATCACGAATACAAAAACTATGTAGCAGAGTTCTGACTGTGACCGAAACCCTTTCTCACTAGAAATGAGTGAATACTTAGAAAGTATTGTGCAGGGAAGGGTGCAGGCCCTGGCGTGAAGCAGAAGTGGGTTAGAACCGTGTCCCACACTTGTTAACAGCATGACCTTGGGAATTTTAATTTTAATTATTTCTGTAAGGCTTAGCTTCCTCATCTGTAGGATGAGAAACAGTAATAATAGCTTCACTCCGTGGACTCCTTTGCAAATTAAATGAGACAATATGCAACAAGTTTCAAGTACATCACTTCATTTAACCCTCCCAGTGATCTTAAGACACAGCTGTTATTATGTTTTCATTTTACAGACAGGGAAACTGACATTTAGAAAAGTCAAATAATTTTCCAAAAATCATGCTATTAGAAGTAGCAAAGCAGGGATTTGCTTTTGATGGCTTTAAATACAAACAGCTACATCATTGTGTTTTCTTAATAGCAAAGATTAGAAAAGTACATGCTAGGGTGCCTGAGTGGCTCAGTCAGTTAAGCGTCCGCCTTTGCATCAAGTCATGATCCCAGGGTCAGGCTCCCTGCTCAGTGGGGAGCTTACCTCTCCCTCTCCTGCCATTCTCTCTCTCTCTGTCTGTCAAATAAACAAATAAACTCTTAGAAAAGAAAGGTGCATGTCTTTAGTCAACACCTAGCTTCATATGAAGTGCACACAAGCTAGGTCTTCTTGTAACACAGGGTAGGAATATGGCAGGAGGCTCAGGATAGGGGAGAGAGGGAAGAGGAATTTTAAAATTCCCCAAGATATGGGAACTGACAATTCCTTTTTATAGAGGTTTTATAGACAACTTCTTTCTTGTATCCACACAGCACATGCATATTTCACAAGTTCTGTTTAATATGCCCTGAAATAGGGTTGAACATTTGTGACAGATACATGTCAATACCGTGTTATGTACTAAGTGATAAATGATAAATGATCTTAAGAAAGGGAAAAATAAATAAATGATCTTAAGAAAGGGAAACAATGACTTCCTCATGAAATGCTATTACTGAAGCATTCTAGATGAAAGGGCTTGAAGCAGTGCAGGCTCACTTCCTACACCGCCAGGTCCACACACTGAGGACCGGATGCCCTACAGCTGGAATTTTCTGTGCTTTAATATTGTAATGGAGATACAAAGTAGCTGTAAATGTCTCCCAGATCTTGTTATTTAAGAAGCAATTCTACTTGGAGCAATGCTGTTCCATTTATATACCAGACAAGTTAAAAAAAAAATCTTGATGCTTTTTTAAAAAAATGTTCATTGTAAATTCAGAGTAATAGACTAGTGATTACACAGTTAATAACCTATACGTCTATTTATATCAGGTGAACATCTATAGCCAGGAACCTTCTCTGTTCCCAGACTGGCCATCTAAAATTGTAAATAAATTTTTACATTTGATCTCTGTGGTTACAGTTTTCTCTTAGCTAGATCACAGAAACTGCTTACAACTCAGATCATCTGACATCTCTGGGAGGCACCTTCCCCTCTCCCAGTACTCAGCCGTAAATGTGACTGCCGCACGGATTAGCGGTGAACTTGACTAGGTTCGTGCTCTAGCCTTGAACGAAGAGCTCGGGAATGAATCATGGCCAGACCCCTTGAGTCAGACTCTTCTTTCGCTCAATAAACCACAATTTTGATTTCACTTTTCCACTGGGATAGAGATAAAAAATGCATCTGTTTGTGTGAAAGTTGGTAGTTTTACGTTTGCCTTGTTATTATTACATAGATTGATATTTGGAGTTATCATATGCCTCTTCTTCAGATTAATTCTTCTATCTGAATTACTTTGAGGTTATTCATGGATTAGAGGAGGCCAGTTCCAATAATCTCCAACTTCAGTTTTCCAGCTGGTATTCTGAGGACAGTGTTGTTAGGGCCATGGGACGATGGGCCGGTGCTCTGCATTTCTGTAACATCTTTCACCTCATCTCTCTTCCAGTTCAATTTTAAGAGGTAAGAGAAGTCAGATACCATGGTTTTTCTAAGATCACTTCCCAAAGTATGACTTCACACTTTCTAGTTCATTCACACATACTTCCTCCAGAGAAAAAATAATTACCAAGATATTTGATGTACGTGTAGATCAAATATTCCTCAAGGTCAAAAAAAAAAACAACAGCAAAAGGTCCAAGATGTCACAGAATTCATGCATGAGGAGCCTTGTGATACCCAGGCCATATGACACAACAAAAAATAGATGCCTCGTCCTGTAGGATACCTTTGAATAATCACCTCCACTGCAAATGCCGCGGAAAAATGAGAACTTCAGCATTCTCTCATTCCCAGAACGTCAACTTCTCCTGACTCTTCCTCTGACATGGTCTTACCCTCGATACCCCAGCTTCCAACCTCCCTATTTTCACCCACACCTCATTTTGTAGAACTGACCCTCAGCACTGTCTCCTCCCACCCTTGCTGTCCCCTTCACCGTGCTTTTAACTTTGATCTCTAGCAAAGCTCTCCATGCCAGCTTAAACAAAGCACAGTACTCAGCACTTAGTAAAATAAGTTTTACTTTTAACGTTTCATTTATTTTGAAATCAATTTGATTGCAGCCCAAACTGCAGAGTTAACTGTAAACAGTAAACTATTTTGTGTATATATGGACATGTACTTTAAGTTTTAAGGAATATAATTTACTTTGACAGAGAGCGTTAAACAAGATTAAATAAATTACTAACTGCTTCCTTTTCTTTTTTTATTTAAATTCAATTAGCCAACATATAGTACATCATTATACTAACTACTTTCAGTAAGTTTCCCACTTCAGTAGGGCCCCAGTAGTCCCTCTCTTAAGACCATCCCTGTGAGTGGTGGTCTTATCCACTTAATTCTGGCTTTGAAACCAGCAAAACTTTTTACAAAAAGGGAAGGAGGAGAGAGAGAATGAAAGGAAATAAAGATCAAATATAAACTTGTCAAATAAGTGCCTTCAGAGCTAAAATTTCTTTGGCGTCCCTAAGGAGTCAAAAACCAAACCAAACCAAACCAAAGGCTTAGTTAACAAAGTCTGAAGTATCAGGGTAGTCTCCATCTGGTTTGTTAATGACATTCCAACTGTACTCCCACCACTGGTATTTATCTCTAACCCACATTTATCAGGTACTGTTTTCTGACATGGACGAAAATGTGGGGTCAGCTGGGAAAATTTCCCAACTCCTTTCACATCCCATAGGATCTGGGAAGCTCACCGCAGTAACTTTGGTCTTTATTCTGAGCCTCAATATTCTGCTGAGAGGCATGGTTCTTTACCTCAAGTAATGGAAACTCTTTCTCATGTAGTAGTTTGTAGAAACTCTGCTCTCAAACATCATGCTGTATCACTTCTTGTTAAAAAAAAAAAGATTTTATAAAAGTACAGGTGTGGATTCAAATCCCAGGCCCAATCCTGACTTCGTGATATAGGTAACATTTCTTCACTTGTAAAAATAGTAGTGATAATACTTGCAGATTTGTTATGAGATTAAAATAGGAAAAGATAAGTGTGAATGTCTGGCATTTAGTATGCACCAAAATATATAATATACTTTGTCTCTAAGTAACTAAATGAGGGACCAAGGGCACTATCAATACGCTATTGGCATCTTCTGTATCAAGTTTTTCTTTTCTTTTTTTTTTAAGTAGGCTCCACACACCAATGTGGGGCTTGAACTCACAACCCTGAGATCAAGACCTGAACTGAAATCAAGAGTTGGACGCTTAACTGACTAAGCCACCCATGTGCCCCAAGCTTTTATTAAACCAGTGCATCATCTTTCCTTTTTTTTCAGAGCATCATATTTCTATAGGAACAGAATAATCACTTCATTTTGGCGACAAATAAGCACTCTCAGCTGTGACAGAGTCCAGAATTGAAGCATCTCACAGTTTCCATCCAAACAGTCTAAAGGAGCCAACTTAAATGGAAACGCTTGTGCCTTTCTTCAGCAGATATGTCACCTCCCTTACACTTTTATTAAATTAGAGAAGTACCGTATTTATCTTCTCTATAGCCATGATGGAAAGTTTAGCAATCCCATCAAAAATTGCTCTTGGATGTGCTTCTTGCTCTTCCAATGCATCCTGTGTGGATCAAAAACTCAATACAAAATATCATTTTTTCAATGCTAAGTAATCTACAGAAGGCTTTTTTCCTAAACACATGATAAATCTGACCATAATGCTGTCTCTCTGGAATCAATCTGACAGTAACCAAAACAGACTGTGAGGGAACTAGGTTGCACAGAGGGAAGAAACATGAGCAAACCTTCAGACTTCTCTGTTTCTATCTCTTCTTTTGAAAAGCTGCCAACAAATGAGTCAGAGTCTTACATTTGCAGCTCACATTTCCATCTGTAATGACTTGACTATATCTGACAATCTCTGATTCAGAAGGATTTATTAGAAGAAAGAAACCATTTGTGTAAGATGCCTTATTTTACTCTTCAAGTCATTAAATATAAATAGAACAATGACAGCAAATGTTTCTGGAATCGGGTTTAGCGCATATCTGGGTTAAATAAACATTTCACTTCAAAGAAGTCATCCACCTTCTTTTATCATCTTTAATATTTCATACCTAAATTCCACAGTCCATGTTGCAGGCATTTGTTACTTCTGCTGGGAACATCACTTTGGCCTTGATATTTTTTCTCATCACCATGACTCCTGAGTAGAACTTTACATAGAATGGAATATTGCAATTGTGTATAACTTACCTCTATTCTCTTTATCCTGCCATTGATCCTGTGTAGCCCCGGTCCCCAGTTCTGGAGGGCATAGAGCAGATCATACTGTGTAGATTTTTGTGTGTAGATTGCAAATTACCATGTAGATTTTTCTAACCTGTCTGAGGGTTATCTGAAGAACTGACACAATACATTCATTTCTGTTTTGCCTAACTCAGAACTGAGGTCTCAAAAGCAGCAGGCATTGCTTGAAAATGCTTCAGGGCAAACTAACAATGGACAGACACATATTATAAAAGATTATAGTATAGATATATAATAGACAGCCTGTGGTACAGGAGAAAAAGCTGGGGGAAATTCTTTGGGAAGTTAGGATATTCAAAAGAACTGTTCATATGGAAGATTTAGAAAGCCAGGCATTTTCCCAGGGCAAGTTACATCCTTAGAAAAGATGCCAAGCTTTCACTTCAGGCTGACCCCAAGACTCATCAGAAGCCTGGCTAAGTATTGTGCCCTAGCACAAAGCCAATCTGCAAAAACTGGGAGAATTGTTTTCTTTTTTTGTTTGTTCTGTTTTTTTAGCTTCTAGTATTCAAGGAAAGCTGTGTCAAAATGTTAGAATACTAACTGAAGTTACAGAGACTCCAGTTACCAACAGGATAAGGAATATAGTCTTTGAAAAATAGTTTGGAGGAAAAAAAAAAAAGCAATCCCTGGGAATGGGAAGAATTTGACTTCCAGAGTAAGTACATTATAATACTCAAATGTCCAGTTTTCAACAACAACAACAAAACACAAAAACATAAAAGAAACAAGAAAATGTGACCTACGCAAAGACACAAAACTGAAAGAAATCACCCCTTGAGAACTCCAGACATCAGAATTACTAAGAACAGACTTTAAAATAACTGTCTTAAATATGCTCAAAGATCTAGAAGAAAACATGGACAAAGTATTAAAGGAAATCAGGAAAGTGATGTATGATCAAGATGAGAATATTATAAAGGGAAATATAAAAAGCAACCAAACAGAAATTCTACAGCTAAAAAGTACAAGAACTGAAATGAAAAGTTTAGAAGAGGTTCACAAGCAGATTTGAGCAGGCAGAAGAAAGAATCAGAGAACCTAAAAATAGACAACTGAACTTATCAGGTCTTAGGTGCAGAAAGAAAAAGAATAAAGAAAGGTGAACAGAACCTAAGGGACCTATTGGACATCATCAAGCAGACGAACACACCCATTATAGGAGTTCCAGAATAGAAAGAGAAAGTAGCAGAAAAAATAATGGAAGAAAAAATGGCTGCAGTAATAAATGTAGAGATATGTATAAAGACTCATATAAAATAGAAAAAATAATGAAAACTTCACAAATTTTAAGAAAGACATGAATTAGCAATGAAGTGAACTGGATCTTTAGATCAGAGTTTTCAATATATTTTTGACACAGTTATCAGTGTCACATGAATGGTAAGGTATACCACTCTACCTGGCATTGATAACATTCCAGTTCATCCTGTTATTCATACTTGTTTATGCATATTTTTTTTTTTGGGGTCCATCTCTTTATTCAGGATTAATTTCTGGAAGTGGAAGCTCTGGGCCCAAACCCAGAATATTTTGAATTTTAATTGATATTGCTAACTTAAACTCTAAAAAGTTTGTATTAATTTACAAGGCATAAAATGCTATTTCTTTGGATACTTAACAGTTCACATCTTTGCTAACATGACGGGTAAAGTGTGTTTTAATTTTCATTTTTTAATTCAGTAAAGTTTAATTTAGTTTCTATCTTTGTAATTTTGGTTTCTAGCTTTATTCATTTTCAATTCATTCCCTTTTTAATTTCTAGTTTTAGCCATATGCTTGTTATTAGATTACTCTTTTTTTGTATAGAACAGGCTATTCTTCTGTCATTTTAACATCCTATGGACTCTCACTGAAGATCGGAAACAGAGATTTTAGAGGTCTGAGACCTTCTCTTTTAACCTTCCAAAAGGTAGTGTCCTACCTGCCTCTTCACTATCCCTATGGAGCATATCAGAGTTCTCAACTTACCAGATTTCCTGTCTGAGTGATATGCATAGAGAACTCAAAGGTCCTATTTTGATCTAATTTTCTTTAAATATCTGAGTTCTAGCTCTTCTATTTATAATCCATTTCTGAACTTCGGACACATCTCTCTAGTCCTATCTTTGTAAGTCCTGATTTCAACTGATGCTATCAGGGGGCCGTCTCACGTAGGCTCTTGGTAGATATGCTACCCTAGGCAGGTGCTGGTCCTTGATGGCAACATACAGTTACAGTAAGAAATGTTCCACAAATGGTATCTGACGTGGCCTAGTTAAGATTAATCTTAACTACAGCCTAATTAAGATTAATAAAATCTCTTGCTTAGAAGTAATTATCGATCTAAAGTCAACAAGTCTTTTTTTCTAATATTAAAATATATAATTGTTTGGAGGGAAGAGGGAACAACTAATTTGAAATAAATCAGAAAACATCTTTGCATTAATCGTTCTTCTCATATACTTCAAATTTGTACTTAATGCCTTTCTCCTCCTGGACATCAGAAGGAACACCTGGGTATTCTGGCAGGAGTTTGTATTTGTCCAAATCAATTTCTGGAAAAAATGTGTCACTTTCAAATTCCTGCATAATCCTTGTCACAAATAGTCTAAGATGGCCTGGTTTGTTCATGGCTTCCTTATAAACAGAACTGCCTCCCACTATCCAAACCATGTCCACTTTATTTGCTAATTCTGGTTGCTCAATAAGTTTTAAGGCATCATCCAGACTTTTGCCAAGAAAATGAGCTCCTTGTGGAGGTTCCTTGAGGTCGTTGCTGAGAACTAAATTAATTCTGTCCTTTAAAGGTCGATTCTTCTCAGGAATAGAGAACCATGTCTTCCTACCCATAATCACCAAATTCTGTTTCCCTTCTACTGAGGAGGTTGTGGTCATTCTTTGGAAAAACTTGAATTCATTCCTGAGCGGGGGCCAGGGCAGGTCCCCGTTCTTGCCGATGCCCATGTTCTGGGACACAGCGGCTATGCAGTTTAGCGTACGAACCATGACAGCAGCTGCGAACACCTCCCAAGCTCACCAAACCGGGATTTCCCCCAGCGAGCTTGGCGCGAAATTGCAGCCACCCCGCCTCCTCGATCTTATTTCCATATATTTTTTATTCCACCTAATTATAAATCCCTAAAGAGTGATAATTGCTTTGTCTTAGGAAGTGACTAGACATGATTACAGAATCCATGATATAAAATGAGCCACAATTGCTAAGCTGGGGGATAGATCCGCCTGCAGAACCTCAGAACAGAGAATTCAAGAGTAAGCTGGCAGAAAATACACAGTGATTAGCATGGAGGCGTTCAGAGGTTGGGGGTGTTCAGAAATTGGGAGGGAATGTCCCGGTACGTGGTCCGAGTAAAGTGAAAGGAAAATGTGAAGCAAAAACTCAGAATCCCTACAATTCAAGAAAGCAGTTGATATCAAGAAAATCTGGTAGCAGGGGTGAGTCACCAGGTATGGCTTGTCATAAGTGGTAAATACTGTTTTTCATAGCTTAGGGAAATAAGGAGTAACAGGGAAAAACAAGTAAGATACTGATTAAACAGTTCTTGAGGAAGTTACCATGACCTAGACACATCACTGGGGAGCTTCGGGTCAAAATCTCAGCAATAGAACTGGAGCAGAACAAACTTAATTAGCAGCAAGAGTACTTTAATGTTGAGCCCCAAAATAATGAAATCAAGCTCCTTAAAGTTTTCCAGCCTAATTTTCAGGGTTGTGGCTAGAGATTAGTATGGCAATAAGCCCATACATGTAGTGTTCTTATGCATGAAGAAGAGGTATGTAGCATTAAGCAACCAGCTGGGTCCTGATAGGATTTTTTGCTCCTTGACGATCCCCCCGCCCCGTATCTAACACAGATCCCTAAATTAATTAACTGTCCAATAAATGTAAATGGGATAATAAAAGTGATCTGGACTTCACAGGCATATCCTCACTTTGAGAATTTCTAATTAGAAAACTCTGCAACTTCTTAAAATATTGTGACATCCCTTATGAGAAAATAGAAGAGCCAGTTTTGCATTAACAACAGCACTTAAACTTACACTGAAATAACATTAAAAAGAAGGAATTTAGTTTTTATATTGTGTTCAAGTTTAAGAGTCCATTTAAAATATATCTTTCTCATTTTCATAAACAGATGACTTTTGGGGGGGAAAAGCTCCAAGTAAATGCAAAATAAAGAATAATCTCTATGTAGTACAACGTCTTTACAAAAGTTATGGGACTTTAAAACTGGGTTTTTAGTCTTGTTAAATACATGAAAGAGTTTAAAACAATATAACTCAAGGAAATGGACAAGATGTTGGAGGTATTGTAAAAACATCTAAAACAAACTTCCCCATCAAAGTGATTAAAATTTTAATAAGTAAATAAGACATGACGAACACGTGTATCCCAGAGATGAAATGTAAACTACATATCCTAGACAATTTTATCTATTTCTGGCCATGTCAATAGAGCTATTTGGGCTTTCCCCGAAGTTTGTTTATACATATAATAGAGAAACTGGATAAAAAGTGAAAATGATAAATCACTTTAAGATTGCCAGCCATGGGACATTGGTATAAATACGGTGGATTAAACCCATCTACTTCCTTTGGCTCCATCCAATAATTCCACTAAAAAAATAGTAACAGGATTCAAATTAAAGGTATAAACACATAAAATCAGGGAAAATGGAAGATAAGCCTATAGTAGCAAACTTGTCGAAGTTGAAAAGAAATTTAAAAAGAAAAATGCTGAATCCTAAGGTAACAGTGAGAAATGCTACAAAATAACCTGATTTATAATTTGAAATGTCCCCCAAATCTCCAGAACTGTTGGCACAACAAAGTAGAGAGAAATGGCTAAAATGAAAGAATTTTTAAAATTTTCTCAGAAAGTTATATCCAATTTCCTTCTCCACTCTGATCAGGTATATAACTGTATCATCACTCTCACAGAAGCCTGGAGGGATTTTTGTTTCATTTTTTTCTCTTAAGAAATTTAAAAAGAGAGGGTCTAAATTACAGCAGGATACAAAGCCTTTACTTTCCAAGCATGAAATGGAAATGCCTGAGACAAAGGTTTAACAAGAATAACAGAGAACTTCCCCACTCCCCATCACCATGGTAACAAGCAGCAAAAACAATCAACTGCAGCCTACCATTGCAGGAGGGAAAGAGCATGGAGAGAGATCAGGGAAAGCCTAAAACTTAGAGTAAATCAGGGCAACTGAGAAAAAGGCCTAAACAGCCAATACCATGATAAGAACAAGGCAATAATAAAGAAATGTAAAACTGCTGGTGCACTAAAGTTTGCCATAGCAATAGTAAAACCCAAACTTAATTAAAATCCTTACTACATGGAAACAATATCCCACACCAATGGCCTAGCAGAAAGAAGGGAGTAACACCCATTGTCAGTCATGAATACTACTTACCTCAGCCTCTGCTCCTCTAAACACTATGTCCAATAAGATAACATAAGACACCCAAAACGCAAAAAACCCAAAAAAACAAACAAAAAAAAACCCATTGTCAAAGACAAATCAATCAATAGAACAAGATTCAGAAACAACCTAGATAATGTATTTATTAGAGAGGAAATTTAAAATAATTATGATTAATATGTTATCTAATGGAAGACATGGATAGCATGCATGAACTAATGGGGATTTTCAGGATGAACAGATGGGGAAGGTAAAGGATAGTAAATAATCAAATAGAAATGCTAGGAACTAAAAATCATGGGTACAGAGATAAAGAATGCCTTCAAAGTCTTATCAGTACATGTGACACAACCAAGGATGGTCACTAGATATCTAGTGACCCAAACTAAAACACACACAGGAAGAGCTAGAAAGGGAGAGCAGAACAGAGCATCCAAGAGTTTTAGGACACCATCAAGGAGTCTAACATACATGTGATTGTAATCCCAGAAGACAGAGAAAAAGAGTCGAAGAAATATTTGAAGACATAACAATGGCTGAAAGTTCTCCAAAAAGATTAAAAATATGAAACCACGGGTCTTGGAAGCTTGGAAAAGCACAGAAGCTTTTTTAAACTAATTTATTAATTTAAAAATTAATAGCTAAATTAAATTAACACATCCAGACACATGATACTGAAAATGCTGAGCACAAAAGATAAAAAGAAAATCTTGAGATCATCCAGAGAAAAGGCCACATAATATAGAAAACACAAAGACACAAAAATACACCAAGACATCTTGCCAGAAACTTTGCATGTCAAAAGAAAATAGCGACATTTTTAAAGAGCTGAAAGAAAACTGTCAACCTTCTATCTCATGAAAATATTCAAAAATGATGGAGAGACAGAAACTAGGAATTCATTAAAGTATACCTGAACTGCAAGAAATGTTAAAGAAAATTCTTCAGGAAAAAGGACCATGACAATAGACAGAAGCTTGGATCTACACAAAGAAATGAGGATCCCTGGAAATGGTTAATATAATAAATATAAAAGACATTTCTTTTTATTTTAATCTCTAAAATATCATTGGCTGTTTAAAGTAAAAACAAGTGATGAATTGTGAGTTTAGAACACATGTAAAATTAAAATGTATGAGACAACAATAGCACAAAAGGTGCACATGAGATATTGTAAGTATATTGTCATATATTCTTCTACTATATGTACAATGGAATACGACCACTTAAAGGGAGACTGCAATTAACTTAAGATGCATACTGTAAACCCAAAGGTAATTATTAAGATAAATTAACATGAGAGGTAGAAAAATAAATCAATAATAGAGAAAATAAAATCTTAAGAAAACACTCAATTCAAATATAAGCCAAAACAGAAGGAAAAAGAAGAAAAACAGATGGAAAACCTAGCAGTATGGTAGATATTAGTGACACCATAACAATACTTACAGTAAATAAGTAATAGTGTGTGTGTGTGTATATATATATATATATATATATATATATATATATATATATATATGACCTAAACACAAAAATTCAAATCAGACATTGTATTAAAAAACAAAACATGCTATCTATAAGGAACCCATTGTTAAATATAAATATTTAGAGAGACTATAAGTAAAGGTATACTAAAAGCTATAGTATGCACTCACTAATCAAGAGAAAGCTGGAGGAACTACATTAATATCAGACAATGCACAGTTCAGAACGGAGACTATTACTAGGGATAAAGAGGAGTATCATGTAATGAAAAAGGACTTAATTCACCAAAAAAGACATAATGATCCTATAATTATGTACCTAACAGTAGAGCTTCAAAATACGTGAAGCAAAGAAAGGAAACATAGACAAATCTACATTTATTGTTGGAGACTTCAGTACTCTTCTCTAAATAACTGATAAAACAGGAAGACGGACAATCAGAAAGGATATGGAACATCTGCATAACACTAAAGATCTATTTGACCTGATCGACATTTATAGAACATACAACCGAAAATCAACAGAATACACATTCTTCTCAAATACACAGAACATTCACCACACTAGACCACATTTGGGGAAATAAATCAAACCTCAACAAATTTGGAAGAATTTAAGTCATACAAAATATGTTTTCCTGATCATAATAGAATTAAACTAGAAATCAATGACATAAAGATATCTGGAAAATTCCCAAATACTTGGAAATTAAACAACATTCACCTAAATAAGCCACATGTTAAGGGAGAAGTCACAAAGACCAAAGAATATTTAGAAATGTATGATAATAAAAATACCAATGACATTTGTAAGATGTGACAAAGCAGAGCTTGGAGGAAGTTTATAGTGTTAGATTCTTATATTAAAAATAAAAAGAGTTTCAACTCAATGATAAAGACTTTCATCTAAGAAATCAGAAAAAGAATAGTAAAAATTAACCTAAATCAAGCAAAAGGAAATAAATACTACAGGGTAAAAGTAAATAAAATTGAAAATAAAAACAATAGAGAAGGTCAATGTAACCAAACACTGGTTCCTAGAAAAGATGAAGAAAATGAATGACATCTAATCAAACTGACCGGAAAAAAGTATAAAACACAAATCTTACTTGCATTTGGTGCCCCCCCCCATTTTTGTTTAATTTTTCTTGAGTGATTTTCTGTTCCCTGCAATCAAATAGCCTTAACCAGATTAGGATAGACAGATAATAGAACCAACCCTGGAAAAATACAATCCCATGGGAATATCAGACCTCATGTTCAGTTGAAACAATTTAGTAAGAATACATATTCAGTTAACATTGTTTCATTTAAAACAATATTTAGGGACGCCTAGGTGGCTCAGTCAGCTAAACATCTGCCTTCAGCTCAGGTCATGAGTCCCCTGTTGGGCTCCTTGCTCAGCAGAGAGCCTGCTTCTCCCTCTGCCTGCTGCTCCCCCTGCTTGTGTTCACTCTCTCTCTGACAAATAAATAAATAAAATCCTTAAGAATATATATTAAACAATAAAAAATAAAACAATATTCTGTCTTCACAGGGAAAACATGCATATATGAATATACTTCTTCATGAACTGGTAATACATTTTTAACCGTCCTGCTTAAGGTAATGTTACTAGAGGATCTGATTCCATTGATGTCACTGAAAATTAGTTTTCATTTTCACTGAGGGGGTTTTACTCCTCTTATCCATACCTCCTGGTTATCATTGAAATAGAAGAAGCCATTATCTTTATTTCATAAACACTGCAGATGAAATTATTTTATACAAAAATATGTATTTCTATAATTTTTTAAATTATTTAACTGCTCTAGGGGGAGAAATACCTAGTAAAGTAAAAAGAAAATGAGTCCGGTGTTTGGAAATGACAGGAGAAGCTAAAATAATCCTAATATACTAATCAGGCACTAAGATGGAACAATCTTTGTACCACGTCTTGGCAAGGAAAATGAACAAGATTTAAAAACAGTTTCTTCGTGGCTGCGGGGTGGTTCAGTCAGTTAAGCATCCGACTTTTGATTTTGGCTCAGGTCATGATCTCAGGGTCCTGAGATCGAGCCCCACCTTGGACTCCGTGCTCGTGCTCGGAGCCTCCTTAAGATTCTCTCTTTCTCCCCCTTCCTCTGCCCCTCCCCCACCTCCCTCTCTAAAAACAAACAAAACAAAACAAACCAGTTTTTTCAATCCAGAGATAGCAATCTAATTAAAAAGACATGAATGTCTCATGTAGATAAAACCAACATGAAAGGTGGAAAAGAATTTGTTCATAGAACAGAGACAACTTCAGTGGGGTTTCTTTGAGCAAAAAAATTTTTTTCACAAAAAAAGGTTTCATGAAGAAATAAAGTTAGAAAAGTAGGTTATGATTATTAAATGCTAATTTAAAGTTTTGAAGAATATTCTGTAATAAGGATAGCTTGTTTAGACTGAAAATTCTAGCCACTTACCTGTGGACCTCTGTGATGGTTAATTTTATGTGTCAGTTTAACTGCACCACAGGGTATCCAGATTAAACATTATTTCTGGGTGTGTCTGTAAAGGTGTTTCAGGATGAGATTAACATTTGAATTGCTGGACTAAGTAAAGTAGATCGCCCTTGCCAAAGTCTGTGGGTATCATCCAATCCGTTCAGAGCCTGAATACTATGAAATGTGGAAGGAGGATTCATCCTTTTTTCTTCCTGCCAGCCTGCTGGAGCTGAGACCTTGTTCTTCTCCTACGCTTGGACTGGGATTTACACCATCAGCTTCCACGGTTCTCAGGAACCTATTTATCTATATCTATATATCTATATTTATCTATATATCTATATCTAACTATATATCTATATATCTCTCTATATATTTATATCTATATCTATATATAGATATAGTTCTCTGGAGATAGAACTCAGGCAAATAGAGCCTGTCTATCCACTTGCCTCTAACTTAGTGGCAGCTCCTTTGAATATATTTGAAACAATAGCCTCACAAAGAAAGTCACTATGCCAATCCAGTTTTTCCCTGAGACTCACTCCTATATTAAATAAGATTTTTGAGAAAGACCTAGGACCTCACTATTCTCTCCTTCAAGGCTGTAGCTTAAATTTTCTTGCTTCAGCTTGGGGATATACTAACATTAAACTAATGTTTCCATTTCTTCAGGACTCCAAGTTACAAGATTCGGTCAATCTAAATTTCAGACCAGTGGCAGAGAGTGCTTCTCCTGCCAAATTGTATACGCAGTAGATGAAGTGAAAAAAAAAAAAAAGAAAAGAAAAGGAAAGAAAAGAAAAGAAAAGAAAAAAGAAAAAAGAAATTCATTGATTCAAAAATCAATGAATTTCTTTATTATAAAACTAATGAAATGATTGGTTTGCACCTACGGAGCTAGCCAGCTAGAAGTTCCATGGGTTCAGCTACGGGCTATAGGTGTATCCCCGTCCTGGATATGGTTTGATAGCATGTGGTGGTCAGTTGTGACTTCTAGGCCAGCAGTAGTGACCTGGAAACATTAGGCCTGGAGAATCCTGGGATGTAGATAATGTACCTTCTAACTCCCTGCTTCCCAAAGAGTGCTGCTAGCTAATGTTCCACTTTCCTCACTTCCCTTCTTTACCACCCATTTTCCCAAGAAGATAAGTACTTTGTTCCACCCGTCTGAGAACTTTTATGAAGGAGAGGAACCAGTTGCCAAAAGCATTATTTCTGAATTCATGTTATGTGACTATAAATAGTAATATATATCATCAACAAGGTGGATTTACCCCAGTAATGCAAGAATGATTAATACTGGGCAAAAAGCTCTTAATATACTCATCACGTTAATAGATTAAAATAAAACATGTGACACTAAAGGCTAAAATGCTAAAATTCTAAACGATGAAGAAAGACCTTCAGTAAAAGTCAATACTTACGCATGATAAAAACTCTTAGGAAGCTAGGAATAGAAGTATCTTTTTTTTTTAACCTGATAAAAATATCTTCCAAAAAATACAGAACAAGCATCATGTTTTATGGTAAAAGATTGGAAGTAAACTCCCTAGTAACAGTAGTAAGATAAGAATGCTATTTACACCACCACTACATAAACATTGAATTGGAAGCCCAAGCCAGAATAATGAGCTAAGGAAAAGGAATATAAGCCTTGGGAAGCAAAGAAAGCAATTACTCTTTACAGTTGACATTATCTACAAAGAGTATTCAAGAGACTCTACAGAGAATCCAGGAAAACTAACAAGAGAGTTCAGAAAGCTATTAGATTCCAGCTTAATGTATATAAAATTTATAAATAAATGGTGATATACCATATTATAGATGAGAAGAATTAATATGTTTACAAAAAGTCAGGTCTTTCTAAAATTCCAATAATATTTCTAGCAAAATTACCAAGCTGATAATAAAATTCATATGATGAGAGGAAGGCAAGGACAAAGAAGTACATTTTGAACAACAACAACAACAAAAAAGCGCAGGGAAAAGGTGTGGGGATGACTTGTAACAGCAAAGATCAAGAAAGAGAATTCCTCTGGTACTTAGAACAGAACAATTTTGGTATAAAGATAGAAATAAAGAATACAGGTCTCAGAACAGAGACAAGGGTTTGTGAAAACCTGTGAGACGTGGTATTTCAATTCAGAGGAAGAAAAGGTGCATATATGTGGGGGAAAATTATAGCAATGGAAAAAAAATTAAATGCTTACTTCATAGCCTGCATGAAAATGAAACATGGAGTCAGTAACTATATACAGAAAGGCAAACCTTTAAAACTATTATAAGGAAATTGAGGGGTGAAGTTCAAAGGAAGATTGTAGGAGTACAGCATGGTTTTTGACTTCCCAGATTACCCTACAAAACAGACAAAGCAACTAGAATAACAAAATAAAGCAGCCAAATCTACAACAAAACTAAACAAGGTAACTCCAAGAGCCCCAAAATTGAGGAACTGAGGCCAAGCTGACCATAACAAGCCTTACCTTGTACTGGCAACTGTGAGGGAGGAAGCAGAGTAAGCAGGGGATTTCTGGGAAAGCTGGAGGACTCAGAAACTGAATTACCAAAGGACCCCAAATTGAGAGATCTATTCTGGAAAGCTCAGTGGGCCATTCTTAGAAGAACACCAAAACTGGGAACTGGTTTCATGGAATCCGATTTGTGGGTGAGTGCAAAGGGACAGCGAAAGGTCAGATGGTGTGGGTCAGTTTGTACCTTATAAAAATTGAAATAAAACAATTAAAGTTCCCTTGTAGGACAAAAACCAGCCTCCTGGAGAATCTCCTGGGAATAGAATGTAAACTGAGCAAGATAAAGACACTAGGACCTAATGAAAGAAAAGATCCAGATAGAAATAGGGGAGGGGAATAGAAAAGATGGGTCATAGAAGCATAAATCATGTATTTGACCACTTTGCAATAATAAGAAGGAGTTTTACAGCTGTGAAGCTAGGAAAACTGCTGACCAACCCTCTTGAGAGTATGAAAAAAATACTCATTTCACTTAAACATGGACAAGACAAAATATTGTGATCAAATGGATAAAAAGATATCACACAGAACCATATAAAACATATTATGAAGAATATTTCATTAAACAGCATGGTATTCACATAGGAACAGATAGGGCCAGAACAATTTAAAAATATAAAATAGATCCAATTTCATACAAAAATTTGGTATATACTAAAGGCAGCATTTCAAATCAGAGGGGAGGTAAACTTTTTAATAAATGGTATTAGAACACCTACTCTGTGGGGGAAAGGATTTGGTCCATTTTTCATATTTTCCAAAGGATAAATTACAGATAAAATAGAGATTAAAATTTTTTAAAACGAAACCACACAAATACTAGAAGAAATTATTAGAGAAGAATGCACACTTAAAAAATGAAAACCTTCAGTGACTGAATCATATTAAGCTATTTCTATTATATGCAAGTTCATTATAAAAACTATCTAAAATTTGTTTTGCACTCTGCAATTACAGAATGCTTTCATGTTTGTTAACTGATGACACTTTTTGCATTGATCTTTTAAGGTAAGTAGAGACATGATATCATCCTTTGAAAAATACAGGAGGTGAGATTCAAGAAATATGTCCCTCGTCATATAGCCAGGAATTAACGAAGCTGAAAAAAAGGTACATTGTGAATCTAGGTACAGTGTTTCTCCCACTTCATCATGTTGTTCTTCCTTTTCTTTCTGCTCTATATGCCTTTTAAAAATATATATTTTCTTCCCTTTACTTTCCTTCTCCTACCTTCTTATTTTATTTTGTGCTGGTTAGAGAGAAAGGTACCATGAAAGATGGGTGGATGGATACAAGGGTGGGTCAATGAATAGAAGTATAATTTACTAAATATATAGATAGAGGGATAGAAAGATAAAGGGCTCAGTAGATGAGTATGTAGTAGGTAAGTGATGTGTCATGGAGAAGAAACAATAAGCCTATCTGTTCTCAACCTGGACTATAAGGTGACAAGGAGAGCCATGTTCTACCACTAATATTATCTGGGAAAATAATGATCAGAGTAAGCTTTTATGCATTCCCACATTATCCTCAAGCTTCTATAATCTGTCCAGAAAAACTTGTCAGAGAAGTAAAGGATAATTTCCAAACAAAATTATGTGATGGCTGCTGGTTTGTAGGAAAACAGAAAATAACAATAATTACTATGATGATGATGATGATGATTCCATTTCTTCTACACTATTTTATGATTCAACTGTCACTCTTAGTGAAGAATGGTTGTGGTCCCCCCTTGTCAAAATGCTGGGGATGATTTGCTAGCTTGGGTATGAACTATGGATAATTGCTTCTGGCAATGACACATTATCGATCACTTGCTGCCAGGAGTGATTTGCCATTTTTTGGAGTTACCAGGAATAATTTGTTTCTACTTATAAGTTTTGTAAGATATTGTAATTCTTTGGTCTTGGCTTCTTCAGTTAAAACATGTTATCTATTGTTATTCCCAGGACGTCTTTGAAAACTCATTGAGAGCCCCATAAACAATTTCAATAACCATTATGGCTGGCGGAATGATTGCACCTGCCAGCCTCATAATCAAGGACTGATTTTCTGTGGCCTGCTGAGGAAGAAAATGCCTTTCTTCCATTCATTCAAACTATCAAATGTTGTCTCTGCCAATTGCATTTTGAATCATTAACAAACACTGATTGTTATTATAGATCAGTTACTTGGTGGCACAACTGCCAGATTACTGTTTCTGTAATACTGAGTACAGAACATGACTTCCAGCTAGAACTGTGGTACTTGGCTGTGCCATGGAGATGAGGCAGTTCCTTCATGAAGTGATTCCCTGAGTCTGTGGATAGCCTCAGGAACTCAGCAAACAAACCTAGAACTCGATGAGCTTGAAGTTTACACAATAGAAGTACACCAGGATCCAAATCACTGGGCTTTTCTTTTTACTCTCTTACTGTTCAGGTGTATCTAAACAACAAAGTCAAACTAAATATCCAGACAATTTATCAGTGAAATTAGTGAAGAACCACTAGTTTTTCTTCCCTGCATAAAAAAAAAAGTTGGGCCTGACAATAAATACGGCAATTTTCTCAAAACTGCATTTCTTAAATCTACTAAATCCATAGAGACTAGGAAAACTTAAAAATAAATATAGAGGCAAATTTATAGTAGGAGTCCCTAGAATTTTGTATCTTTTTTGTTAGATAATGCAAAAACAAGATTTCAATAAGAAAAGATAGCCTTTATGTATCTGTGTATCAATCACTGAGTGTCAACTCTGTCCTCAGTACGCATATATCATTTCCTGTATTCATAAATGTAAAGGTTGCTTATGAGTCCATGAGTCAGCTGGTCACTGGGTCTGTTAGTTGGTCAGTCTGTCTGTTACTCCCAGGACCAAAGGATAGCTGGATAAAGCTTAAAAGAACCTTATATTTCATAAATTTGTTTGTATTACCAAAGACCCTTTCTAAATATGTTTCCTGAGACCTCTACTTCCAGGGAAATTGAGTAGATAAATTTTTCTCTTCCTCCCACCAAGGAGAATTGGACAATAGGTGAAAAATGACCATAAGACAACTCTGAAAGTACAGAAAAGAGACAGGCTGGCTAAGAACCTTGGGACCCACACAATAACATCATGGTGAGATCCCTGTGTTTTCTTTCTATCTCATATATTCCAACCTGTAGTTGAAGAAGCCAGCAACCTGAAATTCCTGTAGACAGACACATACAAAAACAAAAAAAACAAAAAAACACCCTTTTTATGGGGGGTGGGTCTACTCTTTCTAGTAAAAGGACCAGGAAAGGCACAGTTGAGCAAGACAGAACACTTTTAGACAATGATTGCTATATTACAGCCAAATCACAGAAGAGCCATGGGTCCATCCACACCCACACCAGCAAAGACTGAGTGGGGAGCGTAGGTTTCCATCCTTGATAGGCTATAACAAGATGTCCCACCACTCCTACAGGGGCAGTGTCAAAGAAGACCAAGTCAGGAGTCAGGAATTTCAACCCTGATGATCAATAATAAGCATAATCCCTCCTCCCTTCCTCTGCAATGTCAGTAAAGACCACGTGGGGAACCAGAATTCCCATTCCCACTCAGCAGTAATGAAGAGCCTTCTCTTCTGGAATAATTGGAGGGTAAGCAGTGAACCTCTATGTGGTGGTAATGAGGTAGCACTCCCCCTCCCCAGCTGCAGCAATGGCAGAGAAAGCCAGCAAAAACTGAACGTTCCAACAATAGCGCAGTCTCATAGTACAATACTAAAACATCCAGGTTTTAATAAAAAATTATTCATCACACCAAAAACCAGAAAGATTTCAAACTAAATGAAAAAAAAATCATTAGAAGCTGACACCAAGATGACAGAAAGTAGCATTAGCTGACAAAAATTTAAAGCAGCCATGTTAAAGAAGCATTAGAAAGCAATTGTGAACATACTTAAAACAAATGAAAAAAAATAGAAAACCTCAGCAAAGAAATAAAAGATATAAAGAAAAATCAAATGCAAATTTTAGAACAGAAAATTATAATAGTTAAAACACAAAGTGTAGTGAATGGACTAACAGAGTAGAGATGACAAAGGAAAGAATCTATGAACTAGAAGATAGAACAATAGAAATTATCTAATCTGAACCAAGAAAAAACAGGCCAAATTTGGAAAGGAATATAAACCTACACATTCAAGAAGCTGAATGTACCCCAAATATTGTAAATTTAAAGAAATTCGAACACCATAATTAAATTTCTGAACAATAAGCAAAGGAAAGAAATCTTGAAAGCAACCAGAAAAAAGACACCTTCCCTATAGGAAGATATAATTAGAACAGTAAGAAATTTCTCATTAGAAATCAGGATAAAGAATGAAAAGAAATGTCAACCCAAAATCCTATACCTATGGAAAATATCCTTCAGGAATGAAGGACAAATCAAGACATTCTCTGATGAGGAAAACAAAGAATTTGTCACTAGCAGATATACCCTAAAAGAATGCCTAAAAGGAACTGTAAAAAAAAATAAATAAAGGAAATGGTAAAAGAACTTCGGGACATTGGGAAGAAAGAACACAGTAAGCAAATATATGGGTAAAGATAGTTTTTTTTTCTCCTTTTGAGCTTTCTAAATTATGTTTGACAATTGGAGCAAAAGTTATAACACTCTCTGATGTGGTTCTAAATATATTAAAAAAGGAAATATGTTAGATAATTATAAATGGAGAAAGTAAAGGGATGTAAAGGGAGTTAAGGTTTCTGTACTTCAAATTGGTAAAATGACAACATCAGTAGACTGTGGTAAGTTATATATATATATATATATATATATATATATATATATATATATATATAGTGTAATACATAGTGAAACTATTAAAAAAGTTTACAAGAAAATGTGCTCAAAGACATATAGATTTATCTATATAATCTATAGATTATAGAATCTATAGAATTCTAAACAATGTCCAAGTAACCCATCATAGATTGGAAAAAGAAAACAGAAATGAAAAACAGAGAGAACAAACAAAACAAAAATTAAGATGGCAGACTTGAGCCCTGGCACAATAATTACATTACACATAAATGATCTGAATACATTAAAAGATTGACAGGATGGTTTTAAAATACTCCACTACATGCTGACTCTAAGATCCTCTCTTCAAATGTAACAATACAGTCAGGTTGAAAATAAAAGGATGAAAAAATATATTACATGAACATTAATCAAAAGAAAAGAAAAGCAGCTATATAACATCTGATAAAGTTGACTTTGGAGCAAAGAAAATTACCAGAGACAAAGAACATTATATAATAAAAGGCCCAATCTATCAAGAAGACCTAAGAATCTGAAATATGTATTCTATGCATCAAACATCAAAGCTACAAAATATGTGAAGCACAAACTGAACGAATTTTAAGGAGATAAGATAAATTCACAATTATAGTTGTATACTTCAAGACCTCAACAATTGGTAGACCAGCTAGACAGAAAATCAGCAAGGATCTTCAACAACTCAACAATGCCATAAACCAATGGATCTAATCAGCATTTATAGAAAACCTCACCTAACAACAGAAAAATATACATTCTTTCCAAATAGCCACAGAACATATACCGAGATAGACCATAATCTGGGCCATAAAACAAACCTTAACAAAATTTTAAAAATTGCAATCATACGAAGTGTGTTCTCTGATAACAAGAGAATCAAGTTAGAAATCAGTGACAGACGATAATAGGAGAATAACCAAATATTGTAAACTAAACAACACCCTTTTAGATAATCCGTGGGTCAAGTAAGAAGCTTCAAAGAAAATCAAAGAATGCATTTAACTGAAAGAAAACAGGGGCGCCTGGGTGGCACAGCGGTTAAGCGTCTGCCTTCGGCTCAGGGCGTGATCCCGGCATTACGGGATCGAGCCCCACGTCAGGCTCTTCCTCTATGAGCCTGCTTCTTTGTCTCCCACTCCCCCTGCTTGTGTTCCCTCTCTCGCTGGCTGTCTCTATCTCTGTCGAATAAATAAATAAAACCTTTAAAAAAAAAACTGAAAGAAAACAAAAATATAGCATATCAGAGTTTGTAAGACACAGTTAAAACAGTGCTGAGAGAGAAATTTATACCATTTAAATGAATATATTAGAAAAAACAGTCTCAAATAAACAATCTAACCTCTACCTCAAAAACTTAAAAAACAAAGGTGAAATAAACTCAAAGTGAGTGGAAGGAAGGAAGTAACAAAGATAAGGGCAGAAATCATGGAGTTGAAGACAGAAAAACAACAGAGAAAATCAATGAAACAAAGAGCTTATTTTTGGAAAAGATCAATTAAGTTGACAAACTTCTAGCAAGCCTGACAAAGAAAAAAAGAAAGAAGACACAAATTACAGATACGAGGTAAGAAACAGGGGTTATCACTACAGGTCTTGGAGAATCAAAAAGATAATATGGAATGGTACAAACAGTTCTACACTCAAAAAGTTGATAACTTTGAATAAAAGTCACTTCTTCAAAAAACAAACTACCACAACTTACCCAATATGAGACAGATCATTAGGAAGGCCCTCAAACTATAAAGGAAACTGAATTCATAGTTTAAAAACTCTCCCCCAAATCTCCAGGCTCAGAGGGTTGCACTGTAGAGTTCTACTGAACATTTAAAGAATTAACACCAAATTTATAGTCTCTTTCAGAAAATAAAACAGAAGGAAATATCTCCAAATTCCTTTTATGAAGCTAGTATTGCCCTGACACCAAACCAGACTAAGACAGTACAAAAACAGAAACCAACAGACCAATATCCAAGTTTGGTACAGCTGTTCTTGTAATGTTGTTCTGTATTGTATTACTACAAGATGCTACTGTCGTGGGAAACTCAGTAATATGTAGAGATCTTCTTTATTATTTCTTATAATGTGTGAATCTAAAGTATCTCAAAATAAGAAACTCATCTACAAAAAAATCATTGTCCTCTGGGTCTCATATTCTGAAATATTTTTACTGAATAAAATTTTAAGTAATCATTTTTTCCAATTTTAATTAATCAAACACATTTCTAAGTTGGAGCCAACAATTTATTCTAATATCAATATCAATGAGATGAAGAAACACATCCAGAAAAGTTGCATGGCTTGATCAAGCTGAACGACACCTTCAATACTGAATTATGACAGAAGTACATGATGCCCAATTCATACTTTCCACCAAAATACTAGATCGTACTATAAATTTACCAACTTTGAGTCATTATTACCTATAAAAAGATGGATTCAACCCAGTGTATAATCTCTCATTGTGGAAAGGACTTCAAATGTTTCTGTATTTTCTAATAAGGATTTATTTAGTGTCTACTGCATATTTAATTAAATATAAGTTGCTTCACCCTATGGAAGTATGTCATTTAATTTTTCTCTGACATATGATTATTAGCATTGTTGCCAAGACTTGAAATGCCTCAGGAAGGACCCAAAATCTCTTTTCCCCCATCCTAGCCTGAAGTCATCCATATCTCTTGTATCCTACCATGTTGATAGACTTGATGTCACTAGATGGGATACTCAAAGCACCAAAAAAGTTGGAGGACTACACTTGACCTATGCTCATCCAGAGGCTTGGCCCCTGGTCTCATCCCAAGGCTTCTAAGAAGCTCTAGATCCAAATAAGTGTAAGGCTATCCTCAGGGCTTCTGAGAGCCTTCCAGATTGAAAATTATTCCTAGTCCTCTTTCATTTTGTTTCAAGCTAGGATTGAATCTAAGTGGCTGGGGTGGGTGGGTGAGAGGATAAGATCCCAGTAGCAACCTGTGCTAGGAGTTGTTCACATTGAGGGTCACCTAGGGCATTTAAAAAGTCAAGTGCCTTTCCATCTAGCCAGGTCCTAATGCCACCACAGTGCTTTGCTCCCTGGTGACCTTGAGACCACACTTCTACCTACCTGCTTAGGCCCCTCGTTTTTAGTACTTTATTTAGCAGTTGCGTCTTCCTGGGCCACAATAAACACAGACTAGAACCCAGGTACTCATCTCAGCTGTGCCTGTGAGCAACAGTGTGACCTTAAGCACCAACTTAACTTCTCCTAGCCTTTCTTGCTTGGCCAATAAAGTAGAAAAAATACCTATATAATAATCTAATAAGATAATGTAAGGTTTTCCAAACCACTGTATGTTTATTATTCATGATGTAGGAGATGACTTAGGTGGTCTGTGATTGATAGATTTATCTTAAGTACTTTTTCTCTTACCTTCCATTTATGAGAAGACAAATCGTACATTTTTCAAAATATAAAGTCATTTAAAGAAAAATATTAAGTGCATAATATTATAGGAAATATATGGATTTGAAAAATAACTTGTGAAGAAAGCTGTTGTATTGTAAACACCAAGTTACCACAGGTTGTACTTGTCAATGTATGAGATCTTTTCTGGTCATTCCAACACTGTAATGGAGAGTGGTGGTACATGCCTGAATTATCCATATGTCCACTTGACCGAATTTACGAGTTAATTGCTTCACTTTCTTTTTCTCTTTGCCAACACGTCTAGTCCCAGAATATATGATCACTGCTTCCAGAAACTTCCCTAGACCTCACATCACACCACATCACATCATTGTCTTCCTGTGGCTTTCAGTTTCCAATTTAAGCTCCTTACCTTTGTCATTACCTGAGCTATTGTCACCTCATCTCATGGCCTTTAAGCCCTCAGGACCCATGTCCTCCTGGTTAGCACTCTGCTCACACAACTTTGTCTACCACACTGCTGCTACTCTGCACTTGCCTGATTCATCCTACAAGATCCATTTCAAAACCCACTTGTGTCTGGAAATCTAGCTAACCACATTACTTTCAGATGATTTATTTATTTTGCAAGCTCTCCTGTCCCTGACAGTGAAGAAAATAAACTCTGCTTAATCACAGGATTAAGGGAGGACCACACTGATCACAACCATCTCCCACATTCTATTTCTGTCAAGTGAGTAATGGAGCTGAAGGTCATGGTAGAAAGATAGAGATAAAGATGAACATCTTTTCTTTTTCTCATTTTCTTCCAGTTACGATGCATCTCTCTGAATCCCTTGCCAGACAGAGATGAAGCAGCAGCGGGTCCCTGAACACTGGAGGGGAAAAACCTGCATTCACCCTGGACACGATCAGATTTATTGACTGACTGCAATGACTCAAAATACCCAAATTACAAGTTGCTTTCACATACCTTATCTCCTTCAGTTTTCATGAAAACTCTGGGAAATAACTAACGTTACCTCCATTTTATAGAGAAGGGGAAAGAAGCTTACAGGAGGTGAACGATGTAGCTAATTATGGCAGGACTTGGGTTTGGGTCTATCACCCCCAGGTCCAGTAGGTTGCATATCTCTGGTTGGAAGGTCTCTGACATTAGCCATGGCCAGAAAGGAGAGATCAGTTAGATTCACTAGTATCAGAGTCTTGAAAAGAGGCAGTGAGGTTGATATAAAGGTGCTGCTGACTGGTGGATCAGATGGCGGCTGGCACCGGGCTTCTCTTGATCCCCATCCTGTGGCTTCACTCCCTGGTCCATTGCCCTCAGTGCACTGGCCTCCCTGCTTTCCCTCAAACAGGTAAAGGCCAACTGCACTCCCCATTTGCTATGGCTCCATCTGAAATTCTCCTCATGGCCCCCTTTCCAAGAAGGACCTTGTTGAAACAGCATCACTCCCTTCTCTTCTTATCACTCTTTATCACCCTTCTCTGCTGTATTTTTTTCTATAGCTTTTATCACCATCTGGCATAGTATAAATTTTATTGATTTACATGTTTGTTAATACACCTCTCCCCACCAATGTAAACTCCATGATGGCAAGGATTTTTAATTGTGTTTACTCTGCTGTATTCCAACTCCTTAGTGCCTGGCACATAACAGACATATAATAAATGCTGGCAAAGAAAAAGAGAGAGAAGAGAAAAAAGGGGGGTGGAGAAAGGGAAGAAGGGAGAGAAAAGACGAAGGAAGGAAGAACTTGAGTTCTGACTCCATATGACACCCACTTCGTAGCTGGGTGAACATAAGTCACTTTACTTATGAGTAAACTGTCCCACTCCTGAGACAGTTTCTTCCCTGGACAATGAAGCATTTAAATTCCGTCATCTCTAAGATGACTTCTGACACTAATGTTCCATCATTCTGTGCATCGTGATTCCATGTTTCCCTTGTTTACTGCTAGGAAGAGGAAGATAAACAGTCTTCACAAGGTGAAAGGCTGCACACGTCAGTGAGCTCCTCTTCCTGCTGGTACCATCACACTTACTAGTGTGCTGAACACAGCTTGCCTACTCTAATGCATGAAAGGCCTTTCCATGTGGCAGCATTTGAGAAATTTCAGAAAAGCTACCACTTGTTCAAAAACATCTTTCTCCGCAAGTTTCTGTTGATATTTAAAATTCTAAGGTGAACAGTATTTCCACAGGCACCATCTCTTATCAAATTACAAAGTTCTCTCTTAACCCCTCATCACTGTCTGATACATGTGAGGCAGCTCTGCGAAAAGATTAGGACTTTGGAATCAAGAAGACCTGGATGGGAAGCCGGGCTCTGCCACTTAATGGCCAGGAGCACCTGAGCAATTGACTTATTTCTCTAAAAGTTAGCGTTGTAATCTGTAAAATGGGGATAATGATAGTACTTGCTTTACGGGGATTTTAAGAGGATTAAGTAATATGAAGGTATTTATTTATTTATTATTTATTTTTAAAGATTTATTTATTTAAGAGAGAGAAAAAGAGAGCACACAAGGGATGGTGAGGGGCAGAGGAAGAGGAAGAGAGAGTCTTAAGCAAGACTCCGTGTTGAGCTCAGAGTGGGATGCGGGGCTGGATCTCATGACCCTGAGATCATGACCTGAGCCGAAGCCGAGAGTCAGATGTTTAGTTGCTTAACCTAGCCGACTGTGCCACCCAGGCACCCCTAACATGAAGGTTTTAAAGCACTTAAGAAATGATCCATAAATTATAGTTAGTATATTCTTTTTAATAGTGGAGGAATCATTTTATCTGATTCCAGTGACCAGTTAGCTTCTGGTGCGGGGTTTGTAAACAGGCACGCTCTGGGAGGAAGTATAGATTCAGAACACGAGACTGAATGTTTCTTTAGGGAGTCAAAAGTGTTGGTTTTGGGGGGAGGGGAGGCTAGGCAGTCTGAAGTCACAAGAGCTTCCATAAGGAAGAAAGGGATGAAAGGCAAATTGTCTGCAGTGATTGCAGTCAGGACTCTCACTTTTCCACTGATGTTTTAAACTTTTTGAAAAAAACTGTCTTTTTGACTAACCATGGCCACAGATCACTGCAATTCAGTACATGTCACATATCACCTCGAATCAACCCAATGCAGCGCTAACAGACAGAAGAGAATCCAGTTCTCCCCGAGTCAGACGTGACCATCAATCAGTGGCCCTGAGTTCTTGGTTCTGCCAGGAAACTTATCAACAGAGGTCAAAGTTTTTTGGGAAAGGCAGAAAAAAAAAAAAAAATCTGAGGCAGTGCCCACTCATTAATCAAGCCTAAATGAAAACATTGTTTCTATGTCTAGAGCACTGACATCTTCTGTGCAAACTACAACGCTCATTTTTTTATTACATTATGTTTCAAAACTGGTAGAGTAACCAAGGAAAAGGAGCGGGAAGTGTCCAGAAAAATAGCTTTGCACCAAAAATAAAAAAGACCCAGTTAATTGGAAACTAAAGATCACTGTGACAGTGAATTTCTACCTCCTTATTAAGCGAGTTCCTGTTTTACCAAATATCATGAAAGGTTTTTTTCCATATTTTCTCAATCTTCTGCATCAGTTATCTGAAATGTGTAATATTCTATATTAGACAACTATAACTGTACTTGATAAGAATAATAAAAGCCTTTAGAGCAATGAAATGGCAGGCTTAAATATATTACCATTTGATGAACTGCATATTTATGATATGACCTCCTTCCAAATAACTCATATTTGGGTTAGTACGATGCCCGATTCAATGTTTGACTCATGAAGGGTTTTGGCAATTTGAAGACTATTTTTCTCTGTTATAAAATAATTGCTCCAAAGAGCTAATTTACAAATAACAGTCGGTTGGCAGTTTATTACTGAATGCCCACAATGATAAAGACAGACGTGGGCACTCTTACTGCTCAGACCCTGCTGCACCCGGTATGAATGGAGGTACGTTTGACGTTGCAGTTAAGCCCTTGTAAACTAAAAGTTCTTCATTTCATCACTATCATGGTGCCTAGCACATATTAAGTACTCCATTGAGTACTTCATTAATTAATAAATTAATAATGGATAAATTAGTCACCACTCGGAATGTGAAATTGTTGAAGACTCAACAGTTTACAAGTTAGTTGGATAAATAAGATAAGCAAAATTAAATTACAACCCAAAGGCTGAATTATCCCAGAGGCTAAACTTTTCCAGGGAAGAGGACCTGGACAGTGACTTCTGTGGAATGAGGAGAGGAGATCAGTGTGCTGGGTAAGAACGTAGGCTCTAAAATCAGATGGAACTTGTTGTTTGACCCTACCATTTTTCAGCTGTGTAAACGTGGGTTAATTACCGTCAAAGGACCATAAGACCAACACACGTTCTCTGAAATAAAAAGACAAAGGCTGAAGGTGTTGCTTACCGCATCGAGAAAGAGTGATAGTGGTCAGGAGCAGGTTTGCTGGTCTTTCATAAAATCTGGGGAAGCATGCAGTTCATAGAGACTTTACGAAGCTTCTGTAGAAGCCCACTTACTAGATGCAAAGACTATTGTTGATTGGTTAAAACTCAGAAACGTGTTTACTGGAGTGAGTCCTGATTGGCTGACTTTCAGAAGCAAAGGGCTGGCCCCAATTGGCTGGGTTATAAAAGCACAGTCACCGCAGCAGACGTTGATTGAGCGACAGGTTTAAAACTAGTTCTGTGGATTACTTGTTGTCATGGCTACAGAACAATTAATCTTACATTTGTGAAAACATACCCTTTCCAAATTTCGGTTTCTTTATCTATAAACCGCATAGGGGTTTCAAAAGAAGTTCAAAAGATAATGCTCATTAAGAACATACACTGTACTAGCCATATAGTGAGTATTCAATAAAATTTGTTTATATTTTTAAATAGACTCGAGTCAGTTTGTCTGCAAGACGAACAGAATTCCTATGAAATATGGTCTAACTGCTTTTGCCAGACACCATAAAATATTGTCACCCATTTCCTTTCTTCCCTATCCCCACTGTTGGTTTAAACACACACACACACACACACACACACACACACACACACACACACACAACCCCTAACGTAATATTTTATTCACAAGGCCTAAGATTAAGTTTAAATCGGCTTGTATTATCTAGGATTCTGCTTTTCTTGTGTTCTTAGCTCACCTTAGATTCTGAAGGCATGAGATAAATCGGAGGGATGTGCCGCAGCGCTGTAGGAGAACATAGCGAGATGTGGTAGGCTGGATTATGGTTTCCAAGTCTTCCCTCCCACCTTGCTGTAAAATTGTACATGACCTTACAGTATCTCCCACCAAGTAAACAGAGTATGTTCCCCACCCCCTTTGACACTTGTGTTGGCCATGTGAATTACTCTGGTCAATGTACTGTAATAGATATGATACAAGCAGAGATTTTTAGGTTGCTTTCAGGATGTCACTCAGAAGTTTGCATCTCTGCCACCCACCATGAAAGTAACACAACCCCTCCAAGAAGCAAGGAGATACCTGGAGCAGATTTGGACCCAATGTGCAGGCTGAGGCCAAACCCAGCTCATCAACAGATCCATGACTGAAAAACAATTTTTTGTTGGTGCTAAGTTACTGAGATTTTGAAGTTGTTATACAGAAAAAAATGACTAATACATAAGGGAAAGACACAAGGCAGAACCTGGATTGTTACAGAATGGAAAAGAGAAATGGAGCAGAAATGGGGAATGAGGAATCAGAGGAATAGATTAGCCTTAAACAATATTGCCATTATCTTGTTTTGTTTCAGCTGTAAAGGGAACATTAACACATTAGTATTTTCTCTCCTTCTGGGTACAAAATAAAGCTAAGATAGAGTAATCATAAAGACTACAGTGTAAGGCTTTTCAGGAGAGAAAGAGTGAAAAAGAAACATGAGTACTCAATCCCTGGCGTTTAACAAGCCAGAATACTAAAGACTGAGAAGGATATGAACTGGAAAACCAATCCTGAGATCAGGGAGGTTCTGAAAGAAAAAAGACCAAGAATCTAGGTTCTAGGACAGTCCTTTTATAAGGCTTCTAGCACACTATGGATTTGATTCAGTGCAGAATTAAACTCGACTATGTACATATATGGGGAAAAAGGACCAGTGATGAAGTAAAAGCATAGATCTCTGATGCACAGAAAATATCAACAAACAGTAAATAGATGGGATGCATTTGATAAGTATGAGATGCAAGGCGTATCTGTAAAGCAAGCTAACTCTGGCAGAAACAATGAAGACAATTTCATACTGCATTATATTATAGTAATGTTTTCCTAGAAACAGATTCCAAGATTATGGGAATGAGTGATGTCACACTTTCAAAGTTTCTAAATTAAGTTTCTTTTGTTGAAAGCATATAATCTGACGTTGGTTAAACTAAGGGGGGTTAAACTAAACTAATATATATATATTAAACTAAACTAATATATATATATAATGTATTATATAATATTTAAATACATATATTTATATATTATATATATATTTTTTTAACACATAATTTTTTCAAAGTCTTTTAGATATGTGTTTCAATTCTCAAAACCATCTGGAAAGGTAGAAAGTAACTGATTGTTCCTATCTCCCAAGTGAGGTGATAGAGGCCCAGAGAAGTTGAGGCCTTGTCCAAGGCCACAAAACTGATAAAAAAGATGTTGAATCTGTGTCATATTCATTTTTTAAACAATCACATGATTTTAAACAGCTCCCAAATAATAGGAAATTATATTCATTAGTTTCCCACTTAAAACACACAGGCATTTATTTATATGTTTTCCTTTTTTAATGTCAGAAAAATGGGAATCTCCCTGAGATTTTCTCTTTCTGACAGGAGTTTCTCCTTGGTAGGTACTTTATGCTATTATGGACGTGTACGATAGCCTCACTCCAAACAAGAATGAGTTTGCATATTGTGATGTGATGAAAACAGTCAAAATCTATTTCAAAAGCAGTATGAAGTACCTGTGAGACAGTTGGCATTTATGTGTCGTACAAGTAGGAAATGACGCTGAATGTTACTGATGCAGATTTATAGACTATGTCCCTGCCCTTAAACTCATTTAAAGGTATGTTTACAACTGCAATAAAGGGCATAGAGGGGGACCACCTAGAGTCACTTAGCCCAGCTTCTGCCCCTCAGCTGGGCAAATGAGATTCTATCTCGCTTCAAGATATCTGCAGCAAAAGGTCATCTATAAATTAGCAGTGGTAACTTGCTAAACTGCTTTTAAATGTCCATATCAGAGGCAACTCTATAAGTCATATTCTTGGTTGCTGTGTACTCACCACAGGGACTTCATTTATCCATCTGTGGGCCATGGAGATGACCCTGCTATGAGACTGTCATTCTCTCAAGTAAGGTCAGGCTTACCGCTTTTGTGAATTCGACTACCTCTTCTCTGTTTTTAGGGGATTTTATTACATAATAAACTCCAAATTTATTCATTTTTATTAGCCTTATTTTTAGAACTCAACAGGCCAATCCCATTAAAAAGTAAGTTAGTCACAAGTGATTCTTTAAATTAACGTTACCCCTTATGATTTTCAAAAGTACGTTACTTCTAGGAATCTGTTTTCTAGAAATGTGAGCGCATATACACCAACTGCCCATTGTCACATTGTTGTAATAATGAAATTTCAGAAACAATATAAACTTTCATCAGTAGAAGCAGAGTGAAATAAATTGTTATATATACGTAAAGTAGAACTGCAGGCAGTTCTTTAAAAAATTGGTAAATTTATATGTCCTGATGGAGAAGATGTGTATTATAAATTATTCTATTTTAAAAGAAAAAGAAAAAAATGTTTGGGACCCCTGGGTGGCTCAGTCCATTAACCGTCTGCCTTTGGCTCAGGACATGATCCCAGAGTTCTGGGATCGAGTCCCGCATTGGGCTCCTTGCTCAGTGGGGAGCCTGATTCTCCCTCTGCCTGCTGCTCCCCCTGCTTGTGCGCGCTCACTCTTTCTCTCTCTCTTTCTCTATATCTCTGACAAATAAATAAATAAAATCTTTTAAAAAAAATAAAAGAAAAATGTGGAGCAATACTTACCCTATATTACATTTTTTCCTTTAAAACATGTTATATGAGCTTAGAAAATCTCTGGAAGTATATACAACAAACTCTTAACAGTCAAATTTGTAGGAGAATGGTATTAAGGAATAAAATGTCTTAATTTTAACTTTATATACTTCTATGTAGTTGGCTAAGTATTGTGTTTATAATTTTAAATAATCTAAAAAAAAAGGAAAATTTCAGAATTGTAACTCAGGATCCCATTGGTTTTTCATTAGAGTGATTTGATAAAAGGTATTGTAGGGAACAGCACAGTGTAATGATATACAAACTGCCGAGATCTGAATACCTGCTCTGCTGTTTTCTAACTGTGCATGCTTGAGCAAGTTACTTAATTTCTCTGTGCTTTGATTTATTCACCCATAAAGTGGGGATAATCACAATACCAATAGAGATTGTTACAAGAATAAAAGGAGATAGCACATGAAACATTCTAACTTAAAACAGTTACCTGGAACATAATAAGGGTTCAATAAATGTTAGCAACTAATAGAGAAGAGGTCTAGAAAGGACAGACGTCTTAATGGAAATGGTCTTTTTTGGTCCCAGAGCTGGGATTAGAACCCAGGCTGCTTGGTTCCTGTTTCAGTTGCCTTTCAACAACAGACTTTGTTCTTTCTCTTTTAAGTCTTTAAGATCAATCCAATTTCCTCCATTCTTTACTCTAGAGGAAACTGTCTCCAGCGTTCAAATGGCAGATACAGAAAATTATAAAAAGAAAAGAAAAGCATCAAGAAAATGTTCAAAATACAAGGACAATAATTCATTCAGTAAGTTTGGTAATTTCCTGAAAACTTGTTTTCTTAAATTTAATATCCTGCAATTGTCAGCAAGATGCATGTGTATGATTAACTCGGTTATGAAAAAAATCCCTCAAAATATGGCCAACATGTCATGTCAATTTTATAGAAAAGCCTAATAGCTCAAGCAACCATTCATCATGGGCTAAATATCACACACATTTATGCTCTCAAAAGATGCCATAGTACAGCACCAAATGCAATTAGTACGTATAAATATCAAAGCCCTTCTGTGAATGGCCTGAGTCCGGGGGAAACATAAAATTGTCACATATTAGGTATTCAAGAAATATCTGTTGAATGGATTAATGAACATACACTTCAAATCTGATTACATAATTGCATAACTGCTAGCTCTCTATTTATGATATACTTGAAAATCTTTCTTTTTTAATATCCTACAAAGTAGAACAAACAGGATTTTTAATTTAATACCATCCGAATCTGCCAAAATGTTTCCATTTTTCTACTAACAGAAACACTAAGCATTGAGAAATATTGTTTCCTTACATAAACAAATTTTCTATTTTCTCATAAAATTTCATGAATATCTCAAAAAAAGAAAGGAAAATGGATATAGAAAGAGAGAGACAGAGACAAAGAGAGATAGAGACAGAGAGAGACAGGGTGGGGGGAGAGAAAGGGAAAAAGAGAAGGCTTGAGATGTATCTGCAACGTGGTTACTCTAGCTTTGGCTCTCAGATCTCAAAACAGCTTCATTTCCCCTTATTTTTTCTAAGATAGACAAGTATCTTCGTTTAGTTTAGTTTAGTTTAGTTTAGTTTCCTGGGTGGACTGCTGACTTCCACAGTCCTTGAACATCCCCTTTTCCTTCCATTCAAATTACCTCTACTGGTACGCTTTTTCTCCACCCAACCCAAGTCTGGGAGACTGTACCTTTTTTGACACATACTGAAAATAAGAAGCAAAGCACTGGGTTTGCTTTGAACGACCTGTCCTTTCACCGTCTTCTCTTAGCCTGAAGCGTGAAGCAGAGTGTACCTTTTTTTTTAAACTTCTTTCCAATAAACTCTACCATTTTTGCTACATCCACTAGAGAAAATCTATGGAAGTTCTACACAATCACAAGGGAACTGGGAAATTCCACAGAAGACACTCAGTTATTTGTAGCTCCATTCTTGGCAGAGTGTTCAGATTTGAAATCAAGAGGAGAAAACCATAAATACAAGCCTGGCAGCTACAAATTCTAGAATCATTTGGTTTTCAAATGCATTAGTTAAGAATGTTTGATTACCTAGCTTTGACATGTTTGTGATTTGTTCTCTTTTCTTTGGTTCTGTCATCAGAAAATCATTTCAGAAACAGCCATCATCGCCACAGTGTTATTTTGGTATGTTTTCAGGGTGAAATCTCCCTTTTGTATTTTTTACGTGTTATTTATGCTATCCGATTCTGCTTTCTTTAATTTCTTTCATACTTTGTCACTTATTTTAAAGCCTGTACTATATTCTAGTTGTTTCCTGGGTGATTCACAACCATCTCTGGGTAAAAGTATAAGGATTTGATTAGTGTGTTATGAACTCTGTGTTCTATCCCTCTCGACAGGAACAAGAGGCTCTTCAGAAGCTCAGTGGCTGCATTTGTAGCTCCTCAGAGCCCTGCCACCCGCTCAGGGACACAACCCACAGGGTTATCTGCTGTTTTCATACTGTACCCAGAGCAGGGTGATTTTGTTACTTGGCTTCTTGTTTTATTTAAAAGATAAATATTTTTGTTTACTTCAAACACCCTAGACCAAAACTTAATAAGAAATACAATCCAGGGCAGGGAGTACAATAATAGTAAGAAACAGTAGGCTCCAGAATCAGAGACAGTGAAGAAAGCTCCCTCTCCCCAATGCTTTTATATTTAATTAGGAGAACTATAATGTCCCAAATTAAAAAAATATATATGGTGGGTAGATACCCTTAAATTTTTTTTTCAGCTCTAGGATTCTGATTCCATTAGGAATAAGAGACGAATGAATAATTTTTAACTACAGGAGCAAAATCGATTGGATTCATTCCAATGTGAACAAAGGATTTGTGGCATCTATTCTCAGTACTAGAGAAGAGGAAAGAAGGAGAGAATAAGGTATCCTTCCCTGTCTGTTTCAAAGGGAATATGAGTCTTCTCATTCTTGGTGCCCGCCTGCCTCACCAGGCCCTGAATGATTTACTTCATTATTTTATTATTTTTGCTTCCCCATGTGTCTGGCATCCCTCAGCACCCTGGCAATCCTCCTCTAAGAAACACTGAGTCAGGTGCTTGTGCTATGTGACCTATGACCTTGAGCATATATCCCTGTCACAGCTGTTACCTTGTTAACCCCACTTCAGCATAAATTCCTGAAGGGCAGGGATGTTGAATTCATCATCCCATCAATGAAGAGTTCTCCTTTATTATATAGAAAAGAGTGGGCATGCTTGTATACTGGGAAGAATAAGTAATTCAGAATTCTATGAATAGACTATGTTGCATTTCTACAGTGCCCCCTTACGTCTCTCTCCCTATTCTCCTCTGGGGTACATTACTAGATTTATTTCAGGACTCCATCCCAAGAATCCTTGCAGGAGAGGGGAAGGATATGGAGCCAAGAACACTCAAGCCCAACAAGCCATTTATATTGCTTCTTCAACCACAAATCCACTTTAAATTGATACTGTCATTAAACAAATGAATATGACAGTGAAGCATGGACCAGTGCAGACCCATCCTATTTCCACAGACCAGTATTCTATTTTAAAGTTGTATATAATTCCCCAGTGAAGAACATGAGCTCTGGCGTCAGGCAGACCTGAATCCAAGCTCGTCTCTCACTTCTGGCTCTGTGAACTTGGGCAAGGAACTTAGTCTTTTTATGTTCAGTTTTTCAATCTACAAAATGGTGATACCCATAACAAATAGCCTCATGGAGTTATTGGGAAGGGTAAATCAACCGGTCTGTATAAAAATAGCTAACAATGCCCAACAGTCAATACGTGCTTGACATCAGTTAAGTATGATGACTCATTCAGACCTTCACTTATTCATGCTTTCAACAGCTATTGGTGCTAAAAATACAGAATGAAGAAAAGGGATAAAAATCCTTATTTTTATGAACTTTCATTCTAGTAATGGAGACAACATACTCATAAATTTAATACATGATTTTTTTAGAGAGAGAGAAAGAGAGTGCACATGCGTGGTGGGCAGGGAGAGAGGGAGAAAGAATCTCAAGCAAGCTCTGTGCTCAGAGCTCAGTGAGGAGCCTGATGCAGGGCTTGATCTCACAACCCTGAAATCACGACCTGAGCTGAAATCAAGAGTCAGACACTTAACTGCCTGAGCCACCCAGGTGCCCCGGTGGTTGCATTTTTAAACTGGGTGGACAGGGAAGGCTTCATTCTGAAGATGATTGCATTAAATCATTACAACTCTTCCAAACTCCTGTGCCTAACTAGGATCATATATGGAAATAAAAATTTCAGAATGTAAGCTGCACGAGATCATGAACTGTGTTTATTTATTACCATATCCTTAGTAATAGTGCTTGACATGTAGGTGTCTAATGAATGTCTGAAAACATACAGGATAAAAAGTGTTACATGACATGTATTATAAACATCTATGCTGGCAAAAGAAAATACACTCATGTAGGCAAACAAGTATAAAAAATAAATGATAGAATAAAATCAGTATTCAGTTGTTAGGAGTAGTGAACATTTCACTAGAAATCCTGGAAATATTTTATGGTACCTGCTCCCCAGCCTTCCTTCACCACTAGGTTCTCTTGAAAGGAACCTGCCTCATTCCCTTCTCCCATATGGTAAGTGCACAGTGCAAAGTGGCCAGGTAACCAATGAGCGTGAAAGGGCTGGCCTGTGGCAGAGGTGGCCCATTCTAGGCAGAACATCAATTTTGGTGGTCTCATTTGAAGAGAAGCCAAGCCTATTCGATTCTCTCCTTGAGGAATTTGAACTAAAAGAACAAGAAACACAGTCACCTGTGATTTGGGGCACTTAAGCTGAAGGTTCATCTAGGCTTTGGGCTGCAATGGCCATGTCAGAGCCATATGTTAGGAAATTGAGACTCAGAGAAGCTGGCTGGGAGAGAGAGATCAAGAGTAGCTATGCAGAAAGGAAACAGGATGCCATGCGACAGAAAGACAAAATGGGGAAGTGGCTGGCACTCAGGATTACCTCAGTTCCCACTGACTCTGCAGCCTGGTTGTTCAGTCTGTCCTGGATTATTTTGAGACATCCTTATGTCTTTAGGATAACCTCATTTGTATTTAGAATAAGTTACTTTTCCTTCTAACCAAGAGAACACAGACTCTTGGTCATCAGCTATATGCTCTGTACATCAAACACAGAGTCTGATTTAATCATTAACACAATCCTATTACTCAAGTACTTTCCCAAGAAAATAAAGTTTCAGAGAAATTAACCAATTCGCCCAAAGTTGAATGGCTGTCAAATAAAAGATCTCACATTTGAACCAAAGAATGTCCAAGTCCAGGGCTAGTAATTTTCATCCTATTCTGGAGGAAAAGAATATAACCACTGTGGGAAATAATAAAAAAACAGACTCCTTTTGATTAGAATATATAGCTAAAGCTTCATTAGGAGAGGAAGGACTTGAGCAGACCTTAAGATGAGTAGAATTGAGAAGTATACAGAATATTTTGCACTAGTGATAGAATGCTATTCCAGATAGAAGTAAAACATGACCAAAACCATACTGAGGACAATGAGAACATCATACAAGACTGAGGAGAGACAAAGAAGTTTGGCATCAGTGAGAATAAGCTTAATTTTGGAGGATGGTATTAAATCAAGTTAGTTAACTCTTATAAAACCTGAATTCTTGACCTTGCATATTTAAAACTGCTAAATCCTTGCTAAATATTTTTTTAACCTTTGGTAGAATGTGTAAGTGGCCTTAATTCTGTAATATAGGAGTTAGAACTCTAGGCAAGGGTACTATTTTAGAAGGAAACAAAGATTACCCCCAATACTTTTGTATCTCTTCCCCAGGATCATCCCCCACCCCCACCTGCTGCAAAAATAGAAATCTTCCTGACTCAAGGGAAACTACATTTCCAACTTTGGAATAGCTGATATCATAACTATAAAAGCAAATGCCAAGCAACAAAACAGAGCATCATAGGGGAAGGGAGGGAAAAATAAGACAAAATCAGAGAAGGAGGCAAAGCATACGAGATTCTTAACTTTGGGAAACTAAGTTGCTGGAGGGGAACAGGACAGGAGGATGGGGTAACTGGGTGATGTGCATTAAGGGGGGCACATGATGGAATGAGCACTGGGTATTACACGCAACTGATGAATAATTGAACTCTACTTCTGAAACTAATGATACACTGTTAAGTTAATTAATTGAATTTAAATAAAGTAAAATTTTAAAAATTAAAAAAAATTAAGAATAAATGAATGAATGAATGGTTAAATAATAAATAAATAAATAAATAAAAGCAAATGCCATGACTTGCCCAGTGGTCACAAGATAGATTCAGCTATTACACTCAAGTACAGATAAAGTAGTTTACCCGTATATAACATTTTAAAATTATTTTATTAAAAAATAAATTTTGAAGAAAGCAAAAAATGTCAAACTCTAAAAGTCACATAGGAGAAACTATACCCACAGTAACCAAATCCTCTGGGGAGAAATCATGGTATATTATCAATCTTTTAAAAATCCCTTGCTTTTCCAGTAGCTTCTAATTCCTTGCCATCCATTCATCATTAACTACTGCATTCTGGCTCATCTACTCTCTCTGAATGTAACAGAATGTATTCTTTTGCTAGGACTGCCATAACAAAATGCCACAGACCCGTGGCTTCAACAACAGAAACTCATTTTCTCACAATTCTAGAGTCTAGACTTCCAAGATCAATGTGTCCGCAGGGTTGATTTCTTCTGGGGTTTCTCTATGGCTTGTAGATAGCTATTTCCTCACTGTGTCCTCACATAGTCTATGGTCTTTATTCTGTGTGCTCACATCCCTGGTGTCTCTTTTTGTGAGTCTAAATTTCCTCTTCCGATAAGCACACCAGTCATGCTGGATTACTGCCCATCCTAATGGACTCATTTTAACTTAATCACTTCTCTAAAGTCTCCAAATACAGTCACATTCTGAGGTACTGAGTGTTAGGCCTTCAACATAGGAAGTTTGAGGAGATACAATTCAGCCCATAACACTGTGGCTTCCTGAGCAATAAATCCAAAGTTCCTTTTCGGTCTTCACCATCCTCAAACTCTGTGGCATTTAATCCTGTTGCTCACTTCTTACTCAAAATTTTCCTCCCTTTCCTGGTGGAAAACACTGTAGGAGGATCTCTCCTCTTTGTGCCTCTTCACGTGCTAATTTTCTCTAATTGAGAGTAATTCCCATGCCCTTTTTACTTCTATTCCCAGTTGAACATCATTCCTTTGGAATGCCCTCCATGACCACCCTCCTCAGCTTATAAACACCTTCTATTCTCTGACCATAGCAATAATAATAATAACGACAAAACAGCAAAAGGAAAAGAAGAAGCTAACATTTATTGACTAGTTTCTGTGTGGCTGGCACTGGTCAAAGTGCTTCACATGTATTAATTTTTTACAACCCAGGAAACCCTATTCCTATTCCCCTGGTATAGAGAATAATACTGAAGCATAGAGAGGTAGGCTGTAGTACATAATACTTCTAATAATGTTTTAAAAATCATCCATATATATATAACAAAGCTTCTCTTGTGAGAAGGGTTATTTTAATAATGGTGACAAAGAGATTTATTGTCTATGCTAATTTGATAGAGTTCAAGCCATTCTTCTCCTTCCTTGCACTGATTTGTACATCAGCTACGGGGCAGTGACATACAGGAAGAGATTCTTCATCTGAGGGGGAAATGATCACCTTGAGCCTATCCCAAAGGTTCAAATCCAGCATAGACCTATGCAGGGTAGGTCTAGTTGTTAAGAAATCAATAATGCTGTTCCTTAGTTAAGTAAAGTTAAAAAAAAATTTTTTTTCTCTGTTTAGTCCATTGGATAATGTTTAATAATAATAGTATACAGCTGAGGATAAGTTTGCTTAGCTTTTGTTTTTTTGTTTAAGCTGTCCTTCCATAGAGGTCTAGCACATAGGGTAATTGCCTTAATAATGCAAATCATCTATAATTTAAATTATCTTAGTTATTCTCAATCCAGGTACTTCATTCTCCTGCATATAAATCTTACATGAAAACACCAGAGGAAGAAAGGGTCATAGACGTTTGAATTAGAAATGCCCATAATCTGTTTTCACTGCTAACTATGATACCTTGGTCAACTTATTTCACCTATGGAAAGGGGGATAACGTTGCCCATCTGATGGGACTGTTCTGAAGAACCTCTCTCTCTCTTTCTCTCTCTCTCTCTCTCTCTCTCTCACACACACACACACACACACACACACACACACACACACTTGCCCAAGCTAGTGACCAACACAAAGTAAGCAAGCAATAGATATTAAGGACCTTCTGAAACTTAATAATTGCAGGACAGGGGAGCCTGGGTGGCTCAGTGGGTTAGGCATCAGATCTTGGTTTCAACTCAGGTCATGATCTCAGGGTCCTGGGATGGAGCCCTGTGTCTGGCTCCTGGCTCAGTCGGGAGTCTGCTTATCTCCCTCTTTCTGCCCCTACCCCCGTTTGCACACACTCTTTCTCTCTAAAATAAAATAAATAAATCTTTTAAAAAATAATTGCAGAAGCAGCAGCTCTCTAGCCTGTCATCACCTGATAGTGTACATCTTGAAGAATGTGACTGCATTGATATTATCATTGCGGGTATTTTTTTCTTGCTCAACATTTTCTCAGTTTACCCATATAAACAAACCTACTGGGGCCAAGTTTTTGTTTTCTTCTGAATTTCCCTGAAATAGTTCTTGTTTTCTTCTGAAATGCTGAGGATTTTCTGACACTTTTTGATAACCATTTGCTAGATCATAAAGTAATATTTCATATAGAAAATGCTGAGGGTAATAAAAAGAAGAAATATTCTCTCTTCATTCTCTCACAGAATAACTCTATGTATATAGAGAAATATATTGGGGCTCCTGTGGGCATATTGGATTACTGAGCGGTTGCTAATTTGTCAATATGTGGCCTTACAGTCTGTTTCACCTGTATCTCAAAACTCTGTATCACCTGAATTTCTTCATCTATTTATTTCCTTTCTACAATGTATTGGTTTTCATTTTACAAAAGGGATTTTATTTTGCCATATTTACAGTCACAGAGTATTTGCAACGCCTTAACATTAATTTAAAGCCCTAAAGCAGATAAGGCCTGGGGGGCAGCATTGTTGTGTAAAGGTGAAAAATTCATCAACAACCTTGCACATATTTCCATATGCCTGACTCTGTTAGCCACAAAGTACCGTGAAAGTAACAAGATTTAAGCCAGCATGAGAAGATAGAATAAATTTAAGTAGATGTCAAGGAAATCTAATTCTTTTGAAAAAATATTTCCATCAAGAACATAAAACACAGGTAGAAGTTTATGGACCAACCAACAGATGTTTCCAGACAAAAAGCAATCCCTTAGGCAATTATTAGAGTTTTAGTCCTTTTAGGGAATGCAGTTCAATGTCAATATTTGCAACGATGCGCTGAATATTCCCTTCCTTATCCCTGATTCTAATGATACATTCTGTTTAGTTCCATTACCTGTACATATGGCAAATGTACTTTTGTACATAAAATTCCATGAAAAGAGAGTGCCTGGGTGGCACAGTCGATTAAGCGTCCAACTCTTGGTTTCAGCTGGGTCATGATCTCAGGGTCTTGAGATCAAGCCCCATGTTGGGCTCTATGCTCAGAGGGGAGCCTGCTTGCTTGAGCACTCTGTCTCTCCCTCTCCATCTGCCCCTTGCCCTGCTTGAGTGCTCTCTCTCTCTCTCTCTCAAATCAATCAATCAATCAATCAATCAATCAACCAATCTTTTTAAAAAAATTCCACAAAAGATGCATAATGTACAATTTAAAATCACGGGCATTTGTCTCATCTTTCTTTTACAAGTAAAATAATTTAATACTGATTATGCTCAACTGGTCAGATTTTTATACTATGTGGTTGGTGGATATCTGAAGCTATATAAACATTGTTATTAACAATTGTGATCAAGTAAGAAGTGTAGCATTCTAATGTTCTCTTACTTGGATTCTTTAGGGTGAACTGATATTTAAAGCATTTTGTTTATTTGCACCTTTTGGAATCCTTAAGAAAACTTGTATACTCCCATGATTCGTGTAAAGAAATTATCATAGTGGATTATCAAAGTGATTTTTTTAATTCCTGCGCTCGGCCTTAAAATGGTAACTGCAAACCAACAAGAGCTACTTGAGCAAGTGTTCATGTCATGCTGGGTGATTTCTTGTATTCTTTCTAATGCTAGCAATGATCTTGCAAAGAAAATATGAATTACAGCCTATTTAACAAGTGGAGAAACTGAGGATGGGAAAAAGGAAATGACTTGATGAAGGTGACTCAACTAAGAAATGGCAAAACAGGAATATTGAGCCCATTCTGGGTATACATTCCATTTACCCCATGGCATAACTTTTGTAAAATGTATCTTAATTAATAATTAAAATCATTTGATATCCCAGCAGCATCCCTCTCCCCCCATTTACCTCTAAATGTCCTCTGGCATAATTTTCAGTTTAAATAAATTTACATTTTATACATTTTCAAAATTTTACAAAAATCTCATTAGGAAATTGAAAACACTTTGCTATGCTGCAAACATGACTAAAATTTCTGACTTAAAGAAATTAATATTTTTAAGAATTTAGTCACTTTCAATTCAGAAACCATCATTTGGATTGTGGATATTTTCTGATTTATTAATAAAACAATTGATAAAACAATTTTATTCATGCTATGTTTTGCACATAGAATATATTCATAAATAAGAAGTAATATATTAATAAGTAATTATTGAGAAATTAAACAAATTGTATACATTATTTTAATTTTTGAGGTTATAACTGATACTTTCTTCTCTGATTTTTTACTTATTTAGTTTTATTTAGATATCTCTACTCGAAGCTAAAATCTTTCAAATTATGCTCTATGCTTCTCCTTCTAGAGTCTTTTGTAGTGAAAATATTATCATTTTTACGGTTTGTGAGGTGCCTAAAATGAGCTTTAGAAAGTTCGGCCTGGTCCCTGACCTTCGAGAGTTTACAATATAAGACAACATGAGTCACGTTTTACTCACTTACATGTATCACTGAAATATGTAATCAAGAGATCATTTATCTTGGCACCTCAACCATCTGAAGCAGAATTGAAAACTGAGAGTTAAAAAAAGAAAAAGAAAGAAAGATCAGAAAAGAAAGAAAAAGAAAAAGAAAAGCAGAGAATAAAAGGAAACAAAACAAAAAGTCCTTAGACTGTATCATCTCTTAGGAGGCTACAGTTGGTGCTACAACCCTATGGCTATGCTCCTGGTCACCTCAGACCTTAGAGTCAATTCAATTTTACAGTAGACATAATTCTAAGTAGCTTGCCTCATCCCCCTCACTGTTCCATTTCCCTCTCTCTTCCCCCACATATTCTTTTGGGATCTTTTCGTTTTACCTCCCTGGCTATCGTGGCAGCTGCCATGCTTCTGTGTAAGCTCAGGTCTTTGTTCTGTTTCTCCTGACCATGGTAACCACCTTCTCAGTAGCTCCAGTCTCATTCTCCTCTCAAGTATCCTTCACCAAGGCGGTCCTGCTATAAAGCTAATGAAATCATATCCAAACCTTCTGGCTTAAATCTTGGAAGGATTCCCAAATACTACAGAATTGCATAAAAGCTCCTTAGCATGGCATACAAGGCTCTTCATTCACTGACCCTACTACCTAGAGACCAAGTGAAGGAGAGCAACTAAAGGCTGAGAGCACCTGTTAGACACGTTCAGAAGGTATTGCCCGGAGAGGGAATGGCCTCTGGCTTGCACAGAGGTCTAATGTGGCAAGTGACCTTCAGAGACTCCTCAATGTCTAGTCTTCACAGACCTTCGAGAAGGTGAAGAGTCAACAAGATTAGGTAAAACTACTCTTTCTTGACCTAGTATAATTCTTCAATGGGTTGAATTGAATTGATTAAATGTTTTTATTAGTTTCAGAGCATAAACTTCTTTCTATTAAGTGCAATTCATGAGATTTTTTTCAGTCTCCAAAATCCAATAACTTCCATTGCTTTAGTAGAAAAGATATTGCATATGAGTATTTTGAAAGTTGTATTTTAACACCTGAAACTAATATATTGTTGAATTTTGTAAAGCTTGTATTGAAAATTCATTAGAAGGATTTTAAAATATTTTATTACACAAGTTTTAATATAGATAATTTTCAAAATGACAGCAAAGAACATTTAAAGGCTCAGAAACAATTTGAGTCATGGTTTAAGCAAATAAAGTCATTTGGTAATATCATGGTAATAATCTTGGTAATCATCAAATTGTTCTATTTTTCTACAAAATAAAAATGCAGCATCATTCTATTTTTATTGTTTATTTTTATTAAATATATATATATGCAAAAAAGACAGGAATCTGAAAGTATATTCTCCATTATTCTAGGATATGATCCTTATTTGATTTTTGGCTTATCTTGTCATATTTCTAAGGTAGATAATTTAGGTTAACTATATATTTTTCATGAACTACAAAATAGGTGAAAAATAAGATACATAGCAACCCCGTCTTCGTCCAAGTCACATATAAGGCAGCCTGAGATTACTCAATGGCCTGAGGGTAAATTTATACTTTAGGGATTGACAAAGGAATTAGTAACGACTTAAATTTTGTGAAAATTCTGCTTAAGGGTCAAATAAAAGTCAGATTCTCTTTTTGAGGTGGGCAGCAGGGGGAGGGACTCAATAGCTTTCCACTGGAGTTTTCTCTCTGACTTTTCCTTCACTTTGGCCCAAGATGCACTCTGCACCACCCTTACAGTATAACTGTAACTAATACAATACAAGACAATCACCACATTAGTCACAGAAAAGACATTATATGAAATATATATAAAAAGATATATATATTAAGGAAGGCACTTGTTGTGATGAGCACTGGGTGTTGTATGTAAGTGATGAATCACTAAATTCTATTCCTGGAACTAATCTTACACTACATGTTAACTAACTGGAATTTAAATAAAAATTTGAAACAAGCAAACAAACAAACAGACATATGTAAAATTACAGGAAACATGTCCCTAGGAGATAGTAGAAGCATCTAGAGTTCCTCGTCAGGATACTTCAACCACAAGGGTCAGAATAACAGACTAAAAGTGGTTCAATAGTAGAGGTTTATTGTCACATAAAAGAAGTCTGGTAGTAGAAGATTTCAGGGAAAGTTGAGCAATTTCAAAGAATCCATCAGGAACCCAGTCTTGCTCTCTCTTTTTTCTCCCCTGACCCTGCAATATCTACAATGTTTGTTTTCACGGTTGCACAATTGATGTTATGCTTTTAACTACAACCATCATGTTTACACATGACAATATCCAAAGGGAAGAAAGAATGGCTCTCTCTCTTCTGTCTCTCCCCTGCCCATCCCCACCTCTCTCAAGTCAGGAGGGTGCATGGCCTAAAATTAAGGCCAAATATTATGTGCTGTCTTAACATCTGGAGAAACTAGGAGGGCCTCCTATGGCTAAAAGTTCCCTCTCCATACTGTTTCCGTGATAATGTCCTGTAACTAAACAATCCTTCCTATCAAGGTGACCAGTGAAATTCCTGATTATCCTTAAGTTACAAGTTTCAGTTCCCTGACAGCCAACCAAACTATTCAAATAATCCAATCACATCTTCCCACAGGAACCAGGGAGCACCCCACTATCTTAAAACCATAAAGCTTGTCATCCATGGCCCTTGGTTGTCCACTCTGTTTTCCCAAGTGCAATCCCCACGTGGCCTGCGTGGCACGGTGTCCTCCCCCCCGGGCTGTGAATCTATGTAACTAATAAAGTGCTGTCAATCTCATTTGTCCAGTATCAGGCATCATGTGTTCAGCCATCCCCATAACTCCAGGATGGGACTCCCACACTCCCTCACCAAAGAAATGAATTGGGGGTAACAAATAATCAAGGAAGGAAATCTTCCCCTGAATTTCCTCAGAGAAGTTCCCTTAGGTTCCCTCATGTCTCATCCACCAGAAAGAAATCACATGGCCACCCCTGACCTAATCACTGACAAAAATGACTAATAATCATGATTGGCCTAGACTAGTCACTCAGGCACCATCCTCTGCAGGCTGCCCAGGGCTGCCCAATGTCAGGACAAAACAGGGGTTCTATTAGCTGAGAAGAGGCAATGGCTGTTGGGGAGGAAATCACTGTATCATCACAACCATTTTGTCAAAACCCTGTACCCCGCCTTTAGCACGGCTACCATTGTCTCTGCAAAGAAGAGCAGCGCTAACAGCTCTGCTGCTAAATATGGAACATCTGGTGCTTTTTATTCTGCCTGCCGCTCTAGCAGGTGCAGTAATAGGTCAAAGGCTGATAACAGGTGCGAGGGGATACAAAAGAGGATAGGCAGTAACAATCGCTTTGCTTGTATTCAATCCTTCTAATCTCTATGTGCAAAAGATATTACCCACATCCCACTGATGGAGAGTCAAAGCTCTGCGCATTAAGTTCACACACATCACACACTAAGTGGTGGGTTTTGTGAGTCTTTCTAACCACAAAGCTCAAGCTCTCTTGTCAGTGCACAGCTCTGCCTGGCTGAAACAGGACCCCCAAAGTCACAGGAGACTGCTAAAGCTGAGAGAATAAGCTGCTGACACCGGAGAATTTGCTGTATGGCTATGAGAGCTGAGTAAATGAGGCCCTGGAGGTTTCTCCAGGATGAAGGAAATAAGAACCCACAGGAACAAAGCAAGTCTTCCTCCACAAATGCATCGGATTTCCAGTCAGCTCTCAGTCATCTGGGAGCTGATTAAAAGCCTGAGGATTCAAGTAACCTCTGCTTCCTTTCCTACCTGTCTCCTACATTTTGGTCATTCTCCTAAATAGAAGGGAAGCAAATAAAAATATGTTATTCATAAGTCACCTTTGCAGTTAATTAATAGATTTGATCAACCTCCCTGGGGGAGAAGGCTTAGTGTAAGGGCTCTGAGGATGTCTATGGATTCTAAATCATAACTTTTTGAGGACAGATGTACTGTGTTTATCCTAATTCAACAATCTTCTAGATCTTTTGTTCTAGTATTTCTAACCACTCCTGTTCAGAGCTCTTATCTGAATCTATTTCATAATATAATTAGCAAAGTAAATGAGAAAGTAAAGGAAGAGTAAGCACATGTGTATAATCAAACTACGACTAACTGATATACTACAGGGAGAGAGAGAAGGAGGGAGAGAGAAAGAGATAGAAAGAAATCTGAGTGTTGTAGGCTGAATAATGGCCGCCCAAAATACCCAACTCCTAATCCCCAGAACATGTGAATGTTACTTTATACAGCCAAAGAGGCTTTGCAGATATGATTAAAAAGAAGATCTTGAGATGGGAGAGATTATCCTGGATTATCCAGGTAAACCAGATGTAATCACAGTGTTCAGAGAGGGAGGCAAAAGGAGACTTGACCACAGACAAGGGAAAGGCGAGGTGATGAGGGAAGCAGAGACTGGAATAATATGCTTCGAAGATGGAGAAGGAGGTCACAAACCAAGGAATACAGGCAGCCACTAGAAGCTGAAAAGGACAAAGAAATGAATTCTCCTCCTGGAACCTCCATCGAGCCCTGCCCACATGCTGACTTCAGTTCAGTGAAACTGATTTCAGACTTGAGGCCTCCAGAACGCCACCAAGTTTGTGGGAATTTGTTAGGACAGCCACAGAAACTAATGAACTGTGTTTCACTGTGTATTCACTTTTAAATAATACTTTAAAAAAATACAAAAAGAAATAGGCTTGAGACAAATAAATGGATTTTGAGTATCGAGTCCTCCAGTTATTACCTGGGTGATCTTGGAGAGTTTACCAGTTTAAGAGGCAAATTATTAAACCTCTCTGGAGCTCTTTACACATCCTCAAAAGGGGTAATAATGAGTACTGTATTAGAGTTTTTCAGAAAAACAGAATCTACAGGATGTATATATATGGAAAGAGGGAAAGATTTAGTTTAAGGAATTGGCTCACACAATTGGAGCGGCTTGACAAGTCCAAAACCAGCAGGGTAGGTTGGCAGACTGGAGACTCGGGGAAGACTTGGAGTTCAAGTCCAAAGACAGTTCGTTAGCAGAAATGCCCCTTCCCCTGGAGAGGTCATTCTTTTCCTATTAAAGCCTTTAACTGATTGTATGAGGCCCGCCCACATTATCTGCTTTACTCAACATCTACTGATTTAAATATTAATCTAATCAAAAATACCTCTATGGAAACATCTAGAATAATATTTAACCAAACACCTGGGCACTGCAGCCTAGCCAAGATGACATACAATTAACCATCACAAGTGTGTTATGAAATTATTATGAAAGTAAATGAGGGAATATATGTAAAATAGAAAGCAAAATAAAAACATAAAATATTAATATTACTACGTGTGAAGAGGTAACATGATATACCACAAGGAGCATGAGTTTTGGAATCAGACAACTCTGAATTTAAACGTTAACCTGATCATTCTCTGCACTTATGATTTTGTTGACCTTAAACTCCCTGACCATCAGCTTCTCCATTTATAAAATATGATTAATAAAACCTAGCCATTAGGGTATGTGAAAGTTAAATAAAACATTAATTCAAATTACATAATGAAAAAATGTACTGTGCTAGGTGGAAATATATGTGAATGCTCCTACCATCTCTCTTTTTCTTCCATCCTCCTCCCTCCTGCCCCTTGCAGCCTTCACTATACCTGGCAGGTCTGTGGTTTCCATTGTTGCTGCTGCCCATCTGATAGGACCTGAGGAAAAGGTGAGCAAGAGGTGGGCAAGGTCTAACCACTTACCACTGAGTGTTTTCACTTAAAACACAACTTTCTGGAAAAATTCTACTTCAATAAACACTCATTTCATGAAGTGATTCCCATAGCCTGGCCAATGACCCCCACTAGCAAGGATGTGCTGATCTGGTTTCAACAAATTCTATTAAGAAAAAAATGTTGTGGACAGATGGATTCCCAAGACTGCGTACGCTGAAGTCAGCCAGTTTGGCAATTACGTTGTAATTTTCAATCCATATTTATACTTTCTACTGTAACTGTGTCCAGCAAGATCTCAGTGGAGTTTAGGAGCTGGCAAAGTGGAAAGAACACTGGCTCTGGGGTCATTCTGAGCCTGATTTGGATCCATGCTTAGCCACTTTTGAACTCTGTGACCCTGAGCAAGGTTCCAGGGCTTGATTTCTTCCTTTTTAACTGGAGATAGTAATCATGCTACTGTTCCAAATGGCCACGAGCATTAGAAACAATCACTGTAAGGTACGTAGAACATTAAAAAAAAAAAATAAAAGTTTTGACAATATATCGTTGTCATTATAGGGGGTCTTCTAGAGTCTGGAAAGGACCGTAAGAGATGGGTTTGAGTGTAAAGGATATCAGAAATCTCAGTGAGCTACAGAGTGTAGAATAAAATGCTGAGCTCTGCAGACAGCCAGAACGAAAACGAAATGCAATCTCTCTCCTGCTGGGAGATATTCATCTCACTTAAAACCACAATTAATAAAGCATTCGTGAGACTTTTCTCAAGGTTGTTATGATACAAAACCCCTGATATCTAAAGAACAGAAAGAAAATTTCGGTAGTTTCTGGCTTTTCCAAGACGACTAGGAAAGGACTTCCCTCTGCCTCCACGGAATCTATGCGATGGGGGAGAAACAGACATGGACTGGGATCAAAGACTTTCCATTTAAGCTCTGCCCACAAGTTCCTGTGGGGTAGGACAATTTCCCAAGACAGGGAGTAAAAAAAGACAAGCTGAATCACTTTTCCAAGGATACAGGTATTAGAATTAGTTTGACAATAAATAACCCAAAGTAGTATTGTGTTAAGCAAGATAGAAGAGGTAGTCAGTCCACAGCTTTTTTGGTGATTCCACAATCCTCATCCTTTGCACTTCTGTGCTTTATATATTTCGTTCTCAAGATTGCTCATGGTCCAGATGGTGTCCTGGAGAGCCCACCACCATGTTCACATTTCAAAGAGCAGGAAGGCGGAAAGGACAGAGGTATGAAAAGAGTTCATCTCCTATTGAGTCAGCAGCCTCCCAGAACCTTATCACATGGCCAAATCAAACCTCAAAGAGACAGAAGATATGGTATTGTAGATTGGCATATTGATTCTCCAAATAATATTGGAGTATGATTACTAAGGAAAAGGACATGAAGAAATATTTGATAGCAGTCCAAGAAAAAGATGGGAAATAGGCTGACGGCATTTTTCCCTGCATGCTTTAGTGGTGTTGGTTTTAAAATGTGCCCAAAAATTATTTGATACTTCTCTCTTCAGAAGGCTAATTCCCCTTCTCTTGAGTGTGAGCAGTGCCGAGTGATTCAAATTACTAGAATGTGAAGGAAGTGGTTGTGTTAGACTTCTGAGACTAGGTCATAAAATATATTATATTTCTCTCTTTTTCTCTCTCTCATTATTTGTTCCAGAGAAGAAACCAGCAGCCATACGATGAGGACATTCAAGCAACCTATGGAGAGGCTCACACAGCAAGGAACTAAGGCTTCCTTCCAGCAGCTATATGAGTGAGCTATCTTGGAAGCAAATCCTTGAGCCCCAGTCAAGCTGTTGGATAACTGCAGCCCTTGCCAACATCTGGATGGCAACCTCATGAGAAACCCTGAGCCAAAACCACTCAGCTAAGCCATTCCCAGATTTTTAACCCATAATAACTGTTTAAGATAATGAAGTTTAAGCCATGAAAATCTGGGACAATTTATGTCATAAGCAATAACTAAAACCAATGGCTAAAAGTATCTAGAGATCAAAAGGGGATCTGTCATGGTTAGCCCATTTTTCTAGTCATCATACATTTATTGAATACTTACTATGAACCATGCACTGTTCTAGGGGACACATTCTAGCAGACAACAAGCACCACAATCAGTAAATAATATGTGGGATGTCATGAGGAAAAATACATGCGTGTTTATAAGTCAGAGTCTTAAATGCAGACAATAGAAGCCACTAGCTGACTCAGCAGGAAGGAATTCATTAAGAACTAATAGAAAGTGCACACAGCAACCAGCCCCAAAACTATATTATAAAACCGACCACCTAGGAAGTTGCTGCTGCTGCTGTTACTGGCATTAACCTCTGCACAATCAGCAGGGCTGCTTTCTCTGCTGTCAACCCAGGAGCTCATGGCTTCTGCTAACACTTGCATTAGCGCAATGAATGCCTGGGTTCAGCCTGTTTGTCACACAGCTCCCTTCCAAGTTAAAACCTTCCATCTGATTAGCGGTATCCCTACTCCACTGTCAAGAAAGCCTTTAAAAAAATTCTACATTAGAAAAACTGGAATCTGTATTAGATTCACACAATATGAGACATGATCAAATGAGGAGAGGAAGTGTTAAATATTGGGGGAAATTGTGAGTGACATTTATCCACAATGCCGAGTTAAGACAGGCTGGAAGGTTAAGGGGTACAGTTCAGGGGAGAGTTCCCTGAGAAGGTGGTATTTGAATGAGGACCTGAAGAAAGTAAGGGAGCAAGTGCAAAGGTCTTGAATATGAAATAACACATTTGGTATTTGAGAAACAGAAAATAGGTCAGTGTGCCTAAAGCAGAGTAGGTAAGGGAAATAGAAGGAGGAATCTAAGACAGCTGATGGGGGGAACTAGTGGAGAATTTAGTAGAGATTTGTTGACTATGAAAAAGGGTCACTTAAAGCCAGTTTCTCCAATCTTCTGTTTGTTTAAGTACAGGTTATTAACTTATAAGTTGGGAGCGGGAGAAATATTTCTTGAATTAAGCTTAACAGTAACAGTCATTCCTAACCTTGCTCATCACTGCGTAAGTTGCCTGGACCAGTGTGCTGCCATTCTGTACCAGTTCAGATCTTTGCGTATTTCACTCTTTTTTATTATAATTGTTTGCCCTAGTGCAAGCAAGTCCTAGGTGATTCAGTCTACGAAGAATCTGTGTGCTTGACATGGTGGTATCTAAGTCATTCCTTCCCTCCCACCTTGCCTATGTTTCTTTGAATCTAACTAGTATGCACCAATTCTCTCTCCTTAGAATGAATTCCTCTTCTGGATATTTCTTGGCATCTTCAGTTAATAGGTCTCTGGCATCCTTAACTACTTCCTCAACTCAACCATACGCCTGTGATATAGCAAAGAAAATAAAAAGGAAAAAAAGACTTTGAAAGAAAGAAAACTGGGAATCCAATTAAGGTAGATAGTATGTAAATATATTTACTTTGGGGTGGAGGAGAGAGCTGGTAAGGGCAACGGTTTTGAAAACCACCCCAATGCTCTTGAGAATCACCCACTTCGCTACTGTGGGTGAGGTATTTAATAGGCGTTTCCCAGATATTGTGAAATATTATAATGGCTTCCCAATGAACTCTAAAAAACTATATACTCTGGTCACCCAGGCTAAGAACATTGGTGGCTATTTTTATAAATTATGATTCCCCATTTCTTCCAAAGATATAAAGCCTCTAATTCTTTGACTTAATTTCTCAAAACTGGACTACACAGAGTAACTTTTATTTTTCTGACTTAACCTTGACTGACAGGAAAAAAAGTGACCATTCCCACGTTGATGTCCACACTATAACATATAGAGATATTGATCATAGTATTTGTAACACTCTATTGTATTTATTTATTAATGTGTCTATACCCAGCCCCCCACCTCTATGCAGCACACTTAAAAGAGATGGTGCTCTTTTCATTTTTGTATGCCCAGCATCGAGCATGATCCTTAGAATATCAGGAGTAAAAATAGACTGTTTACTTTTAATGTCATGAACCATAATTGTCATGGTCTGAACCATAATTGTTAATCAGGCCAAGGATTTTTTCTTCAGGAAACTGGGGAAATAGAAGACAGGACATTGCCCACTTCCCACAAGGGACACAAGAGTTCATTTTAAAAACTTCCTCATGCCCAATAGCTCCTTTTCCCAAGGTTTGTCCTGCCCTCTAAGCAACAGCAAAAGGGAAAAGTATACCTGAATCCCCTGCAGTGTCTGGGGAACCTATCTCCTTCTCAAACGAGCAAACATACACACACTGATACACACAAACACACTTTTGTTGTCCATATTTGGCAATCACATTTCATCAATCACTCAGCCTGTAGGCTCAGTTCAGTACTTAACCTATCATCCCAAAATTCAATTTATTATCTTTCCATAGCACTTGTATAAAATTTGATTCAACATGTTTTACATAATTTTTTAAATGTTGAAAAATCAAACTCAGAGGATCACTTTAAAGTATTCCCCTATTAATAAATGAGCATTTTCCTTCAAGCAGTCTTGCCCACAATGAAAATGACAGTTGTTCCAACTTTCCCCATGTTTGGTGGACAGCAATTCTTAGCTTCTGTTTGGCTGTACTGGATGGCATTGATTCCCCCAACTTCTGAGGAACTAGCCAGCCCTCATGGGAGTCACAATGTTTGAGCAGTGTAGGGCTCTTTGCAGTGTGACCATTCAAATGTCCATATTTTCTACCTCATTGGGATCACTCAAAAATTGTTTGTTCAATGAATGAACCAATGAATGGATAAAAATCAAGTACATCCATAGTTACACTTAAGGTCTCTCTTGCAGAGCCAAGAAGAACAGAAAGAAAACGAACATTTATTGATCTCTATTGAGTGGTAGTAGTTTCATCTACCTTATTTCATCCAATTGCTGAACTAGATACTATCCTTGTCATTTTACCAAAGAGGAAAGTGAAGTACCAAGAGGTCACTTACACAGCTAATAAATAAAAGAATTAGGATTTTGATGTACATCTATCTGGCTCCAAACCTCCAACTTTTTTCACAACAACTGCTTCATACTGCTTCTCTAATTTTTATGATTTTTTTTAAGACTTTCTAATGAAGAGGGGCACATGGGTGGCTCAGTCAGTTAAGCGTCCAGCTCTTGATTCTGGCTCAGGTCATGACCTCAGGGTCATGAGATTGAGGCTGACATCAGGGTCTGTGCTGGGCATGAAGTCTGCTTAGGATTCTTTCTTTCTCTCTCCTTCTGTCCCTCCCTCCCCCCTCACAGGCTCTCATGCTATCTCTCTGCCTTTAAAAAAAAATAAATAAATAAAAAAGACTTGCTAATGAAGAATTGCCTGTCAAATAAAACATGTTACTTGCAGATTCCAGGTTGTAAAGTTATCATATGTACCCTATTTGTCAGGTAAAGCTCAGAATTTTCAGTGAGAGCCTAGACCATAGTAGTCATTCTAAATATTTATCAAATATACAAAATAAATAAGAAAATAAATGTTTTGCTTTTAAATTTAAACCAGAAGTGAGGATCACAAAATGGAAAAAGAAAGCACATAAGATATCCTATCCATCTTCTTCTTTTTTTTTTTTAGATCATCTTAGTCATTGATGCAAACTGCACCTTCATATATATTATGGCTCCTCATCCAGAGTCTACCAAGTAATCAGAGTGACAGAGTGCCAGTGACTTCACGCAGTTATCAGGCACACTGCTGAGAGCTTAATCAGCTGCCCAGGCAACAGTGCCAGCTATGCTTTTTATAAAGTCTCCCTTAAGTTATCAAATAAAAAAAGTGAACTTCACTGGAGTTCATTTGATCAATGTGTAATTATAAAGTCAAAACAGATCTCTTAAACTTTGCTGCAACAAAAGTCTCTTATGAGTCAGCAACCAGTAAGTAGTTTAAGACAAGGGGCCAGAATTTTCTTGTTATCGTACCTGCAAAGACACCCTATTCTGTTTGTTCTTGAGCATAAATATAAACTAATATTTAATGATAATGGTAATAGCATCAAAGACTTGTTGAGCACTAACCAAGTTGCACTTTACCTACATTATTTCTTTTAATCAGTATCTTTCAATATTCTCTCATGTCCATTTTATAGATGGAGAAAAGTGAGCTTCAGACTTTACCTAAGTTAGCCACCTAATAAATGTCCCGGAGAGATAAAACCAAAGCAGTCTTACTCTTACGGAACTAGCCTCTCATAATTCCACTAGTAAGTTGAGCAATTTTCGAAACCCTGTGAACAATTTGTCCAGAGAATATTAGAATTATAAGAGCTAAGTTCCGCACTGGCCAAGTACTCTTGTGCAAATAACTTGATGCAATGATAATAATATATTAAATATGATTTGTTTGTTTATTGCCTATCTCCTTCACTGGGATATCAGTTCCGTAAGGACAAAGATCTAGTCTTTCCTGTTCAGAGCTGAATTAAGCACCTACAATCGTGTCAGCCACAGAGTAGGTGCTCCACAGCTGTTGAGTGAGGGAGTAAATGAATAGAACTATTAGAACTGTATTAGAACCATTCTGAATTTTTATTTTAAATCATTAATGATATCCCTTGCAAATGTATGGCTTTATTAATGTCAGAGAATATTGACTATGTCTTAAACATATATATATATATATTTTTAAAGATTTATTTATTTATTTTAGAGAAAGAGAGAGAGAGTGGGGAGGGAGGGGAAGAGCAGAGGGAGAGGGAGAGAGAATCCAAGGCAGACTCCACGCTGAGCACAGAGCCCAACCCAGGTCTTGATCCCACAAGCTGGAGATTGCGACCTGAGCCGAAATCAAGAGTTGGACATTCAACTGATTGCACCACCCAGGAGCCCCTTAAATATATTTTTAAAATGAGAATTCGTTTTTACTTAATGAAGGAAGCAGTATGTAGAGCTCCATTCATCATAAGGAAAATAATCTTATTCAATGGTTACCATAATTTTTCAGTTTAGTAAAATTTCAAAAAATGTTAAATTTTCAAAATATTTATATGACTGGCATATTACTGCTGACTTTGTATTTTGTAAAGTATAGACATTATTTTTTAAATCAATCAATCAATCAATCAATCACCATCTCCTTAATCAAACTTTCATAAAAGAAAGTATATTTTACAGCCAAAGAACTAGGCGGGGCTTAATCTCAGGATAAAAGACAATGCTTCCCAAAAAAGAATAAATAATTTTACGTTAATACAACTGTGTGACTTCATTCTTATTTTTCTCTATTTCCCAAAGATGGCTGTAATCTCTGACATGCATTGGCACCGATCCACCAATAACTAAAGCCTTTAAAAATTACTAATCATCATCAATGAGAAATTGATAGTGTATTTCTTAAAAGTGTAGTTGAGATTCAGGAAATTACACTGAACTCAGTGTGTCAGACATTTTCATTCAACACTGCCCAGAATGGTTGGAGGTATGTATTAGCTCCATTATGTGGATTAGAAAAGTGGCACTGAAGAAAAAAGCAATTATACAAATTCACACATGGACATTGATCATGAAAAAAGCAATTACACAAATTCACACATGGACATTGACCATGAAAAAAGAAGTTATACAAATTCACACATAGACATAGACTGATTATACAAAGTCACACATGGACATTGACCATGAAAAAGCAATTATACAAATTCACACATAGATACTGACTGCATCTACTCTTTCTACAATGCCGTGTCTCTCTCATCTTTCAAGATATATATTTCTGTTAGATATTTTCTAACTATCCTTATCCTCACTTCAATCTCTACTAAAAGGGGGACATTTATCTCTTCCTCTTTTCTGTCTTCATGCTACTTGGTATTTACTTCTATCATAACAATTCATACTGGCCTTGCCATGTATTTCTCCCAGGACCAGGCCATGAGTTCCTTGAAGGGCACAGACAATCTTATTATAGTCATTTAGTATCTCCAAAAGCAAAAATAATCATACATGGAAATTATCTCAATAATTTTGGATGAATGAATAAACAAATATCTCATTTTTCAGGAAAAATGAATTTTTAAGCATAGATATCCAAAATAATATTTAAGTTTATACTTGTCCAAGACCTTCCCACATAGTTTTCCAACCATAGCAAAATATATAACATCATTTTAGCAGATGATTTTTTCATCTAAGAAATGTATATTTTCAATATACAGCAAAGGAGATTTTAGCTTTAAAGAATTTGAGAAATTAAAGAGCCAAACACCATTAATTTACAGATGAAGAAATGGAGCCCAGCATGGTCATATGATACAACCACTCACATAGCTGAACTGACACGCAGAGGCCACAACCTGTATCTCCAAACTCCCAATCTAGTACTCTCTTCTACATCATGCCATTTAAGTAATATTCACATTGCTAGCTGATTATCCCCATCTATAAATAACTCGACCCTGATATTTATAAGTAATTAAATATACTTTGCTGGATTAAAATCCTTCAGCATTATGTTCTTGAATTTTAGTTACCCAGGTCTATATGACTCTTCTAATAGTCTTCATATTATCCTAATAGTGCACATCAGAAATCTGCCCCTAAATAGACCTATCTGCTAGCATCTCACAATACAGACCTTAGGAGAGAGATGTTCATTTTCAAATTTTGTTGTCAAACATTTGAATGCCTACTCTGTCATCATCTAGATGATGGCTTCTAATATTTAACAAATATTAGATAACTTGGGCTTATTCAATGTTAATAATTCATTAATTCATAGGACTGCCAGATAAAATATAGAAAATATTTAGAACATACTTATACCAAAAAAATTGCTTTTTATCTAAAATTCAAATCTAACTAGACATTTTTAACTTGTATTTTTATTTGTTAATTTTGGCAACCCCATTAGTTCAAACCATATTTCTTGGGACCTTACTATGTGCCAGGCCCTTAGAATATACTAATGAACCAAAGACAATAACCCCATACCCTCATGGAGCTTATCTTCTTATCTTCTAGTTGGAGGATTTTTATTATTGGTAAATAATGTACAAGGTAGAGATGAGTAATATGAAGAAAATGAGGTGAGACATGCAAACAGAGAAGCTGCTTATCATCAAAGTAGGAGACATAATTTATATTCCAGGCAGGCAGCATGGCAGTCCTACAAATAGCTGAGTGAGGAGTATTCCAGGGAGATAAGATAGCAAGTGTAAAATCCCTGGAGTGTATATAATCTTGAGATATTTAAGGAGCAGTATGTAGACAAATATTTAAGAGAAGTGTTAGGAAATGAGGTTGGAGAAGTCATCAGGAGACAGATCATGCAGGTATGGGTAGGCCATAGCAAAGTCTTTAGATTTTAGTCTAAATGTTATGGGGATCCACTGGATGCTCAGAGAAGTACAGTGACACAGTCTGGCTAGAGAAACAGGGAGATCGATTGGGAGGCAGGTCGTCAGTCAAGAGATGGTGGTGGCTTGAACACTAAGAGGAAAGACATGGTCAGCTTTGGGATATCTTTTCCTAACTAAGTCTGGGACATCAGAAAAACAGAGGAGTGAAAGCTGATTCCAAGATTTTTGAGCAACTCAGTGAACGAAGTGCTATTTGCTGTGATGGGGACCCTGTAGGAGGAGTAAGAGCAGGATTGGTGAAGAGTGAGAAATCAGGAGTTCACTTTTTAGACATCTTAAATTTGAGATGCTAGAGAGACATCCAGTCAGATATTAGGAGTAGCCTATAGTTCAGAGGCAATTCCAGGCTGAAGACAAAATTTGGGCCTAATCAGCCTGTACTTATTCAGGTCCTGGGACAAGACCATCTAGGGTGTGAGTATAGATAGAGGAAAGAAGAGAACTGAGGACAGAGTCCTGGGTTCTCCAGCATTTGAAAGAAAAGAAAAGAAAAAAGAAAGGAAAGAAAAGAAAAGAAAAGAAAAGAAAAAAAGTAAAAGAAAAGAAAAGGAAGATACTGCAGGAAAGGAAGATGATTGATAGTGGTCTGTAAGGGAATTCGTGTGGAATATCTCCAGAGCCAAGTAAAGAAAGGGCTTCAAGAGGTGAGAGTAAAAAGCTCTATCATAGGCTCTTGAAACGAGGACCGAATACTGACACTGACTTCAGCAACATGGAGGTCTTTGGTAATCTTTGTAAAAGTCGAATGGAATGATAAGGATGGAAACTTGATTGTTATGATTCCACTAGAGATTGAGAGGCAAGGAAACAAGACAGCATCTATAAACAACGTCTTCAGGAAGTTTTCTATAAAAGGAAAAATGTGGGATCATGGCTATAATGAGACATGGCATCTTGGGATGACCTTTTAAGATTAGAGATGTATCATGTTTTTATGCTGATGGTAGAAACTGATAATTTAGGAATGACTGTGGATAATTATAGAAGCAAACTCCATGAATAGGCAGACAGGATTTGATGCAGTATTCAAGGGGATGGATTGACCTAAGATAGGCACACTGAGGGCTCCATAACACTAGGACAAGAGGCAGAGGATATGAGCTCAGAAGCATGCGTGTTAGTGAATTCAGTGGTAGGATAAGGAAATGTTTTTGTATTGCTTCTATATTTCTCGCTGAAATCCAAAGCAAGTTCACCTATACAGAAAACGTAAGGGGAAAAGCAAAGAACAGAAAAAGTTTTCTCTGGAAGTGGGGCAGTGATTGAAATATAGGAAAAAGGTAGAGGAAAACACAGGAAATTGCATCCTTAAAAAACATAGTAGGATTCACATTTCCATGTTTTGTCCAAATTATTAACTTTACAGAAGACCTATGCATTTCACAAAAGGGTGAAAAACATAAAGAGGAACAAAACTATCTGTTCCAATTTCAGAATAAACTAGAGTATGAGCTCCATGAGAGAAGGAACTATTGTCTGCTTTGCTCACAGCTAAATCACTGTGTAGAGAACACTGTCTGTACAGAATAGAGGGCAGAGTTCAAAACTATAAGCTTTCAAATACACAGAACCTGGAGTTTCAATTTCTCATATTCTGCATTATTCTGCTTTAACTTCTCATATTCTAAAACTTAAATAGGGGTCCAGGTTAGATTAAAGGAACAAAAATTTTAGGATAAATTTCCAAATTTGTTATATACTGAAAGACTCTTAAACCAAAATCTCCCTAAAGAGTCTGGCTTGTAGCCATAATTTTTTTTATTAAAATGTGTTTATTTATCTACAGCAGCAACAGTAGAAATTTTATCTATTTCTAATTATTTCACAGAAATGGATGACTCTGTGTGGTTACTGAGTAGAGAAGAACAGAAGTTCTGCTACTCTTCAACCACTGGAGGATACTAATCTCATTCGCTCACACAAAGCTGGTCAATAAGCATGAGAAAATATATAATTTTTCTAGCAAACATAGCAATGAAAATAAAAGCAATAAACAGCATTTTCATCTATTAAAAAGACAATAGACATCCCTAAGTATATACATTTCCCATATTTTTAAATTACTTTCTTAGCATAAAGTTATCAGCATGGGATTATTGGATGAAAAGCTATGAGCAATGTGATGGCTTTGGAAATATATAGTGAAATGACTTCTGAAAAGTGTAACAAATTACTATAGTGAAAGCACAAATTTTAAGCCGCCTGTGTTAGCTTCTTGGCATTAAAATGGTTTTTTTTAATTTAATATACAGTAAAACGCACTTTTCTGAGTGTATGTTCTATGAGTACAAACAAATGTATACAGTCACGTAACCATGCCACAACAAGGTATACGACAGCTCCATTACTCCCCAGACTGCCCCTTTGTAGTCAATCTTCTCCTACTCCAGCTCCTGGACACTGATCTGTTCTCCGTTCTTATAACTTGCCTTTTCCAGAATGTCATATCTTTGAGCATAAACTCCATGAACTCTTTTGAAAAAAGCTGCTTTATTTTACTTAATATAAGGCATGTGAGATTCATCCATAATGTTGCATGAATCAATAGTCTGTTCCTTTTATAGTGGAGTAGTGAACTGTTGTGTGGACATACCACAGTTTCCTTACTCACTGGTTGGGTTGTTTGCAATTTCTGCTGATTATGACTAAATCTGCTATAAACATTTCTGTACAAGTTTTTATGTGAATCAGGGATTATTTCTGTTCAATTAGTTGGTTTTGTTTTTTTGTGTGCGTTTTTTTTTTTAAACAATTACTTATCCCATATTTATTCTGAGGTTTTTAAGTTCCCTCGGCACAAATTCAAGTTCTCTCAGGGAATTCTGGTACCCCAATTTGAGCAACACAGACTTAGGTAAAGCCATATCCAAGATAATGAACATAAATCTCCTAGCAGTTAATTGAAGTTTGGAAAGTACTAGAGAGACAAAGATACTCTCATAAATAAAATTGTAAAGGCTTAAAATATTCAGACTGGGTAATGCTTCTGCTGCTTATGAGGAAACATGTAAAAAGACACAAAAACCTCTCAAATTAAAAAATTCCTCTAAATAACTTTAAATCTAAATGATCCACATCAATTTCCAACAATCTTTGTAGTTCTAAAAATAAAATAATAATTGTCCTGGGGGCGCCTGGGTGGCTCAGTCGTTAAGCGTCTGCCTTCGGCTCAGGGCCTGATCCCAGGGTCCTGGGATCGAGCCCCGCATCAGGCCCCTCTGCTGGGAGCCTGCTTCTTCCTCTCCCACTCCCCCCGCTTGTGTTCCCTCTCTCACTGGCTGACTCTCTCTCTCTGTCAAATAAATAGATAAAATCTTTAAAAATAATAATAATAATAATTGTCCTTGCCCGCAAGGAGTTTACAGATTCTCTAAAGGAGGTTTCCTTGTGTCTGGAAAGATACACAATCTAGGACAGAAGGCTAAGAATAAAAAAAGGAGTGCAACAGTTAGTGAGTACTAAAGGAGTTCTGAGTTGGGACTTGGGGGGAAAGACTTTTGGGAGATAAAGGCAAGGGTGAAATCTGCTGTATCTGGAAGGAGAGACAGGACATTGCATTTGAAGTTGTAGCCTCCTCCTATCACTGGTCCACGCTGGAGTGTGAAGGCAATTGAGATAGGCTTCTGAAACTGATCCTTTTCCCTGTCCTTGTACAGAGCTGTAATGAATCATAACGCCACCTAAGATAATGAGAAAATCCCTTTGGCACCCAAATGGCAAAATACAGTTGTCTGCCTATCCAGAAAACATCGTTAAGTGTCCTCTCCTAAATCTGCCTGATATTACCCACACAATAGATTACACAACACCGCTATTAAATTTGGAGAATATTAACAAAGGAGGAGGAAGGACTAATGAGTCTTCCAAGTAAAGCCGTCTGATTCCATTTGTACAACAAACTAATCAAAGTCAGATGTAGCTAAGTCTCAATTCACATGTAATTTTGCCGGCAGAAAATAATAGTGTTTTCTGTAATACCAAGGAGAATACATTTTTAGCAAGTTTCCCAAAATATGCCCACCTGGCATATTGTATTAAAAAATCACAAATTCATAAAAAATAATTTGTTATAAAAAAAGTACATGAACAAACACATATCCCTTTCTGTTTTTCATCTAGCATGCTTCTTACATTTTTATTCCTTCCTGCTTCTTCATCTCCACCCCTCTCACTTGATAGTAGAGGTCAAGGGGCCCTCCCCCAAGGGTTCTCTGCAACAGAGCCTGCTAGAGTTCATCAACATTCTTTCTCTCCTTTGCTTCCTGGGCACACAGCTAAACCCATACCCTGGCCTCTTTGCCGATTGCTTGGCATCATGAAACCAAGTTCTGGGAAAATGGAAGGTGGACTGAAGTGATATATTCTGCTTCTAAACCTGGCCTATAAAAAATCTTCCATACCCAAAGCCCCAGCGTCACTCTGCCCCTTCTGTAATGATTAAGATACAGGAAGTGGCAGTACCATGAAATGGAAGCAACCTGTGTTCCAGAAGAGCTGGTTGGAGCAGAGTCCCTTCACCAATTGACACTGGACTGGGACATAAGCATAAAATAAACCTTTACTGTGTTAAGCCTCCAAGATTTTAGGATTGTGTCATTACAGCCGTTCCCCGAGCTTAGAGTGTTTCTTCTATACACTAACCATATACTCTCCAGTATATGTATTTTTGACTTGGCTTTTTATCAGTATACTGGATATTATTAGAGTATATCAGTATGCTAAGGAGTATGGCTAATTTTTACCACTCTCCTAGAAGCCTGCTATACCCATAGCTCTATACCAAATGAGTGGAACTGAACTTCTGTGTCCTATTACACATCTGCTCCGGACAAGGGAATCTTAGTTTTAAGTCCTAGGGCCTTTCAGAAAGAAAAAATCTCCTAATAGGGTACTGACATTTATGCACACTGCTAGAGACTTCTTCCTGGATATTGTTCATTATTTTCCTTAGTCATTTGAGTATTTTTCTCATCTTTCTTTTCCTCTTCATTACTGTTGCTTCCTTCAATCAGAAAGCAAGTTTTTCATTATGCAGTTAGCATAGTAGTCACAATTTATTGGTCTATGGTTTAACACAGGTTAATTATTTTTAGCAGGAAAACCACCATGTTAAACTTTCATTTTAAAATTGTTTTATAAGAACATATTTAATAAAAATATCCAAAAACTATCAATGCTTATTGTAAAACTTGAAAAAAATATACATAAGTTTAAAGAAAAAATAATCTCTTCTTTACTCTCCCTAATTCCTACCAGACACAACCAACTTAAACTTGCTACTTTTTACCTTCAAAATCCATTTTGTTGGATTTTTTTATTACAAAAGGTAAACATGCTTCCTGAAACAAGTAAAACAATTCAGCAGTATATGAAGATAATCATCTTTCTTCGATCCTCCTAGTTTTACTTCCTGGGATTAGCCATGGTAGGAGTGTAGTATATATCCTTCCAACCTTCCCCATGCTCACATAATTGAATACAAACTCTTTTTTCACCTTCTATGAAACACGGTCCATATTTTTTCTATTATAAAGTATAGTTGACGTACAACATTATCTCAGTTTCAGGTGTACAACATAGCGATTCAATAATCCTCTACATTACTCAAGGCTCGCCACAGGAAGTATAGTGGCTATCTGTTGCTATATTGTTATTACAATATTATTGACTAATTCCCTATGCTGTACTTTTCATCTCTATGACTTACTTATTTTATAACTAGAAATTTGTACCTCTAATCCGCTTCGTCTACTTTACTCATCCCACCCTCCCCTCTGGCAACCACCAGTTTGTTCTCTGTGTTTATGAGTCTGTTTCTGTTTTTTTGTTTGTTTGCTCATTTGTTCTGTTTTTTAGATTCCACATATAAGTGAAATTATATGGTATTTGTCTTTCTGTCTTACTTATTTCACTTAACATAGTATCTTCTAGATCCACCTATGCTGTTCTAAATGGCAAGATCTCATTCTTTTTTATAGCTGAGTAATGTTCCATCGTATATATAGTCCACATCTTCTTTACCCATTCATTTATTGATGGACATGTAGGTTGCTTCCATATATTGGCTATTGTAAATAATGCTGCAATAAACATAAGCATGCATATATCTTTTCTAATTAGTATTTTTGTTTTCTTTGGGTAGATACTTAGCAATAGAATTACTGGATCACATGTTATTTCTATTTTTAATTTTTTGAGAAAGCTCTACACTGTTTTCCACAGTGGTCGCACCAATTTACATTCCCACCAACAGTGCATGAGGGTTCCCTTTTCTCTGCATCCTTGTCAAAACTTATTATTTCATCTTTTTGATACTAACCATTCTGACTGTTGTAAAGTGATACCTCATTGTGGTTTTGACTTGCATTTCCCTAATAATTATTAGTGACATTGAGCATCATTGCATGTGTCTTTGGCCATCTGTATGTCTTCTCTGGAAAAATGTCTCCTCAGGTCCTGTGCTCACTTTTAAATCAGATTGTTTGGTTTTTTCATGTTGAATTACATGAGTTCTTTATATATTTTGAATATTAACCTCTTATTGCACATATCATTTGCAAATATCTTCTCCCATTCAGTAGAATTGTCTTTTTTTGTTTTTTGGGTTTTTGTCTTTTGTTTTTGGTTTTGGTTTTTTGATGGCTTCCTTTGCTGTGCAAAAGCTTTTTATTTTGGCATAGTCCCAATAGTTTATTTTTGCTTTTGTTTCCTTTGCCTGAGGAGATATATCCATAAATATATTCCTAAGGCTGATGTCCAAGAGGTCATGTTTTCTTCTGAAACTCTTATGGTTTCAAGTCTCACATTTAGGTCTTTAGTCCATTTTGAATTTATTTTTATGTATGGTGTTAGAAAGTAGTTCAGTTTCACTTTTTACATTTAGCTGTCCAGTTTTCCCAGCACAATTTATTGACAAGGCTCTCTTTTCCCCATTGTATATTCTTGCCTTATTGTTTATTTCCCTATTGTATATAGGTTAATTGACCATACAAGCACAAGTTTATTTCTGGGCTCTGTATCCTCTTCCATTGATCTATGTGTCTATTTTTGTGCCAGCACCACATGATTTTGATTACTGTGTCTTTGTTATATCTTGAAATCTGGGATTGTGACAACCCCACCTTTGTTCTTTCTCAAGATAAATGTGGCCCATATTTTTATATATAACTTGCTTTTGTTACTTAAATATAGATCCTGGATATCCCTCAAGGACAGCAGATACAGCTATAATTCACTCTTTTAAATAGTGATCTTATATTTCATGGTAGGAATGAAACACATTTTTCAATCATTTCCCTATTGATAGTTATTGATTTTCTTTTATAGTTTCATGGGTTTGTCTCTGGGGTCATGGATGGGTTGGTGTAGCAGCAAGTGGAAGAAAAAGGGTCACCAATGCAAACTGTACTGCCATAAAACATATTTATATATAGGAGTTATAATAAAAATATTTAATGACCAGCATTGCAAAGACACTCACTAATCAGAACTGATATCCAATCGATATGCTGGTACATGCCATGAATAATTCGATTTTCAGCTCTACTTCGGCATTCTTTCTTTCATATTGCTGCTTGTATTTCTACAGTATACAGTATATAGTATAGCCCCAGAGATTATTGTCCAAATTCCAGTTGTCTATTGCTGCATAATAAATCACCCCACATGCAAAATATGCTCACTTTCTCCAAAATCCTTCAAAAAGTTTCATATATTATGGCATCAGCCTCAAGATCGAGGATCTTATCATCTAAATTCAATCCAGGAAAATGAGGTTACTTATGCATGGTTCTTCAGATGTAGATTGCTTAGTATTCTTCTTCTCTATCTGAAGACCTGTGACCTATGTAAGGATGGCGCAACTATCATCAGGCAAAGGGACAGTAACAAGATATTAGATGGAATCAGACACAGAGGAGAATGCAGAAGTACTATAAGGAGAAAAAGAAGAACTCAAACTATGCATTAATTTGAGCTATTTGATTTTGCCATAATTAATACTATACTTCTCAAAAGTACTGAGATCATCAAAGCCTCAAGGGATCACAGAGGGATTGGTTGACATTCATTTTGACATTGTGGTTTAGAGCACAGCTCTGGAGCTAGTCCCTGGGTTTTAATCCCAGCTCTCATCTTCCCTGATTGTACAACCTTAGTTATTAATAACAAAGTTATTTTATGACTGCGCTTCAATTTTTTTTCATATTTGAAATGGGGATAATAATAAGACCTATCTCATGGAGTTATTGTTAGGATTATGTGATATGATATACATAAAATGCTTAGAAAGTAACTTAAGAAACAATAAAAATCCAATAAATATTTGCTATTGTTATCCTTATTATTTTTAGTTTAGTTGGTTTTAGGAGATAAAATATTTAGAAAGCAAATTTATCACAAGTGGCTAAAATATGTATCACTTGGGGCTAAAAGAAGTATGCTTCACTTATCTGAAAAATCTGCTTATATGGAATTTCTCATTCTAGTGAAGTTGAACTATGATACATTAGTGTCCCCATTTCACAGATAAGGAAACAGACAAAGCAGAAATGAGGAGCCGATAGCCCCTCAAGAAGTCTATCCTAAATTCCAGAACTCCTGCTCACTAACAAAATCCAGGGAAGGATTTTATTGTTCTGTTTGCCCCTCTGCACCATTCTTTCGTGAGTGGTGTCTTCGAGTACTTCTTGCCAATCTGGTATTCCTATCTCTGTCTTCTTATATCCTTAATTTCCTTAAGTCTGTGGTTTAAAATATTCTGACATTTTTCCACTCACTATTTGTGGGACATTAAAATCAAAGGACGTCCCTTACAATCTAAAGATTTGAAGAATCTTCCAAATAATCATTTGGGAGCAATAAATCTCTATAGAATCTATTGAGACTATTGATCTTTGCTCCATAAAAAAATGCACGTGTGCATTTATATAATATCAGGGGATTCATGTGGATTTCCCCTAAGCTATTGATGTATCAGTGAGAGCATCCATGAACCACAGTTTAAGAACTTTTGATCTAAAGACATTAGTAAGGTACGATTTCCTAGAGAAATAGATTGTACTTTTTCATTTGTCTTCTTTCTAAAAATCATGAGCAGAAATGATTGCTATACCACACATCCACTTTATGTCCCCCAGAACTGAGCCAGAATCATCATCATATGTGTCTATTTTCTCTTATCTATATGTTTCTAGAGCTATTCTTGAGTTGTCAAGGCATTCTTAGATTTGACCCTCATGTATTGTAGAATCTGTCTTCCAGGATTATTTTCCAAAATTTAATTTCTGTTTGGGATTTGATTTTTTGCCAACAATTCAAATATTCACAAAAATTTCTCAAATGATTTCAGTTCTGCTTCTAGCTTTACTTTCTCCATAATGTTCCTAGGGAATTGAATGCCCTTTGCTTGAACCTAATTATGTTTGGTCTGCTTAGAAGAGTCTATGGTTGTATGCAACACATCAGAAGAAGAAACACATCTTATAAATTGTTAGAATTTGATTTATTCATTAAAAAGATGTCAGGTATATATCTCCCCATAAATTTAATTTATATCCCCAACCTTAAGTTTTCTAAATTTGCCATAAATGGTATTTATTTATTATATTTTATTTATAAAATACATTTTACTTATGGATCTATTTCATTTTCCCTGAAAAATTGATAAAATGCCCTAAGAGATAGAAATGGAGAAATATATGATATATGGAGGGAACATAACAGTTAGGGCTTAAAGACATATTAAAGGTTGTTGATTGAACACTTTCATTTATATATAAGAAAACTGGGGCCTAAGGAATTTCAACAGCTTGCCAAGGTAAAGACCTGGTGGAGGAATTGTGATGGACAGAATTGGTACAAAGAAAGATGCAATGAAATGCTTGGTTTGCCAGTTTCTCTTTTATAATGAACACAAAAGTTTTTTACACCTTAAATTCTAGTGTGGCAAATAGTTTCTTCCTAAATTAATTGTCTCAAAGTCCATTTAGTTATTCTACACTTTGAAGAGGATGGGGGAAATATGATCAAAATTTTCCCACCTATACAATTCTTACCGTGTACTTCACTAATATTTCTGTTTAAGTTTCTTAACGTACAGTTGCCAGAGGGAAGGGGGGTAGGGGAATGTCCAAAATAGGTGAAAGGGATTGAGAGTTATAAACGTCCAATTATAAAATAAATAAGTCACAAGGATGTAAAGTACAGCATATTGTCAACAATATTGTAAAAACTTTGTATGGTGACATATGTAACTACAATTACGGTGGTGATTATTTCATAATGTATGTAAATGGAGAATCACTACGATGTACACCTGAAACTAATATAATATTGTACGTCAACTATACTTCAATTTAAAAAAAAGTCTCAGGGCACCTGGGTGGCACAGTCAGTTAAAGCATCTGACTCCTTGTTTCAGCTCAGGTCCTGATGTCAGGGTCATCAGATCAGCCCCCGCATCAGGCTCCGCACTCAGGAGAGTCTGCTTAAGACTGTCTCTCCCGACCCCTCTACCCCACCCTGTTGCATGAGTGCACTCTCACTCACTCTCTCTCAAATAAAAAAATCTTTTCAAAAGTCTCTTAACACGCTAATAATAGCAACCTTAAAATTTGAATAAATACAGTCATTCATTGGGGAGAGTCCAAAAGTTAGTTTTTCTCTATACAGACTATAAAAATTCAGCTTTCCTGAGTGAGTTAAAAGCAGGGATAGAGATGAGAGTTTTACACTCCAGTACGACTTAAAATTCCTGCTGATTTAATCTCTACCCCTTATTTCTTACTTCCTCTATCTTCTTTTCAATCATCATCTGAATCCTTGAAGAAGTCAATAAAATTTTTCTTTCTTCTCTAAGCCTGTATCAACTGCTATTTTGACAGTGATGTGGCATGCTGAGGAATGGAGAAGATTTAGCAAAAGTAGAAGATTTAGTAGATTCAGTAGAAAGTTGTTTTACTAGAACATAAAGTTGTTTTACTAGAAAGTTGTTTTTATCCAGCACAATTAACTACCCCATTGTCTGGAACCACAAGGCCTGTAATGTTAAATTACCACAAACATTAGACCTGCCATCCCATCCCTTTGAGATATGGTCATATATATATGGTCATTTTCTTGATGGTCAATGCAAAGCAATAAATTTTTCTCAGAATCTTTTTTTTTTAAGATTAAAATGGGCATATTGCAGGTTAAACAACTTAGACATCTGTAGGACTAGCAGTAGACTTCACACTGCAGTGTTAGATGTTTATTGAGCAGTTTCTTTCCCAGGAAGATAGGAATGGGGCTGCTCGTGTTCTAATGTTGACAAACTCTTGAGTGTCATTATTATTTTCTCATAGAGTAGCTATGATTTTACCTTTCCTACAGCACCAAGGGCAGTGAATAGCCTTCTCTAATGGTAGCAGCCTGTAAACACTGAGTTGCTGAGAACTTAAAAATCCACTCTCCGAAAGTTGCACTCCTGTTATGTCCTATTATCAGCCAAAGAAAGAAAGAAAGAAAGAAAGAAAGAAAGAAAGGAAGGAAGAAAGAAAGAGAAAACTACAAAAACCCATAGCCTTGATAATAACTTTAATGCATATCTTCTATCTCCCTATAATTTCCAAGAAGCCCTTCTAAGAGACTTCTTAATTAGCACCATTACCACCTTTTCTCATGACACACAAAATCCATGCAATATTTGCCTCCATCCACCCATAATTATCTTAAATAAGGCCATTTAACACCTGGCTGCTAGGGGAAGTTGAAATATCCTGCCTGGCATCTGGCTGTAACATAAAACCATTACAAGTTATCAAGCATGTGATTAACTGGTGAACTGCTCTCAGACCTTCAGTAAACGACGGGAAGCCATCAACTGCACGGCAACTAATTAAGGTTAGCAAGGCAGGGACCAGAACTGAGGAATACTCAGGCGCAATGGCCGCCTCCACTGACTTGCAGTTAGGCCAGATGGGAAACCAGTTTTCCAAGAACCATTTGCCACCTGTAAAGAGCACAAATGACCATATCCTACCAACAGCAGAAGAAGACATTTTTGAACATCAGCTGTCATGGCAGCTCTGAAAATTTTAAACAACACAAGCTTGGCTCTCCCTGAGTCCACAGAGTATTTTCACCTTTTGCCTTTTTTTTTTTTTTTAATTCTGGTGGGAAATTGGTCATTTGAATGTCTTCCGAAAGACATGTATTCTACCTCAGGACCAAATAATTGAAGATATTTATTTCTTTAACACCTGGTGATTAAGAATTTTGTCTTCTGAGCTGAAATCAAAACTCTACAACTTATTAACCATCTAAACTTGCACAAGGTCCCAAACATCTCTGGGCCTCAGTTTCAACATCTGTAAAAGAGGGATGATAATTATAGTGTCAATTTCATTCATTTGGTACAAGGATTAAACAAATTCATATATAAAATAGACTTATAACAGTAGTTGGCACAAAGCAAACCTATGTAAGCATAAGGTATCATTTAATTCATAGGAGGATAAAACAACTGATACCTTCTCTTAATACTCCTAGAGTTATTCAAATTTATTTTAAAAGATGATATAAATTAACTCCAGTTAATCATTAAGTAGAAAAAAATTCAGTTGTTGCAGTATATGAAGTATAAAAAGTCAGGTCCTGTGTAGGGAAAATATTCTTTGTGTAAAGCGATGGTGAGGGGGAGGAGGATGGATATTGAAGCAGATGTTTCAAGGATAAGAGGCAACATATGACAAGCATTGTATATAAGGTAAATGCAAAAATGCTGATAAACACTTTTTTGTTTTTCAGATACTATCCTTTTTTTCTACTTCTACCCTTATTTTCTCTGAAAATTCTTTATTATGTCTTTCCCCAACAGCTTCCAAGGAAGCTGAGAGACTATGTTGCCAGCTGCAGTGGGATAGAGAATCTATGGAGACTCTTACTTTCTCTATCATGGGTAAGTTGACCCTCAGAGAAGAGGTCAGGGGGTTTAAGCTACTCAGTCTGAAACTTCAGTCTTTGCATTCAGTGGTGAGTAAAACAACTCTAATATAAATAAATCAAACCTAAATGATGATTTCTATAAACACTGACCACATGTGAGGGGAGGGGAAAAGAGAAGGGCCATGCACAGAGAGGTGGGTGGCCAGGACCTGAATGTCTAGAATACAGATCATACAGCCAGTCTGAAATGACATTTTATACAGTGCATTGAAGAGCATTCAGCAAGTTAATAATAATCTGAATAAAATAACAAGCTTCAGCAATGACCATAACTTGGCACATTTCACTAAATTAGGTTTAGCCATTTATCTTCATTCTAAAAATTTTCTCTAGAATGCCCTGTGACATTTCCTGAGAGGCAATGAAATAAAAATAATCTTATACACTCTCAACCTAGATTATAATCATCATTTCCCTTATGCACAGATACACAAATGATATTTTCTCTCCACAGTCATACCCGGTGACAGGTCTCTCTTCTGCAAGGATGCTGTGTGCTCCTCCCCTTCTACAACATTTTTCTTTAATTTGACTCACTAATGAACCAAATCAATTTGAGCCATTTTTCCTACACTAAAGATTCCAGACCTCTCACTCAAATACTTTCTTCATTTTGTAGAAAATGTACACCATCTATAACACCAGTCTGAATTACTTTGGGAGAAGCAATGTGTAATTTTCCATTAAAATCTAGGGAAAAAATTACTTAATGGAATGAAGAGGACAGATCTTAGCTTATAAATTAATATTTTATCCATCCCAATCTAACTATAATCAAAACATCTACCCTCACTGTATATCCATCTTAGTTTCTATCCTTGGAGTTTATATATCAATTAGTAAGTGATAAGTTATGGTGGTGGTGGTGGTGGGGATGGTGGTATTTATAATAGCATTATCATTCCATCAAAAGGAAGAGGAACACAATTAATGTATAGTATAACAGAAGTTCATTTCACCACTCTAGTATCAAATCTAGTAAAACTCTTGAATCTGTGGCTCATCAGCACAAAGCAAAATGGAAATCTGATACTCGATAGTTGAATAAATTAAAAAGTCAAATCCAAATCAGACTGCCAAAGTCTATTTTGATTTTGGCTTAAATTATTCGGTTGTCTGTCTATATTGATCAAATTAACAGGACCTATTCCAACTTTTCACTTAGAGCTGTGTACACATAGCTTATGAGTCTGGAAACATAGCTTCGTTGTACCTAAAGTCATTTTTAGTGAAAGTTGCCCTGGTCAGCAGCACTGGGGACATGACCAGGAAATAAAAAGGTCCCCATTGTGAATCCAGAGAACTTACTCTCATCACTGCTGATTCAAATTCTAGAAGCTCGAACTGTGATTGGATCAGGACTCAGAAGAATCCAGAAGTTCCAGGCAACATTCTAAGAACAGTCAGAAGACCCTTGGAAAATTCCTCTTCTGGAGCTTTTATAAGTCTGGAGACAAAACGTTTCAACAGCATGATTGAGTAAGCCTTTGGGGGAAATAAAAAAGACCAATGAAATGAGAACAACAACAGCTATTTAGTTAGAGCTTGCTATATAAGCAAGGAAGTCAGCCACCGTCACTTGTGTTCTGGTAGAGACTCAAAGGCAGTCACAGGAGTTGGAAAGTTTAGTAGAAAAAGGGGGACGTGCTCCAGTAACTCAGTCAGTTAAGCACCTGACTCTTGATTTCTGCTCAGGTCATGATCTCAGGTTCGTGGGCTAGAGCCCCAAGGCCCATGTTAGGCTCCATGCTCAGTGTGGAGTCTACTTGTCCCTCTCTCTTCTGCTCCCCCCGCTATCATGTTCTTTCTCTCTCAAATAAATAAATAAATAAAAATTTTTTTAAGGGAAAGCATCAGGTACATCCTGATTGTAGTTCTGTTGGCATGGGGAAGCTGCAGAGGGCTAACTAGAAGTGGGGTGCCCTATGTGATTGATTAGGGAGCATGTTTGGCTTTTCTGATTGATCCTAAGTTGGAAACAGAGACAAGAATTAGAGAAGCTGTCAGTTATTAATCAAGTCCTGGCCAACTGGGGATGATTGTTACAGAATTCATTATTCAGCTTTCTGAATTATAACTAGAGACAGCAGTCTGACTTCCCACAAGTCTGACACAGTAGGCTGGCTTCCTGGCTATTTATTGTAGATGAGGGGGGATAATCTGGGGGGTTTGCTGCAGGTTGTGGGTCAGAGTTCTACTTTTATATATGGTCCAGCCATGCCTGTTGTATATTCAGTTTCTCACTCGAAATATATCTTCCCAAAAGGAATATATCTATGCATATTGCAGCAAAATAAAGGAAGGTAAGGAAACATGTAACACTAAAAAATTCCATGTCCAAAATTTTCCTTCCTTGTCATTTTATGTTTCTATCAGAGAATAAGAAAGGTGCATAGGAAAAAACTGTTCTCTGGAATCTCCAGTGAGGTACAGAAATTTCAATGATGTTTCTTTTTGTTTATCTAACAACAAAGAGACCCAAAAATACAATGGCTAAAACAAGAGTCTCTATCTCATAGCAAACCAGACATTAGTAGATGATCCAAGATCATCATCATCATCATCATCATCATCATCATCTACCTTCTTATTTACCTAAGATAGGACTTCTGCCTTCAAAGCCACTCATGACTCAGGTTCACTCATTCTTATTGTTCATTCCACGCATTGTTCTTATAAGTTCTTGTAAGTTTCTCTCATCTGCATGGTCATGGCTAGCTTACCACCATGCCTAGCCCAAGAAACAGGGAAAGAGAAGTAGAGAGAAAGAAGCTTTCTTTAAGAATATGGTGTGGAACTTCTACTCACACTCACATTCACTGAAAATAACATGGCCACATGGCCACACAGAGGTAAAGGAGACCTCGAGAAATGTAATATCCAGTGCACTGCCAATTTGAGTAAGAAGAATTAATCACCAAAACGAAGAAGGGGAAAATAAATACAAGGAAAATAAACATTCTTTGCCACAGATAGTGTAATTATAATGGCTATGCATTTCAAATGCTGAGAAAGTTATGAAAGAGCACAGAATACCTCTCCTTCTTTGAAGCATTGTCCTGTCAAGCCCCTAAGGCTTGGTAATGGGTTGCAGAAAAATTCACATCTGCTTTTTATCTTGGGCATTTGATATAGAAAGCCTATCACCAAACTTTCTCAGGCATTTGATATAGAAAGCCTATCACCAGAGGGCTGAGAAGTAGTACAGATGTTATCTAAATATTATTTAATGCTTTTGTGTTGTAGAAAGAAAACAAGAAACATCTTTATTTGTTTTCTGTCCCTGAAAATTATTTCAGATCTAGCAAAGAGAAGAGAGTCATGCCAGATTTTTACAAAGTCCTAAATTATACCTTTCTTAGATATTTTAACTTCTTCTTTTCTCCTTTACACCTAAAAATCAAATAATAATCTGTCTAATGAAGTTTGGAATACTTAGAAAAATGCAAGTGAAAAAGATACAAAGTGTTATTCAAGTTATGTCAAAGAATTTGGATGGTTCAGGGGCGCCTGGGTGGCACAGCGGTTAAGTGTCTGCCTTCGGCTCAGGGCGTGATCCCGGCGTTCTGGGATCGAGCCCCACATCAGGCTCCTCTGCTATGAGCCTGCTTCTTCCTCTCCAACTCCTCCTGCTGTGTTCCCTCTCTCACTGGCTGTCTCTATCTCTGTCAAATAAATAAATAAAATCTTAAAAAAAAAAAAAAAGAATTTAGATGGTTCCAATCTGACTCATAAATTATTGAGTTCCCACTTAAGCACCAGACCTCTGGAATTCTGGCTGTCCCAGCACTAAGAATGCTGTTCCTGTATAGTTTACACTTGCCTAACTAGCAGGTATAACCACTTCCAGAGCATCTATTGTCCTAGAATATTTTCCACCTTTCTATTAGGTGATATATAGAATGTATTTCATGTAAGTGTGCATGTGGACATGGGTGAGAGATCCAGATGTCAACGTATAAAGTAAAACCTTGATCCTCAGTGCTTTAGGGAAGAATCTATTATGGGAGAAGAGCTATAAGAGGGTGAGTACTTTGAACTTCACATGTATAAGAGGGCTCAAATTCAGACTTTTGAAATTATCTCCAAGTGAAGTCATGCATATGGATAGTTTATCTGTATATATGTAAATATTTTTAAACACCATTTTTATAACTTTGACTTTTTTAAAAAAATTTCCAACTCCCTGGGAGCCACAAATGTTTACTGGGTGAAAAACCCTAAGATCCTATAAGCATAAAGAAACTCCTTAGGACAGAGTGAAGTTTGTAGAGGCAATGTGGTTTACCCTCTCTTCTAAAATGTTCTCTAAACCACTGTCAAACAGCATAGGTAATAACTCTATTATGTTTAAAGAAAGTTGAAGATGGGAAAACACTTTATAATGCTGTACTAGAAGGTAGAGGGTTAATTGAAATTCGAAAAATTATTTTCTTTAAAGATTTATTCATTTTAGAGAGAGAGAGAGAGAAAGAACACAAGGAGAGGGGCAGAGGGAGAGGGAGAGAGAGAATCCTCAAGCAGACTCCCTGCTGTGTGCAGATCCTGACACGGGGCTCAATCCCAGAACTCTAGATCATGAACTAAGCCAAAAATCAAGAGTTGGTCATTTAACTGACTGAGTCACCCAGCCGTCCTGAAAAATTATTTTTAAAAATTAGGTTAAAACATCACATTGTCTTTGTCCTCTGTAGCTTTTGCAAAATATATGATTCTTGTCTTTTTTCAAATTACTCTGGAAAACTAAAGGACCATAAATGTAGGCATCAGTGAGAATATTCTGAGCTGAAGCCAGACATTTACAATCTTAAAAAAAAATATTTGTTGACCTGCAGGATACCAGAAGGGAGAATCTATTATCCATCACATAGGGTAAGCAAATTTCAAGGGCAACATGTTTCAAAAACATATCATTTTCTTGATTTAACTCTTTGTCATCTATGTTTTCTCTCAGGTATCTGCTAAGCCTGCTTTGGGAACCAAAATCTTACTCTTGCATTCTCTTTCTCAAAAATAACTTCTTGAATTGAAATAGGAAAGAAGTTATTTTTGAGAAAGTCACTGAGTAGTCATTCCTGCAAGAAAAGTGAAGTGATTACAGTAATGATTAATGAATTTGAAGATGGAATTAAGACATGCAAGTAAACAATATAATCAAGGAAATCTGAAATCAGGAGTGAAGTAAAGCCATACTATTTCAAGTTCTTGTGTAACTAACAAAACCTTTGAATAACCCACAGGAATAATCTCAGGATAATTACATACCAGAAGGAAGGAAAGATTATATGTTCAAGATTAAAAGTTCTGCAAACCAAATAGGAAGCATGACCAAAAGGGCGGGATACACAAGCAATACAAATATGACTTTTTAAAGTTAAATAAAAAAGAAAGAAAAAAGATAAAAGGAAGGGAAGAAGCGGAAGAGGGAAGGAGAGAAGGGAAGAAGAAAAGCAAGGAAGGAGGAAGGCAAGTGCGTAATAGAATGGAAAATGCATAAACACTTCCAAATACTACTGCAAACATATGCCTGGGATCAACATCTCTTGCATTTGCAGAGCTTCACATCATATTTATGGATAAATAACAATTCTGTCCTTGTTTTCTAGGCATCATCTTTGTTTGTTCCAAAAATGACAGATAGAACTCATCCATCCTACCTGGGGTGTTATGTTGAATAAGATAACAACACTGCATTCTACTTTGGTGAGGAACTGTGAGGGTGGAGGTGGAATTGATGATATGCACACCACCTGTATTCCATCACCTTGGCTTCTTGTGATGGGACACACATGCAAGATGACTGACCAAGGTGAGAAATTCAGTCTATAGTCACGATTGGGTGATTTTATGTAAAGATAAATGGTCTCCATAGACATATGTTCCTTTGACCTCATACACATAATAGAAGTAATGATTGATGAGCAGATTTAGAGAAATATTAAGTCAGCCACCATTTCAGAAACAAACTCTCCCTCCTTCTGTGCATTAGAACAGGGATTACCAACCTGAAATGACACGGGAAAAAGATCTAGGAGAATTACCTGAGAACTATTTAAAATTGTACATTATCACCATTACCTAGGATTAAGACTGCTTCTAATACCCTAAACTCCTGGAGATCAAAGCTTTTTCATGTGCATGACTGCATTAAGGCAGAGTACACTCAAGAAAACGGCAACACGTAAGACTCATAGCAAGCATTCTTCTTCTGTTTTAAAAAGTACAGGAGAATATGCATTAGCTATATGAGCATTATAGGGGAAAAAAAGTCCTATAATTTATTTAACGGGCTCTCTATCTAACCACACATTAAAAATCTCCTAGGGAGCTTTTAAAATAAATGATTGCTCAGGCCATCCCAGACCAACTTAATCAAGTCTCTGGGGGATGAGTTCAGCCCTCTATAGTTTTTTAAACTCCCAAATTATCCTAATACTCTGGAAATCATAGGCAATACTGAGAACCACTAAATTGGACCAAAGAGCATAAGGAAATCAGTACTTGAACAGAAATCTGACCTAAATTCTAGTCCCAACTCTGTTATGAATTTGATTTGTGGCCTTTAGTAAATTACCTAAGCTCTTGGGTTCATATTTTTCTCAAGCTAAAGTGAGAGAATTGGATTAGATCATTCAACAAACAATAGCTTTCTAAAGATACATCAGACACACATCTAAACATGCCTTAAAGACTCCCTATCCCCTTCACTGCTTTGGCTGAAGTGTGCTACTTTCAACTTCCAGTTCTTCACTTCAGCCCTAGTGAACCTATTTTAGCTCCCTGATCATCTGCAAGCTCTACTTTGCTTCCAAGTCTTCATACATTATAGTCCCTCATTAGGAGACACTCTGGATCCTCCCCTTCCTCATTTAACCCAGTCAATATTACCTGTCTAACCACATACACTTCTGACATAAGGCTGTTCTTGAGGCCATCAGTATCCTTAAAAGGGCAGAAGATGAACATTGATGGACCCCTGTAAAATAAGGTAGTGCAATCATGGAATAAAGAATACTCAGAGCTAGATCTTCCAAAAATTGGGTTCTACCACCAGGTACTGCTCTGTTTAGAAAGCTGACCAAATACAACCCAGTAACTTCAATTAATAACCTCTCTAATTCTCAGTTGCCCCTTTGTCTGACTCATTAAGTCATTTCCAGAATAAAAGGCAATCACAGATAGGCAAACATTTCAAAATATTTTTAAACTATGCACCTAAAATATCATTAACACAAAGCGGAGGAGCCAAGATAGAATGCAGATCTTTCTGAGCAATGCTTTGCAAAGAATTGTGGCAGCCATGAACTTCCTGAGGTGGCTGAACCTGTCATAAAAAGAGTCTTTTAAGGGATGACCATGAAGTCAATTTTGAAACAGAACATGACATAAAGTTTGAGTTGTCCATATTATTTCCCATTCTCCACAACCACTGCTTCTGAAAGGTCATTTTTAGAAAGGTCAGGGAATGGAAATACATGCATCAGAAGAGACTGAAAACACAGGATCTTCTTTCCCATAAACTCTGCAAATGAGTACTTCAAGGTCCCAGTGAGAAAGACCTTTAAACTCTCTCTGCCTTCCACATCAGGATAATAACTGTGGGAAGTAGTGGAAGTGAAGAGCATATTTTAAAGAGACAATGGGGGATCTAGGAGCAAGGAGAAGAATATTGTTACCATTTCCCACAAATGCTAGACAATTTTGCTAAGAAAGAGTGTTATATAATCATGATATAGATGGAAGGACAGTTCTCAGAACACTTAAGAATTAGAAATGCATTCTTTTTTTTTTTTTTTAAGATTTTATTTCCAAGAAATCTCTACACCCGACATGGGGCTTGAATTCACAACTCCAAGATCAAGAGTCACCTGCTCCCCTGGCTGAGCCAGCCAGACACCCCTAGAAGTATATTCTTATTCCCACAACCTCCTTTGCTATCTATTTATCCTTTTATGGAGCCTCAATAGACACAAAATGGCACTTGGTTACTCCTAGTTGTTGAAGGCAACATATTGTGACGCCCCATCCAGCCCACGCCATGCTTTCTCAACTCAATCCTCTTGCTTGCCAGCAAGTCACAAAGCATGAAGAATGATGACAACAACAAAAACCAAAAACTAAATAACAGTATTTTTCCCCAGCTAGAATATTATGATCTGTTTGTGCTAAGAAGCAGAGAAATGAAGGACAAGTATGGGAAATTCAGAAGCAATATCTCAAGTGTTAAGTGGGAGGGTTGGTTTTAGGTAACAGTGGAAGCAGTCCATTGTGACAGAACACCTGGGTAGAAATGAAAGTATGGTGGGAATTTGGTAGTGGAGAGATGACTTAGTTGTATCATGGTGATTCTTACTTCATCAGGGGGTCAGTAAGTTCCCTACAGGGATTAGATAGAGTGTAGCTGATATTGGAGGTTAATGGAGAGAGAAGGAGTGAAAGCACCTCATAGCTGGAAAGCAGATTTATTAGGGAACAGTAGAAAGATGGCGAGATAGTTCTGAGACCCCGCTTGAGATGTTTGATCATAAATGCAAAGTGAGACCACTTCACAAAGATATGTCTCCAGAACTGCAGCCACATTCCGGCCTGATGGGGTCCAGTGTGGAGTGGGCAGATAACTGGTTTTGCCAGTTAAGAGAGTTGAAAGGAGAGGGTAACAGGGAGTTGCGGATGATTACAATGAACATGATAGATCATGCAGTCTAACCTGAGCAATGAGAAAAGTGAGAAGGGGGAGAACACTGGACAGTAAAGGTAACTGGAGTCAGTGGATTGGAGGTCTGCATGGGGTGATAAAACATTCAGGTGGGGGATGCCTGCGTGGCTCCGTCAGTTGAGCGTCTGCCTTGGGCTCAGGTCATGATCCCAGGGTCCTGGAGTCCCACATTTCTCCCTCTGCCTCTGCCTGCTGTTCCTCCTCTTGTGTTCTTTCCCTCTCTGACAAATGAATAAAATCTTTAAAAAAAAAAAAAAGTTCAGGTGGACCTAGTGGAGTAAAAAGGAACATGGTAGTGAGAAAAGACTAGGCTGCCTAAAATTGAGGTTCCAGAGGAGCTGCAGTTATTGATGATGACGTCTAGAGTAGTATTTCACAAATTTTTCGACAAACCTCAGAATGGAATTGTACCCAGATATTTACTACACATATACAAATTTCCACAAAACAACGCTGATCATGAAATGCACTCTATTTTAAATTCTAGTCCATTCCCATTTTTAAATTCTAGTTACTAAATTAATTTTCAGCCCCACCGATATGTCAAAATCTGCATTCTGAAAAACACTAGTCTAGGATAGGCCCAGTAGCAGTAGCTAAAGTGGGACAGAATAAAATACAGAATTAAGGAAATCATGGACTTCAGAGGCCTGAGTATTGAACTACTCATTTTCATTGGTATTGCAGTTGCCAAGAACAGTGACAAAAGAAATAGTGGAAAAGAAAACAATTAATCAGATGTAAAAACTTTATATTAATCAATCTTCTCAATAAAAATAAAATTGTAGTACATGAATAAGTAAATGAAAAAACAAATGAATGGATAATACATTGCCCTTTATAGAACTGAAATCCTTTCTATAAGCTGGCATGAGTAAATACATTAATTAATGAATATTACTTAAAATTAATTAACATAATTGATTAATTAACTTGGCATCTATTTATTGAACAAATATTTGAGAACCTTCCATGAGCCAAGAACTATGTGCTAGTCTCTAGATGGCTATATATTATTGGGGAGAAAAGACTTAGTTTCTACCCTCATGTAGTTTGTAATCTAGTGTGGGATGAAGACATTGCATAAATAATCACATAAATAAATACTAAGTTACAACTTGGGATAAGAGCAGCAGAGTACTACTAAGAGAACATGGATTAAGGGAAGTGGCCTCTGGGACATCCTCTTTGAAGAGGTGATGTTTTAGCCAAATCCCAAAAGATGAGTAAAAGATAGTTATATGGCAATTCTTTGATCTTTCTGTACCTTACCTTCTTTATCTATGAAATGACAATTAAAATATAGAATTTTAGGGAGCCTAAAAATCCATCTGGTCCGGCAACTCTTTCTAAAATATCTCTACCCAAATGTCAACATTGTGGCAAATCTGATCCCTTTCAAGGAAAGTTAGTGAAACTTCTCTAATAATTATCTTATATATTTTCTCACACATTAACTTATTCAGGCCTCACAACTACTTGAGAAGTAACGTGCCCTGATTTGTGGAGGAGGAAATAAATGGAGTTGATCTTGATACACCATGGCCCTGCTAACCACCATTTCTAGGACTTGTCCTTTGAGTTGTTAATAGTCGCGGGATTTTTCTCTGAAGCACCAACATATGCTAAGCAGCTGCCTAGGTTTAAGGGGCAGTTACAAGGTCATGGGACAGTATCTTTGAGTAACCACCTGGCCCTGAGCCAGCAGGAACTCGCATCCATGACCTCATTTGCATCACACTGTAGTTAAATCTAGCCAAACCAAGATATTTCATTCCTTCTTTGCCCTCATTCTTTGTAATCAATCAACCCCTGTTAAGAGTCACTAGGCATTAAACTTGGGAATAAAGAGAGTTGTAATCCTGCCCCCCAAACTGCTTACAAATTAATGAGGAGAAGAGAAAGTGAAACACTGGTTCCACACCAAGCATAGTGAGAAGTGCAAATAAAGGTAAGTAGAGGCTGCAAGGGAGCACAGAGAAGGAGCACATACACACTTTTGTAACTCTAGGGGCAAACGCAGCGTTTTACCATCTTTAAACCCATGTTCCCTTTTGATAAACATTCACATTTCAAGTCTTTCCCACAAAAAAAAAAAACACACACACACACACACACAAACCAGAAACAAACAAAAAATGGTTTTAGAAAATTCCCAAAGGAGTATTCCTCTATTGAGAATTACAGTATTTTGTTTTATTACCAGCGTTTACTTTTCATACTTTGAATTAAACAAACAATAGAATTTTCTTCTTTTTCCAAATTAAAAAAAAATGATCATATTGAATATACTTTTTAAACTACCTAACCCATGATCATCCCCTATCTTTCACACAAAATTCCACTAAGCTCTGATCTCACGCGTCCTGCTAATTATACCTCCTGAAGAATCCCTGGGCTTAGAAGGGTGTCAAGGAAATAGCAACCTCAAGCATTTAAGACCAAGGATTCTCAACTTTGACTGCTCCTTGGAGGTTTCAGGAGCACATTTAAAACATTCTAATGTCCTTGCCCACAACAGAACAAATTAAATGAGAGTAGAGGGTGAGGTTAGCACCCAAGAAGAAGGCATTAAAGCATCCTCGCTTGTTTTAATATGCAGCCAGGTTTGAACATCACTAATAGAAATATAAGGCTATCTTTTCCCTTCAGTTGGTTCCTGAAATTTTCCCAGCGGTGCCTGGACTCTCCTGATTTGATTCCTCTTGAGGGAAGCAACTCATTTCTATTCACCAGTGCTTATCACCCCATTGATAAATGATGGCACTCACCTTCTATCTGATCTCCTTATGGTAAGTCTCCCTACCTGCACTTGGTTATACATTTATTCACTCGTTCAGTTCAACAGTCAACAATTCAACATCATTGAGCACCCAGTCTATGCTCAAGGTAGTGCTAAGAATACACAGTGATGAAAGTTCACAGCCACTGCCCTTAGGAACTCCCAGTCTAATAACAAGAGAACACTGTGATAGAATAGAGGAAGTATGTCACCAGTATAGGTGGACAGGAGGGGAGCATTAACTGTGCCTGGGCATGGAATTAAAAGGGACATCTCAGGTCTACCAAGGGAAATAATGCTTCAGCGGAGTATTATAAAAAGCGGACATGAATTGTCAACTCTCAACTTCCTAAAAGTTCATCAGAAAAATCTGAAGATCCGAGCTAAACTTACTAGACTTACCTCAGTAAAGGATAACACCACTTTATCAAAGGCTTAGTAGTGTCTCAGAAGGGTGAAGGTATGGGACAAGAGAGGATTTTGAGATCCAGGCTCAGTGCCTGTAAGGTGGGTCTAGGAAGTCCCAGAGCTAGCTCGGAATGAGCAGAGTTTATGACATAACTGTGGATTGGTTTTGAGGCCAGTCTAGATGATGAATCTGTCTCAGTAAGTAAATTATTTTAACTAGTTCATAGTCTGATATTCCAGGAACATGTATTTCCTAGAGCAAGCAGCTAAGTTATTTTTGCTTGTTCTCAGTATTATTTAATATAGGGACAAGAAAATATGTCCAGATCCAGTACTGTGTAACCAGGAACATGAAATGTTCGTTTCAGTACTCACTAAAGGAGATGACGAAGTGAAGAGAAGGGGACAATGAGATCAGTGTGTGCAAAGACAAAGCAATAAAAGCAGCATATGCTCTAAATCTCCCTCTTCTGCTTTCTGAATCAAGTTCAAACTTTTCAACTTGATGTTTCAGAACTTCTAGAATGTGAATCAACTTCCAACTAAAGCATTATTTTCGATTCATTACCTACAGTGCAACCAAAAAGAAGTGGTCACCGTTTCTAATCTTTTGTGCCCAGCCCAGTTTGTGCACCTTCGCATAGCAGGAATCGAATCCCAGCTCTAACATTTCACCAACCATGTGACTTTGAGCAAATAACTTGAACATTTTGTGCCTATTTCCTCAACTGTAAAAAGGTGGCCATAAAATATCTACCTCACAGACAGATAATAATAAGATAATCGGTCAATAAACAGATATCTACTGAGTCCCTTCTAGTGTCCAGCACTTGTTCTAGGGGAAAGGACTGCCTGCATTCAAGGAATGTACATATTTTCAGGTATGTTGTGAGGGAAAGTATTGAATCATGTGATAGAGGATGACTGTGTGGAAGAGGCAGTCTACTTCAGCTGGGAGATATCCCCATGTTCTTTGAGAAAGGGACCACGGGCATACCTTTTTTGTGGCACATGCAACTTTCTTCCACATTTGTTCACACTGAAAACCAGTGAGTGAATGAGTAAACAATAAGAGACTCACATTGTTACTCTAGAAAAGGTAACGAGTGGTTTTTATACAAGTTTTTCCATGACTTTATTTTTTGAAAGATTTATTTATTTTAGAGAGAGAGAAAGAGAGAGCATGAGTGGGAGGGGCAGAGGGAGAGAGATAATCTCAAGCAGACCCCACACTGACTGTGGAGCCCAGTGTGGGGCTCAATCTCACAACCTTGCAATCACCTAAGCCAAAACCAAAAGTCAGACACATAACCAACTGTGCCACCCAGGTGCACCTCCATGACTTTAAAAATCATCTTGATGAAAGTTTTAAGAAGTGAAGTTGGGTTCAGAATAAGTTGTTTGTAAATATAAATATAAATGTAAATATAATTGTTAGTATAATTATATAATTAATATAGTTAATACAATCATATATTATATAATTGAAAATAATTGTTAATAAAAAATGCAGTTATAATTTTGTGGTCAAAAATTAGATGCAGAAATGAGGTTTTTGTGTCTGAGAACTAGGGCCTGTAGGAGGAGTAAGGCTTTATCCTGCTAATAGAGAGAGCTTTTTTGTTCCTGAAATCAAATAAAAATTACACAATATTTAATGTATTGGCCCCAATTTGAGAAAATGTAAGCACTCTCCTTCAAGCTTATATTAAGAATTAATAGTCTCTTCTTCAGAGAGCAATAAGCTCATTACCCCAGCTGCTTTTTCTAGCCATGAGGAAGAATGGCAGAATAATTACATTTTCCTAAAAATAATGTGTGATGAGGAATGTGTCCTTGTGTTTGCATGAGGAAATTATCTGGACAAATGACATCAAAGTATAGAACCTAGCTTTAGTGATCTGAATGCTAACAATTTTCCATCCCTTACAAAAAAAGAAAAAAAATAGTTTATCAATTCTTTCTTCAACTCTGTCCTTACAATATGCTTTTAAAGAAAAAAAATGTGTAAAATTACTGAATAATAACTATGTGCCAGGCACTATACTAAACACTTTATGTTAATTACCTCATTTCATTCCCACAATAATCCTAAGGGGTAGGTGCTACTTTATCCCCTATTACATGTAAGAAAACTGGGGCTCAATAAAATTAACTGCCACATATGCCTGAACATAAGAGAACCCAGAATATGGGATGCTCTTTCAATATCCAAATGAGAATACAAACACAATAGCAATGAGGGTAAAAGCCTGATTGAGTATATGTATACTAACAAGAAAGTAAATTTTTAAAGCCAAATATGTACATATTTGATTTAATCAGTTATACACTTATTTTAAACCACACATTCTGTAAATTAATGCATTACATTAAAAATATTACTATCTTCCATCCTCAAATTTCATGAAACAACTTTATTCAAACTCTTCACATGCCTTTTAATATCAAAACCCTACCATTCACTGGAGCCAATTTTCTGAGATAGGTAAGTTTTACAGAAATAACATCTGTATTAATCAAGTTCTCCAAAGCACTAATATACATTATATATACACACACTATATGAAATATAAAATATACACTCACATGCTGAGAGAGAGAGAGGAGACTTATTATAAGGAATTGGTTCGCACAATTATAAAGGCTGCTAAGTCCAAAATCTGCAGGGCATTCCAATGGTGTGTGAGACCCACAGAGAGATGTTCCTGTTGAAAGGCCATCGCGCAAGAAGAGCCAATATTACAGATAAAATCATGAGGCAATTGGCTAAAGAATTTTCTCTGGAGGGAAGGATCAGTCTTTTAGTTTTATTCACCCTTTTGACTGATTGGATGAGGCCCACTCACCTTATGAAGGGTAATCTGCCTTACTCTACTGATTAAAATGTAATGTAATCTAATGTTAAAGTCTACCAATTGGAATGTTCGTCTCATCCAAAAAATCCCTTGCAGAAACACTCAGAAAAATATTTGACCAAATATGCAAGAGCCCCACGGCCCAGTCAAGTTGCCATACAAATTTAACCATCCCACCACCTTAACTTCTAAGCTGTTTGAGATGTAGTACTTTTTGAATGTGTTTGTTATATAATTAAAATAAATTTTATTGTGGGATAAAAACACAATTGCATAACAATATTATTTTTTTCTATTTAAATGTAGGTATGTAGTTGTGATTTCCATAAGGTAACTATTCAGAGTATTATTTTTAAGCAGTTATTTTCAAATGTGGTTGCATATTGAAATGGCCTGGGAAGTTTGTTGTTGTTGGTTTTTTTTTAATATACTATTGTCTGGTCCCAGCCCCAGAGAATCAGACTTAAATTGATATGGAGTTGGACCTGGGTCTGAGAATTTTAAAAGCTTCCCAGATGATTCTAACCACTGTTTTTAAAGTAATCCTTAAAAGACTTAAAAAAAAAAAAAAAGCATCCACCACCTGTTATTATGAAGTCATCCCCTAAAAAGAATCCAAATCTGAGCTATTTTTGTAGATCCTTTTTGCAATTCCCACTGGGTAAACTCCAGAAGCTTCCTAAACTTGCATTAACTGAGATCATTTAGGGTTAATGTGCCTCAATCCAACAGCAGCAGAAGCACTAATACTTTTGATGCTTTGACATCTTTGGGTCCTACCGAATTCATAGTGAAATAGATTTGTTTATCTTCGTTGACTCATTGACTCCCTTGGGGAAGTCTTCTCACTCAAGGGACTATAAGTCCAAGGCATGTATCATAGTCTCTTTATCCATTAATCTACTGAAGGACATCTTGGTTTCTTCCAAGTTTGGGCAATTGTAAAACACAACTATAAACATCTATGTGCAAGTTTTTGTGTGGACATAAATTGCAGTCTTTTGGATAAATACCAAGGAATATGATTCCTTGGTGGTAAGTGAAAGTGTATTTAGTTTTATAAGAAAATGACAAACTCCCTTCCAAAGTGGCTGCTCCATTTTGCATTCCCACCAGCAACGAGTGAGACTTCCTGTTGCTCCACATCCTCAGCAGCATTTGGTATTGTCAGTGTTCCACATTTTGGCCATTCCAATAGGCATGTAGTGGTATCTCACTATTGTTCTAATTTGCAATTTCCTAATAACATATGATCTTGACTATCTTTTCATCTGTATGTCTTCTTTGTTGCAGTTTCTCCTAAGGTCTTTGTCCCATTTCTTAATGGTTTGTTTTCTTATTTTGAGTTTTAAGAGTTCTTTGTATAACTTGGATTATAGTCCTTTTTCAGATATGTATTTTGCGAATATTTTCTCCCAGTCTGTGGTTTGTCTTCTCATTCTCTTGACATTGTCTTCAACAGAGCGGTTTTTAATTATAATGAAGTCTACCCTATCAATGATTTCTTTCATAGGTTGTGCCTTTGGTATTATAACCAGAAAATCATTGCCATATCCAAGGCCATCTAACTTTTCTCCTACATTATCTCTTAGGAGTTTTACAGTTCTGCAATCCATTTTGAGTTCATTTTTGTGGTGGAAAGAAGGTCTTTGTCTAGATTTTTTTTTTTTTTTTGCATGTGGGTTGTCCAGTTGCTCCGGCACCATTTGTTGAAAAGACCATCTTTGCTCCCTTGTATCACCTTTGCCCATCTATGACAGGTCAGTTGACATTTATGTGAGTCTATTACTGGCTCTCTAATCTGTTCCACTGATGTATCTGTTCATTCCTTCACCAATACCACACCGCCTTGATTGGTATGGCTTTATAGTAGGGTTTGAAGTCAGGTAGTGTCAGTCCTGTGACTTTGTTCTTCTTCAATGTTGTGTTAGCTATTCTGGATCTTTTGCCTCTCCATATAAACTTTAGAATCAGTTTGTCTATATCCACAAGACTACGGAATTTTTTATTGAGATATTATTGACATATAACAGGGGCTATGGAATTTGTATTACATTTGTAAGCAATGGAGAACCACTAAAGTAGGTAGAAGGGAGAGTGACATGTACATAGTGAGCTTTAAAAAAGTAACTTTGGAACTGAATAAATTAGGAAAGTAATACAGTAGGAGTGGAAAGATGGTCCTATTTCCCTCTCTCCCTTGTCACTTGCTGTGCAATCCCCCCTCCCCAATTTCCTTTTCCTTAATCTAGGCATAATCTGTGTTCACTTTCATCCCATACATGGGACTTCTCTGATAAGACTGGGCAGAGAAACCAACATAATGTGGGAGGTAAAAAAGGGGGGGGAGGGGTATAATAAAAATGTAGAGTTTTTGTATGCATTTGAAGTGAAGTTGTTATCAGCTTAAAATAGACTGTTATAAATATAAGATGTTTTATGTAACCTTCATGATGACCACAAAGCAAAAACCTATGTTGGTACATAAAAAATAAAGAGAAAAGAATCAAAGCATACCACTATAGAAAATTGTCAAATCTTAAAAAGAGACACAAAGAGAAGAATAAATGAGCAGAAGAATTATAAAAACAACCAGAAATCAATTTAAAAAATGGTAACAGTAACCCCATATCTATCAATAATTACTTTAAATGTAAACGCACTAAAATCTCCAATTAAGACATAGAGTGGCTGAATGCACTGGAAAAAAAAGAAGAAGAAAGAAAGAAAAAAAGAACAAATTATTTGCTGCCAAAAGAGACTCACTTCAATTTAAGGACACACATAGACTGAAAGTGAAAAGATGGATAAAGATATTCTATGCAAATAGAAACCAAAAGAAAGCAGGGTAGCTATACTTATATGAAACAAAATAGACTTTCAGCCAAAGACTGTAATAAGAGACACAGAGGTCATTCTATAATGATAAAGGGATTGCTTCATCAAGAGGATATAACATTTGTAAATATTTATGCACCCAATACAGGTGCACCTAAATATATAAACAAATATTAAGAGATCTAAAGGGAGAGACAGAAAACAATACAATAAGAGCAGGGAATTTCAATACCCTACTTTCAACAATGGCTGGATCATCAAGACAGAAAATAAATAAGGAAACACTGGACTTAAAGGACACGTTAGACCAGCTGGACTTAATGGACATATACAGAACTTTCCATCCAACAGCAGCAGAATACACATCATTCTCAAGTGCACATTGAGATTCTTCAGGATAATTATATCTGATAAAGGGTCAATATTCAAAATATATACTTTTTAATCCTTCCAAACTTCTTTTTTATTTATTATGTTTTTAATTTAAAATTTTTAACATATGATGCAATATTGGTTTCTGGAGTAGAAGTCAGTGATTCGTCACTTACATACAACACCTAGTGCTCATTATAACAAGTACCCTCCTTAATACCCATCACCCATCTAGCCCATCTCCGGAGCTCCATCAACCCTCTGTTTATTCTCTGTCATTAAGAGTCACTTATGGCTTGTTTCCTTCTCTCCTTCCCATATGTTCATCTGTTTTCTTTCTTAAATTCCACATATGAGTGAGATTGTATGGTATTTGTCTTTCTCCGACTGACTTATTTCACTTAACATAATATACTCTACTTCCATCCATGTCGTTGCAAATGGAAAGATTTCATTCTTTTTGATGGCTGAATAATATTCCATTGTATATATATATATAGGTATGCCACATCTTCTTTATCCATTCATCAGTCAATGGACATTTAGGTGCTCTCCATAGTTTGGCTGTAGTTGAAAATGCTGCATTGGGGTGCAGGTACCCCTTTGAATCTGTATTTTTGTATCCTTTGGGTAAATACCTAGTAGTATAATTGATGGATCAAGGGTAGTTCTATTTTTAACTATTTGAAGAACCCCCAAACTGTTATCCAGAGTGGCTGTGCCTGCTTGCATTCCCACCAACAGTGCAAGAGGGTTCCCCTTTCTCTACATCCCATCAACACCTGTTGTTTCTTTTGCTGTCAATTTTAGCCATTCTGACAGGTATGAGGTGATGTCTAATCATGGTTTTGATTTGCATTTCCCTGATGATGAGTGACGTTGAGCAACTTTTCATGTGTTTGTTGGCCATCTGGATGTCTTCTTTGGAAAAGTGTCTATTCATGTCTTCTCCCCATTTTTTAACTAGATTATTTGTTTTCTGGGTGTTAAGTTTGGTAAATTCTTTATAGATTTTGGATAGTAACTCTTTATCAGATATGCCATTCACAAATATCTGCTCCCATCCCGTCCGCTGTCTTTTAGTTTTGTTGATTGTTTCCTTCACTCTGCAGAAGATTTTTATCTTGATGAAGTCCCAGTAGTTCATTTTTGGTTTTTTTCCCTTGCCTTCAGTGACTTGTCTAATGTACTTAAAAAATTATACAACTTGGGATGCCTGGGTGGCTCAGTCACTGGGTGGCTCAGTCAGTTAAGCATCTGCTTTCGGCTCAGATCATGATCCCAAGTCCTTGCTTGGCAGGGACCCTGCTTCTCCCTCTGCCTGCTTCTCCCTCAGCCTGCCACTCCCCCTGTTTGTGAGCTCTCTCTCTGACAAAAAAAGTCTTTTAAAAAAATAAAAAATAATAATTAAAAATAAAAAATTATATAACTCAACAGCAAAAAACTCTGATTAAAAAATCAGCAGACGAACTGAAATACGTTTTTTCCAAAGACGACATAAAAGTAGACAACACTCTGGACCACAGGAAACAAAATAAGGGTTACAGAAGGGAGGGGGTTGGGGAAGGGGTAGCCAGGTGATGGGTATTAAGGAGGACAAGTGTTGTGATGAGCACAGGGTGTTATACACAACTAATGAATTGCTGAACACTACATCAAAAACTAATGATATACTATATGTTGGCTAACTGAACATAATAAAAAAAATAATAAATTCAAAAATGAAATTTAAAAAAAGTGGATAACAGGCACATGAAAAGGTGCTCATTATCATTAATCATCAGAGAAACACAAATCAAAATCACAGTGGTATATTACCTCCCATGGTTAGAATGGCAATCATCAAAAAGACAAGAGATAACAAGTGTTGACTCGAATATGGAGAAAAGGGAAACTTCATGCACTTTTGGCGGGAATTGAAGTTGGTACAGCCACTATGGAAAACAGAATTGAAGTGCCTCAAAAAAATTAAAAATAAGACTACAATATGATCCAGCAATCCCACTTCTGGGTGTATATCCAAAGGAAGTGAAAACAGGATCTCGAAGAGATATCAACACACCCTTGTTTATTGCAGCATTATTCACAATAGCCAATATAGAGAAACAATCTTAGTGTTCATCAATGGATAAATGGATAAAGATGCGAAATACACACACAAATGGAATATTGTTCAGACATAAGAAAGAAGGAAATTCTGCCATTTGTAACAACATGGATGATCCTTGGAGGCATTATGCTAAGTGAAATAAGTCAGAGAAATACAAATACTATATATTACTTATATGTAGAATCTAAAAGATGAATTTATAAAAACTGGGAGTAGAAGATTGGTTGCCAGGGACTATAAGGTGGGAAAAGTGGGGAAACATTGGTCAAAGTGTACAAACATTGGTGATTGTAGTTAATAACAATGTATTATATACTTGAAAGTTGCTAAGAGAATAGATCATAAATGTTCTCACCACACACACACACACACACACACACACACCAATTATAATCATGTGATGTGATAGAGGTGTTAGCTAATGCTATGGTGATAATCATTTTGCAATATGTAAGTGTATCAAATCAACACAGGTACACCTTAAACTTATATAATGTTATAAGAATTCTATAACAATAGAGCTGGAAAAATAAAATAAATAAAATATTCTGTGGCTGCTTTTAAGTTTTTCTCTTTATCACTGATTTTAAGTAATTTGATTACGATCATCTTGGTGTGGCTTTCTTCCTGTTTTTTGTGATTTAGTTTCATAGAGCTTCTTGGACCAATAGGAATTCGGAAATAATTACAACTGTTATTTCTTCAAACATTTTATTCACCCCTCACCCCCACTGCCCACCAGTTCTAGGATTTTAACTACATGAATAGTACATTGTTTAGTATTATCTAGGCAGAACCAGCTAGATAATTTGCAGGGCTCAGTGCTAAATTAAGATGAGGGAGACCTTATTCAAAAATCGCTAGGAATTTCAAAAGGCACCAGTGGAACATTAAAACACGCTCCTTCTGAGTACAGAGGCTATGTGACAAGAAACAAGGCTCATAGGTAATCAAAACTTTCTTCATAGTATTTCAGTCTTTTTCTCATCCTTCATCTTGGATAGCTTGTGTTGCTATGTTTGTAAGATCATTTATCTCTTCTTCTGTAGTATCTGAACTTCTCTTAAGCTCATCCAATGAATTTTCAATTTGGGGTACTGTATTCTTAGTTCTACAAGTACCATTTGGTTCTTTCATATTTCTTCCATTTCTCATTATGTTCATGTATTCCTATACATCCTTAATCATAAATTAAGAATAATTAATGGTTGAGGTATTCTGTCTAGTCAGAAAACCAATATTTCTCAGCACTATGTAATCTCTAGAATTTTTGTTCAGCTCAAAAGAAAAAAGAAAGAAGAAAAAACCTGAAGCTGTTCTTTGCAAGAGCTCGGTCATCCTGCACATGTGCAGTTTAGCATTCAGCCACAACTCAAGAGCCCTTTTGAAGATTCCTTGCTCTTCAAGCTCACTTTGCTCATTCTCCTTAAATACCTTTAGCATTTATTACTCTGTTTGATATTTATTATATGTATCAGGGACAGGAATCCAAGGAGCAAGTACAATGGTTTATAGTACTACAGTTTTTTTTTTAAGTAGGCTCCACCCCAGCATGGAGCCCAACGCAGGGCTTGAACTCAAACCATGAGATTGAGACCTGAGCTGAGATCAAGTGCCAGACGCTCAACTGACTGAGCCACCCAGGCGCCCCTACAATTTTTTTTTTGAATACTTTCTCTAAAACTTTTCCCCAAAATGACACAAAAATTATCTACCTCTTATTTATAATAAATATCATTCCCTGGCAAAGCAAAAAAAAAAAATAAAAAACACACATGCTACACACCTATGAAAATGACAGTACAAATCAGGCCCAATGTATGTAATAATTTTTGTCTTTGATATATAAATATTTGCTTAGATCTCATTTATATACATAGTATCATCATGTATTTCTAAACTATGTTAAAGATTGAAATAAACTCCAACAGGCTTATTCATATAGGTTGTGCACCAAGTTTCTAACACTTTAGAAAATATCAACTTAACAAGGGCTGCTGAGAGAACTGGCCTTTGTTTAGTGGTCAGAATTCAGAAACTCGTGCCAATTCTGTGCATATATTTAACCTTCTTTTCAGTGTGTGATTGGTCTTTGTTCTATTCTTTTTATGAATTTCATATGTTTGCTTCCATTAAGCTTTATGAGTGTCAGTATCACATATTAAAAGTTTCTTCATGCCCTACAGCCAAAACAAACTAAAGAAGTAAACAGAAGATGGTAACTGTCATCCATAAAACCTAATTTCAGATTGTTGAATTCAACAAAATTGTCTCATTGTTCTCATTAACTAGCTTATTTTTAAGTAAGTACTAAAAATTTGAATTTTTCAAATAAAGTATTAATAAAATACTGTCTTACATATTTTATAAGTCTTATATATTGGAAATCCACAGTAGATAAAATTTTTCATCAAAAATATTTCCCCTTCCAAAAATCAGTTTTGAAAACCACTATTTAAGATGAACAAAAATCTTCGATGTTCGGAAAAACCCTAGACTGATTCCGGCCTAAATACTTTGCTTTTTTCCTGGGCCTTCCTGTCTTTTTCTTTCTTGTCTTTCTGCAATCTCTTTCCCCCATTTATTCCTCGTATAACATGGAAAAAAAAACCCTACTTTTTCATGTAGTTTTCATAACCATATTTCTTTTTTTTTCACTATTTTCTTTTTTTAATAATATTTTTTATTGTATTATGTTAGTCACCATATAGTACATCCCTAGTTTTTGATGTAAAGTTCCATGATTCATTACTTGCGTATAACACCCAGGGCACCATGCAATACATGCCCTCCTTAATACCCATCACTGGCCTATCCCAATCCCCCACTCCCCTCCCCTCTGAAGCCCTCAGTTTGTTCATAACTATATTTCTAATAATAGCATGGATGTAACAAAATTTCATGAACATTATTCATTGATAAACATTTATTTTGTTTCCAATATTTCTTCATTATAATAAGCACCATCATGAAGATATTCAAGACTAAAGAACAGTTCATATTTTATATTATTTTCTCATGACAGACTCAAAATAATGGAGTATTGGACAAAAACTACTATTATTTATTTCTTAAAAGACTTTTTAGCAAATATTTTCAGTAGATAGTGAGAACCACTTCAAATTGGAAAGCAAATACTATCTTATGTCATCTGCTCAAATTAAATGTCACAGAAACCCTCTGCCTACTAAATCATAGATATGAACCTGTTAGACATTTGTTTTGCATTTCTTGCTCCAAGAAAACTTCCCTCACTGACCCTATGGTGGTCCCAAGACTAGCGATATGTTCCTTCCTGTGTGCCCTCAGGGACCCGTTTGCTTTTACATCTCATAGCACTAACACTGTTTCATAATTGCTCTTGCATCTGTGTGCCTCACCCCTAGATTTTATGTACCTCCCAACAGGGCTTTATCTTGTTCACATATCTATTTCCCAGAACCTGGAACAGTGTCTGGCACGTAGCAGAGATGTGAGAATTTATGCTGAATTGATTAGCTATCTTTAAGGAAGGAGCTATATATCTGTAGAAGACTAATTCTACTTATAATCCCACAGCCAGCCTCCTTCACTCCAAAGTAGGTGACAAGTGGTTCAGTCAGTGAGGTGTCTAACTCTTGATTTCGGCTCAAGAAGTGATTTTAGGGTCATGAGATCGAGCCCCTACATTGGGCAAGGAGTCTGCTTGAGATTCTTTCTCTCCCTCTCCCTCTGCCCCACCCACCACCCCCAACTCACCCACACATTCTCTCTTAAAAAAAAAGAAATGGAAGGCGACAAACAAAAACTACTAGACAACAAATTCATATAAAAGAAACCTTGAGAATATACATCAATCGACTTAGAGATGCTGACTTTCCCATTCTAAGTTTGCCTCTGACAGGCAAATCATTTATGAATAAATTTTTTCCCCTTAATTTCTGCAGTGAGGAAATAAACATGATGTCTCTGGAGCGCCAGATGAACATCATTCCCTGAAATTTCACCCAAGAGGTAGAAATAGCCAAGGGAAAACTGCCTTGCAAGACTTACGTGCTAGTCACTTTTAATTTTATGGCTGCTATTATTTTCCCAAAGTAGGTTATATACTGAAAAAATATATCTTTTTAAAAATTAATATCAAACCACTCTGATATGCTTTTTTGCATCATTAAAGCTCGAGGGCTAAATAGTCACCTTCTGGCTTGGAAGCACCTCCACCTTCTTTTAGTAAGAAAGTCACAGAAAGAGATGTCTGTATCCGCTCCCAGAGAGAAGACTGGTAAGGTCCAGGGAAGACCATGTGAAAAGCTGCCTACTTTGCAGTGATTAGATAAATTCTTCCTGTAAGTTTACCTTCACTCGTGTGTTGTGTTCAGGCACACGGAAGGGTGGTCAAGGGCAAAAGGAAAATGAGAATCTGGGAACTGGTGCTGGGCAAAGTTCGCTTTCCTTTGAATTAGTCTACAACACTCATTAATCTTTTGCAAAAGATTATTTTGACGCCCTCAATCAATTCCAAGTGACAATGTATTCCCGTAGACAGGTTTTCCTGTGTAACATTTACTAAAGTTGCAATAATATTGCTGTAATGAAGTTTTAGAAAGGAAGTGCTACTTCTTTCATTGTATATTAATAGAGGTTGATGCATGTCTCAACTGTTTCCTGATAAAATATGACTAAAAGTGAGCTTAAGTAGACAGTAAATTTAAATCATCCACTGCCTTCAGGGACAGAAACACCAGTTTTCTCTATCTCACATTTACCAGTGAAAGTATATTAAATGGTGAAATAGTAGTTCTCTTGGCTTTTGCTTGCTTCCTACCACGTAGTGCTGAAACACTGTATCAATCAGTCTGCTTCTTCCTTCTGCCAAATCTATTTCTCAGAGTTTCTGGCAGGACAGAAAGAACCAGAGATGATTGCTAATGTGTTAGATTATTAAAAATTAAGTCACCCAGGGTTCTCTTCAAAATTCATCTTCCAGGAAGGTATTCCAGGACACCTGAATGAAAGACAACTCCTTGACCACTTTAACTTTCAATTGCTTCATCCAGATGGTTGAAGTCCTATTTCACAATACGGGCATTCTTTTTTTTTCCTTTTTTTAAGATTTTATTTATGTATTTGAGAGAGTGAGTGAGAGAGAGAAAGAGAGCACCAGCCAGTGGGCAGGAGCAGAGGGAGAGGGAGAAGCAGACTGTCCGCCGAGCAGGGAGCCCAATGCGGGGCTCGATCCCAGGACTCTGGGATCATGACCTGAGCAGAATGCAGAGGCTTAACCAACTGCGCAACCCACATGCCCCACTATCTGGGCATTCTAACGGCAGTGGAAATTACTGACTCTAAAAAAATAACCAGCGTAATAAGGGACAGCCAACTGAATACCTGGAGTAAATTAAGTTCGATGTTAACGATATTAGATAGCAGACAAACGTTATGACTCAGAATTCACTCTGCATCATGTATATCATCCATAAAGGTGTCCTTTATCATGGAATTGATCTGGGATGTGTGAACAGATTTTAGGACAGATGGGTAAAAACTACATCAAAAATAACAACCAACCGCAAAGCTTCCCTGAATGTAAACATCTGAAGTGTAGTCCCTTTGTTATGCCCTAGGAAAGGCAGAAGATCCCAAGATCTATATATAAAGATGTTTAGTATTCTACATTCATAGCAAGAACTGGGATAAGATGCTGTAGTAGAAATCATCAAACAACTTCTAGTTAGTATTCTGGCTTTAATTGGGTGAACTTGTGGGAAGTTACTTACCTCTCTGATATAACCCTATTTGGTTACAAAATCAGTAAATTTTGCTATGTTTTACATCCTCCTACAGATATAAAACCCCCGAGACTCTGCAATAATCTATTATGAAGCATGTAATATAGAAGTGTTATTTTATTTACCACTGAACTTCAGCACCTAGAATCGTGCCTAGCACATAGTAAATTTTCCATAACTATTTCTTGAATGAATATAGGCATAAATAAGTGTCTGTTGAATGAATGCATATATAAATACATATCCTTTCAATTTCTTACTAACTACATTATTATTTACTTTCAGGGAATATGTGATGAGGAATTTTTTGAAAACTCCCAAAGTACCATGAGCTAAAACACATGGTATAAAAAAAAAGTTACAGAATAAAGATGACATTTTCTAATATTTTTTACTCCATAAATACTTAGTGATTAATATATGAGCAACCAAATGCAGTGCAATAGACCAAGATCAGTGAAAACTGTTTAGCGTTTGGGGAAAAGCAAAAAAGCATACAAAGTCCTTTTTTTTAATCTTTGAATCCTTTGAACAAATGTTTCCCAGCCATCTGAGTTATAAAACATGAAATTAACAAATTCTGAGACTAGATATTCAGACATCTAAACTGCAAAGGAACTTATCGTGGCCTTAAGCATGCCTGTTAGACTCCTATTACCCATGTACCTCATGTGTATTTCAATTTAAAACTAGGAATATATGGTGATGGCAGGAGAAATACATCTTGTGCAAGCTGACATAATGAGTTAATTGCTGGCTAATGAGTTGATTTTTTTAGTGGTATCATTTGTATTTGTCTATTTAAACGTTGGAACATGCATCCTAAATGTTGGTTTGACTAGAATTAGTGCCAAGCTTTTGCTGTGGACAATAAATAATCATACATTCAACTCTACTTAGGGACACTTCTTTTCTATGAGTATAAAGTCATTTCATCTGTATAAAAGAATTTAAGAAAGGGCAGTAGAAACAATGCAAGTACAAAGGGGGAAAACTTACAAAATTCAGTGTGCAGAGACCTCATAGAGTTTAGAAAGGCAAATGAGTAGACAGAAAATAATTTTATACTCTATCATTTGCTGAGTGCCTACTATGTGCAATAAATTACATAATATGCATAACAATCATAAAAAATAGATATTATCACCATCTTACAGATGAGGAAGTTGAGGCCTAGTGAGGTAAAGTAGTTTGCCTAATGGCAAACAGTTAAAAAGTCAAATTTACATTAAATTCTATTTGACTGCACAGTCTACACTTTTGACCACGTCAAACTTCCAAAAGTCCTTTTGGAACTTTTCATATATCAGTAATATAGTTATAGTGCCTTTTGCTGAGAAATCATGATTTTGATTTTGATTTGCACTTCGGTAGGCAAGGCTGATCATTCGGCTATTTTATTACATACGCTGCATTATGAGGCCTTAAATTAAAATGTGCTTAAATTTCCATATATTTTAGTATTTCAGAGCAGGGAAAACTTTAAAGAATGAATTCCAGTTTTTACAGCTGAGCTAAAAACGTGCCTTTGAATTCCTTCCTCTGCCTTTCTATTCACATCAATCACAGTATCAAAGCCATACTTCTCAGAAATAATAAGCTCTTTCACAATATAGTACCGCCCTGTGTATGAGCCTGTGGGTGCGTATACACTTTACACATGAGATCAATTCATATCTATATTTCTATTTCTATCTACAGTATACTTATATAGCTATAGATAGATCAATCGATCTCACATTTCAGAAATAAAAATTGACTGCATTCTTTTGAAGAATCTCTAGTTTTTATTTCCAATTTGTCTTCTTTAAACTTATTTCCTTCCTTCCAACAGAACTGAGGTCTCTGGACTTTTCAAATGGTTTCCTCTCTGTTTCTTGCATCTCCGATCTCTTAATTGTGGCCTCTCTTCCTCTCTTCATTCCCTACACCCCTACCCCTTTTCCTCACTCAACTGCAGCACCCCACCTCCATGCTGTTCCTGAAACATGCCAGGGTGCTCCTGTCTGAGAGTTTTGCATCTATTGTTTGGCTTTTGCTTTTTCCTGGGATATTCTCTCTCTCAACAGATTTCCACAGGACTCACTCTCTTATCTCTTTTAAGCCTTTCATCAGATGGAAACAGCTCAATGAGCTTTCACTAAAAATTATTACTTTAGCAAACTGCTCCCCATAGCCTACACTTACCCTGCTCTACTCCTCTTTTAGCATTTATCACCTTCAAACATACCAAATAATTTGCTTTTTATTTTGTTCACTGTTTATTGTCTGCCTGGCCCCTATACAATGAAAGCTCCATGAGGACAGGGAGCTTCGTTTTCTTTATTGATATATTCCACAGCACATAAAAGGCTCTCAAATAAATATTAGCTAAATAAATGAGCATCTCATCAATATAAACTCTTAGAGTGAAATTTCTTAGTCAAAGAATGGGTAGCTTTTAAAATTCAGATGCTTCCTAGCAAACTCAGAGTTTATAATTATAAAAATTACCTAAGCCAACAAAAATTATGACCTTAATACAGCAGTGCTTAAGACTCTCACATGTGAGATTTTGAATACCAATAAATTATCTTTTCAGTCTTTTCTCCTGGTTAACAATATGTGCTGCAGTAATCAGGATTTGATACCATGTAGTTAGCATCAAGCCATTGTCACCTGGGTACAAATCCTAGTTCTACAATTAACTTCTTTCCACAGCTCACTATTTTTGAGAACTTGAGCAGATTACTTAGGCTTTCCTATTTGTAGTTTCCTAATCTGTTAAATGAAAATGAAAAGTGTAGCCTTGGGGATCCGGCAAGGTTTAATGAGAGAAGTATGTACAAATGGGTGGGCAGACATTAGAGAAGGCAGCAAAGAGATGCTGAGCGATCTTAATAGCAAGTCTTTAGGACCCCTGGACCCAAGAGACAAAAGTTGTGGCAGTTACTAAAACCCGATGGCTCAGAGGAAAATGGTCAACCCAGTGTGATATGATAGGCAGAGAGCTGGGCAGTAAGCACACTGAATCACTCTTCTTGCTTTTCCCAATATCTCACCAGTATCTCCTATGGGCTGAACCCAACTAGAAGGCAGAGGGCAAAGGAACCCAGTAGATCCTGTATATAAAGTCAGCCTCCTGGAGCACCTGAGCAGGAGGTAAAGGGAGTGGAGTGGGTCTGGAGGAGCAGCAGAAGATATCCACCACAATCCATCCATTTTGCTCCTCGACATCCATTCTGATCATTTATCGGGTGAAAAAAACCCTGTGTCCCCAATATAGATGACAAACAAATTCTTAGCTATTACTTTATTGCAGAGTGAGGCCATACTCCTACCTAATTTATAAAACTTTGGGTATGACCAGCACTCTACATACAAGGCAGCAGGCGGAAGCAGCAACAATCAGTTAACATGCATTTTAGGTGCTACGGTCACTGACTTTGTAAATACTTACAAAGCCTCCATGGATAATCACAACTTCCTTTTCCGCAACCAAGTTGTTTACCTTACCCTCTTCATTTCTATAGGATCTGAGTCCTTATTGGTCCAATCACTGAGTTGCCACAGTTTCCCTCTGACCAGGACTAATGGACACGAGACTACTAGAGGATGTCCTAAAAAATTCGCTAGGTCCCAGGCATAGTCCTCCTTACCCTGAGCAGGAACCCATTTTTTAAACCTTGGCATTTGGGCTCAGTCACGCTAGCAAATACAATGACCCCTTTCTCTCCCTGTTGCTTCAGTGGTATGAGAACCCCAGAGTAGCCAGTGTCAGTTCTTCAAAACCAGGACTAGTTGCCCTGATGGAAGCATTGTCCGCTTGAGCATTCAGACTTCCTAATCTAAGCCCAAGAACACATGTATAGGAGGCAAAACCAGCTTTAATATGTTGCTTGGCATAAAAGTAAGAAGTGCTCCTCTCCACCAAGTGAGGACACAGCAAGAAGGTGGTCATCTGTAAACCAAGAAGAGGGAACTCACCAGAACCTGACCCTGCTGGCACCTTGGTGATCTTGGTCTTCCAGCCTCCAGAGTAGTTGAAATTGTAGAAAATTAATAAAAGCAAGTCTCGTTTAGAATAGGGTTGGGAGGCTAGCACGTGACACATTCATGCCCTGTCCCTCATCAACTACAGACCCCACAGGAAGAGAAGCACCTTGAACATAGACACATCTTTATTTTCCCAGCAGGAAGAAGAAAGGCTTTCCTTCTCACTCAGCAACAGCCCAGCCAATGAGAGAAAGTCACAACTCAGCTAGTGAAAAACCACTATGCTTCAAACTCCCAGTTTACGCCAATGAACTTTTTATTTATAACATCTTTCCCAGCTCCCCCCTTTACTTTATAAAAGAGCATTCCTCTCCTTTGATGGAGGACTTGCCTATGGTTTTGCCATAGCTTGTTTGTCCTTGGTTGCAATACTCTGCTATTCCCAGATAAACCCATGTTTGCTGGTAATAATAATAATAATAACAATAAAAGTAAGAAGGACTAATCTCTCTTTGCATCCCAGAGCCTCATATTCTGCCTAAAGGGGAGACTAACATATGTGGGCTGATGGCTCAAGGCATACACCAAAATCTTTAGGACAGCACCCAACCTTCCAGGGTGCCACCCAGGGCTGGTACTGTGACTGCTTCTGGCTCACTGGAGTGAGGTAAAATCAGTGAATGTTGTGGGCATGACCCCATTGCTACCTTTTCCTTGACAAAAAATACGCTCCAATGGTAAAGAGATGTTTGTGGACCAGCATGGTGCTAGATACAGCACTCTCAGTAAGTCTGCCTGGTGGTGCAGACGGAACCACTATGGTCAGGGAGACAAATCTGTACCTAGAATATGTGTCTGTTCTGCTGGGAGCACAGCCCCGCCTCTGCAGTGTTGAAAGAAGTTTGATGTGATCAATACATCACCAGATGACTGTCGGGTCCCTGTGGAGAATGATACATGTCCGGGATCAGTTTTGGTGAGGGGAAGTCCACGTTTGTGAGCTCGTGCGGAGCTTCCAACATGGCTGCCATGGCCACATTTGTGTGTAGGTCTGATATACACGCTGTGAGAAAATGGCAGACGGAGAGCCATCTTGCCAACATGAGTACTAGGGCCTGCTAAACAGGGGATGCCCTCTGGTGGCATGTAAGTGGGGCACAAATGTCTCCCCTCAGGGTGCTCACTGTGAAAAAAGCATCACCTACCTCTCTCCCGCACCTCCCAGCTCTTGGACTCACTCCAGTCTGGTCCTGAGTCATATCTGTCCTGTGACGACAGAAGATGAGGAACCCTGTAAAGCTGCTGCTGAGACCTTCTGATTCTATACCCACTGCAGGTATTAGACATTCAGGTACTTTAATTTTTCCTTTCCCACTTCCCCTGACAAGAAATTTACCGGTGACTGTACAACCTCAGAATCTCACTTTGGGGTGTAAATTCTGAGGGCACTCTTGAAACCCATTACTTTGTCAGTCAGGGCACAACCAAGGTGGGTAACTACAGAGAGTTCAAGAGTTAAAGCTGCAGGTAGAGGGGCGCCTGGGTGGCTCAGTCATTAAGCATCTGTCTTCAGCTCAGGGCATGATCCCAGAGCCCTGGGATTGAGCCCCACATCAGGCTCCTCTGCTGGGAGCCTGCTTCTTCCTCTCCCACTCCCCCTGCTGTGTTCCCTCTCTCGCTGGCTGTCTCTCCGTCAAATAAATAAATAAAACCTTTAAAAATAATAATAATAAAGATGCAGGTAGAGTTTAAGGAAAGCAACAAGGAATAAATAGGTATCAATGTAATCAAAGGAGGTGGGAGCCAGGAAGGAGAATTTTCAGGGAAAGATGAGAACACTTGTTGACAGCTACTTTATGCCACTCTTTTTATTTATATTGGCTTATACAATCCTCACAGCAACCTTACAGAGTACCATTAGGATTGCTCTATAGGTAGGAGCTTCCCAAAGTCACACAATTATTGAACAATAGAGCCAGAACTTGAGTGCAGGAATGCCTCACACCCCAGCCCCAGTCCTGCCCACTGCCTCCTGCCACACCAGAAGTGCTAGAAATCTCTTCTCTCCTGGCACACACCCACTCCCTCCCTACCTCTTCTCTTCCTCTATCTGGTTCCTTTTCTGACCTTCATTACGTTACTTAGTTGGCCCAATTTAAACCACTCAGCTAAACACTGACTTACCTCAATTCTGTTCCTTTCCTCCTGTCTTCTGCTCTACACTAGGCTTTGAAGAAGACACAGAAAATAAAAGTCTCAGACTGAAGCTTTGCTTATGAACATCTAGAAATCTTATTAAGGACCACACACATATTGATCTTGTCACTCACTGAACCAGTATTTCTTGAGGTCCTCCTTTGTGCCATGTATATGTTCCGGGCAAAGAAGAACACATTAGTGAATAAAATATATTGCACTTATAGAATTTATATTCTATTAAGTTGGAGAGACAGATATTACAGAAGAGGAAGACAATAAATAAACACAAACAAATACATAGTGTGTTAGATGATAAGAAGAGGGATAGGAAGTAAGTGGGGGTTGGGGAGAGAGGAAGGCTGTAACTTTATTTTTTTTCTTTTTTAAAGACTTTATTTATTTATTTGTGAGAAAGCACATGAGCAGGGGAGGAGCAGAGGCAGAGGGAGAAGCAGGCTCCCCGCTGAGCAGGGAGCCCAACTTGGGGCTCAATCCCAGGACCCCTGGACCATGACCCAAACCGAAAGCAGACAGCCTACTGAGCCGCCAGGCGCCCTGACTCGTGTTTTAATAGGATCACTCTGGCTACCTATGTAGACTAGACTATAGGAGATGAAGGCAAAAGCAAAACGATGGGTTAAGAAGCTATTGAAAATACACGTACACACATACACACACACATACACTCCAATCTACTTATAGGAGTTTCAGTCATTCTTTCTTTTTGTCACTGAATAGACATTTATTGAGTCTACTATGTGCCAAAAACTATAAATGATATTATGTAAACCCTCTAGCCTGCTGCCCACCCCAATCAAGAACTTGAAAAGGGGACTGCTATAGACTGTCTGTAATCCCCTAAAACTCATATGTTGAAATCTAATCCCCAACGTGATGGTATGTGGATATGGGTCCTTTGGGAGATGACCACAGCCTGATGACAGAGGCCGCATGAGTAGGATTTATGGCCTCCCAAAAGAGGCCTCAGGAAGGTCTCATGCACCTTCCACCACATGAGGACACAGTGAAAAGACTATGAAGCAGGCTCTCACCAGACACCAATCTGCCAAGCCCTTGACTTTGGAGATCTCAGCCTCCAGAACGGTGAGAAATAAATTTCTGTTGTTTATAAGCCACTCAGTTCACAGTATTCTGCTGTAGTAGCCCAAACGGACCAAAACAGGGCCTCTCTGCAGGCATTGCACCAGCATCTTGCCTTCCAGGAAGGTCTGACAAAGCCTCGAAAGAATCTTTGTATCTTTAGTGCTTATCAAAGTAAAGACACACAACAGAAGAGACCAACTTTCTGGATTGCCGCATAATCAGCTTCCTACATTTGATATCGTTCCCAGAACCGCTGCATGTTTCCGAAGAAAAACTGTAGTGTTCATAGAAAGATGACTGCAGCCCTTAAAAAAGACACAGATAATATGGGCAATTATTTTTATGGAAAGAGATTTCCATGTAATTCAAGAAAGAACGGTAGTCATTTTTGCTATTAGAAAATACACATAAACATTATTCAAAGTTAAGATTCCAGGAAAAGGAACTTTGTTTTTAAATACCACTGAGATGATCTGAGGGCCCAAAGCTCTGCAGTAATCTTGGTGCTGTACAAAATTGAGGTTCTTTAACAAGACTCTCGAATCAGAAAGCAAGCAGAGAAGCATGGGGCAAAGTCACTGAACTTTCTTGGCCTAAAGCATCACACAAGAAAAGCACTGACCTTCGAAATCATATATGTGCTTACCGTTCCTGGGCTCTTAGGAAAATCAAACAGATCATCACGTCTATTATCGTGTCCTCCAGCTTGAAGTAAGAGGTTGTGGGAAGGGAAGAAATAAACAAGGTTTTGAGGAAACGTATGATGTTGGAGGTTGAGTACCACCTGTCTTACACCCTGATGCCTTGTGAATGCAGTTTTCTTTCCCATCTCTCCTCAACTGGCTCACTCTTACTCATCCCTCAATTTCCTCTGGGGCACATCTCCCACAGAAGTCTTCACTCAACATTGAACGTCTCTAGTATTTGTACGTGCATTTTATCACTTACCATGTACAGTGATTATCTTATTCGTGAGACTACAAACCCCTTGATGAAAAGGATCTTACTCATATTTGCACTCATAGAACCCAGCATGGAATTTAACAAACAATGTGCTCAATAAATGTTGATTACTTGAAATGGATTAAAGACTTAAACATAAGACTTGACATCATAAAACTCCTGGAAGGAAACACAAGAAAGAAGCTCCTTGGCAATGATTTTTTAGACATGACACCAAAAGCACAAGTAACAAAAGCAAAAATCTAGAGAGTATAATGCTAAGCAAAATAAGTCAGTCAGAGAAAGAAATATGTGATTTCACTCATATGTGGAATTTAAACAAAACAAGGGGCTCCTGGGTGGTTCAGTTGGTTAAGTGTCTGCCTTTGGCTCAGGTCATGATCCCAGGGTCCTGGGATCGAGTCCTGTGTCGGGCTCCCAGCTCCTTGGGGAACCTGCTTCTCCATTTCCCTCTGCCTGTCTCTCCCCCTGCTTTTGCTCTCCCCCCGCCCCCGTGTTAAATAAGTAAATAAAATCCTTTTTAAAAAATGAGCAAAAGGGAAAAAAAGAGAAAGACAAACCAAGAAACAGACTCTTGGGGCACCTGAGTGGCTCAGTCAGTTGGCTCTTGATTTCAGCTCAGATCATGATCTTGGGGTCCTGGGATCGAGACCCGCATTGGGCTCTGCACTCAGTGGGAAATCTGCTTGAGATTCTCTTTCCCCCTGCCCCTCCCCCTGCTTGTGTGTTCTCTTTCCCCAAAATAAATAAGTAAATCTTTAAAAAAATAAAAATAAGAGAAACAGACTCTTTTTTTTTTTTTTAAAGATTTTATTTATTTATGTGACAGAGAGACAGCCAGCGAGAGAGGGAACAGAGCAGGGGGAGTGGGAGAGGAAGAAGCAGGCTCATAGCGGAGGAGCCCGATGTGGGACTGGATCCCAGAACGCCAGGATCACGCCCTGAGCCGAAGGCAGACGCTTTAACGACTGCGCTACCCAGGCGCCCCATCAGACTCTTAACTACAGAGAACAAAGGATGGTTATGGAGGGGAGACGGGTGGGGAGGTGGGGGAAACAGGTGGCGGAGATTAAGAAGTGCCATTGTTGTGATGAGCACTGGATGATGTATGGAATTGTCCAATCACTATAATGTACAACGAAACTAATGTAACACTGTATATTAACTATACTGGAATTAAAATAAAAAGAAAAAAAAACAAAGGAAAAATCAACAAGTGGGACCACATCAAAGTAAAAGCTTCTGCACAGCAAAAGACACAATCAACAATATGAAAAGGCAGCCTAACAAAATGGGAGAAAATATTTGCAAAGCATAAATCAGAAAAGCAGTTAATATCCAAAACATATAAAGAAATCACACAACTCAATAGCAACAACAACAACAACAAAAGCCTAACTTAAAAATGGGCAGAAAAACTAAATGGACATTTTTCCAAGGAAGATATCCAAATGGCCAATAAGAACATGAAAAGATTTTCAGCCTTACTAATCATCAGGGAAATGCAAATCCAAACCACAGTGAGATAGGATTTCACACATGTTACAATGGCTATCATGAAAAAGACAAGAGGCAACAGGAGTTGGAGAGGGCACGGAGAAAAGGAAACTCTGTATACTGCTGGTGGGAACGCATACTGGTACAGCCGCTATAGCAAACAGTATGGAGGTTCTTCAAAAGTTAAAAATAAAGCTACCATATGATCCAGCAATTCCCCTTTTAGGTATATACCCATAGGAACTGAAAACAGGATATTGAAGATATATATGCACTCCTATGTTTATTGAAACATTATTCACAATAGGCAAGATTTGGAAACCACCTAAGTGTCCGTTAACAGATGAATGGACAAAGAAGATGTGGTACAAATATACAATGGAATGTTACTCAGCCATAAGAAGAAATGAAATCTTGCCATTTGCAATGATATGGATAGACCTAGAAAGTACAATGCTAAGCAAAATAAGTCAGTTAGAGAAAGATAAATACCATATGATTTCACTCATATGTACAATTTAAGAACAACAACAACAAAATGAACAAAGAAAAAAAGAGACAAATAAAAAAACAGACTTTTAACCATAGAGAACAAACTGATGGTTACCAGAGGGGAGGTGGGTGGAGGGATGGTGAAATAGGTGAAGGGAATTTATCCTGATGAGCACTGAGTAATGTATACAATTGTTCATCATATTGTACGCATGAAACTAATATAACACTGTATGTTAATATTATACTGGAATTTTTATTTTTTTATTTTTATTTATTTATTTATTTTAAGATTTTATTTATTTATTTGACAGAGACAGCCAGCGAGAGAGGGAACACAAGCAGGGGGAGTGGGAGAGGAAGAAACAGGCTCATAGTGGAGGAGCCTGATGTGGGGCTCGATCCCAGAACGCTGGGATCACGCCCTGAGTTGAAGGCAGACGCTTAACGACTGCACCACCCAGGCGCCCCTATAGGGGAATTTTTAAAATAGACAAGTTAATAATAATTTTAAAAATAATAAAGAAAGAGGGGCGCCTGGGTGGCTCAGCAGGGCATGATCCCAGAGTCCTAGGATCGAGCCCCACATCAGGCTCCTCCACTGGGAGCCTGCTTCTCCCTCTCCTACTCCCCCTGCTTGTGTTCCCTCTCTCACTGTCTCTATCTCTGTCAAATGAATAAATAAAATCTTTAAAAAATAATAATAATAAAGAAAGAAAAGCTTTTAAAGAAAAAGAGAAAGCCACCACTACATTCATCATTGTTACTTTACTATGACTTCTTATGGGCCACATTTTCTTAATATCATTCTCTTCTTCCCTTGATCCCCCATCTCAAGATTTCCAGTTTGATAGATTTTCTAATCCTTTAAATTCAAAATTTGGAAACTGCCATTGACTTCTCTCTTCTCCTTCCCTCGGTCCGCGAAATATTCAATCCATTTCCAGTCCCGCGGTTCTCCTTTCACAGACGCGCTCGCTCGTACCTCTTTCCCTTTCCACCGTAACTGCTATTGTTTATGTGGAACCTGAGCCCAGCTATTACAGTACCTCCTAAAAGATCTCCCTGATTCTGGCCTCTTCCCCTTCTGTGTGTAACAAGATTGCCCTCCTGTATCATCAGGCCTCATCCCTGCATAAAAGATCTTTTTTAAGATGTAAAATTTTAAGATGTAAACGATTCCTTTATCTGATATCCAAGACCTACCTGATCTGTGCCGGTGTGCAAACTGGAGACGTCCTGGATGGGGTCTGAGACGGGCCCTGCACACGCGGGGGCAAGGACAGACCGTGGAAGAGGCAGGCCCCTCCGGGGTGGGAGCAGGCGGGGTTCGCGAGGATGCGCGCTTAGGAGGCTCGCCTTCAGCCCCGCGAGAGGACTGGCTTTCCGCGCTCGCGCGCCAGAATCTTGCAAGTTGATAGAGAAGCCTTAACTGGGTTCAGTCACGTACACAGTCCTGATCTCAACACTTTACTGGCTCCAGGCTGTGTCCTTGAAAATAGCTCCCACTGTGGGATGGGTAGCAGAAGGTACATTCCAAGAACAAGGGAGGCGGGGAGGAGCCTCCTATTGCCCGCATCCAGCTCGAGGGTCAACCAGGGGTCAAGTCCTCTGGATGACCTCCTCCAACAACACCAGCACTGCCTACGTGTCTGTCTTCTCACTCGTTCTCAGCCTCTGTCGCTGTGCCCCTCCAGCCAACTAGGCCCTTTTAAGTGCCGCACCGTCGCCGATTGCTTCCCCATAGCAGGACCTGGGTGCCAACTGTTCCTTTTGCCTTTATGATCTCCCCTGGGACCTTTAGGGGGCTGGTTCTTTCTCATTCTCCAGTTTCGAGTCAGATACCACCTATTAAGCCTTTCCTGAGCACCCCTAATGAAGTGACTCTTATTCCCTGGTTATTCGCCATCCCATTACCCTGGATTTTATATATATATTTTTTAATAATAATTTTTTATTATGTTATGTTAGTCACCATACAGTACATCCCAAGTTTTTGATGTAGTGTTCCATGATTCATTACTTGCGTATAACACGCAGTGCTCCACGCAATATGTGTCCTCCTTAATACCCATCACCGGCCTGTCCCGATCCCTTACCCTCTCCCCTCTAAAGCCCTCAGTTTGTTTCCCAGATATTTTTAGCGATTGTAGCAATCTCTGATTATCTTGCTTATTTACTTCTTGTTTATTATCTAGTTCCCTCCACCAGAGGGTGGTCGCCACAAAAATAAGAATTTATCTCTTATTTATTGTTGTACATATAGTTCATTGCATAGTTCCAGCCTCACAGAATGTGTTCAACAAATATTACTGAATAAATTAATTCATACATGAATATTTGAACTCTAGGGTCAAGGTCAATCACACTGAAGTCAAATTCCAGATACACCTTTATCAGTTGTATGATCCAATGAAGTTACTTAAATATCTGAGCCATCATTTCCTAACACATAAAATAAGTGTAAGAAAACGTCTCCACATGTCAATTACAAATATTCCGTTAGATGATATTTGCAATATTCCTGCATAGACACTGGCTCATACTAGATGCTCAGTAAGTGCTGTTTCACTTCTCCGTCTTATCTCTGAGTTCCTTTTGCTAAGCTGCCTGATACTCCAGGACCCTCTTTCCTCTCTGTCCCTATGGATTATAGTGATATTCCCCTGTTGAATGGGATAAAATAATATCTCACAGGGATGTTCTGAAAAAGTGATAATAGTGGTTAAAACATTTAATTATTACTCTTACTGCAACACCAGACACTAGATTACTCAAATATCCTGAAGAAAGATGCAAGGTATGATAGACATTACCAGTGTTTCCAATATCCGGTATTTTTCTCTTTCCTGACTGTTATAAGAATATACCTCCCCATCTCCTTGCAACTGACCATACGTTTAATAAATGGGCTATCAAGTGACATGTGTTGCTTCCACACTGTAGTGGTGAAAATCCCATGCAGGATTTTCTAGTCTGTTTTCCTCTCCAGTGTAACAAGCCTTCTGTTGAGAAGTTTGAAACCAGTTGTATCACTGAGTTGCCACTTGGAAGACAGTTATCTACCAGATAGCCCAGTAGATTTTGTATAAAGGAGACAAAACTCTTTGTTGCACTGAGATTGGAATTTAGAGGGTGGCTTGCTACCACAGACCAGTTTATCCTGTGCTGACTAATATTCAGAGTCAGGGGATGTTCATTTCCTGGGGTAGCCATAAGCGGGACTTCTCAGAAGGTAATAAGGAATTCATAGGCCTCATCGTTTCCAAGTTCTATAAGGGAACCAGATGCATTTTAGGATGTGAGAATAGTCACGGCATTGAGACAGCAAGAAAATAACTAGATGGGGCGCCTGGGTGGCTTAGCTGGTTTAGCATCTGCCTTAGGCTCAGGTCATGATCCCAGAGTCCCAGGATTGAGCCCCAAGTCCGGGTCCCTGCTCAGTGGGGAGTCTGCTTCTCCCTCTCCTTCTGTTCCTCCCCCCACCAATCATGCTCTCTGTCAATAAATGAATAAAATCTTAAAAAAAAGAAAAAAGAAAAAAGAAAAGAACTAAATGTAAATGTCTTGATATATGCAGCAAAAGACTGACCCAGGTTATCTCTAAGGCTAAGGTTACCTGAGATTATCAGGAAAAGTCTGAAATTTCACATCCTTTTATAAAAACATTTGCCAAAAAGAAGTATATGCAGACAGCAATCATTTGAAAGGTGACTACTGTCAACTCATTTTTCTTAAATCATTTGTGTAAGGTCAAGAAGTCAGTTCTGCAAGAATAAAGTCTTATATCTATAAATTGAAAATCTCTGTTATTCATATAAAAGTAAATTAAGAAGCTAAAAGCTTTGAAATATTGAAAGAATTATGTGTGCCCTTGACACAAAACGTGTGGGCAAAATTCTGGTCTGAGGGTTAAAAAAATTAATATCAGCATGATTCATAAAATAACTCTCTTAAAACCAGTGAGTCCCCTAGAATTTTGTTTCTAATGAAAAGCCTTAGGGAAATTATTGTGTCTAGCTGAGTTTTAGGGCATTCCAGCTTTCCTTCGCGTGTGTGGCCGGGGAGATATGTTCCTCTTCATGAGATACCGCCTCTAAAGATATTTCTCAGAAGCCTCTTCTGCAGTTTTTTTTTTCTTTTGCAGTTTTAATGTCCATAGAGCAATAAGGCTTTTAGCTGCATCTGACAAATTTACCTATACATTTTTGTCATTTAATAAAAATGTTGCACATACATTTCAAATTGGCCAAATGCAACTGATTTTTCCAAACTAATAGCCACCTAATTTAAACCAATTATTAGAAAGTTAACACAACCACTTGCTCCCTTACTTATTTCAGTTCTTTACTCAAATGTCACCTTTTCACTGAGTCCCTCCCTGTACATACTACCTAAAAATTGAATTCCACTGTCACAAACACACACAATCTCCCTCTCCTACTTGATTTTTCTCCATAGCATTTATCGTGTTCTAAGAACATACTGTATATTTTATTTATTTATTGTCTGTGTCAATCCTACTAGAATGTAAGTTCCCTGAGGGTAGTAATCTGGGTCTGTTCACTATTGTATCTGAAGAATGGCACATAGTAGGTATTCAATAAATATTTGTTGAATGAATGAATGAATGAATGAATGAATGAATGAATTCTCTTCCAGGAGGCCTTTAAACACAGACAGGACAAACCACTGTGTAATCTGTGCCTGCTAAATGATACGAGCCCAGAAAATGAGCTGGTAGCCCTCTCAGCACATTCTAGCTCCTCCATAAAACTCTAGCAGAAAGCAGCGCAGATACAAGCCAACATAGGCTGATATTATCAGGGAATTACTTCTGCTTTATCTATAAATACATCTTCCTGGAATAAGAAAAGAGAGGTGGCAGGTTAGCCAAAGGCTTGTCCAACACGGTATACTCAACAATAGCAACAAAACATTACCCAGAATTCAACAAGAGCACAGTGATTCACAAGCTTGTCTCCTATCTCCAAAGAACTATGTCTAACACTTTCCAAATTGTACTTGGTGTAAATTGTTTGGATAACCTAACCACAAGGTTAATATGATAGAACTGCCAATATTATAGCACCCTGGATGAAACAATAAAGAAAACAGTGACGTGATTGTGGTTAAGACTTAAACAACCTGCTTTGCTTTAGCAACCTCTAAAGGCCTATTTTTAAGAAACTTAAAAATCATTTGTAACAAACTGGGCTCTGTGACTTTGTCTGGTCTTACCTATTACCAACAGTTGAATTGTAAGAGAGTGAAAATGCCCCACGGTTTGTGTTACTGTTTTAGAGGACTGACAGAACAGAAGTGGTTTAGGCCATATAATATTATTTAGAACTTCAATGGCAAGTGGGAATCGAGTTCAAATGACCGAAGTATAACGCCTAAAACCAAATGCCAAGACTTCAGATTCAGGGTTCAACAAACAAAATAGGAATTTACAAAGCCTATTTACAAACTTTCATTCATTTATTCAATCAAGTACTTATCGAGTGCCTCTTATGTACTGTGTAGTGCTGGTACAGTCATGAACACTGCGTTCCTGCTCACCTATTTCTTAAAGAATAATTATGTCAGAAAACCCTTAATTATCGGTAAAACTCAAATCAGATATATAAATTCCAGACAATCCAAAAGCATAATCAAAGAAATGGGAAAGGGATTATACAGATTAAGGCAAAATAAGGACCTGCATTCATGTCCCTAAGTCAAATGAAGATGAATCACAGAAAAAAAAATCAAAATAATATCAAGGTGCCTGGGTGGCTCAGTCAGTTGAGCATCCAACTCTTGGTTTCAGCTCAGCTCATGACCTCGAGGTCCTGGGATCAAGCCCTGCGAAGGGGTCCACACTCCGTGGAGAGTCTGCTTGAGGTTTTCTCTCCCCCTCTCTTTGTCCCTCCCCCCCTTCTAAAATAAACAAGGAAATCTTTTAAAAAATCAAATTAATGCCAAAAGTACTTAAGAAGGATGTGCCTAGCTGGCTCAGTTGGTTAATCATCTGACTCTTGATCTCAGCTCAGGTCTTGATCTCGGTTTCATGAGTAGAATAATATGTCTCAACAAGCAAAAAATTTATGGCAATTAGTACTTGTCTCTTTTAACAAGTATAGTATTTAGCATAGTACCTTCCCTTGAGGACCCTTGGCAGTCTGTATCTCAGCCTTTCTTTTTCTTATCAATTCAAAACAAATGCTTTTTCCATACTTGAAAGAAACAAACAAAAAGGAGCCATGTCTAACACTGAAATAATGCAGGGATCGTCAGACTTTTCTCATCCTACAATTCTCTTTTTCTCATCACCACACCTCGTATTCTACCGGATGGTATAATGGCAAAGAGCTTTGGACCAGGAATCATCACGTACGGATTTTAGTTCTGGATCTACCACTAATCATCTGTGTGAACTTTGTGTGAACTGTCACAAGTTACTTACCATACATTGATCTCATTTTTCTCATCTGCAAAATTGAATAATATCTGCCCTAACTACTTCACAGGTTGATTATAAAGGACAAATGGCATAATGTATTTGGTAATTACCCATTAAACTATTATACGGCAAACATAAGCCCAATACTTATGTTTTCCTTAGAAGTTATATTGACATTCAGCAGTGTAAGCAGGTAGAACATGTGATTAATAAGATATTACTGTATGTAATTAGGATCTCAGTCAGATGTCTTTTTAGATCATTATGGTGGATTCGAACAAAAGGATTTTTTAGTTGGCATTCTATCAAGATCTCCAGAAGTTAAAGATTGTTGAGTGTATTATCTATCTAGTTATTTAAAAACAAAAAGCAAACAAACCCTTGTCCCACTTTCCAGTGTTAAATTAATTGAACAAGGAGGGCCTTAACCTGAGATGGGTCTTTTTTTTTTTTTTTTTTTTTTGGACAGATGGTTCTATTGCCTTGACAGCCTACATAAGCAAACCCAGATCTCAGCCTGTAAATGCCTCAAGGCTAAGAAATCAAATCTTAGGGACAATCCATCACAAATAGCCAATGAGCCTTTCCAAATAAGGCAACCATTTATACTATAACCAACCAAATAATTTCCTCACTTTCCTTCTCTGTCTTCTCTGTAAAAGTCTTACCCCTAGCTCCTGTTGGTGGAGCACTCTAAACCACTTCTAGTTTGGTGCTGCCTGATTCAAATAGACATCTGCTCAAATAAACTCTTAACATGATTAACATGCCTCAGTTTATCTTTCAATAGCAGTATGCCTTGCACTTTAATACAGAAATGCAGGAGTTGTCCTAGACACCTACCACTTCCTTTGCTAGCCTTCCTCTTATTTTGTCACAAATTGTTCTTGATATAGGTGGCCAAATACATTCACTTCTCTTTCTCTCCATGGTCATCATTCGATTCAGGGCAAGATCAAGATATTTATGCATCCCAGAATAGTTAATAATTTGGTGCCACTCAAAAAATATTCTTTAAATATTTGTGAAATATTTGTTCAGAAGAAGGCAAAGTCTTGCAGGGGAAATGGAAGACAACAGCCCTCTTTTTCTTGTGCAATTCATTTCTATCCCTACCCAGCAGAACAAAAGGGCTTGTCCATTTGATATGGCTACTATCAGTTAATACTGGGACATTTTTCTCGTCAGAAGGTGGGTGCAGGTAATTCATATTTATCCCAAGTAGCTAATCAAACCACATGAATACGCTTCCCCAGGGGTGTTTGTTAAACAAAATTTTCTTCATGTTGAAGCATACACATTCATAATTTAGTACCCTTTAGTGAATGGCACTCTGGGAAACTACTTGGGTGGTACATCCCTTCATCAAAATCTAACTTTCATCCTAGTGATCCTTAACTCTCAGCTGGACGACTAACTTGTAACTTGTCTTCTTAAATCAGTTCCTGAGCCCCTCTCCGATTCTGACCCCAATTACAGTCTGTGTTTTTTTCCACACTACCGAGCAATTCTCTGACAACCAGCTGCAGTTCCTACAATTCAACTCAATTCTGGCACTCTCTACTTGGAGACAGCACCAGATCCCACAGGTTAAGGGCTCAGTCCTACAAGACTGCTCTCCTCACCCACCTCAGATGCCAATTGCAATACCAGGTTATTACCTGTGCTTCTGACCAACTGGCTATAAATGGGAGGTTCCAACAACTCCCACTCTAGGTTTGATTAATTTTCTAGAGTGGCTCACAGAACTCAGAGAAGTATTTTACTTACTATATTGCCCCTTATTATGAAAGGATATAACTTAGAAACAACCAGAAGGAAGAGCCGCACAGGGCAAGCTATGGGAAAAGGGACACTGAGCTTCCATGCTTTTTCTGGGTACATTTCCTGAACCTCCATCTGTTCACCAACTAGAAGCTCTCTGGCCCCATCCTTTTGTGTTTTTATGGAGACTTCATTATACATAGGCACGATTGATCAAATCATTGGTAATTGGCAATTAATTCAACCTCCAGCCTCTCTTCCTTCCCCAGGGGTGGGTTGGGAGGCAGAGAGACTGAAAATTTCAACTCTTCAATCACCTAGTAGGTTCTCCTGGCAATAGACCCCATCCTTAGATGGTATACAAAAGTCTCCTTGTTAACATAACAAAAGACATGTTTATCGTTCTCTTCACTAGGAAAATTCCAAGGGTTTTAGGAGCTCTGTGCTGGAAATGGGACAGATACCAAATATATATTTCTTATTATAAATCACAGTATCACACCTTCTTTTTTTTTTTAAGATTTTATTTTTATTTATTCGACAGAGATAGAGACAGCCAGCGAGAGAGGGAACACAAGTAGGGGGAGTGGGAGAGGAAGAAGCAGGCTCACAGCAAAGGAGCCTGATGTGGGGCTTGATCCCATAACGCCGGGATCACGCCCTGAGCCGAAGGCAGACACTTAACCGCTGTGCCACCCAGGCGCCCCAACACACCTTCTAATCCTCTTTTTTACGCTGTAGACAGAGTGAGCTATACAAAATGCCTATGCTACTCTCTTACATAAAACATGCTGATGGCTTCCCATTTATCTTAGGATAAAACAGAATACTAAACAATGTCTACAAGGCCCTCATTATCTACCTTAGCTGCTCTCCAGTTTCATCTGATGCCACTCTTTGAATGCCAGACCCACTTCTTTTAGCTCCACCAGTGTGCCATATTCTTTCCAAACTTGGGACTTCTGCGCATGCTGCTTCTGTCTAGAATATTCCCTAGGTCCGCCCTTACCCCTCCACATGCTTTGCTTATGAACTTTATTCCATGACCTTTCTGCCTAGACGACAATCCCATAATGTAGTTCTTCAATGTAATGCTTCTTTTCAAAGTACTCATCCAACTGATTACTAAATTGTTAATTTCTACATATATATTTGATTTCTATTCACTCTTCTGAAATATATGCTCAAAAAGATAAAGGGCAGGCATTATATCCCTTTATTCATCTTTGTGCCTCAACATGTACTATATCTTGTACAATATGCCATATCCAAGCTCCTGAGACTTGAATATGATTTGTCATGACACCTCTTCTCTCCTCAGGACATCTTTCCCCTACTCTCTATCTCATGCAATTTTTCTACCTGGAATGTTCCTGTATATTCTTCAAGGCAAAACTTAAATATCACCTTGTCATTATCATAGTTTTATCCTACCACCCACAGGAAGCAATAACAAAGTCTACTTCATTGATCAACAACTTGATACATAGCTTATTAGAATGTGTGACAAATTCTATGGCAGGTATTTCTATGGGCCCTACTTCCCATATAAAACTGTGAAATCCTTAAGCACATAAGTCATCACTGAAGTCATTTATTCTATTCCTCAAATACCTGGCTTTCCTCTTTATGAGTATTTGGTTAATTTAGGCTTCCCATTCCCTCAAAGGCAGCAAGTGACAACTTGCTTCAGGCAATGAAATATAAGTGAAAGTGGTCTGTGTCTGGTGTCGTGGGGGTAGGGCCACTGAACACCTTGGTGGCATGACTCCCACATGGCAGAACCTGAGGGTTGAGAACCATGTTAGGAAGAGGAAGAAGGAAGAAACAAAACAAGAAAAGAAAAAGAAAAGGTATCCATATCAGCCTAGACCTATCATCTCCCTGAGTTCATTCTCCTGACTAGTTCAAAATTAACATGTAAGAGTTATCATGTAAAGTTCACTCCTGCGACACACCTGGCTGGCTCAGTTGAAGAGCATGTGACTCTTGATCTTGGGTTTGTGAGTTTGAGCCCCACGTTGGGTATGGAGATTACTTAAATAAATAACACTTTAAAAAATTTCAAGTGCACTCCTACATCACTTGTAAGATTGCCCTTTGTTACTTACGTATTATCTTTCCAAAGATGTTTGCATAGCAGACAGCTATACAGACAGTGTCTCTCTTGAGAGCAAAGGACAGGTTTGGAAGATAGAGATAGTACCTCTCTCTGAAGCAAAGGACAGGTATGCCTACTGCCTTTAATGAAATATTCAGATTCTCAAAGCTAAAGGTTCCTCTCCACATTACATATACAGGTGTCATCTGTCCTTCTTGGCATGGACTCCAGGAATGGCACAAAAATGTTGATTGATACTCTGGATGCTGCTATTTCTGGGAGTAATAAATTGACTTTGGTCTCTGACTTGGGAGTCCCATGTCTTCCACAATCATTCACGAGACTGTCAGGCTACCTTGTTAGTTGTAAGTAGGGTTAAACCTCAGACTCTTCACAATTCTTAAAAATGAGATAGATGTTCAAGAATAAACATTTCCATAAGTACTGCTACTAACACAAGTATGACTATATGTTTTGATATCTTACCTCTATAACCCTGTGATTCTTCCTTACTAAGACAAAGCAAGTATAATGATAGTCTCAGGAAGCATGATGAATCAACAGAAAGGCAGAGACATGGCTTTTGAGTTTCAAAACCCAAAACATTTAATTTTCAAAACCTAAACATTTAATTTTCAAGGGTGTGAGTTTCTGAGGCCCCCAAATCCGAGCTTTTAAAAATATGAAAAGCAGGTGCCAGAGAGGCGGTGGCTTGGGGAGATGAATGAAATTGATAAAGGAAATTAAAAGTACACTTATCTTGATGAGCACTGAGTAATGTACAGAATTGTTAAATCATTGTATTATCGGGGCACCTGGGTAGCTCATTTGGTGAAGCGCCTGCCTTCAGCTCAGGTCATAATCTCAGAGTCCTGGGATCGAGACCCACATCAGGCCCCTTGCTCAGTGGGGAGCCTCCTTCTCCCGCTCTTTCTCTCTCTCAAATAAATAAATAAAATCTTAAAAAAAATCATTGTATTGCCTACCTAAAACTAATATAACACTGTGTGTTAATTGTATTTCAATAAAAAAATGTTAATTAAAAAATCTTTTAATAAACTAAATGTATGCTTTAAATGATAAATGAGAAAGAATAAAGGAAAAATTCAGACTACGTGAACACTCCCTTTTTAAAAAATATTTATTTGTTTATTTATTTAAGGGAGAGCGACCGAGAGAGAGAAAGCTCGAGTGAGAGGGGCAGAGGGAGAGGGAGAGAATCGTAAGCAGACTCTGCACTATGCATGGAGCCAGAGGGTGGGGCTCGATCTCATCACCCTGAGATCATGCCCTGAGCTGAAACCAAGAGGCTTAACCAACTGGGCCACCCAGGCACCTTAAGACTCCTTTTAACAGTGGGGCATGTGGGGGAGAGGGAGGAAGAAGAGAAGACAGTGAAAGCAAGGCTATATGCTGTTGGTCCCCTAAGAAAGAGTCCTTAAAGCCTGGGGAGTGGGAAGCAGAGAAACCTGGAATCTGAGAGGATTCACATAAAGCAGAGAAGACTTGACAGCCACGTCCTCCTTCCGGAGCATAGTAGGAGAGTAGTAGACAGAACACCTGCAAGATTTGTCTAGTTAGAGACATCCCCTCTTCATCATTGGGGTCCAGGAGCAGAGCTTAAGATTTTTTTTTGTTGTTTTTTTTTTTTGAGCTTAAGTTTCTTTTTATACCAAGTGGGGCTCAGGGGCCATATGATTCAGACACATGTCTCGATGAACACAGCAGTGGCATACATGGACTGATTATTGAAATTGGGAAAAATAGTGTACATCTCAGCTAATGTGTGCATAGATGACAATAACCAAGGATGAGAAAAAATCCTCTCAGAGCCCCTGTAAGCTGTCTAGAACTTAGATATAATACAGGAAAATGAGTAAGAGAATGGGTACCACTGAAATGATTAAATGAAGATTTAATCTTCACCAGCAGACAGTATGGGGGTTCAAGACAAAAATATAAAAAATGAGGAGGGCTTTTTTATTTCTTCTTGTACATCATGGCCCTAAATCTGCACTTGCTAGGCCTGCATTCCTAAAACAATCAATTTTAAGGTTGCATTTACTGTGATTCATCATTTACAAAAAAGAGAGAGAGAGAGAGAAAGAGAGAAAACCATGTCTTCTTTTATGTTCCTTGCCAGAGTCTCCTGAATTTTTCAGCTCTCTTATTGATGGATTCCCAGAACGGCAGTGAGGTTGAAACCATGATGCAGTCCACCTGCCATTATTTCTACAGCAAGCGGATTTTTAGAGACTATTTCCAACTACACAACTGGGAGTCATATAAATAATGGAAACTGTTCCCACCTTACTTTACCCTCCTATAACTACTTTGCAGACACAGGGAATTGGCAATTTCAACTTGATAAACATTTCCTCTGTACAAGTAGATAAAACAAATTTTATTTACAAAAGTGTCAATTTCACATGTAAAATTAATACCCATACTGTATTACTCAGAACCCAAAGAACTTTAAGATCCTGTATTTTCTGAATCTCTCTGCATTCTTTCAAAATTGCACCTTAAGGTGTCCACCTTCATCCCGATATATTTTGAAAACAGAAATGTGAAGTGAAATTGGACAACTAGATAAATTTGCAGTCTTCTGTAAAGCTTTTTCTTCTAGAAAAAATTAATCAGTTTTTATAACAATCAAGCAGCAATTCCAAAGGTTAAATTATTTGGAGGGGGGGTTGTTTGTTTTTTATAGTAAATTTTTATTTAGGTAAACCAAAGGTAAAATAATTTTTAAAGTTTCTACCAAACCAAGACATGCTAAAGAGGTTACATATTTAGCTATGTCCAAAAAGGAACTCAAGTTGACCAAAACAAGAGAGAAAAATTATCTGATTTAAAAGAGAACTTGACATAAAGCAGTTACCAGTCCCCAAGTAAAGGTTGTATTTGAGAAACAAAAATAGAGAATAAAATTTTACTTCCTCAACACACATCTTCCACAAACCTGCCCTGTATATGAACCTCTTTCCCCAGTATCTACGGCATTCTTGTATCATATTGATGTTGTGATGGCCTATGATATGTTCCTTACACTTGTTGCCCCCCCAACTCTGGCCTTCTTTGCATTTATATATAAATCTTTTAATGATCTTTTGGGCCATAACGCCCCCCACACATACAAACACACACACACACATACACACACACACACATACACACACACACACGTCTCCTATAGCCCTAACTGATGTCTCCCCACTGATAAACTTCAAAAATGTCTATAGCTCTAATTGCCAGACAAGTAATGCCTTTTTCATCCTCCAATCTGTCACTTATATCTGACCTACCCAAAGGATCATGATGTTATTTGAGGGTCGGGAGTGTGACTAATATAATTTTCTTATTCCCAAAAGAGCCCAGCCCCTTGTTGGGACTCAATAATTGAAGTAACTCCGAAAATTCTTCCGGAGTTTAATAAAAATTAAATTCCTTGATTCTACTGACAGAGTATTGCAATCTTCCAAAAAGAAGAATTTACTAGAAAAATGGCCCCAGTTTATATTAATTTGGTATAGTGGCTACCTTGAAGAGATACCAGTTACAACCTTGTGTTTAGGGCTTTTGGACTCTGATTTGCAATGTTTTTCATTATGAGAGGTAAAAGACAACTGAATTTAGCTGTTCTTGAAGTCCCGTATTTCAGAGATTATGTTGCAAATAAAATAGTAAGTTGATGAGTAAAGTGGAAATAAACCAGAAACAGATGGATGATATTTCCCTCAAATCAGACACTACTTTAAAATTTAAGACAAAGGTGATTGGCCAAAAAAAAAAAAAAAATCCTGAGTTTAATACCTTCCAGAAACTTGTACAAGATATCTTGATAGTACAAAATCATTTGCCTTCATCCATCCCTGACAAAGTATACATAAATATAGCCTGCAATATCTTTCTTCTTTATTAGCCTTCAAGATATGTTTCTCCTTGAGTAAATGCACGTCCCTCCCTTCTAATCTAATCTCTCCAATTCTTTCCCAATTGTACATTTCTTGTGCTTAGCATCATATCTTGGTAACCAGTTTTACAGAGCAAAGAAATAAAAGTTTTTAAAAAGCCAGAGATTTATTTTTCTTGGGGGGAAAAACCCCCAAAAGTCTCACACACACAGAACGATGCATGAAGGTCAAATCAATACACCTAACCTTATTCTGACTTTAGCTTTGGGGTAAAAGGGCTTATTTTTTCTCTAACACTTTAAAAAATATATAAACTACAAATGCAAACAAGTATATTTATGTTCACTGAAAATCATGTAAAGAATTATTCTCATCTCGGTAAAACACTTCTAGTGCAAACATGTTAATGAAACAAACAAATGATGCTAACCCTATAATGATGGAGATGATAATAATGATGATATGGTAGAACGTTAAAGACCAAGTTTCTTATCTAAGCATCTCTATATACCAGCTGTGTAACCTTAGTCTAGTTACCTAAATTCTGAGTCTCGGTTTCTTTATCTCTGAAACGCTGTTATGAGGATTAAATAAAATAAATGAAGCTCCTTGAAAAGAATCATCTATGAATGTTAGTTTCCTTCAGTATCAGTTCGATTACTTGCAGTCATATGTTACAATTATCATGGTTTGCCCAAGTAGGGGTTTATTGTTATCACCTAAGAGAAGATGGGAGGAAAGTCCAGGGCTGGTACAGTGCTTAAGGAAGCCATCCAAGACCCAGGCTCCTTGCTGATCTCTGGTCTACCCACTTTAGCAAGTGGCTTTATCTTTAGAGCCACAAGATTGCCGCTTTCCTTCCGGACACTTTTCCCCCAGATAACACTTTTGATTCATGTTAGCATGGTATCTTTTTACCTTCAATCTTTACTTTTATTTTTTTTTTTTTTAGTTTGCTTTTGACCCCTTTCCCTTTTACCTTTCTGTGTCTTAACATTAAAGTGAGTTTATTATAGACAGTATAGGTGGGTCAATTCTTCTGAACACCCAGAAGATGGATTGCTGGATTATATGGTAATTTTATTTTTAGCTTTTTGAGGAACCACTATATAGTTTTCCATGGTGGCTGTGCCAGTTTTCACTCCTGCCCACAGAGTACAAGCGTTCCGATTTCTTCACATGCTTGTTAATACTTATCTTTTCTTTACCATCATAGTCCTTGTAACTGGTGTGAGGGGAAATTTCATTGTGGTTTTGTTTTGCATTTCCCTGATGATTAATGATGTTGAGCATCTGTTCATATACCCAGTGGCCATTTGTATATCATCTTTGGAAAAATGTTTACTCAATTCCTTTGCCCATTTTTAAATCAGGTTATTTGTGGGATTTTTGGTTTTGTTTTTTGCTGTTGAGTTGCAGGAGTTCCTTGTATATACTGAATATTAACCCCTTATCATAAGATATATGGTTTACAAACATTTTCTCCCAATGCATAGGTGTTATTGTCATTTTGTTGATTGTTTCTTTCTCTGTGCAGTATTGTAATTTGATGTATTTCCACTTTATTTTTGTTTTTCTTACTTGTGTTTTTGATGTCAAGTCCAAGAAATCCTTGCCAGACAATGTGAAGAAACTTGTCCCATGTGTGTTCTTCTGAGTGCTTAATAGTTTCTGGTCTTACGTTTAAATCTTTAGTTCATTCTGAGTTGACTTTAGTGTATGATATAAGGTAAGAATCTAATTTCATTATTTTACATGTGGTTCCAATTTTCTTAACACTAATTGTTGAACATACTATCCTTTTCCCATTGTATATCCTTGACTCCCTTGTCAAAGATTGGTTGACTGTATATACGTGGATTTATTTCTAGGCTCTCTAAAATTTTCCAGTGGTCTAAATGTCTATATGCCAGTACCATACTGTTTTAGTAACTGTAGCTTGGTAATATATTTTGAAATGAGGAAGTGTGATGCTTCCAGCTTTGATCTTCTTAAGATTGCTTCAGCTCTTTGAGGTCATTTGTGATTCTATATGAATTTTAGGATTTCTTTTTCTATTTCTGTTCAAAATGCCATTGGTATTTTGACAGGGATCACACTGAATCTGTGGATCACTTTGGATATTATGGACATTTCAACAATATTAAGTCTTGCAGTTTGTGAACAAAGCTACCTTTCCATTTATTTGTGTCTTTAATTTTGCTTAGCAGTGTTTTATAGTTTTCAGTGTACAAGTCTTCCACTTCTTTGGTTAAGTTTATTTCTAAGTATTTTGTTCTTTTTGAAGTTATTGTAAAGGATTATTTTCTTAATTTCCTTTTTTGACAGTTTATTGCTGATGTATAGAAATGAAACATTTTGTGTGTTGATTCTGTAGCCTACAACAGTAACGACTATTATCGTGTCTTTAGGGTTTTCTACATATAAGATCATGTTATCTGTAAATAAAATTTTACTTTTTCCTTTCTGATTCAGATGACTTTTAAAAATCTTTTTCTTGCCTAGTTTCTCTTGTTAGGACTTCCAGTACTATATTGAATAGAACTGGTGAAAGAGGGCAATCTTGTCTTCTTCCTGATTTTAGAGGAAAAGCTCTCAGTCCTTCACTGCTGAGTATGATGTTAGCTGTGGGCTTTTCACATTTGACTTTCATAACATTGAGATAAATTCCTTCTATAACTAGACAGTGAAGAGTTTTTACATGAAAGGGTGTTGAATTTTGTCAAATGATTTTTCTGCATCTATTGAGATGACCATGAAAGTTTTATCTTTCATTCTGTTATTATGGTGTATGAAATTAATTTATTTTCTTACTTTGAACCATCCTTTCATCACAGGGATAAATATCACTTGATCATTGTGTATGATCATTTTAATGTGCTATTGAATTGGGTCTCTAGTGTTTTGTTGAGAATTTTTGCATCTATATTCATTGGGGATATTGGCCTTGAGTTTTCTTCTCTTGTGGTTCTTTATCTAGGTTTGGTATTAGGGTAATGCTGGGCTAATGAAATAAGTTTGGAACTATACTTTCTTCTTCAATTTTTTAGAAGAGCTTAAAAGGAATTGGTGTTATTTCTTTAGGTGTTTGGTGTAATTTACCTGTCAAGCCATCTGGTCCTGGGGTTTTCTTTTTAGAATGTTTTTGATTACTGATTCAATATTCTTATTTGTTATTAGTCTGCTCAGGTTTTCTATTTCTTCACAATTCAATCTCGATAGGTTGTATCTTTCTGGAAATTTATTCATTTCTTCTAGGTTATCCAATTTGTTGGTATATAATCGTGCATAATTGACTCTTAAGATCTTTTTTAAAATCTGTGACTTCAATTGTAATGTCTTCTCTTTTATTTCTGACTTCGAATCTTCTCTCTTTTTTTCTTAATTAGTATAGCTAAGAGTTTGTCAATTTGTTTACCTTTTCCAAAAATCAGCTCTTTAGTTTCATCAATTTTGTTCTAGGTTTCAGTTTTCCATTTCATTTATTTCTACTCTAATATTTATTATTTTCTTCCTTCCTGTAACTCTGTGTTTAATTTGTTCTTCTTTTTCTAGTTCCTTGAAGTATAAAGTTATATTGTTATTTGAAATCTTTCTTCTTATTAACATAGGCATTTATCACTATAAATGTCCCTTTTAGTACTGTTTTTGCTACATCCCAAAGGTTTGGTATGTTGTGTTTTCATTTTTCATTTATCCTGAAGTATTTTGTAATACGTAGTTTCTTTTTTTATTTCGTCTTTGGTCAAATGGATTGTCAAGAATATGTTGTTTAATATTGCATGGTGCATATACACAACTAATGAATCATCGAGCCTTACATCGAAAACCGGGGATGTACTGTATGGTGACTAACATAATATAATAAAAAGTCATTATTAAAAAAAAAGAGTATGTTGTTTAACTCCCACATATTTGTGAATTTTCCAGTTTTCCTCCTTTATTAATTTCTAGTTTCATTCCATCGTAATCAGAAAGGATACTTGGTATTATTTCAATCTTCCTAAATTTGTTTTGTGACCTAACTTGTGATTTATTCTGAAGTATATTCTGTGTGTGCTTGAAAAGAATGTGTATTCTGTTATTGGTTGCAATGTTTCGTAAATGTCTGTTAGGTTCATTTGGACTATAGTGTTGTGAAAGTCTACTGTCCTTTTATTGACTTTCTGTTTTAATGTTCCACCCACAATTGAAAGTAGGATAGCGAAGCCTCCTACTCTTACTGAATTGCTATCATTTCTCCCTTCAGATCTGTCAATGTTTGTTTTATATATTTAGGTGATCTGATGTTGGGTCCATATATGCTTATAATTGTGATATCTTCTTGATGAATTGACCATTTTATCATTATATAATGACTTTCTAGTGACAGTTTTTAACTTAAACACTATTTTGTCTTATGTAAGTATAACCACTTCTGCTTTTTTTTGGTTATCATTTGCATGGCATATCTTTTTCCAACTTTTCACTTTTAGCCTATAGGTGTCCTTAAATCTAAAGCGAGTCTCTTATAGACAGCATGTAATTAGAACTTGTTTTTTTAATCCATCAGCCAATCTATGTCCTTTGATTGAGGGGTGTTTGTGCCCCATTCCCACCCCAAATTCATATGTTGAAATCCTAACTTCCAAAGGTGATGGTATTAGTAAGCGGGGCATTTGGGAAATGATTAGGTCTTGGGGGGTAGCTCTCATGAATGGGATTAGTGTTCTTATAGAGGAGACCCCCAGAGCTCCCTAACCCTTTCTCCATGTGAGGATACAATGAGAAGTCTGCAACCCAGAAGAGAACCTTCACCCAAACATGCAGCACCCTGATCCTGGACTTGTAGCCTCCAGAACTGTAAGAAACGAATTTCCATGGTCAGCTACTCAGTCTGAGGTATTTTATTACAGCAGCCCGAAGGGACTAAGACAGCTTCTGTAAGATGATTACTTTGAATTCTTTATCAGGCAATTCATATATCTCCATTTCTTTCCAGTTGGTTACTAGAGATTTATTTTATTCCTTTGGATGGGTCATGTATTCCTAATTCTTTATGCTCCAGTAGCTTTAGGTTGATGTCTGCACATTTGAAGAAACCATCACTTCTATCAGACTTTATGGACTGGCTTTGATTCAGAAAGACCTCCATCAACCTGGCTACGTTCTGGCCTTTGTACCTAGGTACCCCAGGCATTCAGTCTTTTTTCTTTCTTTCTCTTTCTTTCTTTCTTTCTTTCTTTCTTTCTTTCTTTCTTTCTTTTGTTTTTCTGTTTTTTTGTTGTTTTTTTTTCTGTTTTCTGGAACCCATAATCTCGTGCTCCCTCTGGTGTCTGACTGTGCTGGCTCCTTTGGCATTTACTGTGAACAATAAACAGAAACTGGCCTGCAGGGAGTGCACTAAAACTGGAGATGTTAAAGACATGTTCTACTTCCCTCCCTCTCTGCTGGGGGAAAGGTCTCTGTTCTGAGCCTTTTCCCAATCTTGCAGATCTATGTTGGCTTCAGGGAACTTTCTTCCCTTTTTCCTTTGTCCTACCTGTTCAAGGCATCCAGACAATGACAATTCTTTCAGCACTCTGTGAGAAGCAAGACAGAAACCGGCCCTTTGGGGTACCCAGCAAAAGAAAGGGAGGCCAGGTGCATGCTCCACTCTCCTTCCCCTCCACACACAGCTGTAGAAGTCACAGGCTGAGCTGACTTCTCCTGGCACCGAGCTGTACCAGTTTGCAGGGCTTGGGGCTGACACAGATAAAATGAAATTACTCTTCTTACCCATTTCAGTGCAGCTGTTTTCAGTTTTATGTTTGTCTGAGGTGCTGCAACTTCTTAAGTAGATTCTGGACTTCTCATAAAGATAGCTGGGACTGCCTGTTCCACCATCTTTCTGATATCACTCAGAAAACTCAGGGAAAGTTAGTTTCACTTAACCCAACATAGCCAGAATCTTATTTCAACTTATAATCAACATGAAAAAGTATTAATTAGGTATTTTATATTCTTTTTTACATACTAAGTCTTTGGAACCTAATGTATACTTTGCATTTATAACACATCTCAGCGTAGCTAATGACTAGTCACGTTATAAACCGGAAGCTCTAGATCTCCCTATTCATGGCCATCCCCAGATCTTAATTCTTTCCCCAGGGGACGGTTCTCTTCATCTATCACTCTCCAGGTCTATAAGTGAGGCAGACCTTATAGAGAATGTCTTTCCTGGAGCTACATGGCTTTCACAGCTCCCTCATATTTTATGTATGTTTGGAGGGTCCACTGATAACTTTAGAGGTTGAGTAATCATAGTCTGTTGCTTGTTAAGTTTGTGTGTCTTTGGCAATAGATTTCCCTCAAAAAGAAATAAGTATTGTTTCTGTTCAATTCCTTATAAAGCAATCCTATTCAAAGACTTTGTGTAGACAGTTTCTTAGGATGTCTTAGGAGAGACCTGAACTCAGAAGAGAACTGGGGCCTCCATGTCATGCTCACATTGGCTTTGGTGACAGACATAGAAGTGGTTGGCATTTTTATCCTATCAGTCAATATAGATTGCAGGCTGAGATAAAGTGTCTCCCTTATTAAAGATGTACTTCCTGGGGTGACTGGGCGGCTCAGTCAGTTAAGCATCTGACTCTTGGTTTTAGCTCAGGTCATGATCTCTTGGGTTGTGGGGTCAAGCCCCACGTCAGGCTCCTTGCTCAATGGGGAATCATGAAAGATTCTCTCCCTCTGCCCCTCCCCCCTCAAAATAAATAAATAAATCTTTTTTTAAAAAATAAAGATGTACTTCCTTCTCCCTTTGCTTGCAGTAAGGTGGCCAACCATCTGGTTTGCTTAGGACTAAGATGGTTCCTAAGATGTAGAACTTTCTATTTTAAGACTGAAGTAGTCCCAGGCAAACAGGGATGAGTTTGCCACAGTTGTTGGCAGATAAGTCAGATCTAGACTTAGATTGTCTCCTTCAGGATTTTTTTCCCCAAAGTTCCATCCCCATGGTATTTTAGGATCTGTTATCTATAGCAGCCTGTTTCCAGGTGTTAGATGTTGTATTAGTTATAAGTTGTATTTGAATGCATACATCAGAAACCAAATTACAGATGCTTAACTAAATAGAAGAATATTTTTCTCAATAACTGGAAGTATGAAACTAGATTGTCCAAGTCTGCCATGGTAACTCCATAAAAGCATAAAGGATTCCAGTTCAAGCTACCTTTTTTCTACTCTACTTTTTGAGCATTTGGTTTTTACCCTTATCATCACAAAAAGGCTGCTCCATCTTCAGGAACTGCATATGTATTTTAGGCAGGAAAGAGAATGAGATTTAGGGTAAAGTACCAACAAAGAGAGTGTGCCAACTGAGGCTGTACTAATATTAACCAAAAAAAGGCATTCTCAGAAGCCCTAGTCAGTTGATTTCCACATATTTCCCATTGCCTGGATTATATAGCTACTCCAAGCTGCAAAGAAATCTTGAAAATGAGCATTTTTCAGTTTCATTGATGCTTCAAAAGTCTATAGCTTCTGTTAGTAAAGGAGAAGGGAGAAAGGGATATTAATTAGGTAACTGATTTATAACTGAATACTATATAATACAGATAAAAGTCATTTTATTAAATCTGAAAGAAAAAATGCATAGAGTTTTTGAAGATAAAGTAACAATGGAAGGGCCTACTTTTACACATAATTCTTTACAAATGAATTTGCTCAGTGATTTGATTAAATTCATGACTTTTATGTTAAAAACTTCAAAGAAATGTGGGTGACCCTAAAAGAATTAGACTGAACCAAAGAGAATTTTGCTAACTCCTGTCCTTGTTTCTTTTTGGTAATTCTTCAACGTCTGAGACTATGAAAGTCAAAGTCATCAACTCTGTCACCAGAGTGGTAACACAAATTAGTGAAAAATATTGGTATAAGACACATATTTTGATTACATGTTAAAAATTGCTTAATATTCTTCACATCTAGAGAAAAATGTGTTTTCTTCCATTTTTCTGGAAGTACATTGATCTTCAGGTCTATTTTTCGTTTTCCACTTTTAAGACACAGTAAAGAGAAATAGTTCTCTACTGTGAGAAAACTAACAGTGCAAACACAATGATAAATGGCAACTGGCATTTGGCCTAGATTTGGAAAGCCAATTGTGAGTGCTTGTGTTTGGCAAATAGGAGAGAACCCACCATATGCAAAGAGCTAATGTTTATTACCATACAGAGGTTCAGATCCAGTATTGCCAGATTATGTTTAGGATACAGATATTTTATATCAAATTTCCTGAGTCTTAACTGTTAGTTAAAAAAAAAACCATAAAAACAATGTACAGAGTAGATATACCAGTTCTGTAAGTCAGATATCGATTATGGACCACCAATTGGATACTTTTGCTCTAGAGAAAACCCCAGAAAATTCCCAAAATGCCATATATTTGGAAAGCAGTACAAGAGCATTAGATGTTTGGACATGGGGCAGAGAGAAAATAAAACTGGTAGACCAGATTTGGAGGAAAAACACAGAAATCACACATGATATGTCCTGATGTCATAAAGATGTAATAGACGCTTTAATTAAATTTTTCAAGAACTCTTTGTATACACTTCAGCCTGATTTTAATCACTTTTCAAATAATGGTAGTAATCAATGCACTTTGATAAAAACAGGGCCAGCTAAAGTGGTCGGCACCAATAAATGCTAATGAGGTTCAATAAATGTTTTGCAGATTAAGTACTAGGTCTTAAATTTTGATCTACAAAAGTCTGAAAAGCTGTATACGAAATGGGAGCAAAAATGTTTGGGAAAAAGAAAATAGAACTACAAATTGGATAAATAAAAACTTAAACAGTATAGCAGGATGGTTTAAAAAAAATAGGCTTTGGAATCAGACAGATCTGATTTAAAAGCTAGGACTTGCCCTTCATAGTTCTATGAAATGTAATAAGTTATCTTACTTCTTCAAGTATCAATTTTCTTGTATGACCCAGCAATTGCACTACTAGGTATTTACCCCAAAGATACAACTGTAGTGATCTGAAGGGGCAACTACACCCCAATGTATATAGCAGCAGTGTCCACAATACCTAAACTATAGAAAGAATCCAGATGTCCATGGACAGATGAATGGATAAAGAAGATGTATATATATATATATATATATATATATATATATATATATATATATATATATATATATATATATATATTACTCAGCCATCAAAAAATGAAATCTTGCCATTTGCAACGACGTGGATGGAACTAGAGTGTATTATGCTAAGTGAAATAAGCCAATCAGAGAAAGACAATTATCATATGATTTCATTTATATGTGGAATTTAAGAAACAAAACAGAGAAGCATACGGGAAGGGAGGGAAAATAAAACAAGATGAAACAAGAGAGGGAGACAAACTATAAGAGACTCTCAATCATAGGAAACAAACAGGGTTCCTGGTGAGGAGAGGGTGGGGGATGAGGTAACTGGGTGATGGACATTAGGGTGGGCACGTGATGTAATGAGCACTGGGTGTTATATAAGACAGATGAATCACTGAACTCTACCTCTGAAACTAATAATATGCTATATTTAATTAATTGAATATAAGTTTAAAAAAGTATCAATTTTCTTAAGTACAAAATCTCACTCATGATAGTCCCTAGCTTAAGGGTTGCTGTAATGCTTACATTATTGTTTAGGCAATATATGTAAAGCATTTAGCAAATTACCTAGTGCAGAATAAGAACTGCAATACCTGATATATAGTAAGATTCTCTAAGACTATGGATATCTTTTTTATGTATATTTTTATATATAATATTCAAGAAAGCTATCACATGCAAGGAAATTCCACCAGTTCTACCAGTTTGAATTATTTCCTTGAAGATTCTAAATATTTTAGCATACTCATTCTGTATGCTTAGTTTAATAGGAGGGTATTGATTTAACATAAGTTTTCCCTGGTTACACCAGCATTTTTTTTTACTTAAGAAGAAAAAATATGCACCCTAAAGAACAGCGTAAGTTTAACTGTGCTTTAATCACAATCTCATTTTTACATGGACTTAACAAACCCAGTGTTCTTTGCTTTCAAGCGGAAGATGAGCCTCTGAATGGCAGCATTTGATAAATGTGGTGTCAAACGCCTAATGAGGCCTAGAAATCAATCAGGCATGTTTCCGTCACTGAGTAATGCAGACAAGACAGAACATGCCTGGGATCAGAGCCCTCCCCTTGGGGTTCTTGTGAGTCTAGGGGAAAAGAGTACCATAATAGTCACCACTTTTTGAAATCTCAGAAATTGCCTTTTAGGAGAAGACTGTGCCCTCTAAAACCCTTTGCTAAGTTTTTCCCAGGATTTGGGGGGGCAGGGACTACCTCTGTGTTGTTCACAGTTCTATTCCATCACATATGGAAAGTGCTGGCCAACCTCTTGTGTGAATGAACCAAACTTTAAGCTTTTTATGGTGATACTTTTCCTGATGGATAAGAGAAAAGCTGAAATGTCCAAAATAGCCCTCAAAGTTTGCACCTTTAACAATTGATTAGTCATGTCAGTTTTTTTAAATAATATTTTTATTATATTATGTTAGTCACCATACAGTACATTCCTAGTTTTTGATGTAAAGATCCATGATTCATTACTCACGTCAGTTTTGAGTGAAATAAGCAAAGTTATTTTTATGTTCTTTCCCCTCCCAACAAGCATATATTAGATGCTTAATAAATGTCTACTAAGCTAAGCTAATATTTTCCATTTCCTTTTAAAAATGACTAGCAATGCAAACTTTATACTAATCTAAAGTGTACATAGCTTGTTCTTGAAAATAAAAGGACAGTGTAATGAATTCATGAGATTGGAAATCTATAAAAACCATGAAATCAGAGTTAATTCTAATAAAAGAGGGAGAGTACAAGTGTTGAGTTGAGAAAGAATAAAATATTCTAATTCTAGACTCATACTAATTTTTCCTTAACTACGAGGCATGTTAAAGAGAGAAAATAATGAGCCCATCTGGTTTAAAGTTCAACATGATTGTGTTAAATAAGAGCACCAGGCTATTCTATGACTGTAAAGCACATTTGGTTACCTGTTACAGCATTCAGTGACAACCTAGTTGGAGCAATTTGAACAAGGGAATTAAGGATTCATCGAGGAGAAAATGACAGCAATTCCAGCTACGTACATGTAAGTAATTCAATAAAATACAATTCCTTCCCCGGAATTTATTAGCATATCAAATAGATGAACTCAGTCTATACCCAGACAGTTCCCATTAGAACCCCCTGATACTAAAACAGATGGCATCATTCTGGATAATGTAAAAGGAGTGGCTCTTTAAAAAGACAGACGTAGCTGCAGAATTTTAAGATACAACTAAACAAAACCTGAACCCTGAAATTGTAGGAAAGACATTTTTTGATTTATTAAGTCCATTCCACCTGTTCTTGTATGTATGTCTGAAACATTCTACATATGCTTCCACTCAGACTAGGTAGGAATTTGGGGTTGGCCATATATACTTTCTACTCCACTTCTCTGCGAGGAGCGTGTAACTATCTTTGCCCTAAATCTGTATGTTTAATTTTGTGGTAAATATTTTGCTTTGAATTTATAGTGGGACAAACATAAATGCCTCAGAAATGTATTTGCTTCCTAAACCATGTGAATTTCAAAGGGGAAAATATTTTCTTATTTCTTAGAATGTGATAAATGTGATAAAATAGAAAGTAAGGAAAGGAAGACATCTGTGTGATTAAGTAACATGACAACAGAGAGCAAATGATGATCTAGAGCCTCCTAGGCTAGGCTTTAAGAAGGTCTGACAGCTTCTGCTTCATGCTCTTAGACCCTTAAGCTGGCGTGCAAGAGGGTTAAGTAACTGGAGGAAGAGGCCCTGTGGGGCGGCCCTGAGGCTGAGATGCAATAGGGCAGCAAAAGCCACATGAAGAAGCATCAAGTGCCAGAGACAGGAGTGAAGAAGCTGTCCTCAGGAGTCCAGCCCCCAGCCATTCCCACAGGGGGCCCCAGACATGGTGGAGCTGAGACAAATCATCTCTTGCCCAAATTCTTGACAGAATTATGAGAAATATTTGAATGGTTGTTATTTTAAGCCACTCTTTCCTCCTCTCTAATTTCCGCATCAAAGTCCCACACTGGTACATATGATCACTGAAGCCAGAGTCACAGGCCTGTGGCGGTGGCAAGGATGTCCACTAATGTGCATCCTGACTCTTCCATTAGAGGGTGGGACATAACAAGGAAATTTCTCCAGTACATGAAAGGATAATTGTCCCCATGAACAAGACAGATGAGCACGGAACATACCTTATTGCCATGATAGGGAAAATGTGAGCAATTAACTAGGGACCATGCCATAAATTTAGATGCAACTTGAGAGCAGGACTTCATCTGCCAATTTCACCTAGAAAAGAAACTAGCAGGGGTGCCTGACTGGGTTGGTAGAGCATGCAACTCTTGATCTTGGGGTCGTGATTTCAAGCCCCACGTTGGGTGTAGAGATTACTTAAGTAAATAAATAAATCTTTAAAAAAAAAGAGAAAGTCTAGCAAATGCATAGCAGACAGTACTTGTTAAATAAATTAAAGAATTATGGAATTATACATTTTGCATATCTCTCATTTTGACAAATATTAGTATGTCTTTCTTGTTGACAAGAGAGTTTCTATATATTTTTTCCCTTTTGATCACTGTCACAGGGTGGGGATAGGATAAGTGGTAATGGCTTCTGAGGACTATTTGATGAAATTGTTTAAGTGAAAATGGACATAGAATAATTAATACAACCTAGTCAAGTTATTGAATTTCAAGGACAAAGGAATAATACTTTACTTACCAAAAGGAGAAAACACGTTTGATGGTGAATTTTATGTGTCAATTTAACTAGGCCATGGGGTATCCAGATATTTGGTCAAATCTTTTTTTTTTTTTTAATATCCATCAGTTTACACAGTAACAAGATTTTATTTTTTTTAATTTTTTTAGAATAAATATGTATTGCTTGTAATTGCTGACTATTCAGGCCAATGTGCCATCTGTTCTATCATCAGTTAAACAAGATATGGGGCTAATATATTTTTCTCTCCACTGGGTTTTAGGTACATAGAAATGGGCTGATAATTTTTGGTTCATAACATACTTTTTTAAATAATAATTTTTTATTATATTATGGTAGTCACCATACAGTACATCCCTAGTTTCTGATGTAAAGTTCCATGATTCATTACTTGCGTATAACACAGAGTGCATTTGGTCAAATCTTATTCTGGATTTGTCTGTGAGAGTGTTTCTGGTTGAGATTGACATTTGAATCAGTAAACTGAGTAAGCAAAGTGTTCTCTCTAATATGGATGGACTTTATCCAATCATTTGAAGACCTGATTAGAACAAAAAGACAGCATAAGAGGGAAATTTGCCTCCCTAACTGTTGAGCTGGGACATCAACTTCTCCTGCCCTAGGACTAGAACTTAAACCAATTGGCTTTTCCTCTGACCTTCAGACTTAGAGTGAAAATTATACCATTGGCTCTTTCAGTTCTCAGACCTCTGGACTCGAACTGGAGCTATACTAACGGCTCTCTTGGGTCTCCAGCTTACCAACTGCAGATCTGGGGACTTCTCAGCTTCCATAACCATGTGAGCCAATTCCTTATTTTATATATTTTATATCTACACCTATATAAAAATATGTACACCTATATGTATCTCTCTCTCTCTCTCTCTCTCTCTCTCTATATATATATATATATATATATATCTCAGGGACACAATATCTACATGCCTTTTTTGGACAAAAAATCTATTTGACAGTGAACTCCAACCAGCCAAGAGATGAATCAAAATAAAGATATTCTTAAATAGGGAGGTTGTGAAACAGCTGATAGCAAGCCTTGTGGTCCCCAAACAGTACTAAGATGTCATAAGCCCAAAAACATGAAAATGACAACTTACCTAGAAAATCAGCCAGAGGGAGGAAGGGATGAGGGCAAATTGAAAAGCACAAATATTCTCATTTATATATTAGCAAAATAATAGATAACATTTAAAAAAACACATCATGGAACAAATGGCTCCAACGGCTTAGGCTTTTTTTTAATAACCTTTTACTGTTAACCTTAGAAGGATTCTTTACAAAGTAATATATCTTCATGAATAAACATTCACTTAAATTTAGCAATTCCTTCAGGGTCATCCATTTTTCTTCCTTTAAAATTATATGGACTTAAATCTAAAAATTTTAATATAAGGGTGTCTGGCTGGCTCAGTCAGTGGAGCATTCCGCTCTTGATCTCAGAGTCATGAGTTCAAGCCCCACACAGGGCATAGAGCTTACTCAAAAATAAATAAATAAATAAAAATTTTTTAAAAATAATAAAGAATAAAAAATTTAATGTAAAAGACAATGGATGTAATCTATTACTTTTTTTCAGAGAGAGAAAGAGGGGGGAGGGGCAGAGAGAAAGAATCTTAAGCAGGTTTCATGTCCAGTGTGGAGCCTGACACAGGGCTTGATCTCACAACCCTGAGATCATGACCTGAGCCAAATCCAAGAGTCTGTTGCTTAACCGACTGAGCCACCCAGGCACTCTGGATGTAAACTGTTATTAATCAGTTATTTCTCTCTAACTTCTCTATCCATGCAGACATAGAAAACATGTTAGAAAACTTTTTTTCTTTCAAAGGATCCCACCAAAATGTTTTCCACGTTGAAAAAGCAACAAACATTCTCAAGCATAAAAGGACCCAGGAAATATAAAAATCTTGGGACTTTTCAGGAACAAACATTTATGCTTTAATTTATGCCAGTAAATCCAATAAAGAGATGAGTTAAAAGTGTGTATAATTAGAATTATTTTTGTTTTTAAATAATGACAGCCAAAACCATCTTCACCCACACAGCTTATTGTCTACATTTATAGGACTTCATTATTCCACTGTCATCATCAATATAACTTTGCTATTCCAGGAAACTCTTACACAGTAAAATAGAAGTTGCAAATAACTCTTTTGTTCATTCCAAGAATTTCATGAAAGATCCTTAAATTCTTCAATAAAAAAAAACAGAAATGATAGCTTACATCCCCAGACTCAACCCATCACCTCAAAATCCACCAATTTTTAAATATTAGACAGTAACTCTTACCCAGTTCTATTCAAGCCCCTACATGAAAAGTTCAGGCTTAACCCGGACTTCAAATTACATTATTACTTAGGATCACTTCTCATTGGTGATAATAGAACAGCATAAAAGATCAAATCTGAGAAGGAATTAGTACGATGAAAAGATTAAAAGTTTTTGAATCTTGGGGCGCCTGTGTGGCTCAGTCAGTTAAGTATCTGCCTCTTGGTTTCAGCTCAGGTCATGATCTCAGGGTCCTGAGATCAATCCCCATGTTGGGCTCTACATTCAGTGTGGAGTCTGCTTCTCTCCTTCTCTCTCTCCCTCTACTCCTCCGCCCCCGCCCCCCACTCACACACACGTTCTTTCTCTTGTTCTTCCTCTCTAAAATAAAAAAATAAATAAAATATTTTTAAAAAGAAGTTTTTTGAATTTTATAAGAACTATTTAAAATCCAAGATAATACATTTATTCTCAGTGTGACCTTAGACAATTTACTAAACCTTTCTGAGATTCCAGTTATTTGGAAATTGGTGGTTATACTAACTAGGTCACTTACTTATGGGTTCGAAGGTTGACGAACTATGATCTATGGGCCAAATCTGGCTTTACAGTCTGTTCTTGTACAGCCTGGGAACAAAGAATGTTTTCCACATTTTTAAATATTTGCATAGAAAAAGGAAGAAGAGGACAGACTGTATGTGGTCCACAAAGCCCCAGTTATTTACTATCTGGCCCTTTAGAGAAACAATTTGCTAATCCCTGTGTGATGGTTAAATTTATGTGTCAGCTTGACTGGGCCAAGGAATGCCCAGATTAAACCTTATTTGGGGGTGTGTCTGTGAGGGTGATTCTGGATAGGTTAACATTTGAATCAGTGGACTCAGTAAAGTAGATTGCCTTCCCCGACGTGTGTGGGCTTCATCTGATCCATTGACAGCCTTCAAAAAAGAACAAAATAGAATAAATAAGCAAATGAAGGAGAAATATTTTCCTTGTTTCCTGCCTGCCAGCCTACTGAGCCAAGACATCAATCTTCTTCTGACCTTGGAATGGAATTTATACTGTGGGCTTGCCTGGTTCTCAGGTCTTCAGACTCGGACTAGAATTTTACCACCAGCCCTCCTGGGTCTCCAGCTCTTTGTCAACCTCCATAATCACGTGAGCTAATTCCTCATAATAAACCTCTTGTATTATCTATACCCTACTGGTTCTGTTTCTGTGAAGAATCTTGACTAATACACCCTAATAATGATGAATGCTAGAGAGTTGATATAGGTAGTTGAGGTAGGATAATGAAGGGACTGAATCAAAGCAAATTGGTTTTTGTTAACAATTTTATTCATTAGTATAGAGGGAAAAAAGCATTCAATAGGTCAACAATTACCAAGTGCTAGAAGGTGTGTTGATTTTCTCCAGCCACAAAATTTCATCTGGAAAAGCAGCTGCTGGATTCACTAGCAGATTACATTTACAGTAATCCACTTTCATCCTCCAAGATCTGCCTGTCTTCTGGGGCTCCTGGGTGGCTCAGTCATTAAGCGTCTGCCTTCGGCTCAGGGCGTGATCCCAGGGTTCTGAGATCGAACCCCACATCAGGCTCCTCAGCTGGGAGCCTGCTTCTTCCTCTCCCACTCCCCCTGCTTGTGTTCCCTCTCTCGTTGGCTGTCTCTCTCTCTCTGTCAAAAAAAAAAAAAAAATCTTAAAAAAAAAAAAAATCTGCCTGTCTTCTAAACAGACCAAAAGGTGAATTGAATGGAGCTGTGGTAGAAATCATTCCTGCATTTTCCAAGTCTTTGTGGGCACTACTTTCTGCAATCAAGTAAATGCTGTCATAGAACCCTTTAGTGAATATAAACTCTTCCTGGTTTGCTTGGGACTTTCTTAGTTTGGGCATTCTAGGACTCCCCTCAGCCCTGGACAAACCAGGTGGTTGCTCATTCTAATATAAAGAGTACAATAGAGTGATTTGGTTGCTTCTAAGTGACCCGGAGAGCTAGGGGAAAGAAAATTATAAACTCAGAGTTTGAAGTTAACCACCCAAGTCTGGGTCAGAACCTCAAACTCTATGACTGACTGCCCTGAAAGGAACATTCCCCTTACATAGGGATTAGATCATGTGTCCACTGATGGCAATTTAAGTAACTATTTTGCCACTGCATGCCATGAAAAGCAAGTGCTCTTTTTACCAAAGGAAACAGGGTTATTACTGCCTTTAAATCTAATCACATCCAAGAATCAATCCCAGAAAATCCAGAGCCAATTCAGGATACCAATCTTTAAGGTTCTGTTCTTCTGGAACCATGTCCAACATCAACTTCGATAACAGGGTTCAATCAGAGAAAAAGAACTGCCATGAGTGATGCAGAAAAAGGAATTTATTAAGAGATTGATTAGGCCTTACAGTACCCTGGGGGTTGTATTTGAAAGCCGAAACCAAAATTTTACTACTTTAAGAGTAAATTCAGTCATTCCAGGTTAAACGCAGCCAATTTAGCATTTGTCGTTTTCTGCTTTTCTCAAAGGAATGGCATGTAAGTTCCCAAAGGAGGGTCATCATAAGAAGCAGGGGTGGGGAGTGCTCTCTTTGGCAGCACATATATAAAATTGGAACCATACAAAGAAGATTAGCTTGGCTCCTGCGCAAGGATGACATGCAAATTCGTGAAGCGTTCTATAGTTTTGCCTTGTAATATGCCCTGAGTCTATTTTCCATTAAAAGAAGAAAGCGGAAAAAAGAAGCAGCAGCAGCAGAGGTGGGAAGTGGGAGATTGGAGGTAGCCTTGTCTCCCTACATAGCCTGGGCCCTACACTCTGCTGCCATCTAGTGAGATTCCAGTCCCACTCAATGCTCAGATGTGTCACGCGTCCACGTTGGCATTTACTGAGGCCGCCAAGTTCCCACCTGGTCTTTGTCTTATGGTCCACACCTCTTTCCTCTGTAGTGTCCCTCATCAAGAATATAAGACTTTCTCAGGTCTACCAAGACTCTCTCTCTTTCTCTCAGCTAACAGCTGTGCTCTCCTTAAGGATATAGGAAAAAATTAGCACACGACACCACCCCAGTTCCACCAGACTTCCATCAAACCCTCTGCCCTTGACACTCTAGTTTTTGGCCCTCCTAACCTGGTGGCATGGTGTCCCCATAATACTGTGACGTGGCCTTCTTGTGCGGTTCCAGACAAGAAATGAGAGAGAAAACAGATGCTCATACTATGGGGGAGTCCATCCCTCCTCCTTTACTGAGCACACAAGGCTCCTTCTCAGAGAACTTCACACCCATCCAACTCCATCCTTGACCTCCTCAACTATTCCCCCTGCTCTAGCCCACAGAAGGTTCATCGTGCCCGTGTCGCCTGATTTTATTTTTGTTTGTGCTGGATTTATGTTTAAAACTTTGATAAAATATTCTACATATTCCATACACGTTGAAAACCCCACACTATGTTACAAATGTTTACAATAAGGCAAACTGGAGCATTCTCCATCTGCGTGGTGACGATGTTGACGCTCCGTTAGTGCCCCGTCTAAAGACTGTTGTCAGACATGTCAACATCCTACACGTCAGTTGAGAAACAGGTTGTACCAAATCCAGGGCTTTTGTTTTAGTTTTTTAAAATATTTTATTTATTTATTTGATGGAGAGAGGCAGCAAGATTGAGAGCACAAGCAGGGGGAGCTGCAGGCAGAGGGAGAAGGAGAAGCAGGTTTCCTGCAGATCAAGGAGTATGATGCCACTCGGGGCTGGATCCCAGGACCCTGGGATCACGACCTGAGCCAAAGAAAGACGCTTAATTGACTGAGCCACCCGGGTTTTTAAATCCAGGGCTTTTAAAACAAAGTAAAATAGTAGAGTTGAGAAATGGAAGTATTATTGATAAAACAAGGACTTAAATTTGTGGCACAAAATTGGAAATGTATACTTTCTACTCTGAGCTTTTCAACACTAGTTGAGAAATCAAAAAACTAATAAAACCTGTCTTTTTTGGTTGCAGCCCATTTAATTTTTAACTGCAAGATCCAGGCTGTATATTGTGAAAACAATTCTTCTCCTTCAATAATTATTGAGAAGAAGATGCGAATTTTCTACACAGGCTGCTAGCAATGATTAATAGATATCGTTTCCTTTTGGACTAAGTTACCAGACCTTGAGTCACCAGCATAGCTCAGAAATCCTGGAGATAAGCAGTAGCCTAAGTGAAAGTACCTACAAACAAGATGTAAGTACATATGAGGATGAACTCTCAAAGTAACGCACAAAAGCCAGCGTGCCCACTTGCCCCTGCCCACCCGATTCTCTGAAAAATTAAAAATGTGCAATGTAAAAATGTATGGAAATATGAATTTACTTAACTTGGCTTTTCTGAGACGGTTAGTGTAAATACACACTTCAAGCTGTTTGTTTTTAGTTGCTGGAAGCAAAATGTGTGAAATTTTTCTAAAGAAACAAAGACTAGGGGCACCTGGGTGGCTTAGTTGTTAAGCGTCTGCCTTTGGCTCAGGGCGTGATCCCAGCATTCTGGGATCGAGCCCCGCATAGGGTTCCCTGCTCAGCAGGAAGCCTGCTTCTCCCTCTGCCACTCCCTCTGCTTGTGTTCCCTCTCTCGCTGCCTCTCCCTCTGTCAAATAAATAAATAAAATCTTAAAAAAAAAAAAAAAAAGAAGAAGAAGAAGAAACGAAGACTAAATTCTCTTGCTGGAGTGTGACAAAAGATTCTAAGAGCCTCTGAAGCGCGCTACCATATTATCTTCCCTGTGCGTCTAGCGACCATTCCAACACTACCGTCTCCCCCATGAGCTCTCCTCCCCGCCAAGCCCAACCTCAATATGGCTTCTATTAGGTCCTCCCTCAGGGCAGGGCCTGGAAAGATCTCCAAGGTGCTGGGTACCCATGCTGTAAGAACTTTATTCTTATTTCTGATAACATGTGAGGGACAAACAAAATTTTAAAAGAAAGAAAGAAATTAAAAAGAAAATCATTCACTCAAAAAGAAGTTATTTGTAAGTACTGTCAATAAGAATTTGCTGCAGCAATGACCAAATCCCCTCTCTACCTAACCTGGTGTCCTGACATATCCATTACATGTTCAAGCCTCACAGCAGAGTTCTGGCTTCTTACTGCTGCATGCGTTCGGTGGGTTGGGTAACTTTTTTCTAGAAATGTATGAAAGATACATAGATAAAAAATTACAATTGGGGTCAAATTCAGCATTATCCAACTTTTTCCTCCGTTCACTTTCTATTGCCTTTTCTTCTCCTTTCTCATCTTCCTCAAAATCATCAGCACATCTATGGCTTCTCCAGTAAAGTGATACACAGTATGTGGAATGATATTTTCCAGAAGTGTCGAAATCCTTATTCTGATGCTGATGTGAATTCTGAACCTTCATCCAGTGGCGCTTCATCTCCAGATGCTATCAGCAGGCTGAAGACATTAATTTTTTAAAAAAATGAATTCCTCCAAACTTGTTCAGTAATTGTTCTAACAGTGCCTAGACAGCGCGTTTCTGTTTTTTCTTGATTGTTTTAGCTGCAATAAGTTTCTTTTTTTACAATTAGTGTTACATCCATCGCAGTCAACTCTTTCAAGGCCCCCAAAACAAAAATTTCTGCCTTATGTGGGTCTGATTTTATCTTGTAAGGTTTTGCCAGAACTTTATTGGTAAAGTGGTCATTGGGTTCAACATGGAAATCTAAAAAAAAGATATAGATCATCAGGATCTGAAAATTTCACTTTAATATCCTGCAGGTTTGTGCAACATTGATTCATCGTATTTCTGTACTAATTCACTTACCTATCTAGAGATTGGAGAATATTTCTAGAGCAGGAAAACCAGCACTTGAAAATTCAGTTTGGATCTGGGCTTCCTACTGTTGCTGCCTTCTCTTCTGGTCTGTCTCATTTATTTTTCAGGACTGTTTCAGTCTTTTTGGGTTTCTATAACAAAATACCACAGACTGGATGGATTATATACAACAAACAGTTATTTCTTATAGTTTTGGAAGCTTCGAAGTCCAAGATCGGGGTGCCAACACGCTTGGGTTCTGCTGAGAGCCCTCTTCTGGACTGCAGGCTGCAGACCGCTCACCATGTTTTCACATGGTGAATGAGTGAGCTAGCTCTCTGGAGTTTTCTAAGAGCATTAATCCCATTTGAGGGCTCCCATTATGACCTAATCAAAGGCCCCAGCTCCTAATACCATCAACTTAGGGGTTAAGATTGCGGTATATAAATGTTGAAAGGACATAAACACTCAGACCTTAGCGAGGACCCCAATTTATTCTCTGCATCATTTTCACTGTGCCATTCTACCCTTGCTTCTGGAAGTTCAACCTCATGGCAGAAAAGTTTTCCCTTGCCAAGGAAAGGTTGGGTTTAATGCTGCATACTTTATTTCCAAGTATAATTACTTCATAGGTATCACTTGCCAAATAAGCACATTTCTCCTGAAGGCATTTCAGTGCATTGGGACTTCCTATCGCGTAGGTAAAGTTTCAATGTAGCTTGAAGGAATGCAAAAGACTTGAGTCATTCTTGAAAAGATACCAAAATTTGAAGATTCTGCATCACCAGGCACATTAGGTTTCCTTTCTTATCTTGCACTTCTAGCAGCTTCTAAGAAATCTGAAGGAGCATCATCTGTTGCCAGGATTCCTGCTTTGAGCCCTCACGACTCCTCCGACCGTGGCTGTGATCACTCTTGGGCCATGGCCCCCAGTAACACTGCTCTCATGCCAAGGAGAGATTTTCAACACCTCCTTGACACATTAATCTGGCTTAGTAGTCTCCCAAATTACATGTTATACCCACGAGAGGTGCTTTTTCTCACTTAAAAGCAAAAATAATCATATACATGGGTTCATGTCTAGTGTTCTGTTTTCAGGGGGCAAAGGAATTCTCAAAGGCCCCATTCTAGGAGCACCTAGGGAAGGATCATAGCATAAAAAGGACTGGTTTGGGTGCAGAGGGGGACATATGTGGCCACGCTTTACAATATCATTCCACCACAGGACCTACAGGCCAGTGTCCTTTGTCCACAAGGCAGTGCGTGTTCTGATGACCCGGGCCAAGAATTCCAGCCTCGTTTCCTGTTACTCCCAGTCCTTCCCTTCACACATGTATAAACCTGTATCCCCACGGTACCTCATCTAAACCTCAGCACACTCTACAACCAGGATATATTCTTGCTTTTTTCTTCTCCACTAGAACCCGTCAGAGGAAGGTTGATAAAGTAACACCCCCTCTATCTAATAGTACATATAATAACTACTCGGTTAATATAAATGAGTGAATAAAGCAAATGATGAACATGGCTAATCGCCTACCGGATTTATTTTAATTGTTGGGTACTTACCTTACCTTGTCCCTTGGCAAACAGATGTCTGCTCACTTTCACCACCGCCCCCAACCCAGGCCCCGCTTCCATTATCACCAGTTCACTGTGAGGGCTTTGAGGACAAGAAAAATTAGCTTGTGTTCCCTGAAGCACAGATCACACTGCCTGGAACAAAATTATTATTTTAACTGAATTCACAATATTTTCTCAGGTTGGCTTTTCACCTTGTGTATCACCAAATGGACACCACTTCTATCCTCCAAAACAGGCTTTAAAATACATTTTACAGTCTTCTCACTTTATCTCATAAGATTTACTGCAAATGGAAGTCACTGTGAGTGATTCGACACTTATCATCAAGCTATTATGAAGATTTCAAAATGCTTTAAAATTGATTCGGCAGTTAAATATTTTTCCATTGCTCCTTGGAGAGGCTCTAGAAATCTTCGTCTTTTCCTTCTCCCTGTAACTTTATTTTATTTTGGTTTCTAAACATGTTTGCAGGACATTAAAACAAACCACTGAGACAAATCTATGAGGCAGTTTAAATGAATTGGAATTTGTAAGAACTTTCCTTTTTAATCTGGAACCTCTCGGGAGTAATAAAGGCAACATTTTGCTCTTGGAATTAAATTCATTCTGTCTTTTTCTTTAGAAGCAATAGAGATTCCAGTATTAGGGCTCATTATTTCAGCTTCCATAAAATTTAAACACATCTGAAAAGGTGACCAGCTTTCTGAGGAAAGAGACATGAGGAACGAGGAAATCCATGACGTAAAGTTGGAATTGAAGATAGAAATCTGATAGCCAGGTAACACCCTTGTTGGAAAACTACCGGAATTTAGTCAGTGATGAGTTCCAGTGTTAGTTATATTAAAGACGTAATTCTCATGCAAAGGCCAAAAACTATTGTACTTTGTTTTTTGTCATGTCTTCCAATCTTGTCCATTTCCTCACTTGGTATTTGGGTTCATTGTCAAATTATACCATGTTGTGGGTAGGCTTCCAGAACCTTCCCACCACCAACAGTGGCAATGAGATATCTGATTTAAAAGTAGCCCCAGACATCAAATAACGTCAGTTTGATACTAAGAACTTTAAATTCTTCATATATAACAGCATTTCAATACTCTATGCAGAGAGCTATATCATAAATTTAGAGTAGATACTTTTTCCTGAAGTAAAAAAAAAAAAGAAGTTAAAAAAGAAGTTGTGAGGAAAAAAATCAACTTTAACTCACCATGTCCGAGAGTTGGGGGATGGATAAAATAGGCGATGTGGATTAAGAAGTGCACGTGGTGTGATGAGCACTGGCTGTTGTATGGAACCTGAAGCTAATATTACATTGTATGCTAACTACCTGGAATTAAAATAAAAACTTTATAAAATAAGTTTACAAACACTTAAAAATACTTACCCTATCCTAAAGAAGAAAATTATCACTGTGTAATAAAAATTAAAGCTCCCAGGGCACCTGGGTAGTGCAGCGTTAAGCATCTGCCTTCGGCTCGGGGCGTAATCCCGGCATTCCGGGATCGAGTCCCACATAGGGCTCCTCCGCTGGGAGCCTGCTTCTTCCTCTCCCACTCCCCCTGCTTCTGTTCCCTCTCTCGCTGGCTGGCTGTCTGTCACATAAATAAATAAAATCTTTAAAAAAAAATTAAAGCTCCCTCTTCTTTTACAACTAAGTCACATCTCATAATAGGAATTTGATATTCAAACAATGAGAAAAATCAGATTGTCACTTTTTGTTGAAGAAGTAACAAAACTACTGCTTTGTTTTATTTATCAAAATATTGTATATTAAACCTTACTCGGGAGTTATTTCTCAAGTTAAGCAAACACAAAACTTATAAGACAAACACAGAAGAACTTTCAGGAAAGGATTCCAGCAGAAACAGGCAGACATTTGTACTGTTACTTAACTAAGAAGAAAAGGAAGTTGCGAGGTTTTGAGCCAAATGTTTGTGGCACCCAGTGTTTGAAGCTAACGTAAACTATTCCTTCTTTGTCCACCAGAGTCAACCATTTACCTCACTCCCAAACTCTCAACTGAATCACAGGAACACAGACATCTCAGCAATGTCCTGGGAGATAAAAGGAACGAAAGAAAGCAAATACTAAACTTATATCATTGTTTTCAAAGGAAAAATATTTAAAGAAGCTTCTCCAACTGGTTTTCTGTTTTGCTGTTGTTTGATTTGGGTTTGGGGAGTGGAAGATGCAACCTCATCTTTGGGATCTAGTTTTCTTCAAGTGCACAGCAATGTATGTTGTCTTCCAAATTTGCAGAGTCCTGGTGGAAACATTAAGAATTTTAGGGAATATTAACTGCTCTGTATTCCCTTCGATTTTTGGTATTTCTATTTTGTGTAATCAGAAAAAAATAACTAATTTATGAAATTAGAGATAATCAGTCACAGAAGATCAGAAAATTAACTTTCCCTAAAGTGGATCATTAATTTTTTTTTCAATTTTTTATCAATCACTTAAAAAGTGGTACTGAAATACATCCGGCATTCAGGAGGACTCAGATCAAGCCTGAAACAACAATTTAGGACCCAAGAGTGCAGAAGAAGGTTGCAAACTCAAAGTGAGTGAAAGTAAGCAACCCATGGCACATTTATGCTCCTCTTGAATCTCTGTCTTATTCTAGTCATCTATATACCCCACGCTTGTCACTAAAGTTCCTGGACATAAGAACCTGAAAGATACAATTGTGTGCTTTTATAAATATTCAATTAATGCGCACTTCATAATTTCAAAATTTTTGTGACCAAATAAAGACCCTCATCTCACAACAACCGTTGAGTCTACCCTTTTCTTTCTTTAAGAGCACAATGCCAATTTGCTTAAAAAAAAAAAAAAAGCAACATCATGGAATGAAAACACCAAAGAAGAAATACTTTGGGAGGATGGCATAACAGAATAGAAATTCTCTAAAGAGATAGCCTCGATTTATCATTTTTTCCCTCTTATCCGCCGGAAAAGATCTTCAGTCTCCCAAGAATCAGTTTTGTTTATCCAGCAGATAAACAAAAGAGTCCACGATTTATAATGTAAGAATGATAATAAATTAGAATGCCGTCATGTATAGTCCCTGTGGCATTTTTTATCTAGCAGCTGTCTCCTCTGTCTCTGTTAATTCTCAAAAACGAAACTAAATCTAGATAGTCCTCTTATAAATTGTGATATATTTCTGGGAACTTTGGAAAATCTTCAGCTACACTGCAATTGTGTCACACTATATATAGTAAGAAAATTGTATTTTTGTCAACTTCCTGGTAACTGTTGGAATTAAGTCAGGCTTTTATGAAAAATCACCAAAAAACCTTTCTAATTATAGAATTACCATTTAAGTAACTGATCACAAATTCTAATTTGCTCTAGTATTCTATTAATTTTTTTAAATTACTAATATCATGTTATCAGACATCAATAGAAGCATATTGTAGTGCTTAGGAAAATGCCTGATACAAAGTAGACATTCAATAAATATTTTTTTAATAAGCGATGAAAAAGGGGCTCCTGGGTAGTGTAGTCATCGAGCATCCGCTCCTGGTTTCGGCTCAGTTCATGACCTCAGGGTCATGGGATCAAGCCCTGTGCCGGGCTCCACGCTCAGTGTGCAGTCTGCTTAAGACTGTCTCTCCCTAGGGCGCCTGGGTGGCTCAGTCGTTAAGTATCTGCCTTCGGCTCAGGGTGTGATCCCGGCATTCTGGGATGGAGCCCCACATCAGGCTCCTCTGCTGGGAGCCTGCTTCTTCCTCTCCCACTCTCTCTGCTTGTGTTCCTTCTCTCGCTGGCTGTCTCTCTCTCTGTCAAATAAATAAATAAAATCTTAAAAAAAAAAAAAAAAGACTATCTCTCCCTCTTCCTCTGCCCCTCCCTAGCCACCCCCTACCTGCCGCATGCACTCTCTCTCCAAAATAAATAAATAAATCTTTAAAAATAAATAAATAAATGATGAAAAAGATACTCTTAACTTTATTATCTACCTTCATGTCAACCAAAGTTTTGTTTTCCTGTTACTATAATACCTAAATTTAAAACATTCCATCTGATTTGAACCATTAGCCCTACCTTAAAATAATCTGAATTTTTAAATTTAGCCAGACCCACTACATTCTTAATAGGACATGGACCATGCAGAAAAAACTACAGGGGTATAACAATCAGCCTCCTGCCCATAAAGAGCTTACAAAATAGGAAGGACAAGTACATTAATAGTTATAAGACAAGAGAAAATACAAGGTTGGAAGACAAGGGAGTATACAAGGGTTAACCAGGGAGCTTAGCAAAGGTGTCATGGAAAAGGTAACGTTTGAAATAAATTACAGAAAGAGGTAACAAGTCTTTGGCATATCACATTAGAAAAATAGGATATCCCAAGCAAAGAAAACACAATGTACTTTTTCAGGTCTATTCAAGGAACTATGACTAACCCACTTTTACTGGAACAAATGGTCAATGTAGAAATACAGTGCAAGAGAAGCCTGAAAGTTGATGTTCAGCTTGGGGCTGGAGTCTATACTTACTGTGGTAGGTAAAGGTTTAAGGTTTGTATCCATCAGGATCTGAAGCAATTGGCACATTCTGATGGTATCAATAAGGGGAGTTGGAGGAAGACAGTATTTACAAAGGGTGTGTGGGCTGAGTAAGGGGTACCAACAAGGGATAGGAACAACATCCTGTCACAGCAGCAGGGTCAGCACCACTAGTCCCAAAGGGGAAGTGGAAGGAAGTATTACTGCAACCTGCAGAGAGAAGCTATAACTATAAGAAAACGCCTCCTGACATGAAGCAAGGCCTTCTGTGGAGGTGGGCAGGCAACCTATGGGTAAGCAAGGGCGGGGGGGGGGGGGGGGGGGGGGGAGGGGGGGATACCGTAACTTCCTGTTTGCTCCCTCCAATCTGCTGCCAGTGCCCGCTGCTGGCTAAATCCAAATGGAAGCCCGAGGCAAGGAAGCCCATTGATACAGTCCAAATAGGTCTTCCCCCCAAGGCATAGAGCAGGGCAGAGAAAGGAATGGATCTGAAGGGGCAGAAGGCAAATATCTAGCACAAAGTTTGGGGGGGCATAACTCTTTTTTTTTTTTTTTAAGATTTTATTTATTTGACAGAGAGGCAGTCAGCGAGAGAGGGAACACAAGCAAGGGGAGTGGGAGAGGAAGAAGCAGGCCCACAGCGGAGGAGCCTGATGTAGGGCTCGATCCCATAACGCCAGGATCACGCCCTGAGCCGAAGGCAGACGCCTAACCGCTGCGCCACCCAGGTGCCCCTGGGGGCATAACTCTTAGGCAAATTAATCCAACAGTCTGGTGTTAATCCAATAGAATCAAGAGATGTGTAGTTTAGGAAACTAAGAACATAATAAAAAAGACTAGTAAAGAAAGTGAGAAATTGGGCCATGGCAGTGGAAAAAGAAGTGAAAATTTGTCTATGAGAAATATTACAGTGATAAATTTTGGGGCTTCTAAAGGATTAAATGTATGGGGAAAGGAAAATTAGATGTCCAGAATTTTAAATCTCAGTTCCTGGGAGAATAGGCCATTTTAGAAACCTAAAAATTAAGTGCTGGACTTTAGAGTACAATAGATAGAATTTCTAAGTCCTTCTCACGGGAATGGGGTACACTGGAGAATGTGCGCTAAGAGTAGTATCTTAGAAGTCAGGCACAAGCCAAGGTCACATCAGAAAGCATAAGAAAATGAATCCAGATCAATTTGGGGCCCAATATCACCCCTATACTCTTCCTTAAAAAAAAAAAAAGCTGCTTTAAAAAATCATACTGCCGATTCCTCTCCCAAAAAATATTATCCAAAATAAAAACACAAAAAAACCCAAACATGTAAATGGGTAAGTCGTAGGGAAGGACAAGTGGGAACTATCTAACATAGAATGAAAAGCAAACAACTGTAGTAATTGTAGTTATAAAACAAACTGCACAGTCATAACTCTTGAAAGGCTGTGTAAAATAAAATCAGTAATTTGGCAATAAAACAAATAAAAATCCAAGAATATACCAAACAAGGAGTAGGAGAGGTCGGAGGGAAGAGCATCACTGTCAACCATTAAAACAGTGTGGTAGTGTCAGCGGACTAATCACAGAGATGAAGAGCAAAGAATGATGCATCTGGAAGAGACATGTGTGCATGTAGCAAAAAAAAAAATGTTTTTAAAATTAGGGAAGGGGAGGGGCGCCTGGGTGGCTCCGGCCAGAGTCCTGGGTTTGAGCTCCCCCCCACTGGGGTTCTCTGTTCAGTGGGGAGTCTGCTTCTCCTTCGCCTTCTGTCCTTCCCCTCCTCCTGCTCTTGCATTCTCTCTCTCTCTCAAATAAATAAATAAAATCATTTTAAAAATAAAAGATAGTACTAAATAAATAAAATAAAATTAGAGAAAGGGAAATATGGATCGCTCAATAAATTGTTTGGAAACAGCTAATCTTTTGGAAAAGATTAACATAAGATTTGTTATCATTTAGGAATGGCTTTATGTGCAAGTAGCAGAAATCCCAACTAACAGTTGCCTAAAAAAAGTTGGGGGGAGGGTTACATGCTTGGCCAACAAGACCTCTGGGGATAGGCATTTCAGGACTGACAACAGCTCAACAATGTCACCAAGAACCAGGTTGTTTCTCTTTCTACTCCACCATCGTTACTCTGCTGGGTTTGTTTTCGTCCTTACCACCTCAGGATACAGACAGGTGTCAGCTGTACCTCATGACCTCAGGCCTGTGTTCCAAGCAAACAGAAAGGGGAAGGGCAAAGGGCAAAATGGCCATACCAGTCCACACATGCACCCAAATCTTGCCAGTGATGGCATCTGTAACTGGATTATTCTTCCTAAATCAGTAAGCCTGAATTCCTCTATGATTCTCAGTATTTTGAATTATCTTAAATTTTATTTTTAGCACAGACCACTTACTAGATTCCTTCTTGTGGAAATGAGCTGCAATGAAAACTTACTTTTATGTACCAAACCCCTGGGAGTACAAAAATTATGGGTTGTCTTAGCAATAATGCTGAGTCTCTAAGAACTTTATTTAATGCATTTAGATAACTTGTGTATTTCCAAGTATCTAATTGCAACTGTTAAAAATCATTCCCAGCATGATCTTCCCAGAAGGGGAAGATGTGGGAATGAGAAGAGAAAAATCAACCTACAATGAACTTTTCAATACCTACCTCTATTTTCAGATTTTGCTTAAATATTCTGTTCTACCTTAGAAGATGTGCATTTTTACCACACAGATGAATGTAATTTTTAAGAATCCAACGATATCATAGAGTACCAAAAAGATTGCTAGATTTTGGAAAGAACAGAAATGTCTGTGCTTGAGTTAGAAATAAAGCCTCACTGTTCCCTAAACTAAAATGGTTCTTGTGATTAACTACATGATATACTGAGGATTTTAATCAGGTTAATTACCTCATAATGCATAGGTTAATCATACTAACATTGGTGGCAGAAAGGTAGTTAAAGTCCAAAAGAAGAAAATGGTATTTAATTTCGGGTGACAGATTTTTCTTCCTTCCTGGTCTTCAGATAGCTCAGGAAAGTCATTTTCCACATGCCATTTCCTAGTGAGTCAAGACGCAGCCCTTTAATAACCACTCTGGACTTCCTCTTAGGAATTCCTAGGAGTGGTGGAGAGGACAGGCGTCCGACCAGGCTGCTTTTCAGTCCTTAGCATGCCACTCAGTCATTCCACGTAAATAGAAAGAGGTTGGACACTGGTGTTTTAGGTTCCCTTCATTCTCTTCTCCACCAGTGGGAGTGTGTCTGATTCATGGAAAAGAGCAATTGCTATGCTAACCAAAGCCTGTTACACCATCGCTCTAATGTTAGTGCTGATCCTAGCTCTCTGCTGAGGACATTTGTGATCTCTAACAAGTCACTTGACATGTTTGGTTCTCAGCTTCCTCACTGGTAAGATAGGTGGCATTGTGAAGATGAAGAAAGATCATGATTCAACAGTGTCTTGCACGTAATAGCCATTTACTATGTTTTAGCTGTAATATCTATTATTTTATATTGTATTGTTAAGATCCTATCCATTTTTTGAGGCTCCTACATTCATGTCCAGCTTTCTCAATGAAACCATCACTGCTGGAAGGGAGTCTAAACAATCTGCCCTCACTGATTTTTGTAAGACATATTATCTGTCCTATTTGAGAATTTAATTACATCCTGTCTTATAAGTCACTCCCCAGCTTTCCCGTGTTCTCCCAGGAAACCTTGATTCTAAAGGGTCTGATGTCCTAATCCTGACCAAAGTGGGAGAAATACACACTGCAGTCCAACAGCCCCCGTATTCTGAAGTAATTCTGTGCCCTATACTTCATGCAAATGGATGAGCTCCATCCAACTTGCTTGTCCACTAAGCAGATTTTCCTTCCGGCTCAGGTTTCCTTGCATTTAAGCCTGGGTGTCCAGAACCTAGCATCTTTCCCTGAACCCATTCCCTTTCGTCTGTATCTCTCACTACCTCCTGCCAATCTTCTCCCCCAAGAGGGATAAGATTATCCGTTCCTGCTTCCTGCTTCCACCTACCAATCACAGGTAAGGACTATGTTAAAAGTATACTGATCACATAGGATCAGAATATATACACTAGTAATGCCTATTCAAGTTTTCTTTGGTTTCTAAATTGTCTTTGTCAAACCCTCCTTCCTGTGATTTCATCAACATGACCTTGAATACAGTCTATCTAACTTGCCCACAAACCCACATGAGGCCAGGCCTGCAGCCTGACAGATACTGTGACGGAACAATTGAGATTGTCCAGACCCTTAAGGAGAAGTAACCAAGTTTATACTTTGTCATAAGGAGAAACCCCTGAGGGTTTTCAAAAGGGAAGTGACATGATAAAATTTGCCTTTTAGGAAAATCAGCCTGAGTGTAGTGTGAAGACATCTGGATAATATCTTTTTATTATAAACATCAAACCAGTTATGAAAGGAAGGAAAAACCTGAAGGGCCAGATGCCCAAAGAGGCTAAGAGAAAAAGGTCTGATGCTGGGAAGTGGAAATAAGATGAAACCAGAGAGGGAAACAAACCTTAAGAGGCTCTTAATCATAGGAAAAAATGAGGGTTGCTGGAGGGGGTTGGGAGGATGGGGTAACTGGGTGATGGACACTGGGGAGACTATGTGTTGGAATGAGCACCGGGTATTGTATAAGACTGATGAATCGTTGACCTCTACCTCTGAATAGGTCTCTGAACAATAGAGGTCTCCGAACAATAATACACTGTATGTTAATTAATCAAATTTAAATAAAAAATATTTTTTAAAAAACTTCCTGATTCGGTTAGTTTAGAATAGAGTCCAACAAATCACTTTGAGAACCACTGCCTTACAACAGCGTTTCCAAAACCTCAATTATAAAAACCACCTACAGTGCTTATTAAAAATAAAGAGTCCTTGTTCCACCTCTGATCACCTCTGAATCAGAGAGTTCAGGGGAGGTGTTCAGGTACCTGTTTTTTTTAAAAGGGCTTCATGGGATTCTTATAATCAGCCAAGTTTGTACAGTGCTGCCATATGCATCCTGTGAGGTAGCTTCTATTATTAGTCTTACTTTACAAAAGGAAAAACAGAGGTTTAGCAAGCTTAGTACCAACAAATGGCAAAGCTCTCAACCCTTCTCCTAGAGGGTTCATGCTCAAATACGAAAAGTTTCTTGTATGGAAGTACTACGAGCCCTTCGATAAAAGGGACTTTATCTTATTTATCTCAGGATCTCTAAAACCTGGCAAGATGCAGATAGAATGGTTGGTTAGAACCAAGCCCTGTAAAATAATGCTATGCTTATATAAAATTTAAAACACAGAGCAGCTAACAACAAACAGACAAAAAACCCCCTCAGTTCAAACCACCTGTGAAACGCAGGGAGGCAGAATCAAGTCATCATTTAAATGAACTGACTAAAAAATTAAATCGAAATTCTCAACTCAGTAACTCTTAGTAAGCAGAGAAAAAATAGATATTGATTTTGATGCCAGAAAATGTCTTTTACTAAGTATTTTATAACTGGCTTGACATTTATAATAAAAAGATATTTCCCAGGTGTTAAAAGCCTTAAAAGTGCCTTGCAAGTGTTTTCCTAGCTATTCCAGGATTTTCAGAAAATGAAATCTCACTGTTTGCAGCAAAGGTATTACATATACAAACCATCCTGACAATTTCTTCCTCTAAAATGCCCTGCAATTAGATTGAATGACTTTTAAAATATATAGTATTTTGTATTCTTTGATGGTAAACTTATGTAAATAATAATGGCTAACATTTAGTAAGTACTCTATGTCTTTTAACACATTTAGTCCTCATAACAAATATTTAAGGTAAATATTATTACTTTCATCATTTGCACATAAGGAAACTCAGGCGCAGCGAGGTATGAGGCCTCCCTGAGTTGGCTTAGCCAGCAAGTGGTGGAACCGCCAGTGAAACCAGGCCGTCTGGGGCCCGAGTTCGCAGGCTCAACCATAATGTTGTGCTGTCCCCTATACTTTGAATAAAGAACAGATATCTTCGTTTCACTTACTTTCTGAATTTGTATCTCCAGGTGTCATTATTTGCAATAATAGAAGTGTATTATAGATGAAATTGGGACAATAAAGAGGAAATAATAAAGAATGATCTCTCTGGGCGCCTGGGTGGCTCAGTCGGTTAAGCGTCTGCCTTCAGCTCAGGTCATGATCCCAGGGTTCTGGGATCCAGTCCCACATCGGGCTCCCTGCTCAGCAAGAAGCCTGCTTCTCCCTTTCCCTCTGCTGCTCCCCTTGCCTGTGCTCTCTCACTCTCTCTCTCTCTCTGTCTCTGTCAAATAAATAAATACAATCTTAAAAAAAAAAAAAAAGGAATGATCTCTCAACAACAAAAAACGGTGCTTCATTTGGGCGGTGCCTAGACAAACGAAGAAATAGGCGGTCATTACACTTACAGGGGTTAGAAAACTGGCTGCCAACGATTTTTCAAAGAGCGATTCTGCCAAACCACTTTGAACATTTTCTTAATTCAGTCTTGCTACAATGCTTTCCTAGGGGATCCAGTCAAAGGATCATGCTCCCGGTGGTCTGATGGGTGCTGATTTTTGCTGTTCATCCCACATCCACCCTTTGGGGTTACAGGATTGCCATGTAAGCTGAAATCACTGCCTCTCAGAATGGCAGTGGAAAATTTGAATGGATTTGAAATCCCCAGACCCACTGTGCTTCTCTTGCCAGTAAAAGCAGACCTCCCTCCCATCTCCCTTCTCCTGCTCGAGAATCCTGAAATGACCCTATTGAGAAAGGATGCTATTTCTGACTTTCTCACTGAAAGCACACTGACATAGATAAACATTTAAAACACAGTAAGTTTCATTAGTTTTATAACGCAAGGTACACAACACATTCATAAGTATTTGTTGAGTGGAGAGTTGGACAAAGTCTTAGATAAGCCTGTCTGTTGTATCTATCAAATTCCAGACTCTGGTGAGGCATATTAAAGCAAGAATTTAGTAGGTTCCAATATTTTCTTCCTAAGCTTATTTGCCTAAATCCAATCTGAATAAAGGAAGATAATTACACTAAATTTATAAATGTTGAATCTACTTTCTGAACAAAAGAGCCCTCCACTTTCAATCAATAAAGATAAGAATGAAGCCAGATTTTCCCAATACAAGAAAAGCTTAAAGTAAAATTTATTAATTCTACCTACAGTGGCTTTTTATTTTCTAAAATATTTTTTATTTTTATCACAATAATACATGAATATAATTCAAAAATCAAATGGGACCAAAAGACTCATAAAGAAAAACAATTATTTTCTACGCTATCCCTCCCAACCTATCCATCTCGCTTTCTAAGGGAAAACACTTCTTGTTTTTTTCTTATTTTATTTTAAGTTGGTTCCACATTTATTATGTGGGGCTTGAACTCACAGCCCTGAGATTAAGAGTTGCATGCTCTACTAACTGAGCCAGCCAGGCACCCCAGGGGAAACACTTCTGAAGTCCTTTCACTATTATTTTGGCAGTTCATGTCAAATTTCAAAATAATCTTTTTAGGTTGCTATTCGTTGTTTAGCTATTCTAAATCTTATTTATTCACTACTATAGTGTGTGCATATTTAAATCTGTTTTCCTTCTCTCTATCTATTCTCCACCTTTCTCCCAACACAGTTATATAAAGTTTTGGTTATAATTGCTAAGCTCTGCTGGAGTTAAGATGGCGGAGGAGTAGGAGACACCGTTTTCAGCCGGTCCCCCGAGTCGAGCTGGATAGGTACCAGACCAGCCTAAACAACCACGGAACCAGCCTGAGACGCAGGAAGACGCATCTGGATCTCTACAAATGAACATCTCCAGTGCTGAGTATTGAGGTACGAAGCGGGGAGCCATGAAACTGTGCACAGATATCGGAAGATAAACGGAAGGGGGAGGGAGCCACCATGTTTGGGCGCCGGGAGGCGGTAGACACTTGCACAGGAGAGTGGGCGGGGCTCGCGGACGGCACCCGCAAAACAGCAGACTGAGACCGTGAGCCGGGTGCGCGCGCCACCAGGCATCTCGCGGAACCCCGGAATCCCGGTGCGCTCACTGGATCCAGACTAAGACCGGGAGCTCCGGGAGCGCGCGCGGGGCGGCTGGCGGCTGGCGGCATTAGGAACACAAAGGACAGAGACGCGCCGGCCCTGGAAGTGAGGGCTGGGACGCCGGGTGTAGGGCGCACATCCCGGGACGCTGCAGGGTTGAGCAACACCAACAGTAACAGAGTTAAAGTGGCCAGAACATTAGTAGAGAACGGGCCGCAATCCCTCTGTTCTGTGACAGAGGCTGAAATTTGGCCGCTGCTGCTCTGACTCTCAGAAGAGGCACAGCAAACCGCCAGGGAAAGCCGCCAGAGAACAAAAGCCTGGAAATACCGGCTCAGGGAGTGCCCATCCCCATCCCCCGTCCAGGAGACGCGGAGACTCGACCCAAACAGGGTTGCCTGAGTATCGGCGCGGCAGGCCCCTCCCCCAGAACGCAGAAGGCAGGCTGAAAAATCAAGAAGCCCACAACCTGAGGCGCCTGGGTGGTGCAGTCATTGAGCGCCTGCCTTCGGCTTAGGGCGTGATCCCGGCGTTCCGGAAAGGAGTCCCTCATCGGGCTCCTCCGCTGGGAGCCTGCTTCTTCCTCTCCCACTCCCCTGCTTCTGTTCCCTCTATCGCTGGTTGGCTGCCACATAAATAAATAAATAAATAAAATCTTTAAAGAAGAAGCCCACATCCCTAAGATCCCTATAAAACAAGGGGCACGGCCTGGGACCCAGTCAATAATTTGGGCTCTGGACAACCCTGCAACCTCTCCTCATCAGAATGACAAGAAGGAGAAGCCCCCCCCAGCAAAGAAAAGACAGTGAGTCTGTGGCCTCTGCCACAGAAATAATGGATATGGATGTAACCAAATTATCAGAAATGGAATTCAGAGTAACGATGGTCAAAATGATGAGTAGAATTGAAAAAACTATTAACGAAAAGGTTACTGAGAATATAGAATCCCTAAGGACAGAAATGAGAGCGAATCTGACAGAAATTAAAAATTCTATGAGCCAAATGCAGGCAAAACTAGAGGCTCTGACGGCCAGGGTCGCAGAAGCAGAGGAACGGGTTAGTGAATTGGAGGATGGGTTAATAGAGGAAAAAATGAAAATAGAAGATGGTCTTAAAAAAATCCACACCCACGAATGTAGGTTACGGGAGATTACTGACTCAATGAAACGATCCAATGTTAGAATCATCGGCATCCCCGAGGGGGTGGAGAAAAACAGAGGTCTAGAAGAGATATTTGAACAAATTGTAGCTGAAAACTTCCCTAATCTAGCGAGGGAAACAAACATTCGTGTCCAAGAAGCAGAGAGGACCCCTCCCAAGCTCAACCACGACAAACCTACGCCACGTCACGTCATAGTGCAATTCGCAAATATTAGATGCAAGGATACAGTATTGAAAGCGGCCAGGGCAAAGAAATTTCTCACGTACCAAGGCAAAAGCATCAGAATTACGTCAGACCTGTCTACACAGACCTGGAATGAGAGAAAGGGTTGGGGGAGCATATTTAAAGCTCTTTCAGAGAAAAACATGCAGCCAAGGATCCTTTATCCAGCAAGGCTGTCATTCAGAATTGATGGAGAAATAAAGACATTTCAGAATCGCCAGTCACTAACCAATTTTGTAACCATGAAACCAGCCCTACAGGAGATATTACGGGGGGTTCTATAAAAGTAAAAAGGCCCCAAGAGTGATACAGAACAGAAAGTCACAGCCAATAGAAACAAAGACTTTACTGGCAACATGGCAACATTAAAATCATATCTCTCAGTAATCAGTCTTAATGTAAATGGTTTGAACCATCCCATAAAACGCCACAGGGTTGCAGATTGGATAAAAAGAAATGACCCATCCATTTGCTGTCTACAAGAGACTCATTTCAAACCCAAAGATGCGTTCAGACTGAGAGTAAGGGGATGGAGTACCATATTTCACGCAAATGGACCTCAAAAGAAAGCTGGGGTAGCAATTCTCATATCAGATAAATTGGATTTTAAACTACAGACTATAGTTAGAGACGCAGAAGGGCACTATATTATTCTTAAGGGAAGTATTCAACAAGTGGATATGACAATTATAAATATATATGCCCCCAACAGGGGAGCAGCAAGATACACAAGCCAACTCTTAACCAGAATAAAGAGACATATAAATAAAAATACATTAATAGTAGGGGACCTCAACACTCCACTATCAGAAATAGACAGAACACCCTGGCAAAAACTAAGCAAAGAATCAAAGGCTTTGAATGCCATACTCAACGAGTTGGACCTCATAGATATATATAGAACACTACACCCCAGAACCAAAGAATACTCATTCTATTCTAATGCCCATGGAACATTCTCAAGAATAGACCATGTTCTGGGACACAAAACAGGTCTCAACCGATACCAAAAGATTGAAATTATCCCCTGCATATTCTCAGACCACAACGCTCTGAAATTGGAACTCAACCACAAGGAAAAATTTGGAAGAAACTCAAACACTTGGAGACTAAGAACCATCCTGCTCAGGAATGACTCGATAAACCAGGAAATCAAAAATCAAATTAAACAATTTATGGAGACCAATGAGAATGAAAATACAACAGTCCAAAACCTATGGGATACTGCAAAGGCAGTCCTAAGGGGGAAATACATAGCCATCCAAGCCTCACTCAAAAGAATAGAAAAATCTAAAATGCAGTTTTTATATTCTCACCTCAAGAAGCTGGAACAGGAACAGAGGGACAGGCCTAATCCACGCACGAGGAAGCAGTTGACCAAAATTAGAGCTGAAATCAATCAAGCAGAAACCAGAAGTACAGTAGAGCAGATCAACAGGACTAGAAGCTGGTTCTTTGAGAGAATCAATAAAATTGACAGACCACTGGCAAGACTTATCCAAAAGAAAAGAGAAAGGACCCAGATTATTAAAATTATGAATGAAAAAGGAGAGGTCACGACGAGCACCATTGAAATTGGAAGGATTATTAGAAATTTTTATCAACAGCTATATGCCAATAAACTAAACAATCTGGAAGAGATGGAATCCTTCCTGGAAACCTATAAACTACCAAGATTGAAACTGGAAGAAATTGATTCCTTAAACAGGCCAATTAATTATGAAGAGATTGAGTCAGTGATAAACAACCTTCCAAATAACAAAACTCCAGGCCCGGACGGTTTTCCCGGGGAATTCTACCAAACATTCAAAGAAGAAATAATACCTATTCTCCTAAAGCTATTTCAAAAAATAGAAACAGAAGGAAAGCTACCAAACTCATTCTATGAGGCCAATATTACCTTGATCCCCAAACCAGGCAAAGACCCCATCAAAAAGGAGAATTACAGACCGATTTCCCTAATGAATATGGACGCCAAAATCCTCAACAAGATACTTGCTAATAGAATCCAACAGTACATTAAAAGGATTATCCATCACGATCAAGTGGGATTCATACCTGGGATGCAAGCGTGGTTCAATATTCGCAAATCAATCAGCGTGATACATCATATCAACAAGAAAAGACTCAGGAACCATATGATCCTCTCAATCGATGCCGAAAAAGCATTTGACAAAATACAGCATCCTTTCCTGATTAAAACCCTTCAGAGTGTAGGAATAGAAGGTACATTTCTCAATCTCATAAAAGCCATCTATGAAAAGCCTACTGCAAATATTATTCTCAATGGGGAAAAGCTGGAAGCCTTTCCCTTAAGATCAGGAACTCGACAAGGATGCCCACTCTCGCCACTATTATTCAACATAGTACTAGAAGTCCTTGCAACAGCAATCAGACGACAAAAAGGGATCAAAGGTATTCAAATTGGCAAAGAAGAAGTCAAAATGTCTCTCTTTGCAGATGACATGATACTCTATATGGAAAACCCAAAAGAAGCCACTCCCAAACTATTAAAAGTTATAGAGCAATTCAGTAACGTGGCAGGATACAAAATAAATGCTCAGAAATCAGTTGCATTTCTATACACGAATAACGAGACTGAAGAAAGAGAAATTAGGGAATCCATCCCATTTACAATAGCACCAAAAACCATACGTTACCTTGGAATTAACTTAACCAGAGACGTAAAGGACCTATATTCTAGAAACTATAAATCACTCTTGAAAGACATTGAGGAAGACATAAAAAGATGGAAAGATATTCCATGCTCATGGATCGGAAGAATTAACATAGTTAAAATGTCCATGCTACCCAGAGCAATCTACACTTTCAATGCTATCCCGATCAAAATACCAAAGACATTTTTCAAAGAACTGGAACAAACAGTCCTTAAATTTGTATGGAAACAGAAAAGGCCCCGAATCTCCAAGGAACTGTTGAAAAGGAAAAACAAAGCTGGGGGCATCACAATGCCGGATTTCGAGCTGTACTACAAAGCTGTGATCACAAAGACAGCATGGTACTGGCACAAAAACAGACACATAGACCAATGGAACAGAATAGAGAGCCCAGAAATGGACCCTCGGCTCTTTGGGCAACTAATATTTGATAAAGCAGGAAAAAACATCCGGTGGGAAAAAGACAGTCTCTTCAATAAATGGTGCTGGGAAAATTGGACAGCTACATGCAAGAGAATGAAACTTGACCACTCTCTCACACCATACACAAAAATAAACTCCAAATGGATGAAAGACCTCGATGTGAGACAGGAATCCATCAAAATTCTAGAGGAGAACATAGGCAACAACCTCTACGACATCGGCCAAAGCAACCTTTTTCATGACACATCCCCAAAGGCAAGAGAAACAAAAGATAAAATGAACTTATGGGACTTCATCAAGATTAAAAGTTTCTGCACATCCAAGGAAACAGTCAGAAAAGCTAAGAGGCAGCCCACGGAATGGGAGAATATATTTGCAAATGACACTACAGATAAAGGACTGGTATCCAAGATCTACAAAGAACTTCTCAAACTCAATACACGAGAAACAAATAAACAAATCAAAAAATGGGCAGAAGATATGAACAGACACTTTTCCAATGAAGACATACAAATGGCTAACAGACACATGAAAAAATGTTCAAAATCATTAGCCATCAAGGAAATTCAAATCAAAACCACACTGAGATACCACCTTACGCCATTTAGAATGGCAAAAATAGACAAGGCAAGAAAGAACAATTGTTGGAGAGGATGTGGAGAAAGGGGATCCCTCCTACATTGTTGGTGGGAATGCAAGTTGGTACAGCCACTCTGGAAAACAGTGTGGAGGTCCCTTAAAAAGTTAAAAATTGAGCTACCCTATGACCCAGCCATTGCACTACTGGGTATTTATCCCAAAGATACAGACGTAGTGAAGAGAAGGGCCATATGCACCCCAATGTTCATAGCAGCAATGTCCACAATAGCTAAATTGTGGAAGGAGCCGAGATGCCCTTCAACAGATGACTGGATTAAGAAGTTGTGGTCCATATATACGATGGAATATTACTCAGCTATCAGAAAGAACGAGTTCTCAACATTTGCTACAACATGGACAGCACTGGAGGAGATAATGCTAAGTGAAATAAGTCAAGCAGAGAAAGACAACTATCATATGATTTCTCTCATCTATGGAACATAAGAACTAGGATGATCGGTAGGGGAAGAAAGGGATAAAGAAAGGGGGGGTAATCAGAAGGGGGAATGAAACATGAGAGACTATGGACTATGAGAAACAAACTGAGGACTTCAGAGGGGAGGGGGGTGGGGGAATGGGATAGACCGGTGATGGGTAGTAAGGAGGGCACGTATTGCATGGTGCACTGGGTGTTATACACAACTAATGAATCATCGAGCCTTACATCGGAAACCGGGGATGTACTGTATGGTGACTAACATAATATAATAAAAAATCATTAAAAAAAAAAAAATAATTGCTAAGCTCTGTTTATACTTTTAGGACTTTGTGAAGCCAAGAACTTTACGGTGATTATATTTCCTTTCCTGTACAAATTTCCTGGAGTTTCTCAGTGTTTTTCTTTTCTTCATGAAATGTATTTTTTATAATAATCCTTTTTTTTTTTTTTTTAAGTTTCAATAGAGCACATCCTCTGTGAAAACTCTGTTTTTCCAGAGACTTCCCTCTTGGGGTCTTCTGTCTTCCTGCTGCAAGACGGGCCATTTCTCAGATTTATTTCATGACTATCATCCTCAGACTGAACTTCTGGATCCCATTCTGTCTCATGTTGGTTTCCTTCTGTATTTTACTGGAGTATATTCTCTATCAAGCTCCACTGAGAAATCAAAGTCACTCAGGGGAGATACACATCCACAACTAAAAATGCATTTGAGCTACCCTCCACTTGAGTTACAATGTGAGTATAGGACGCTTACTTAGAAGTCACTTTTCCTCTGAAATCTGTATCAGTGCTATATGCCTGGCACCTCCCAGAACAATTCCTAGCACATATTTGGCACTCAATAAATATTTATTAAATGTATGGATGAATGAATGTGATGCTTTTTCAAAACTCTCTTTAATTCTCTTCTGTTTCCTGCCATATTTCTGTATTTTCCTTTCTTTCATTGTTCAAGCTCCTCTCCCAGAAATACAGCGATCGTCTTTTGCCTATTCACATTTAAGAAAAAGGCTCTGAAAAATGGATGGAGGCTACTATCCACCTGAGTGGTTCTCCAAATATGGTCCTTAGCTTTACCTGGAAACTTGTGAAAAGGCAAATTCTCTGGCTTAATCCCAGTCTTAGTGAATCAGAAACCCTGAAGTTGGGACCCCCCCCCCAAAATCTGTGTTTTAATAAACCTCCAAGTGATCCCAATGCACACCAAGTTTGAGAACCACACAGGTAGGGCCAAGACTGGCAGCCATTGCTTTTGGGCTACCTGGAGACGAGTGAGCGCTCATACAGGGAGAGCCTTTCTATAGGACTGCTCATTTCTTCAGGGAAGGAATCTTGGGTCTCTGGCCCACAAGATAAATATCTAACCGCTGGTGTTCTGCTGGATGGTTGAGAGCAGAACACAATGACTCAGGCCACGATGACAAGATGGACAAAGTGACTCTTGGATCTCTAGAAGTCCTGTAATTTTTGAACAAAGAGCCATCATTCCAAGTCTCTAAGATACCTGTCTGTTTGGACCACTAATTCAGTTTCCTGTACCTCCTTTCTGAGACAGTATCCTTTCCATAAACTGTAATCCCCTGCGGAATTGAGTATGTCTCTGTTCTTGCCACCTGCAAAAAACCTGAAAAATATGGTGTAAAATTATAAACACTTGTCATTATATGTACTATTTGAATTTCTTGCAACGCAAAACGTGTGTTGGGAAACAAAATAATTCCAGCTCTTCTCTTTGTTACAAAGTACAGTTCATGTATTTCCACCAAGGACCATTAGGTGGCACTTTCTGCTCTGCTTATAATCACTACTTTTCTTTTCCTTTGGGGCAAACCTTTCATGGAGTTCTTTGGCAGGTTGTTAATAAAGATAAGAATGAAGCATTAGTAAAGAGTCAGAGAATGTCATAATTGTTGACCATTCTGTCACAAGTTGCATGTATTTTTACCTTGCGCGGTAGGAAATCTGAACACGAAATTCCAAATTCAACAAACTACCACACAACTACCTTAATCTAAAATGTAAAATGTTAGTAAGCTTATCACTCCAAGGATACTTTTCACCCGTGCAATAGGGTCCAACCAAATGAAGTTCAACAGCAAGACGGCTCCTGCCAATAAACACAAGTTCCCTACACAGAGTGATAATGATGTTCCTTTGGCTTTTGCAGAAATTTTATTCTTACAAGTTTAAATAATGGGCAAATCAGTATTTCATTGATCACTGGAGGATTTTTTTTTTCTTATTTGAGAGGAAATCCTAAAGATTTTTCTTCAAAGTTTTCCTATGTATCTAAATTCTACTCATCCTTTAAGACTCTGCTCACACTTGATCACCTCCGACAAATCTTTACCTAAATCTAACTCTATTCTAAGCTGAACTAGGTGTTCTGCATACCCCTCTTCAGTGTTCTGCATACCTCTCACAGAACACTTACCACACAGTCTTAAAATTGTCTTTTTGTGAGTTATACCCCCCTTAAAGAGCAGGGCTTTGTCGTAATCACTTCTATAGCCTGTTCCGATAGTGAGCATTGCCACAGCGCACAGTGGAGTGTCTAGTTAGATTTGCATTTGAAAAGCAATATAGGTCCTTAATTATTTGCCAAGACTCCCTTGATGATCATTCTTTTTGTTTTTATTGTTGTTATTCTTTTTTTTTTCTTAGAAGTCAGCAATCCAGTTAACTAATGAAGTATATTACAAAGTAATATCAGTTAATAGAGGGTGAGATTAAGAAAGAAAAGAAAAGATGACTGAACTGGAAGAGATGGCCAGAAACAGACTTGTATCTTGCATGAGTGACGCATTAGTTGGTTGTTTCCTGTCCTTTAAAATGTCATAGAGTCTTAGAATATGTGAGTTTGGTCGTTTGGAGTTTTTCTGCAAAACCCTCACCTTATGACACTAATGTCTTACTAAATGACATATATTTTCATAACATGAAACAGGGCAAAACAATCACGTGGTTGCTACAAGTTTTCCAAAAGTTCAGCAGCATTGAAAAATCAAGCACACAAATTATGGTCACTGGCATACAAATTATCACCTGCTGGCAGCTCCACGAGGTAAAATAGAAACGTGCTTCCTTTAAACTTCAGCGGGCCATCTATTATTGGATTTGGAGGATTTTAGTTGTTTTTAGGGAAATGTATAGAGACATTCTAAACAGACGTAGTAAATTGTGCTTTCAGTAGAAAAGAGGAATTTCACAATGAGTGATTCTTCAACATCTCTGAGGATGAACTGTGAAAAAAACTGATCAGATGACTAAATATTAGAGAAAATATTATTAATGACTCGATCTATGTCTTGGCTGCAAAATGTGGAGCCTGTCTAAAGAGATAATTAAGGAAAACAAGACAGTAACCAGCCTTCTTCCTTGGCCAGAAACATCCCTGCTTTCAGGGTATAAAAATGTGTGAAAGTGACCCAGAAAAGCCCCTCTCGCTGGAATGTAGCCCAGCTCTCTTGCCTCTCAAGCTGGCTTCCAGGCAGCCCAACAGCAAGACTAGACAAGAAGCAGAGTGGAGTGGGGGAGAAGAGGATGAAGAATGTGAGTGGCCAGGACTTTACTTCTGTTTATACGAAACTTCCCTTCATCAAGTTCTTTTCAACAGTGTGTCTGTATGAACCTGCAAAGAGCAAAACTGTATAAAATAAACCCCTTATTTGGTTTCAATCATATCTTCACTAAGAGACTTAACTAGGCAGGTTTAACTTAATTTCATTTCATTTTGTTGTTTGGAGAGGAAGCAATGGGCTGTGTCATCTCCATTCTGGGATGTATCTTGGTCTCCTGAATGACACGGAAGGCTGTGTCTTTTCGTTCTAAGAGTCAGAAAGCACAGAGGCCGCAGATTCAAGTCCTGGTGCTGACATGACTTTGAAACTTGGGCAAGTCATTCTGTGAGCTGTAGTATCTCCTAAAATAGCAATGATGGGAATGATTACTTCACATGACTGCTGCATGAGTCAGAAAAGGTAATAGTAATGACCACCAAAATTTATAATCTTGGAATAAATTTCTAAAAAGTAATTGTGCATTGAGAGATGGAATTATACACTAGTCTATTGTAGGCAAAAGACTCTTTGACAACAATATTTCTTTTTGGAGAACAAGAAAAAAAGAGGAAAGATGAGAAAAGCTTAATTGGAGTCAGTCATAAGTCTAGCTAAAGAATCTAAGAAAAGGTAGGCTCGCTGGCCACAAAAGTCACAAAAAGCCAGTGTTTTGTTGGGGAGCGATCTGCAGGTCTGGGTTTTCTCTTCAAAATGTGGGCCAGTTGGTGTGTGTTCCTGAAACCTGGCTTATAGGTTGACTCCAAAAAGCCTTGAGCCTTGTCCTGTAGACACATCCACTACTCAGAGTAGAAAAAATTAGTTTACTATTCAGTTTACTTAACTTCTTGCAATGAGCAGAAATGGCCCAGCTATTCCTACTATCACCTGCCAGAAGATTAGATTCAAAGTAGGGCTAAGCACGCTTGGGGCTTGAGCCATTTCTCTCCTCACTATGACCTAATGATACCTCTTCTCCACCGTAAGAAATTGCAATGCTATACCGATGAAATAAATCAATCACTCCCATCAGTTTCAAATGCACCAGTTTCGTACAAGCATCCAAAGAACAATTTTAAAATAACAGTTATCCCTTTGTAGAAGGCTTTCCACAACTACTATTTCAATTTACTATTGATAAACTTTAAGGAAATAGAATGTCACAAGAAACCTCAATCAGCCATGCCTAAGTAAGGAAATCTCCATAAAATCCCTAAACAATGGGGTTCAGAGAGCTTCCAGGTTGGTGAACACAGAGAGGTGCTGGGAGAGTGGGATGTCCAGAGAGGGCACCCAAACACCCTCTTCACCTTGCCCTCTGCATCTCTTCTATTTGACTCTTCCTGTGTTGTATCCTTTTATACACTGGTAATAGTAAGTAAAGTGCTTCCTGAGTTCTTTGAGACATTCTAGCAAATTATCAAATCTGAGGAGGAGGTTGCAGAAACCTACAATTTATAGCTAATCATTCAAAAGTACAGGTGGCCTGGGACTTGGGAATGGCATCTAAATTGGGTGCAATTTTGTGGGACAAAGACCTTAACTCATGGAATCTGAAACTAATTGCAGGGAGATGTCAGAATTGAATTGTTGGGCACCCAGTTGGTGTCCAGAGAGATGGGAAATTGGTTGATGTGAGAAAAAAAAAACCCCACTTATTTGGTGTCAGAAATGCTATGAGTAAACATAGCTTAAGTATTAAGAAAATTTTGAAGGAAAATAAATTTTTAATACTTTAGAGTTTACAAGTAGTTAGAAATGAAAATTTATGTTCATATGAAAACCTACACATGAATGTTCATAGCAGCTTTATTTGTAACAGCCAGTACTAAAGACCCAAATGTTCTTCAATGGGCAAATTGTTGAATAAACTTTGGGACACCCCTACAATGGAGTACTATTTATCAATAAAAAAGAATGAACTATATATAGATACCCATGACAACCTAGAAGGTCCTCAAGAGCATTAGGCTGATTGAAAAAAAAAGTCAATTTCAAAAAGTTGTATTCTGTATGATTCCATTTCTAATACATTCTCAAAATGTCAAAACTATAGCAATCAATGGAGAACACATTAACAGTTTCTAAAGGGCAGGGGTATGAATGGGGGGGCAGCAAATACAAAGAAGCAGCATGATGAAATTCTTTTGTGGTGATGGAATAGTTCTGTATCTTAACTGTGGCGATGGTTTGTAAATCTATACATGGGATTAAATTGCACAGAGCTACACACACAAAGGAATGCAGGTTAAACTTAGGGATGGGTAAATAAAGTCTGGTTTATTTAACCAGACTAGTTAGCAGTCTAGTTAATTTTAATAGTCTAGTTAACAGTAATTTTAGTAGTTTAGTTAGCATTTAATAGACTAGTTAACAGTATGTACCAATGTCAATATTGTACTATAGCAATATAAGAGGAAACCACTGGGGGAAGCAGGGGGAAGGGTACATGTGTGAGACTGTACTACTCTACAATGTTCCATAAGTCTATAATTATTTCAAATGCAAAGGTAAAAAATAAAAAAATAATAGTTAAAATAATATCTATAACAACTGAGATTTAAATTTTTCTATTTAGTTTGTTGTTAACGTTTGCTTTGAATTTCATTAATTTTTAAGAAAATAAGAATTTTTTCCCCATGTGTTATACAGATGTCATTGTCTTTACATGCACTATTTCTGATTTCACTTCATTCTGACCTGAAAGTAGGATTCAGCATCTCATTGACCTCCCCATTAAAAAAAAAAAAAGTCCATTTCACAGGGCATTGGTGAATAATACAGACTTTATTAAAATTTGCATATAGGAAACATTGCATAATATACAGCATTAAGTTCCTAATTAGAAAATATAGAAGGATCCTGTTCACAATTGCAACAAAACCCATAAAATGAATAGGAAAAATAAAACAAAAAAATGTATAAACCTATACCAAAAAAATTATAAAATCTTTTAAAAGATATAACTGAAAATGTAATAAATTGACAGGAAAATATAAAAGTTCCAGATGGGAGACGATAATACTACGAAGATGCAATTCTCCCATTATAATCTTCAAAGTCAAAGCAATTAAAATAAAAAATCACAGGAAGATTTTTTTAGAAAATTTGATAAGCTTGTTCTTAAGTTGATATGGTAAAGAAAATGCATAATAATAAAAACAATGGCTAAAATTTCAGATTACTTAATATTTTCCATGCACTGTCATAAATTATCTTATAATCCTCATTGTAACAATATTATCATCATTATAGATGAGGAAATTGAGATTCAAAGAAGTTAAGGGGTGCCTGCGTGGATCAGTAGGGTAGGCGTCTGACTCTTGGTTTTGGCTCAGGTCATGATCTCAGGGTCCTGGGATGGAGTCCCACACTGGGCTCTGTGCTCAGCGGGGAATCTGTCTCCCTTAGCTCCTCCCCCCACTCACACTCTCTCTCTCTTTCTCAAATAAATACTTAAAAAATAGTAAAGAAGCTAAATGACTTGTCCAATATCATCAAATGAGCAAGAGGAGAAGCATCATTACCTCTGATCCCAGCTGATCTGACCCACAGTCTCTACTTTTAGCTGTTAGATTCTTCTGCTCTGAAGATATGAGTCAATAAACTCTTCAAAAGAAGAACAAAAATGAGGAACTTGGCATGGCAATTTAATAGTTATAATAATTGGAGAATGTTGTGTATGTACAAAAATAAACAATAGAAAATAAAGCCCAAGAAAGGACCTGTAGACCTATAGATGGAAAACTAGCATATAATAAAGGTAGCATTTCATATTAGTAGAGTGAAGATGGCCTATTCAGTAAAAGGTGTTGGTATAATTGGAAAATAAAAAGTTTCAGAGAAAGTTTGGAAAATCAATGTTTGGTAAAAACTAAAGTATTAACCCTACCTCACGACATACGCTAAACACATTAAAGATATAAATGTATTAAAAATTATAAAAACACCTAACGCCACCTGGGTGGCACAGTCGGTTGAGCGACTGACTCTTGGTTTCAGCTCTGGTCATGATTTGGGGGTTGTGGGATGGAGCCCCGCGCTGGGCTCCATGCTCCCCATGCAGTCTGTTTGGCACTCTCCTGTTCTCCCTCTGCCCCTCCCCACCTTGAGCACATATGCTCACTCTCTCTCAAATAAATTTAAAAATCTTTTTAAAAAATTATAAAAATACCTAAATATCTATAAAGGGATATTTTTCAAATGTTGGAGTGGAAAGGTCTTCCATAAGGCACAATTCCAGAAAACATAAAGAAAAAATAGACCGATTTATCCTAATAAAAATTCAAAACTTGCGTGACAGAAGACACGATCAACTAAATTAAAACACAAGTGACAGAGATAAAATATTTGCAAGATGTATAATAAACATCAATTGCCAGATTATGTAAGGCATTTTTAAATATGAAAATCAGACACTCTCATAAAAAAATGTGTATGTATAGATGTATATTGTACCTAGAAAGATAGATAGTAGCTAGATAAAATTTCAAGCAATTCGCACAAAAATGTAATTTTCCATTAAAATTTTTTAAAAGATATTCAATCTCATCAACAATCAGAGAAAAGCAATCGAAAACAAAAATGAAATATTATTTTTGCCTATCTGAGTGGCAAATTTATTACAGATTGACAATAACAAGTAATGCTTTATGAAATGAGCACTTTTCTTCAGTAGTGAGAAAAGAAAGGAATTTATTTCAGTGAGGCCAACACCAGCAAGACAGCAGACTAATATCCCAAAGACTGTCTCCAAAGTGCTGAGAATATTTCTAGATTTATGCAAGGAAAAGGTGGGGCAAAGGTCGGTGGGTACATGCAAGTGGGCAGTAAAGGTCAGGCTGGTCACTGTCTTGGGATCAATCACACAGGGTCTTGCTAGCATCAGGGCAGTCCCTATGGCTTGAGGGGGTAGTTTCGCTTCCCATCATGGGAGCCTTTGCCCACTGGGTATTTTGCCTGCGGTGAGTTAAGCTGGGGCTCCTGTGGGGAAATCTGAAGGGGACGGTTTAAGTCCAGGAGAGCCCCTGAGTCCCTCCACAATTTGGGACGTGCTTCAGTCTGAACCTCATAAGGAGGAAGCCCTACACCTTGAGGTGCGTTTTTGCTCCTTAATAGGAAGGATAGGAGGGGCAGGAGCAGATGGCGTGGGAGGCACTGAGGATGGTGACAGGAGCCAGCTACCAAAAGTGAGCATTCTTAAGCAGTATAATTCCAGAATAAATTGTAGATGTCTTTCAAGAATGTGTTTTTGGCAATATATTTCCAGTTTTTCATGCTTCTATTCTCTGACCAAGCAACTCCACCATTAGAAATGTTACCTAAAAAGAACTACTTTCATCTACACCCTAAGATCTATGCCCAGGTATGTCTGATGCAACATTATGAAGTATGAAAATTTTAGAAACAGATGTTAAATACAAGATATTTACATGAGGTATTTACAAAAGCATCCCTCAGAAGAGTCATTTTTATAACTGACTCCCCCAACACACACACACACACACACACACACACACACACACACACACACAAATTCTCTCACATTTCTCTGTGCTCTTTCAATCACCTTCTTTTGAACAGGCAAATAGTGTTTAAAGGTGTATTAGCCAAAACAAGCTCTAATCAGTTAAAGAGACTGAGAGAAAGATAGAAAACTTTAACACAGATGTCGTAATCATTCCAAGTACGGCTCACAATTAGAAGTGTTGGATATGGGGGCGCCTGGGTGGCACAGCGATTAAGCGTCTGCCTTCAGCTCAGGGCGTGATCCCGGCGTTATGGGATCGAGCCCCACATCAGGCTCTTCCGCTATGAGCCTGCTTCTTCCTCTCCCACTCCCCCTGCTTGTGTCCCCTTTCTCGCTGGCTGTCTCTATCTCTGTTGAATAAATAAATAAAATCTTTAAAAAAAAAAAAAAAAGAAGTGTTGGATATGCGATTAGCAAGCCTTTTAAAGAAGACTTAAAAAAAATAATTCACTAAGTCGTGTTCAGGAATATGAAAAAAGCAGCTGTCCTAACATTATGCAAACATTATGTGCTTTCAGTATGGCTTGGTACACAATTTCAAGTAATGGCAGCATAAACAGGTTTAAAAAATAAGTGTAATGAAGATGATATGCTTTAGAAAACTGTCAAATGATTCAAAACATGGTTCAGTGACAGATAATGATAACAAGGCTGCATTAGAAGAGTTCGGATTACATTGTTTCATAATAATGTAAGGATGACAAAAACCAGCTACTAAGTTAATACATTATTCTACAAATATGCATCATATGAGATATTTATGGATAACTAAATTAATATTAGAAGTAAGCATTTCATCTTTATCCTAAAGGCTTATGTATTCAGTATGACCAAAAGAAATGTACATATTTGGAGGCTCTCATTAAAAGAATGAGAGGAGTTGCTTTATTTGGAAAGTCACCCTACTTTAGGGTAATAATTGCCCATCAATAAGAGAGTCATTAAATAAACAATATCCAAACTATTTGTGGAATAAAATCAAAAGTTAGAAAGAATGTTAGACTTACATGATGTGACATGAAAATTACTCCAAGAGAGTTAAAAATAAAACAATACGGCTGACCCCTGAACAAAGAGGTTTGAACTGCGTAGGTCCACTTACACGCAGATTTTTAAAAAATAAACACAGCATGGGGCGCCTGGATGGCTCAGTCGGTTAAGTGGCTGCCTTCAACCCAGGTCATGATCCCCGGGGAGTCCTGGGATCCAAGGTCCCTGCTCAGCAGGGAGTCTGATTCTCCCTCTCCCTCTGCCCCTCCCTGCCACTCATGCGCTCTCTCTCTCTCTCTCTTGCACTCTGTCTTCTCTCAAATAAATAAATAAAATCTTTAAAAAAAACTAATAAACACAGCACAGTGTTGTAAATGCAATTTCTCTTCCTTATAATTTTCTTTTTGTTTGTTTTTAAAAAAGATTTATTTGTATTTATTTGAGAGAGAGGGTGAGTAGGGGGAAGGGCAGAGAAAGAGAAGCTCAAGCTCCCTGCTGAGCACAGAGCCCGGCAATGTGGGGCTTGATCTCATGGCTCATGAGATCATGACCTGCGCCAAAATTATGAGTCGGACCCTTAGCCAACTGAGCCACCCAGGTCCCCCCCCTTATAATTTTCTTAATAACATTTTCTCTTGAGCTTTCTTTATTGTAAAAATACAGTGTATAATACAAATAACATACAAAATATGTGTTAATCAACTGTTATCAGTAAGTCTTTCGGTTAACAGTAGGTTATTAGCAGTGGAGTTTTTGGAGAGTCAAGGTTGTACTTGGATTTTAGAATCCATGGGGGTCAGTGCATCTAACCCCCATGTTGTTCAAGGGTCAACTGTACTTGTTTTGTATGTTAATTTTTTAAAAATTTATTTGAGAGGGGCAGAGGGAGAGAATCTCAAACTGACTCCCCACTGAGCACAGACCCCGCTGCAGGGCTTGATTTCAAGACCCACTGAGTCATGACCTGACCTGAAACCAAGAGTCTGATGCTTAACTGACTGAGCCATCCAGGTACCCCTCTTTTGTATGTTAATTTAAAAGGCTCCAGACAGGTACAACAAAACATTGTCAACAGTTACATCTGGAAAAGTGAGAGTGGGTGAAGAGGGACATTAGTAGTTTGCGCATATATTTTTTATTCTGTGAATATATTTGTGTGTTGCTTATGTAAATTTTAACAGAAAAAATGAAATTGATATGGATATAATGACATAGAAATACAGCAAAAATAATTGTTAATTTTTTAATGTGATTGGATAATTTTTATAGAATCATTAGTACATGTATATGCACGTATAGATATATATTCTGTAGGGTTGTGTGTGTGTGTGTGTGTCCAAACAGATTAGCATGATTACCTCTGAAAAAGGGGGTGGGGTAGTGGGATTTGGAAAATGGAAGGGACAGTCAATATTTCAGTGCTTAAACTGTTTATATATATATTATATTTATATGTATATAAATATATATGAAAATAATATATAAATACATGTAATATATTTAAATTTAGAAGTATATTAAATATATTAATATATTTATATTTATTTTATATTTTAGAAAATATAAAATATATTTTTATATTTTATTTTAATTTTTATTGTATATATTTATATTTATTTTATTTATGTAATATATATTAATATATAAAATATAAAAAATACATAAATATATTTTATATTCTAACATATAAAATATATTTACAAACATAAATTTTATGTAGTTTTATATTTTTGTAATTTTAATGATTCATATTTTATATAAATACATATTTCTAAATATATTACATATAAATATATATAACATATATAACATATATAAATATTTTATGTATTATTTATTTTATATAGTCTATACATAATATATATTATGAATATATACATATATTAAATTTTTTGAATATATTTATGAAATATATTTATATATTGTTATATATTATATTATTATATCACATATAATATAATATATATTATAAAATATATTTATATATTATATTTACATTTAATTTATATTACATTTATATACAGTATATATGTTTAATATATATACATTATTTGATCATTTTAAAAAGTTTAAGATAACACTTCTTTGCCTATAATTCACAGTCCTCTCCAATTGGCCTTAAACTACATTTTCAAGCTTTACTTTCAATTCCAAAACTTGTATAAGTCCTCTCGCTCAGCTCAAAACTGCTATTTACATAAAGCCATATGTAATCACCACAAGCCAAGACTGCAGGGTACAGTTGAGTAAGATGTGCCCTGCACAAGGGCATCTGGCCAGTGAAATAAGTTGGGACCCACCAAGGGGGTGAGGAGTTCATCCTCACCACCTCTGGCATAGGCCTAGCAACCTCTCTGACCTCAGCCAAGAGTGAACTTGCTCTCCTATGAATTCTTCTGACTCAGTCACCATCCTTTATAGAATATTCATTTGTTAACTTCCTTTTCTCCCCTATTATAGAGTGAAAGCTCTTGAGGATGAAAACTGCATTTTACTATCTTTCCGAGTGCCTAGAACACATATAATTTGGCAAGAAATATCTGCTAAGTGTGACATACACACCAAAGTAGCATGAACCTTTCAGTTATTACATTTTGATTAATATATAAATTTAACTTTCACTACAACTGAGGATCTATATATTGTAGCAATATCTTGCTGCCAAACTTTGAGCTAAGCAGGCCATGAAAAATGGGGTAAGGCAATAATCAACTTCCAAAGAGCAAAAATCGCATCATTTAACTTCGAGCTGAGACCAAAATACAATTATTTATTAAAACATAAAATAGTTTGCCCCTTGGATATATAAGTGAGCCAGATAAGGGAAATAAGCATTCTAATCAAATAACAATGCAGGATTGAAGAAAATCAAAAAGAAGAATGATAATTTGCATATGAAGGCAAATTAATTCCATAAAGTATGCTACACATATTGTGGCATTCAAAAATGTTCTGTGGACTAAATAAAGATAGTAACCCAACTCCCTATGTGGGCTCTGTGAACAGGTTATTCTCCCAGAGCTCTTACGCTATGACTCAGATCAACAAGTATCATGAAGCAGGAGCAGGCTCCAATCTGTGGTCTACATTCAAACCAGCATGTGTTGATTTAGCTCCAAAGATTGGACTACAGGGAGCTATATAGTCAATAACCTCTGGGGATCATATTTGAGTATCTCAGCCAATTTAGTTAATGTCTTTGGGTGCCAGCTTCCTTATACAATGTGTTTGTGCACTAGATAGATCTGTATGCTTGATCTGAACTTTACGGTTCCAGGATTTAGCACCAGGATATCAGGGGATTATATAGTGGGTGAAATGAAAATTATTTGGATAGGAGCTAAATCCTTCTGCTACTCCTTAGCCAAAATGCCCATGCTGATTACTTGTTACCTATTAATAAGGATTAGAATCTTACTTGATTGCCAGTGAACTTTATTCTTTATTGGCAAGATTGTCTAGGAAAAGTGCTCAGAATTTCCAGATAATTTTATTTGACCCCCATAGTTTAGGCCCAAGAACGAGCTTGAATACCTGTATCATAAAAGTAGTTCACTGAGAATCAAAGTCCCTGAAGGTGTTTCATATTGATTTCATTAAATTTAAAAGCAAATGAGCATATAAAACAAATAATTTTCTAAGCAGAAATGGCACGTTTCCTGCAGAGGACACAGCTGGACCCAATTCCCTGACATATGCCAGTCTGATATAAGGGGTAATCAATGGCTTATGGAGTCCTGTCCTACCTATGAGAGAAGTGGGTGAAGTTTCTCTAGATCCTTACCTTGCTTCTACAATTTCTCACGTCGCCCACTCTCTCCAAAGATCCTTCTTTTCCTAGATATCTGGATTTTGATGCTTGATATTTCCCCGGACATGGAGTAAATCAATAGAGGAACTAATTCACATTAAGGTATTCATTACTAAAACATTTTCTGTTCTCTCTCACTCATGCCCCTGATTCCAATTTTAATATTGGTAATACTTCAACCTTTCCCTCATGCCCATCTTTCCTGGGATATCTGTTTCTGAAGACTCTCCTGATCACTTTACTCTCCAATTCCTGGTATTAGGAGAATCTCAACATCACCTCATGCAATTCTTTCTTTCATTTCTACACTTAGTCAAGTGTGGAAGCCAGCCATTTTTCCTTGATTTCTTAAAAGGCATTTCATATATAGCAGACATTACTGAAGGTTCAGGGGAATGCATAAGGTTTACATCAATGCAACATAAATGACCTAAAATTAAATGTTAGGCTTACCTGTACTTAAAAATAGTTCCTCAGCTTGTTTCTACCAACTCGAACAGCAACTTTCAATATTGCTACTCAATTGGTTTGCCTCCCCGCCGCGCACACACACAGACACACACACCCCGCCCTGCCCATTACTCCTGCTTCATTGGTGTAGGCAAATTCCTCTGTCTTCAAAGCCAGCAATGTCATCTCTCTCTGGCCATACTTCTGTTTTCTGTTGTCACGTCACTCTGACCACAGCCTCTTCCTAGCCCAAGGTCCTTACCCTTAATCACAACATCAAAGTCCTTTTGGCCAATTAAGGTAACCTATTCACGAGTTCTGGGCATTAGAACATGGACATCTTTATAGTGTGTGTGGTGCAACCAATGAACATCTTTCAGGTGTGGGGTGTGGTGCGGGGAGTGGCATTCTTGTGCTTACCAAACTGCCCATCCATTGAAACCTTGGCATTGTCATATACAGTTAGTGGAACTGACTTGGCAAATTCATTCTGGAGGTAAATTTCAAATATATCAAAATTAAATGTGTACCTTCTCTTCGATTCCATAGAACTTCACATGTATGAAATCAATGCCACAGAAATAGTTACACATTTATTCATTCAACAACTAATTATTGAAAGTATATTGCACACCAGGTATTCTTCTGGTTTCTAGGAATAAAGAGAAAGCCCTTGATCTTAAGCCACTTGTGGAAGAAGGCAAAGCATAAATACGTATCATGCTAAATGGGGGTTGATGCTTTTTCAAGCTGATCAGACCAAAAGCTTTAGAGTCTTTCTTAATTCCTCTCATTTCCACACAAACCAATACATCTTACTGGTTCTATCTTCAAAATAGGTAAGAATCCGACCACTCTATGTGCACAAATATGCATTTACAAAACGTTTCCCAAAGGAAACCAGGACATTACTACCAGAGGAAAGGAGAGCACGTAATGGGTAGGGCACAAATAAACAGGCTTCTACCATGATATCTTACATATCTAAATGTGTGTAGCACAAAGTCTAGCCAACTAATTAGCAGTTATGACACACCGGCATATCAGGAAATCTTCATAGATATCTATCACATTTTTATTTTTGTATAAATATTTTTATACCCTATACAAATTGCTGTGAATAAATCTAGAGCGATAGTGAAGTATTAAGATGGCATCAAAGTAAGATCTCACATTTTTTGGAACATAGGAGAACCTTGTTTCTTAAACATGTAGGCAAATCCAGTCAAGACCATAACCCATTATGAGGGCAAACTTTTTCTGTGAAGAGTGAGATACTAAATATTTGAGGAATAATGTCCTCGCTTTACAAGGATAGGCCATTTGGAATCTGCCACAACTACTCGACTCTGCCATGACAGCATGAAAGTAGTCACAGAGAATACATACCGAGCATGGCTCTGTTCTGATAAAATCTCAAGCATCATATAATTTTATCTACAAAAAGATTAGGATGAACATCTAAAAGATACTCACTTTTAAAAACATGACCATGTTTTCGGTAGTTGATAGGCCAGGGGCTAGATCCTCGCCACAACCAGTTCCCTTCAAACAACGTAATACTGAAAGACACGAAAGTGCATAGCCCAATAAACATTAATTAACTGTAATTTAATTACATCAAGCGTGCCCCAAACATTCCTATGTTTAGAAGTGTGCTATGACTACGGTTCAGAACCACCCAGGTCCCCATTTGGCTAGATGTGACTTTCTTCCTGAGTGCTTGCTGCCGTGATTCAGAACAGTAAGTGTCATAAGGGAAGGGCAGGCTCTAATCCGTGGTCTATACTCAAAACAAAAATACCTTGACTCTCTTCAAAAAAGCATCCTATTTGAAGCTTAGCAGTCAGGGAACCGCAGGGTACTCTATTTTAGTAGAGGTGCCCAGATAATTAATACTCTTAGCTGACACTTCCAGTGGGTTTGAGAATAGGTGCACTAATCCGTGAGAATCTGTACTCCTTTTTTTGTTTTTTAAGATTTTATTTATTTATTTGACAGAGAGAGACAGCCATCGAGAGAGGGAACACAAGCAGGGGGAGTGGGAGAGGAAGAAGCAGGCTTCCAGCAGAGGAGCCTGATGTGGGGCTCGATCCCAGAACACCAGGATCACACCCTGAGCCAAAGGCAGACGCTTAACGCCTGAGCCACCCAGGCGCCCCTGAGTATCTGTACTCTTGATCTTCCTTTCCTCATACATAAATTTTGTCAAGACTAAAGTTTCCACATCATCTTTTCCCAGCCTGTCTATATATTCTCACCAAATGTGTTTTTTTTCTTAAATGACCTAGCAACCCTATCTGAAAAACAGAGACAGTTCATACCCATAGCTACACAATATTGGACCCGAAATACCTTTTTATCTTTATTTCTGCTGTGCCTAGCACAAGCACGCACATCTGAGGATTTCATTACAGATTTGTTAAATTAATCTAGAGACTGAAGGGCTTTAAGAAACACTAAGGAACTACTGCCGGTGAGGAATTTTTAATCTTAAGACATCAGTGATTTTGCAAAGGGACAGGAGGGGCCTATTTTTGATTCAGAGCCCAAGCAGAATTTGCCAAAGCAAATTTAAAACATCCACCCATCCGCAAACACAGCATGTGAAACAGAAAACCATAACATCAAGAAGTCATTTTTATATATTAATGCAAATAAAAAAGGCAGCCGGTGGTTTGCCAGACATATTAGAAGTAAGCATATCCTTTTGCGAAAGACTATTAATTAGGGCTTGATCCTTAAAGACTGCACTTTTAGTAAGTGCATAATCAAAGGCTGGCTTCGTAATAAGAGCCCTAAAGGAAGAAAATGACGGATCATATTATGTGGGACAAGACCCATATGGGACATACTCAACAGTATACAGATAGGACCAGAATGGAAACTATTTCTCTGCTATACTAGATAATGGATGTCACTAGATTCTTAGCCAAGGGAATTGAGGATTATTTCTGAAACAACTAAGAATCCTTTAAAGTCTGTTATATGTAAGTACATAAGGGAAACATTTCTTCTTTCAAAGTCTGTTTATTTATCCCTGACAAATCATGTTATTATCTATATTAAGTCCCCAGTTAGAGATAGCAGAGTAGCGCAGGACTCCTGGCCATGGTGCAAATCTGGAAATAGCCTGCATTGAAGAATTGTAATGAAGCCTATTTCAGTCTTGAAAGGTAAAAGGTAGTATTAATTCAGATTTTTGCAAATAGTATTCTTTGAAAAAATAGACGTGGCTGATGCTCCCTGGTTTTGGGGTAAAGGAGGGAGGGTCACGGGAGAAGATGGAGTATAAGTTCCTTAGCTCAAAAAATGCTCCTGGAATTGATAAAGTGTGTTAGCTTATTAATGATGGAGAGTTGTTGTAGTAAAGAAACATCTTTAACTTTAATATAGCATTGCTCAAATTTAATCTAGGAACAGTTTTTTTTTCACAGAATAGTCAATAGTCCACAGAAAGATCTACTATTTCACAAGACAAGCTTTGGATGAGTACAATACTTTATGATAATTAGAGATGTGCAGTAAGGGCCTAGAATATAATCAGGCCCCCATAAACAGGAACTGTTTTCTTCCACCCCGAATTATAAATCTGTTCAAGACAGAGATTGATGGTTTAATAATCAATATTCAGGAACAAGGGTATAATTTGAAATATCTGGGATAGAATGACTTCCTGGGGAGTCTATCTTCAAGAGTTTGGTCAGGAAGAAATACTGCTGGGTTGCTTTGTTTGACTAATTGGAAGAGTGGGGAAGAATATGATGGCTCATAAAAAGGGAACAAGTCATAAGACATCTAATGTGATCTTGGGAATCACAACCTCCGTAAAAAGGCTTTAAAGGAGGAATTCTTCAAGCCCCAGATAAGAAAGGTGTGAAGGGGGCGCCTGGGAGGCTCAGTCAGTTAAGCGTCTGTCTTCGGCTCAGGTCATGATCCCAGGGTCCTGGCATGGAGCCCCACATTGGGCTTTTGCTCAGCGGGGAGCCTGCTTCTTCCTCTGCCCTTCCCCCTGCTCGTGCTCTCCCTCTCTCTCTCTCTCTTTCTCTCTCTCTCAAATAAGTAAAAAAAAATCTTAAAAAAAAAGAAAGAAAGAAAGGTGTAAACGTTAAGAATTACAGGTAGGAGATCACTGGAGAAATTAATTCCACTTTATAATATGTTGACAAACTGACCCTGTATCGCAATTTGCACCTGCTGTCTCAGCATGAAAACTAACAGCATCCACTTTTACTCTCAAAAGTGTTTCAATTTGGATATAAATCATATGAGGACCCCCTATCTATTGAACACCTGCCATGTGCCAGTTGAACTAAGCAGTAACAAAATTTAAAAAATAATAATAAGGCAGGTTGCTTGCATCAAAAAAGTGAACAATTTCATTATAGAGGCAAGAATAGCACGTCCAAAACAAGCTGAAAACATTAACAGGTTTTCAAGTTCAAGGTCAATGTGTAGAACAGCAAATAAATTGCAAAAAGAAAGCAGCAAGGAGAGTATAATGCTCTCAAGGTGTTGGGGCAGGTAGAGGACAGGCTGGAACCTGGAACCCAAACCTGAATCACTGCAGCCTGAATGAAAAAAGGGTGCGTACAGATCTAACGCACTGACTCCACACCTGTGACCTTCAGGCTGCCTTTCCTGCAGGAAGGGAACTAAGACTCCATTCCGTAGTGGAGAGTCAGTTTTTTTGTTGTTTTTTTTTTTTTAATAAAATTTTTTTATTATGTTATGTTAATCACCATACAGTACATCCCAAGTTTTTGATGTAAGGTTCCATGATTCATTACTTGCATATAACACCCAGTGCACCATGCAATACGTGCCCTCCTTAATACCCATCACCGGCCTATCCCGATCCCCCACCCTCCCCTCTGAAGCCCTCAGCTTGTTGGAGAGTCAGTTTTTTAAACCAGTTTCTTCAGATTAGAAGATCAGATACTGCTTCTACGGCAAATGCACCCCAAGTAAAAGCCAGGACTTTCCCTCATCTCTTTCAGACCACGAATACACCAAATTTGAAATTTTATTTATTTCCCCCAAGAACCTTTTACCTTCCAGCAAAGGGCAGGTTTTTGACATCTAGGAACCAACCTGTAGGACTGTTTTTGCTTTCAGAACCTTTTCCATGTCTAGGGGAGCCACTGGTTCTTGGTCTCTTCATTTTTCACTATTTCAGCAGTCCCTTGCTGAGTGTAAGCTCCTAAATTCAGTTTGCTCCCCATGGTCTTAGGGGCGGAACTATGCCATTTTTCTAAAAAGTAGTAATTCATTCAAACAGGTCTTACTTCTAAGTTGAGCCACAGAAGAACACAGCCATGTGCTATAAAAGCACATTTAACATTCTGTGAAATTTGGTGGCCTAGGAAGAAGACACATGCGGAGCATGGCACAGAACTCTGTAGTTGGTTTTCACAAGGAAAGAAGATGAATAACGAAATGTAATCATCCCCTCTGTGAGCGGCAGACCTAATGAAGAAGAGAGCCCTTTCATGTGGGTGCTTCCTAATGCTTTTCACTGACTTCACACAGCAACTTCAAAGACTTCCTCTGCCAAGAGTAATTCTCCAATTTGAAGAGCAGCACACAGTCTTTTCATAGATCCACAGTCCCCTTCAGACCTCGGGCCATCTGGATGTGGTCACTGGATAGCACTTCATTTCTAGTACCGGAAACAAGATCCTGATTCAGCCAACAAGGGAGGAAGGGGAATATTTTCAGTTAAAGACTTCCTGAAGAGCTATGTCCTTGGTGTTAGCATGCTACTCACAGATCTAAGAGCCCAAGTTAGCACAACTTGAAATTAAAAGACAGCCTTGATTCTTGGATCACTAAAATAGAATCCTAGCATGTGGGACAATCCTTGTATGAGCAAATCAATCCTAATGCTATATAAGACAGAATAAACTAATAACATGAACAAAATACTGAGTTGTGCAACCTTAATTTAGGCCCTCAATGGTAGGTACTATTGTGTAACAAACCACTTGATTCCTCAAACAGTCAATGACTGGCTGTGAAACAAAATATAATTCATGGCATCTTATTCAAAGGCAGTAGACATTTCTTCAACATAGGCTCCCAAATGGTTCTAACGTGCAATCTTTTACATAGAGATTTTGATCATTTTAGTACATCACGCTAAAAGATATGAAAAGTGTGTAGAGGCTCTTAACCATTATGAATTGATTTTTCTAGGATTTCATGTTTTATTTTTAATTATCCAATGCACCTTCACATCAATATTCTAGGAACGATTGCTAAACTCCTACCACCGTTTCTTTGAGGTGGAACTGATTGGAAACCAGCAAGAATCAACTATGCACAGAACCTTTCCCCAATAGATTGTTTTAATTAATTCTAATTTTTGATCAAAGTATTACATCTGAAGCATCTTCTCTTCTGGTATTGAAATGCCATAATGATTAGCCTTGAGAAAAACTTGTCATTATTTCTTGTGCTGGGAATTTAGTGGACTTTTCCAACCTGGAGTCACAGTGTTTCAATTCTGGGAAATTTTCTAGAATAATATCTAATTGAAAATTTCTTCATTTCTGTTTATTCTCTTCTTTTGGGACTTACGTTAGCAGGATGTTAAACCTTCAGAAATAATGTTATCTTTCTTTTCTTATTCTCTTATCCTTTCCTTCCTATTATCTATCTCTTTGTCTTTTTATTTTTCTAGGGATTCTCTTAACTTTATCTGCTGACTTTTCTTTTGAATTTGTTTTTATTCAGCTATCTTAGTTTTAATTTCTTGGAATTCTTCCATATTCTGATTGTACTGTTTTATTGTATCCTGTTCTTGATTAATGGATGTCATGCTCTTATTACCTCTCTAAGGATAATGACTTTAGTTCCTTTGATGTTTTCTTCTGTCTCTGGGTCGTCTCTGCTTCCTCCAATGATTTCGTTTTTTCTGTTGATTTGTTTTGATGTCTAGTGCTCCTTAACTATCAGGGTCAGCCAACTATGACCCTAGAGCTAAATGCAGCCCACAGCCTATTTTTGTAAACAACCTGATTTCACTTTCTCTAAAGACTAAATCCCTAGTCTCCTGTGGGATGAAGAGGGTTAGTAACCTAATTAGCCAGTATGGGGGAGAAGACAAAGTCAGTCTAACTGCTTCCTTTACAGACTTTTAAATAATCCCTATCTTGGGGCCCCTTTAATACCACTTATGCCTACATTATGAATTACTTGATAGTTCAATTACTGAGTTTTTCCAGGGTTCTTCAGGGCAAATTAATTTGCTTGTCCAAAGGGAAATTGCTATCCCTTCTAGGGATAAAACATTCACCCAACACACAAGGTCACCTTCTTGGTCTTTGAAGAGCCTGAGGAAATGTCACCTATACAACAAACAGCTGGCTTATGTGCTAAAATTACTATCTTGAGAAACCCAACTCAGGATCAATATATTCTGTGATACAAAGATTTCCTAGAGGCATAGCTGTTTACTGCAGAGAGAACCTCATAAAGATGAGAAGGGGTAAAGAAATAAAAACGGAAACATAACCAGAATGAAACCATCTGGTAGGGATATTGCCAAATACAATCTAGAGTGTAATTGAACATCTGCTTAATGACCTTTGAGAGCTCCAGGGAATGGTTTTTAGCCACTGAACCAAGGATGTCACTAACCACATTTCAAGTAGCCCACAGTATGTCCAGAAGAATGATTTTCAAGTTTAGCAGAGACCTCTTAAGAGACCTCACACCAAATCAGACTGATATTAGAGAGGGTATAGTAATGGAAATCTTTGAAAATAGATAGAATACCTAATGCAATTTTGCAAAGACTGATTTGCTCTTAACAAATCCCATGTTCTACTCTGAAAACTACTCTGAGCTCAGAAATGCTGGCTTCACAGCATGTAAAGCATTTTGCCCTAATTTTAGTTCCAACTAGCCATGAGACAGAGAAAAGAAAGTGAGAGAAGAGGGAGACAGAATAATAAAATATAATAAAAATGACTCCCATGAATAAAACAACCACTGACCTCTATTCAAAGACAACCAATTTGTTTGATTTTCTAAGGACATAATAGAAGAATAAGATGAAGCCCTTGCTCACATGAAGCCTAGTATAAAGACATAAGATGTGTATGTCAGAAATATGGGATCACAGAGGAGAGAAATTATTTCCAGCTAAAAAGACCAGAGACGGCTTTTATGGGGGTATGATTTGAACTGGCTTTTAAAGGACGGATTAGATTTTGAAACAGACTGTAATAAAAATAAGGACCAGAAATTCGGATTCAAAGAAAAGCAATGCTTCTCACAGGTCAAGAGATATTCCAATTTTGAGACACCTGGCTGGCTCAGTCAGTACAGCCTGCGACTCTTGATCTCAGGGTCATGAATTTGAGCCCCATGTTGAGGGTAGAGTTTACTTAAAAGAGAGAGAGAGAGAAAGACATTCCAATTTTGAGGCTCTCAGTGTAATAAAAAGTAAAGAAATGAAAAAATATAAGGTTTCCAAATATATATATATATTTCCATATATATATATATATGTAGATATATGACTATATATCTCCATATACATAACTATATATATATGTATATATATATCTCCATACATAAAACTATATATATATAGTTATAAAATATAGCATATTTTAAATATTCAGTCTTGTGTATGTGTCTCTGTTTCCTTTTGAGGCAATATTAAAAAGCATAAATTTAAGACTCTTTTTCAATGAAACCCCAAACAAATGGTCTTTTGGTGTCTCTCTATCATTCAGCCCAAACAGACTCTGGGATATAAAAACCAAGGGAGACAAAATTACAAAGCTTGTTCAGGAAGAAATAAATATGATCTTGATGACAGAAATATACAAGACAGGTTAGGTGGGTTTTTCCTTTTTCCTTCTCTATCTTTAAGAAATGTTTAAGGAAGTTCTTTCAGAATAAAGGAGGCACACAAAATGTAATTTTTTTAATGGCTTAAAAGCTTTTATCTATGACCTTCATATATCAGCTGCAGTAATAATTTGCCTTCCTCGTAAACTATCACAGATTTTCTCCCACCTCGATTCTGATTCTCCAGCAAAAGGAAGTATTATTAAAGCACAATGTGACTTTGCTTGGAACGGCAGCAGATTTTCACGTCATAAACACCAGATGATCTCTTTACCAAGAGTCAGAAGGAAATTGTGCTCTGAGGGAACAAGCTCATCTTCAACAACAAAAGCATCCAGTAAAAATCACTGTAGATGCCGACGCTCACGAGCTCATAAAGTCACTATTTTATGTTTTGCGAATCCCTTTTGTTTTGCCAACTGTATTTCACACAAAATTCACTCACTCCCCCGGCTTTTTCCCTATGAATATGTTCTTAGGATTAATCATAACATTTTAGATGATGTTGGTGAACAAATCAGAGTTTATCAGACAGAGAAGTTAGCAAATCTATATTTATTTCTCTAGACCTTAGAAGACAATGGGTTGGAAAACTCTAGGCAAGATACTGGAAGTGGGGAAGGGCCAGAAGTCACAAGAAAAAGGCTTTGAAATATATTGGCTCAAGGTTTTTTAGGATAAAAACTAACAAAAATTGAGAGCTATGAGTTCCACCTGAAAGTAACCAGAGTGTCATTTGAAAGTACAGGTGTCGAAGTTATAGTTTTGTTAGCTTAATTCTTTAAGTAATACTTTCTTATGTCAAATGGAGTTGCTATATATTAGCTTATAGAGGACGCATACTTAGTGGTCTTTTTTTCACAATACGGTTTTTCTCCATTGATGAGTGAACGTAGGAAGACTGGTACTAGCGTTATTTCTGATGATTCCTAATAAAGGTAAGTATTTTTTAATAAATAGAACTTAAATTACATACATGCTATACATTAGTCTCCTTTTGGGAACTTCCCTGTTAGGTCTATCTCTATTAGAAAGAAAGATTTATTCACTCTCCTTCGTCGGTATGTCCTAAGAAATCCATCATAGCAGAAGTGGCACCCGATAGGTTACGGAGGAAGATACAGATGGCTCAGAGGATAACTGAGTTGTCACAATCTACTCCATTCATAATTGTGATATATTAACGGCAAAAAGGTCCCCAATCATTTACCTCCTCCCTGTATCCATATCCCTTGGATTGTGACTCTCGGCTCTTCCCATAATGAGGCAAAGTCTCTCCCCCGTTCCTTGAATCTCTGCTAGCATTGTGACTTGGTCTGGCTGATAGGATGTGGTGGAAGCAATGCTGTGCCAATTCGAAGCCGTGGTCTCGAGAGGCACTGCACATTTCCACTCGCAATTAGAATCCTGCCGCTGCCATGGTAACAAGCCAGAGCTAGCAGGAGTGCTATGAGACATTTAGGGCAAGTGTAACTACTGCTGGATTGAAAATAAAACAAAAATACCCGCAGGACTGATCAAACTTGGGCTTGAGGAAATAAAGGCAAGAATTAAGGTAAAATGAAGAGAATGTAACATTTATATCTTTTGCAGTTACAAATCATCTTCTCAGATATTTTTATTTTGAGAGAATTTATACAAAGGGGATTACTATTTGCAACAATTGTTTTATGTAAATCAACTTAGTAGACTTTGTGAATATTGTAGTTTTATAGGTTGTTTTCCCCTTATATATATATCAAATATTATCTTTTAAAATCAACTGTCTGAGAGAATGATTAAAAGAAGGGAGAAGGAAAAAGAAAAAAAAAAGAGCTTCCTAAAATAACCTCTCTTGACAAGTGAGGATATGCTTCTCTAGAAACAGATTTATTGACAACATAATCTTGTTGAATTTGTTTGCTGCAAACTTCAGTGAAATATATCTCAGCAGTGGGTTGCTCTGTCTGAAGTTAGGTACTTCCGGTTGGGGAGAGCCCTCAACCCCTTGTGAGCCAACTGTAGTTTGCTGTTTCTGACACTGTTAATGAAACTCCAGCACCAGACCAGATGTTCTTGAAGATTTAGCAAAGATTACTGATACATGAAGCCTTTTTTGAAAACAAAGAACCAAGAAAACACATTGTCACAATTTGCAGCAACTTTTAAAACATTAACAGTTTGAAAAAGTGAAAAGTGAGAAGAGAGTGGGATTTTGAAGTGTCTTTTGACTACAAAACTATAGTCAAATTTGGTTATAACTGATTTGGGGCATGTGGACACAAGATTAATACTTCTCTCCTATAGATTTTCCCTAAGACAGGGAGAAAAAAAAAATCACCCAACATCACAACATAAACATCTTTGTGGAGATTCGAAATGAGCTCTGATCTTGGATCCACACGGTCGCACTTGGCCATGTGACCACTTTTAAGTTCCTTCTCAATACCCCGGAGGTAATAAAAGTGCTCTTTCAATAACAACTTCCTGCATTCGACAAGTATTCTATCAGCTGTGGTTCAAAATAATGCAGAAAAGTAGATGTCATTGTCATCCCTGTTTTAGAGATGAGGAAACCAAGAGGAGAATAAGTAATTTGCTGAAAGCCCCAGGAAAGGAAAACCAGGATTCAAATTCAGGCCATATGGCTTCAGAGTCCATACTTGTAGCCCTATTTTGTATTTGAAAAAAAGTATAATGTACCCTAGAGATCGTATGTGATGTATAATATTGAAGTATACTTCACAGTATTGCAAAATATGGGGTCTTACCAGTTAAAAATATAAGTCTTACAAGTTAAAATTGTATTTCATCATAATTACATTAAAACTATGCTTAGCACAATTTCCCCCTTCTCTACTTCTGATAATACTTTTTCCAGCAGACTGGTGAGTAGGGCAGTAGAGGGGCATCCAGATCTGAGAGCCCTAATTTTCCCTCTCCCTATGTACCTCCTTGTTCCATGAATTTAGGAAATCTGGCATCTGGCATCCAAGTAAAAGAATCGAGCTTCTCGCTTCAGATTGGTTATCCCTTACCGAAATGGGCGTGATACTGCTCCTTCCTGTGGCTCGGTTAGATTCAGCTCAATACAGAGGGTAGGTCCTGGTTACTGCAGGTCTGAGGAGCAAGGAGGAATCCTCCAAGAGCTGAGGAAGACCCTCAGACTCAGTCCACCTTGTATATGACCTGGGAGCAGGAAGGAAGCAGTGCGGTAGTTCATCACCCCAACTTTGGTGAGGGGTAACCAGTAGAAAACATAATCTCTTTGATTCTGCAACCTGAAGACCAGAAGCCAGACTAGAGAGTACATAAGCAGATTGTCACCCTTTCCAGAATAACCTGAAGATATATCACCTCGGGTTGTCCAAGTGAGCTCAATCTAATCATATGAGCTTTTAAAAGTGGAAAATCTTTCCCAACCAGGACAGAGAAAGGGAAAAATGAGGAGAGATTCAAAGCAAGAGAGGCATTCAATCCACTGTTGCTGGCTTTGAAGATGGAGGAAGGGAACTGTGAGGAACGCGGAAGGTTGGAGCAACCCGCAGATGACAGCCAACAAGAAAATAGGCTCTCAGTCTTACTACTAAAAGATACTGAACAAGGAAATGAATTCTCCCCTGGAGCCTCCAGAGAGGAACACAGCCTGACTAATAATACCTTGCTTTTAGGGGCAGCTGGGTGCCTCAGTCAGTTAAGCAACTGCCTTCAGCTCAGGTCATGATCCCAGGGTCCTGGGATGGAGCCCCGCATCAGGCTCCCTGCTTGGCAGGAACTTTGCCTCCATCTCTGCTTCTCTCCCCGGCTCATGCTCTCTCTCTCATTCTCTCTCTTTCTCTCTCCAAAAAACCAGAAAACAGAACAAAAAAACCTTGATTTTAATGTAGTGAGACCTGTGTCAGACATCTAAACTTCCTAACTGTAAGATAACGAATTTGTATTGTTCAAGCTGCTAATTTTGTGGTAATTTGTTATGGTAGCAATAGAAAACTAATACAGAAGGGATCTTAGAGATGTTTTAGCTTAGTCCCTAATTTTAATCAGTAAGAAAACTGTGTCCTAGCTATGCTGTAGAATGTTCTTCCGAACCTGTTCATCTGATTAATACCTACTCTGCTTTTCAAGATTCAACTTGGACACCTTTTCTTCCAGATGTTTTCCCTGGCCCTCCAGGACTTGGTTAGATGTTCCTACTCTATGGTGTCATAGCACTCCATGCATAATTTAGCACAGTGCCTACTTCCCAGAATTCCCACTAAATGTTTAAGAACTAGGACTTCATCTTACTCAACATGGTATCTCCTAAATATAACATATTCCCAGCAGTTATAACTCAAAAAAAAAAAAAATGAATGAAAAAAATGAAAGAATTTATGTCTCCTGATTACCAATCCCAGACTCTTTCCCCCATGCTTCCAGAGTATTCTACTAAAACTGGCAGAAGTATGGCAAACAAATTTGTAACCTTGAAGTGGCAATATGGCTTTAGAATCATATGAACTAGGTTCACATCCTGGCTCTACCATCTACTAGATGGCCTAGGCACGTTTCTTTAAAGGTTAGTTTCCAGGGCACCTGGGCGGCCCAGTCGTTAGGCGTCTGCCTTCAGCTCAGGGCCTGATCCCAGGGTTCTGGGATCGAGCCCCACATCAGGCTCCATGCTCTTCTGGGAGCCTGCTTCTTCCTCTCCCACTCCCCCTGCTTGTGTTCCCTCTCTCATTGGCTGTCCCTCTCTCTGTCAAATAAATAAAGAAAATCTTTTTTAAAAAATAAAAATAAAAATAAAAAAATAAACGAAGGCTAGTTTCCCTTAGTGTTAGTTCCTCATTTATAAAACAAAGGTATTAATAGCATCTGCTCAAATAATTGTATGAGAATTCATTGACATGATGCTTGTAAAAAGCTTAGCCAAGTACCTGGCATATAGGAAGAGCAAAATAAAAATTGGCCATTATTACTAGGTATCTGTGATGGTTAATTTTATGGGTTAATTTGGCTGGGCCACACTGCCCACATATATGATCAGACATTATTCTGGATGTTTCTGTCAGGGAATTTTAGATGAGATTAACATTGAAATTGGTATACTTTGAAGAAGATTGTTCTCCACAACACAGGTGGGCCTCATCCAATCAGCTGAAGGCCTGAACAGAACAAAAGACTGAACTTTTCCAAAAATAAAGAATTCCTTAGCACATGGTCTTCAGACTTGAACAGCAACATTGGCTTTCCTGTGTTTCCAGTCTGGCAATACACACACTCACACACACACATACACACACACATCTTATTGGTCTGTTTCTCTGGAGAACCCTGACTAAAAGAATATCAAACCTGCAAATATGATATTAAATTGTACATAATAATTATGTACAATTTGTAAGCATAAAAATATGAAGATAAGTAAGATTCCCATTATCTATTGTAAGTAAATGTTTCCTTCGTTTCAATATCAGATGGGACTCTTTCTGTTCAGAGCAGCAGTAACTAGTAAACAAAAGAGAAAGTGGCTTAACCAAAAACAAACAAGCAAACAAAAACAAAAGGAAAGAAAAAGAAGGGTGAATGGATACCAGGCAGTGAAAAACAAGAGCTGGTCACTCTAACTGCTTAACAAAATCACCCTTATATAATTTTGGTTATTCTGCCTTTTACAAAGGCTATTAGATTTTTAAGAACCAAAACCAGAGGATACCTGGCACTCAATATTTTTTTATTTTTTATTTGTTTATTGCTGTAAACACATCCAACATGGAAAATTTTTAACAGTAAACTTTCTTTCTTGGCTCCTTTAAAACAAGAACAACTTCAAACCTTTCCGTGTTACAATGAACATTATGGCTATCTGGTGATGATTAAACTTATAATCTTGCTTTATATTTTCCAAATACTGTTATCATTTGTATTAGCTACCACATATGGGCCAGCCAGATCTTCTGACATTTCTTTCTGCAATATTCAATTAAAAACAAACAAACAAACAAACAAACAAAGAATTCCCCCACACCAGCTGGTGGAAGCAGCTTGTGGCTAAGCTAAAATGAAAACTTCTTCCCCTCCTCACACCAGCCAGAATAACCAGTCTGCTTGTTAATAACAACAGTGCTCTAAGTCTGAACTGCAACAGGAGTTGAATCCACAGTTTTTATTTGCCATGACTCCAGTATTCAAAACACTGTCTATATAATTAGAGAAAGAACTTGAAGACATACACACAGAAATTTTACAGTGGTTACCCCTAAGCCAGAGGCACAGCTAACGATGACTGAACACCTACTGCATGTCCTTTACATTTATTATGGCACTGAATTCTCATAACAACTCCATGAAGCAAACATTGTTATTATCCCCATCTTACCTATAAGGGCAGACACTGATGCTTAGAGCATTTAAATAAGTCACTCAAAACAAGGTCAAGTAGCTGGTAAACACGTGGGAGCTGGGTTTGGAACTCAGTCTGATTTCCACTTTTCTATAATGGAAGCCTATTTTTAAGAAACTGCTTTTCTGGGGTGCCTGGTGTGGCTCAGTCGGTTAAGCATCTGCCTTCGGGTCAGGTCATGATCTCAGGGTCCTAGGATTGAGCCCCGCATTGGGCTCCCTGCTCAGCAGGGAGTCTGCTTCTCCCTTTCCCTCAGCCCTCTTCCCCGCTTGTGTTCTCTCTCATTCTCGCTGTCTCTCAAATAAATAAAATCTTTAAAATAAATACATACACACATAACTGCTTTTCCGGAATCAGGGAGCAAGAGTTTCCTATCCCCTTGAAGGTCCTTCTAGCAGGACAAGATTGAATTGACATAAGACATTAACAGGAGAAAATAAAATTTAATTTTGTACTTACAGGGTACTTACACAGACATGGAAATTCCAAAAACAGTTTTGCAAAATGCCATATATATGTCTTCCAAATTGGGGTGAAGGAGTAGGAGTCTGGGACTTTATTTATTTGACAGAGAGAGAGAGAGCACAAGCAGGGAGAGTGTCTGAGAGAGAGGGAGAAGCCGACTCCCCGCTGAGCAGTGAGCCCAAAATGGGACTTGATCCCAGGACCCTGGGATCATGACCTGAGCCAAAGGCAGATGCTTAACCGACTGAGCCGCCCAGGTGCCCCAAGTGTGGGACTTTAAAGGGAAAAAATGCAATTCACAGGAAGATGAAAAAGAGTAAATGTTTGGTACACAAATGTTTGCTGGACGAAAAAAGAAACAATGGGATGTAGAGGACTTTGATCAACAGGCCTTGCTAGGTTCCTCCCTGTGTGCCACTCCTAGTTCATTGTATAATGTAGTTATCTACGGTGGTAACTCTCTTCCTGGAGCAGGTCCTCCATCTAAATTCTTTTCAGGCAGGTAAGGGGGTGGGAGGCTTGGTAAAAAGGTTTCCTGACGCCGCTGGGTTTTGACTGCTTTTTAACTAAAAAATAATCCTCATGCCAAAGTGGCCCATCTTGAGGCGGCCTGCCCTTGGCCCCTATAGCTGTAACTCCCTAAACTCTATAGAACAAAATCATTTTTCCAAAAAAGAAAAAAATATTGTGGAAGGAATGGAGGAAGGGAAAAAATTCATCATATTCCAATAATCACATTATAGCCACAGTAAGTTTTTTAGACTGGCTTGGAGGTTATCAGATCAACATGGACAAGGCATGACTTAATACTTGCAGTGGATACTCTAGTACCCATTGGATAACCTGTACCCTCAGAGCACGCATCCACCCTTCTCCAAAGAATTGCCCTGTGCTGGCTGGAGCCACTTAATCAGGGAGGTTACACCACCAGCTTCCCTGCCCCTCTCCAACCCCAGTCCATAACTAATGACTGAATAAAACAGGACTATAAAAGGTAAGTCCCTGGTCCCATTCCTGTAGGGCATTTATTTCAGAGACCACTTCTTGAAAAGCAGGCCAAGGCTAGACTTTGCTGGATGCTCTTACTCAAAATAAAATAAGCTGTATGGATAAAATACATGTCCATCTTAGAAAATTGCCACCCTATTCTCTTTGCCCACTAGAACTGAGGGTTTTCCTTATGAGAACTTGATCACAAAACAACAACACTTGCAATTTCAAGAGAGTGGTTTGCTAGTCAGCTTAAACAGTCTCTCTACTGGACTAAAATGACACACTGGAACAATGAAATGAGTTCAGAAAACCAGAGTTGCAGCCCTGGCTCTGCTGTGTAATAAGGATCAGTCACAAAACCACTCGGAATTTTCCTTCCTTTCTCTGTAGAAAATGGACTATACTTGTGTCTTCTAATTTAGCAGGTAGGTATAACAAGTGAGCTAGTAAATGAAAACAAAAACACACAGAAAAGTCAGGCCTGAACTTTTTCCTAATTGAAGAAATTGAGATATAAAGTATAATAAAAATAGTAATGAAACGAGAAATCTCTAATCCCTAGCACTAGGCCATGTGTGTTCGGTCAGAGGCATTTTACTCAAAAGATTGGGAATGTTTGCAGTTGCTGACAGTTCTCATTGGAATAAGATTAAATTGATTTTGTGAGCAATAAGTCAACATTGAACCAAATGTGGATATTAAAAAAAAAAGACATACAGCAATCCTTTCTTCAACTAATCTTTAATTTCTACCCCAAAGCAATTATACTTTTCATTGCACTTATTTTTTTCTAAGTTTGCATTTGTACGATGAAGCAAATGGCACCAGGATTTCTTTTACTGTGGAGGTGGAAACTTTCTTTTTTTTCTTATTTATTTATCTTTGGATAATTTCTAAGAGAAGATTCCTTATTTTGAATAATACTACTTTTATCACTAGATGACTTTTGGCTTAATCATTTTCTCTCTCTCTCTTTTTTTTTTTTTTTGCTATTGGCCTTATGGTTTTCTTATGGAGCATTTGCATTCTCTTTTGTGTTTCTGTAAAATGCATTGCAAGCTTTCTTTCCTCTGCCCTGAAATTTTCTTTAGGTCCACCTGAGTAATTAGGTGATTGTATTATTTTCACTTTACAGAATTACCGAGTATTAGATTTCCATCTTTGTGAAAATAAGTTTGTAGTTCCCAAGTGTTTCTTGGCTTCTCCATGGAATTCAGGCCATTTAAGGCTACTCTGTGGTTAAAAAGGATGTCTTAATTTTTAAATAATATTCCAGATTTCATTGTTACTTTCTGTTTACCCCTCACATCTCAGAACTAGTAGGCTTTGGCACAAAATTCCAAAATAATGGATGGCCTTACCAGCCTTACCAATGACAGAATTCACTAAAAAACTAAGAAAACATACAAGAGAACTGAGTGGAAGAGTAAGAGCCATTTCCCTTATTATGTAATACAAAGCAGCCAGAAGTCGGCTATGAATAAGTTCTAGATACAAATACATGACTAAACTGAGCCACAAGCAAAAGAAATGAGCGTGTTCTACTTTACCATGCCTGTAATGTGTTCCCCTACATGTTATCTAGCTGAATATAATAAACACGATGCTATGTGGCTACTTAAGATAGTACCCAGTGGCCATGGTATAAGATACTGATTTCACTCCGAATTTCAACAGTGAATGTGGCAAACACGAGGTTAGAATGGAATTTTGAGTAAAATGCCCCATAAAGCAATTCAGTGAACATTAGTGTTCTGGAAGCCTGACTTCATTTAACCCCACCAGAACGTGTCTAATTATTTCCCTTCTACAAAGCCAGATGTATTATGAAGGTGGCGGGAGGTGGAGGGTGCATTGTTTAAACACTAAACCATTGTCTCAGTGCAAACTATGTTAATGGAGAGAGACGTGTTTGCAGATAACCAAAAGTTGTGGATAAACCTCGTAAACCATAATAAACGGTTTAATAAATGACGGTGCCTCCGCAGGCAGTAAGGAACAGTGCCTGAAACATGGCTGTGATGGTTAATTTTATGTGTCAGCTTGGATAGGCTTCTGGTGCCCAGCTGTTTGATCAAATACCAGTTCAGATGTCACTGGGAAGATAATTTTTAGATGTGATTAGCATTAAATCAGTAGACTTTGAGTAAAGGAGACCAGGCTCCATAATGTGGGTGTCCTTCATCCACTCACTTGAAGGCAAAGCAATTCTGCTTTAAGCCTGCGACACAGAAACCCTGAGATTCCAGCTTGCTGGCCTGCTTTGCAGATTTTTGAACTCAAGACAGCAACAACTCTTTTAAGTGAGTCTCCAGCCTGCCCCATATATTTCAGACAGGCCAGCCCCACTGTCACGTTAGCCAATTACTTAAAATTAATCTCTTTCTCTCTTTACACACACAAACAGTGTTTCTCTCTGTTCTGTTCCTCCGGAGAACCCTTACTAATACAAGGGTGGTTACTGCTCACTAGAAGCTCTGACAGACTGAATAGACAAATGGACAGTCGATAGACCATATATAAAAATAGAATTTTGACCTACAATCTGCAGCAACCTCCCCAGAAAACCAAACCCTTTACCTAGAAACAACAACCGAGGAAGCCAGCCTGCTTTAAGTCAGACCTGCAGGAAACCTGATTGCTATCTCTACTGACAATTCAGGAAGCTAAACATTAACTTCTGGAACAATTGGCACCAAAGGGCCAGCACTTGATTAATAACTGACAGCTTCCCTAATTTTTGTCTGTTTTCAACTGAGGACCAACCCTACAAAGCCAAATATATACCCCTAACCAATTGCAGCAGGTGTCCTACTTCAAATCAGGCTGCCTACAGCTTCCCCATGCCAGCAGCCTCTCAGGGCATACCTGAAAACTTCCCTTATTTATTTATTTATTTATTTATTTATTTATTTATTTATTTAAGATTTCATTCATTTATTTTTGCAAGAGAGAAAGAGAGAGAGAGAGAGAGAGAGAGAGACCAAGCAGGAGCAGAGAGAAGGTGCAGAGGGAGAAGCAGACTCCCCGCTGAGCAAGGAGCCCAGTGCGGTACTCAATCCCAGGACCCTGGGATCATGACCCAAACCCGAGGCAGATGCTTAACCGACTGAGCCACCCACGCACCCCAAACCTTCCCTTTTCTACACTACAAAACTTGTCCACTCCTCTATCAGCCTTAATTTTTCAGTTTTTTTTAAACATTTCTGACAGTGATTAAACATTATCCATTTAAAAGTCCTCTGACAGTTTTATATACGGAAATTTTAGTTTCTCATCCACGTCAACACATATTAAAATTTCTACAATTCTTTATGCTCTGCTTCCCTTTGAGTCTCTGTCAAAACACAAGATGACAGTAGCTGACTCCCTTGTAAGCGTGGAATAAATAGTCCTTGCTTTTTTGATTTGCTTGGTCTTCGTTATTTCCATGGCACTACAGTGTAGCCTCAAAATGCTGCTGCCCAGAGCCAGAATTTCCAGACTCTGTCACGTAACTCAAAATATGAACAATACGTAAGACATAGCCTTATGTATTCGCCTCCTATCTTGCATTCAGTGATACGCTTTTTTAAGGCGAAACAAATGGCAACAGCAAATGACTAAAAGCCTTTAATATAAAAACAATTTAAAAAACCTATTTGACATATGACTTATTAACAAACACTTGCTGACTATGTACTTTACTCTAAAATACGCTATTTTAAGCATTTCTCTCTTTAGGCTCATTAAGTTGACTGTTACAGGTAAAAATATAAAAAGTAGTATGTCCCTCTATAAAAGTGGCTTTTGACCTCCATGACAGAATCTATAATCTGCAAACACTAAGATTTGGACATGATAGTTATACAGTTGAACTTACAAAAATTACTGCAAGTGGCTGAGACCTCTGAGAGTTGAGTATTAAAAGGGCCCAGGAAAACAAGTCAATGCCTCATAATATAGGAATATCACAATGGGATACATTTGGCAATTAGATTTATTTATTTTTTTTTTAAATAGTAAGTACAACCTTTTATCAGCAGAATTTCACAGTAGGCTTTTCAAGTATTTGATTTTTGGCTTATGATAATTATGTGTAAACCATTGCTTTGAGTGCTGTTTTCGACAACATGCAAGAATCACACTTGATTTAAGAACATTCATTTAATAATTTAAATTCTTCAGAAAAACATAAAAAAATGAATTATTATATTGTAAACATGATCAATATAAATCGTAAGCTATGAAAAAAGGTCACAATCCCCAAAAGCAGCACAAATCCCACCTCCTTCAGAGGCAAATGTATACTAAAATTAACAAAAAGATATTAACAGAATTGACCTGTCAGTTACAATAAGGGAAAGAGGAAACAGTTTTTAATAAGGAGGATCCCTGGAAGGTTACAACTCTGACAAGTAATGAGGTGCCTTAAAATTTTCACTTGAAAATTCTGCAAAGGCTCATTCATGGTCCGTTCAATTACACAGAGTTGATCTTCTCAGGAAGCAACTTCTACCAGCAGTTCTGGAATGCTAGTTACGACCTGCATTTGGAGGGTGCTGCATCAAAAGTGCACAAGAAAAATAGGTTATTAAAACTGCAGGCAAAGACTTCACTTCTTCCAAGGACTCTTTTCTGAATACTACCAGTTTTTTAAATCTGCACTTCAGCTGAGTTCCTTGCAGATTTATATATCCTGTCTATTATAAGAAGAGAAGAAGAAACCTTCAGAATTCAGGGAGGCCGAACAGTGACCACCGGGGCGCCAGGGTGGCTCAGTCGGCTGAGTGTCTGACTTTTGATTTAGGTTCAGCTCATGATCTCAGGGTCATGGGATCAAGCCCCATGTCAGGCTCTGCGGTTGGTAGGGAGTCTGCATGAGATTCTTTCTCTCCATCTGCCTCTGCCCCTTCCCTCCGCACTCTCTCTCTCAAATAAATAAATGATCTTTAAAAAAAATAAGAGAGCGGCCACCCCCCCAAGATTAAACACACAAACACACCAAATAATTAAACTTACTGCTGCCTTCAAAGCTTGATCTAGATCTTCGAGTAGGTCTTTTTTATCCTCTAAGCCCACAGACAGTCGAATCAGTGTGTCACTAATTCCAAGGACATCTCGGTCACTCTTAGGCACTGATGCATGAGTCATGATGGCCCTGAAAGAAAGAATGAGCAAATTTTTGATCAACATATTGTATCTGTCTTATAAGTTGCAATTATCTTCAGTTTTTTTTCTATTCTAAATACCAAATTCTTCATATGCCTATAATTTTTCACAGGCAAAAAAATAAGGAACTGTGAAAATGATCTTTTCTAGTCACTATTGTAAGTGAAAACTAAGATCTTTTATCCTTTTTTATATCATCAATAAACTCAATCCAAACACTGAAGGTGCCAATCAAGCACTCCCACGCAGGAGGGAAAAAGATAGCCTCCAGCTGTGGATTTTAACATCTGCCTGAATGAAGCCTTGGCCAGAAGTCATATACCCCATGACCACCCAGCTGAACTTAAAAAAGACTTGTTGGACCAAGAGCCAGCCAGAATTAATTCCCTCCCGGTCAATGGCACCTTGTGAGGCAGATCAGGGAAAGACAACCCAGGACCAACACCAGTGGCAACCAGTGAGCATTAGGAATTTCAGCACATAATCCATGAATGGAGGTAGAGGCCTGGAAGGATTTTCAAAACCAGCCAGTAACTCATCATCATCATTAACGTGTATAAAGGTAAAGCACCTACTGTGGGTCAAGTACCACAGTAAGAATTGGGAAACCAAGAAAAACGAGGTATTTTTCTTGACCCTACCTAACAAAGCAGAAGCCAAACACTGTGACAATTCACAGAACCGAATAGTCTACAGCACATGCCAAACAAGAGTGGACAGCAAGGACCGCCAGAGTTGAGAGGAGGCAGAAAACTCTGGGCTGAGGCTGAGGCCGAGGCATCATGGAGGAGAGGCTAGTAGTCTTAGTGAACCCTGCCACCAACACTCATCCTTTCCGGGCACACTACCCGAAGATCAACGCCTAAGTTGCTCCGTCCTATCTCACTTCAGATCCAGGGACAGAAAATCTCAGATGCGGTCAACACAAATGAGTATCTTCTTTTATCACTCTACTGAAGTTGTACATGCAAACGTCCTTAAAATGTTCTGTCTTGGGTGCCTGGGTGGGTCAGTCAGTTGGGCATCTGTCTTCGGCTCAGGTCGTGGTCCCAGAGTCCCGGAATCGAGCTCCAGGTCAGGCTCTCTGCTCGGCAGAGAGGCTGCTTCTCCCTCTCTCTCTGCCCCTCGCCCCGCTCGAGTCTGCTTCTCCCTCTCCTCCTTAGCCCACGTGTGCTCTCTCTCAAATAAATTTTAAAAATCTTTTTAAAAAATTAAATAAATAAAAAACGTTCTCTCTTTTCAGGCTTTTAATTCCTCAAAAAAGAGTGTACACATAAAAATAAGAACTTAGGCCTCTGAGCCCAATAGACCTCCACATGAATCAGCTCCTTTACACACTGGCTGAGTAGGCTTGTAAAAGTTACCTGTCCTCACAATCAATTTCTTTATCTAAAATCATAACAATAGCTATCACTTATTATAGGTTTACCATGAGGCAGGTACTCTACTAGGTCATTTGTGTGCATTACTTCATTTTTTTTTAAATGAACAGAAGTTGGATGTAACTCCTATCCCAAGAGTTTATCACAGTCATTAATGGAACACATATAAAGCATTTGCAACCACCTGGAGTGTATCAGATGCCTAATAAAACAAAAATTCCTAATAATAATTAACATTTATTCGGCCCTTAGTATGAACCAAGGCATCGACTTAGGGATATTTTCCCCCCATGTTCCCCTAACAACCCTAAGAGCTGAGCGCAGGGTTATGCACATGTTACAGCCGAGGAAACAGACTGAGACAATGTAAGTCACTTTTCTGAGGTTGCGGAGTTAATGTGCCTGTCAGGCTGGAAGACTAATCGAGCACACATTGGCTCTGCCTCCTCCCGCCCCTATTGCAATGCTGCACCCGTTGCCGCAGCTGGGAGTCACAGAATGAGGGGTGACAGAACAGACAAGCCCTGACCTAATTCACTCGTCCAATAGCAGGCATCGGGGTGATGGCCTCGCTGGCTGGTACATCTGAGGGCCAAGCAACTTTAAACCAAATCCCTGAAGAAATTAGGAGGTGCCAATTTTTAAGAGAGCTTTAAAGTAATACACATTTCATGACTATGAAAAATAACCCAATTTCATATGCTGAGTGTGCCCTCTTGTGCATTCAGACTTACTAGCAGGCATCTTCTGAAAGACTCACAAAAACCTATTTGTGTTACCTTAGTTATTTGAATAATTATTTGGGTATCATACATTTTTTTTAAACTTTATGTGGAATTGCCTGACTCTTCCTTCCAAGAAGCCGCAAGCTACTGTGCGAGGACAGCAAATGTGCCTAAATTCTGGTAATCCCTGACACCCCTCAACATCGTGCTTCCAGAACATAGTTATTATGCAAATTAAAACACAGAAACATGCCAGGTGCGTTTAGTGCTCTTGAAAATTATTAGCTAATGATGTTTATTACCACTGCAATATTTACAAAACATGGGTAGAGTACCATCCAATAAAATCAGGATAGCTCTGGAATGCTTGGGGGATAGGTAATCAATAAATGGTAATTGTCATTTTAATTATTAATCCCATTTTATGGATGAAAAAACTAAAGCTCAGTGGTGAGTAACTGGTGGAGCAGGTGTCAAATCCAGATCCAGGCTGCTTTTACCTCCTCTCGTTATCTCTACGCAAACCCTCAGGAGAGAAGTTGCTAACATATTCCTATGTGACATTTGAGTAACCAGCAAAACTTTCTGAATCTTTGTTTCCTTATCTATAAAACAAGCTGTTGGAGCACCTGATCTCTGGCTGCATGTTCCTATATCCTATGGTGCTTTGATAAAATTAGATGAATTGATTGGATCGGGAATACCAAGTTAGATTTTGGGTTTATCTTGCAGAAAACATGAAGTCATTCAAGGTTTATCCACAGAACAGAAAATAAATGGGATTCGGTGGCATCTAGTAGGGTCCTCTTCTGACCATCAGGGGCATGGCAGTATTTCAACAGAGACACAGTCCCCACTTCCAAGGAGCCTTGAAATCAGCCCTTCTCATAAATGTCTCTGACCTCCCTCCCAGAGCAGAGTGGGATAGAACAAGCAGCTCTTGGTCAGAGGTCAGAGATCCTAAAATAACAGTCCACGGGAATGGCCTTCAGGCAGAACGGAAGGAAGCAAAACTGGGGAGGACACACAGAGCTCACTGAGATTTTGTTGGGGTCTCCATTCTACTGGGTTAAGAGTCCATTCTGATTAACTAGCATGATGCTATTCTTGTCAAATGTCTTGAATTACTCCTGATTTTACCATATTCCTTTTCAAACAACTGTTAAAGCTGACGTCAACGTTAAAACACTGAGAAAAACAGAAATATACTCACGGAAGTTCAGCAAGACTTTCGTATCCTCCCAAGCTCTCAGCCAGAGTAAATAACTATGGCAAAGAAAACATTCATTTAGATCTTTAATTAAAGTAAAAATAAAAAAATACAAAACTAAATGTTTTTAATAAAATGGCCCCGGACACGGGTTAAGAAATGGTGGTTATGAAGGAAAGTACAAGTTGGGCAAGAAACCCAGAGAAAAAATGAAAATAAAATCCGTAACACTGATGTCACCGATTAGACATATGATGTGCAAACTTTTAAAACATTACAAGTTGAGGAAGGTGAATCTCTCATACCTTCCGGATTTGGCCCTCTAAAGTGATAGACACTTCATTAACATAAGTCCTAAAACCTCAGAATTATTACATTTGAGACCTACCTCCGTGGTTACCCTTTAAATAAAAATCTCGACAAGTCTACCAAGTTATACACACTTACTTGTTAAAATAAAACACTTCCTAAATTAATACATCCATTTAACTCCCTCCTGGAGTAGGGAAAAAAACCAAACCCGTTTTTGTATTTAGTGTTATAGTGTCATAATTTTACAAGTATTTTAAAATTACTCTCACAACTGTATTTAATTAAATATACACGCTCTTTCCGCTTTTAGTACAACTTTTAGATACCAGTACAAGATAACTAATCTGGCAGCGGCCTCTGCGTTCGACCTCAGTATTTAACACTCAATCTGCTGCATGAACTCTGCAAGCCCAGTGTATGGAGTTACAGAGGCCTCTCTCCCAGGGGCCCCGAGAGCCTCCTGCCAGCGTGAGACTCGAACAAAGGCCTCTCTTCCTTCACCGCAGGCAGATGCAGCCTGGAAGGCACAGGGTTTGGAAAGTCATTCCTAGGCTGGATTTCAGAGCAGCCTTTGTGCAGTGCACCAGCCGCACATTGCTTTCAAGTTTCACATAATATTTCATTTGGAAAAGGGGTTCAATTTTCAATAAATCTGAAAACCAGTGCATCAGGACGTTCCATCTCTCTCAAATTGATGGCCCTGTCTGGAACATACTCAGATGTCTGCCACTGCACCAAAGTCATTTTCCAACCTAAAGCATTTCATGATACAGAGGTCTGTGGGTGCGACCTGCAGGTACAAAGACATGAATCTGAGCTGGATGGAAAGGAGAGATCATGAACTGCTGTTAATTTACCTCGACGATTTAAAAACCTCTTTTGAAAGTTTACCTTGAGGTTCTTGAGAAACGTCTGAGCATGCTGAAGAGTGCCTTTAATATAAAAGGTGATCATCCCCGGGCAGCCTGTGCACTGACGCTTTGCCAGCTCATGCTGAGGATGAGAGGGCAGCCCTGTGATCATGAGGCATAATAAAAGTCTTATTTTAGAGTCAGACATGTAATTTCAGAACAAATAAATTCACCGTTTGCCGAAGCAAACTGCAAGTAAGCCTAATAATGATGAGCTTTACGCCATGTCCACATCTGACGATTGTACTCTGGCCTCCGTTTCTGGGTCTCCAGCTTCATTCTGACCTATCTTTTCTATCCTCTCCATGCTCGAGCTACACTGACTTTCCTTACACCAGCAGTACTGCACTTTTTTCATCTCAGGACCTTTGTACAAGCTGTCCCTTTAACCCGGAACATTCTCCCTGCTGACTACCCCTGCCCTTCTATTAATTATATCATTCTGCAATTTCTTGTTCAACATCTGTCTTATCCACCAGACTAGCTCTATGTGGAGAAATCCATTTCTTTTGTTAATAATTGGATCCCAGGCCCTAGTTCAAAGCTTGCTCCATCGTGGGCAATTAATCAACATTTGTTGAATGAATCGGAATGTCTGTCCATGCCCATCTAACAAATGCTTCTCATTCTTCAAAGCACAGGCGAAAACTTTTCTCCCTCCCTCCATTCAAAATACACACCAGTCAACAGCTCTTTAACCAGGGCATATACGGCATTTAATCTCATATGTAGTTCTGCCTTGGCTTATCTAAGTTCCTTGAGGACAGGAATCAAGCTCAATTCTCCTGTCCATCCAAGACCACATGGCTAACACCTCAAAGGGTTCAAAGTAACTATTTACTTAAGACCACAGCACAATTTAATAGACTGGCAAAATAAATTCAGAGAGTTATATATAAGTCTGCTAACTGCACATGAGTTGGCAGAGGTGAAAAAATCTGAAAAGGAAGTAAGAGAGCTTCAGGGGAATTTTGATGTGTAAGGAGCAAGTCCCAACCTAAATCAGATAAAAGAGCTAAGGCAGAATGGCAGACTGAAAAGACTGGAAGTAAATCAACTGGAAAGTACAATGTTGCAATCTTGGGACAAGTAAACACAAGCCTTCAAGCTAAAGACCATGGCAGGAGCATCCAATGCATAAAATCAATTTCCTAACATCCAAGCAGCCACTAGATTATAGGCAACACAAGGACACAGACCACGTGTATCTTCACCCCCCAGACCCCCTACAGAGCCTGACATACAGCAGCGTCCAATAATAGATGAACAGCGTTAAAATACATGAAAGCAGCTACCTTACCACATCTGTCATACACAGGATACTTAGGATAACCCATAAAATCCTAGTGTAAGCTTTTGTGCTTACAAATCATATCAACACTGGGGCACCTGGGTGGCTCAGTCAGTCGAGCGTCGACTCTTGATTTCAGTTCAGACCATGATCTCAGGGTTGAGAGACTGAGCTCTGTGTTGGTTCCATGCCCAGCGGGGAATCTACCTCTTGAGATTCTCTCCCCTTTCCCTTTGCCCCTTCCCCCCACTTGCATACACTCCCTCTCAAATAAGTAAATAAGAAAAAGAAAGAAAGAAAGAAAGAAAGAAAGAAAGAAAGAAAGAAAGAAAGAAAGAAAAAAGAAATCATTATCAACATACCAGGATAAATAACCTTTTCTACCCGAGGATTAGATTCCAGAAACTGAGCAACTGCCATTCCATTTTCGAAATGCTTCTCCATTCGGACCTGTAGAGTCTTCAGACCTCGATTGCAGAGGTAACAGTCAACAGGGGATGGAACTGCTCCAAGAGCTGTAAAATGAACATATGCTGGGTTAATCTGAAAGGTGGGGAGGGACCCAGGAGATTCTCTCACTCTCTTTTTCTTTATAGTGACTCTGAGAAACAAGCTACGAAGGCCAATATTTGAGTTTTAGGGGGGAAATTAATGTATCAAATCAGAAGCATAAGAATGAAGCCTAAAGTACACTCAAAGAAATGGGCTTTAAAATGAGAGGGGAAATGAAGATCCTGCAAACTAAACATGAATAAATATGAACTTTTCAAATATGAACATAAATAGTCCTATGATTTCCATTCAATGACATACTGCACATCGTTGAATCTTACATTTCTTTGAATAAGCAGAAAAAAACAGCATTCAGCTCCTATTGTTCCTGAAAGTTCTACCAACATTCTATTTAGCTTTTGTCTAAAGCAGCCTAGGAGTTACTATGCCTCCAAGGTATGTACCTCGCCTCAACGTTTTATAAATCAAGCAGTAAGTTTTGGTTTTCCTCCTTGGTGTTTTTTTGCGTTTTTTTTTACTTTAATGCTTATTTCCTTTATTTATTTAATATTTATTTACTTTATTCCTAAATATGTTTGCATCTGTCAAATCAGAACGGTTTAAACTAAACATCTTCAAATAAACCCTTACCCATACTTGACGTAACTAAACCATCTAAATAGGAAATGGTTTCAATAGACATCTATTGAAAAATACAAGTTTATATATTAAGTGCTATTTAAAGTTAACCACCATTCCAGATATAAAAGACAGAGTATAAGAAAGCCATCATTTCAAATGCTTTATCTAAAGAAAAAAAATCTAATAAGTCTGAAAACTAAAAATTCACTTGGGCTTTACCTAATTATGGTCAAAATTAACATGGATTTGAAAAATAACAAAACTCATCCCTTGAGTCACGTTGTAAAGCCCTGTTATGCTCTAACTATATTTTTATATCCTAATTTTTCTGCTTTCCTTTAAAAACCAGAATCTTTCTCCTCCATTTCTCATTTCTTCCTAATTAGTAGAATGCTATCACTTCACAACATTTAGTGGGACTAAAATATCAAATGTAGTCCCTGTGAGAGGATAAGGGGAATTCTGGGACTTTTTAATACTTACAATTTTGTAAGAAACGGAGCCTATTATGGAGGCTCTCAGAATTAAGAGACACTAAGCCCATTACGACATCACTGTGGCCTAAAAAAACAAAAACCTTTAAGTTAAAAACAACGTGTGTTTATTCTTCATTCTACAATTTCTAAAATGTAACTTTCACTTGAAAAAAAACTCTCTGGGAAAAAGCCCTGTAAAATTAGTTTAAATAAACTGTATTCAATTTGATAGTACCAAAAGCTGTACCTATAAAAAATGAAATAAAAATCATATAAAAATTAAATGTTTCTCTTTAAGCTGTCAGTAGAATAAAACTGTAACTTTTTAAAGTAAATTTTACTCCTCTGTTCATAAGTCATGAGCATAGTTTTGTCTGCTATAAATAAATCGCATATTTAACCAAAGCATAAATTTTTTACTTTTTACATGAGTCACATGAATAATACAAGAAAAGGATCAAAGTATCAAGCGCTATGGTATTTTCACCTATCCATGGAAAGGAACACTCAAAGTGTAGACTATGTATGTCTTACCATTCATATATTTTGTTGCTGAATACATACAAATATCAGCTCCCAGAGCCAAAGGCCGCTGAAAGGAAAAAAAAAAGAGTTTCATTTTAGATAGTAAATCACCTGAAAATATGCTTCATTACATGCCTATTTGCTATTGTAAATTTCATTCCTATTCTACCTTTTCAAAAATACATGCATCTTAAAATTTTCCAGGATCTCTGATGGTATCTTTCCCCTTCATCTTTCCCACCAAATAAAAATACAAAGCACTCAACCCAGTACTCAGTCCAAAACCACAAATTTTCTGGAAATAGCAGGTAAACTCAGGTCAACAGGTCTCCTGACCTTGTTTCTTTAGAGCAGTTGCTGGCTGGTCCTAAGCGTATTACTAAATTTTACAATGCAGGGATGCTGGTATTTTATGACTCAGTAAACACATAAAGTAATAGACATAAACATTTAGCAATTATTATGTCAAGTGAGTATATAATATGCTTAGATTTTTGATCATTAAAACCTGATAATGTATGCTGTGATTATTCACTTGATGTGCCATGATCTTGACTCCTAATTACTCTTTTATTTTACTAGTTTTGCCACACGTAAAGTCACTTAGAAAGAAATTTCTTTGGATTGTTTTCCCTCACTCCATTTTCCTGCAAATCAATCCTTTAGTCTTAAAATGTCTTTGTTTATAGTGAGAATTAAAGTTATAATCAACTTATTCACTAAAAAATATATTATCTATATCTTTCTATTTACATTTTCTTTTTTTTAAAGTAAGCCCTATGCCCATCACAGGGCTTGAAATCACATCCCTGAGATCAAGAGTCAGTGCTCTACTGATAGCCAGCCAGGAGCCTATTTACCTTTTCTTTAAAAGATAGTGTGTGTGTGTGTGTGTGTGTGTGTGTGTGTGTGTGTGTGTGTGTTTTAATCTCACCGTTGTTTAGTCATTGGAAGGTGTTAGTGTAAGGGGCTATAGGACTTTTCATTTGGGGTGTTTCAAAAATTGGATGTTTTAAGTCAGGTATTACTCAAAGCACTCTCTACATAGGTGTCTGCACATCTCCAAAGTGATGGAGTCGAACTAGATGATGGTCTCTTCCAATGCTAACATTCTGTAAACTCTGTGGTCAAGAGAAAAGGAAAAATGAAAACAAATAACATTTGTTGATATCATTAAGTGCGGAGAACCATGTTAAATATTTGACATATCCCAGTGAATTACTACACAAAATATTTTACCTAACTCAATAAAATCAGTACTTTAAGATTCTTATTGTACAGATGAAGAAAAGGAACTAAGAAAAACAAAACGGTGGTGATTGGGTGGCTCAGGCAGTTAAGCATCTGACTCTTGATTTCAGCTCAGGTCTTGATCTCAGGGTGGTGAGATCGAGCCCCATGTCAGGCTCTGCACTGGGCATGGAGCCTGCTTAAGATTCTCTCTCACCCTCTCCCTGTGTGCCCCCTCCCCCAGCTTGCCCTCTCTTAAAAAAAAAAAAAAGAAAGAAAAGAAAGAAAAAGAAAGAAAAACAAAACAGATCATTCAGATGAAGAAGCTGGTAGAGCTAGCAGCCACATCTAGATTATGTAAATCCAGAGGTTCCACTCTCAAAATATGAAACTTTATGATGGTATGCCCATTTTGCCTTCTGTGACATCTATAGAAGACCGAGAAGACAAAAGGCAGGGAAGAAAGAGAACATATCCAGTTTTCATGAGGATAAAATAATGAGAGGACCTTTTCAGAAGATCTACTGTATGCAACTAAAACATGTAGCCACTTAGGGACAACATGATTCTGATTAACTCAACTGGAATGAATCCAGATTGAAAGGAAGCAAACTGCAGTCCCTGGCATGCGGAAATGTGATGTGGGCTTCAGAAAGGTAGAAAAACTGGACCTATTTTAGCGACAGCAACAGGGGGAATAAAAGGGCCGGGCCCGATGAGTAATCTGGGCAGGCCCAGGCTAAAACAATTCATGTCATCTCTTTGGGAATATACAGGACTCACTGTGACTCAGCTAGAGCAACCTATGCTGTGTCAAGTGGCCTTTAGTGTAAGTGGTAGATGGGATAAGGAGTTGGGATAACAAATCCAAGACAGAAAATCACCTGGGACAAATAGATGATGCCAGGAGATTTTCACTTGGAAATAGACTGCTTTACTGGATATAAGAAGCAGCCAAAGATATATCGTGAGCCAAAGGTAGGTGGCCCATGAAGCTGTGTGAATCCAACATAGCCAGGAAATGTGAGGAAAACAAAATAAACCTGGTAGTGCCTTCTCAATAAAATGGAAGAAGGTGAAGAGCAGATTTATACAAACTAAGGCAGCAGCCTGTGCCAACTCCAGGGACCCAAAACGAAAGCGGGGGAAATATAAACAACTGAGCTATAAACATCTGCCCTAATTTAAGAGTAGCAGAAAATGAGCTGGGTTTTCAGGAATTCTGCAGAATAAAGGCCAAGTACAGGAAGTGTAATAAGAATGATCAGAAGGTACAAGCAGGAAGGAAACATCGAGGGGAAGGTAAGCTCCTAACAAGGAAAGGAAACAGATTGGGCTGTTCAGAGGAAAGAGAGAGAGAACACGTGGGGAAAGGGCAGACAACTAATCAATTATAGAGAGATCCTTAGATGATCTACCAAAAGGAACAAAACAGAAAGAAACATCTGGAAAAAAAGTAAGAGAAAAAAGAAAAGGAATGGAGGATGAATGGGAGGGTTTGAGGTGGGAAGAGATGTATGTAGAGGGGTAGGTAGGAAAAGAGATAGTTTAAAAGAAGCACTGTAAAGGACTTGGTACTTACAGCTACAATGTGAAACAGGGAGTAGAAATTCCTAATACAAACAAGGTAAAGCTATAGAGAGCTGGGCATAGTGCATGGGGCACTGAGGGAAGAGAAACTAGAAAGGAGGAAAGTGGAGAAATAATATGTGTGACATCCACTGAGATGTCATGCAGTATAGCTTTCGTTTTCGTTTCATTTAGAAGGTTAGCCAGGTTTAATTAGATAACGTATATATTACATATATTATGTAATACATTTAAATACATCTTAAATTATATAGCTTAAGATTTAATTATGTATTTTAATAATTTAATTATATATTAATACAGTTAAAAATAAACATATATATTAAATATATAACATGTTTTTCAGTCACACCATATATATATAAAAAAACATAACTGATTTATAACCAGCACATAAACATTAAAGTCCCTACTGTTTATAAAGCACTGATAGATAAAATCACATAATAAGGCCAGCTCTTCAGAGAGTTTACACATCCTGAGAGAACTTCAAAGCTTTAATTAAGACATTTAAAACACACAAAGCCCCATATCAGGTATGAACCTAGGATTGGCTGAAAAGATATTAGCTAATGGTAGAAAAGGTCCAATTTTAATTCTCTGTCTAATCAATAACTATGATTAGATTCCATGAGTTTGGTAATGATTTTAATGTAAACAAGTCTTTCCTTTCCTAGTTACAAGTATCTGTAGTCTACAATTTATGCCAAAAATATAACTTTCATTTACCTGGAAATAGGCTGACATAAAAGTGTTATCAATGACCAAAATGATGTCGCCATGTTTATGGACCGTATGTGCACAGGCTTCAATGTCAATCATCTTCAGGTTAGGGTTTGTGGGGGTTTCAATCCAAACAAGCTAAAACAATTCAATAGATGACAATAGTTTATAAAAATATACTGCGCCAATATATGTCTTATATATTGTAACCATCTGGCAGACTACACTGGAAGAATGTGGGTGATGAAGTTGCAAGGGCTGAATCTGAATCCTAGCCGCCATTAACTTCTGAGAGGTCTTAGTTAAGTAACTTACCCTCCATATTCCTCAAATTTTACATCTGTACAATAGGGTTGATAATATTTCATAGCGTTGTTACAAAGATCAAATGAGATAATGTTACATATAAGAAGAAAAGTGCTCAAGTTAATTATTGTAATTCCATTCCATTAAGAAGAGGAAGGATTTCAAAGACAAAATTCAGTGTCTAGGAATTTTGTTCTCAAAGGGAAATAATACAGAACATTAAGACCACAGCCTAGAATTTTCATTAAAGAGAACTATTCCTACAATGCCAAACACATGCTAAATATTAACTTAAAAAATGCCAGATGCATTAGAAACTATAAAATAAGTACCCAGAACTAGAAGAGCACGGGTTTTAAAGTGCAGGAGAGAAGTTACACACAATAGAAAACCTGGTCACAGCTCATTTAAGAAAGAGATAGCATCATACCCCAAAGCCTAGCACAATTCAGGCACACAGTAGATGCTTGACAGTGACTGAAAAGACCAAAGAAAAGAACAGAATTCTGTTTGTTAAACAAGATGCCACTGTATTGAATGACATTACCTCAGCTTTCTTTTTAAAAGGGTTAATGATTCTTTATTACTATATAAATGAGCAAGATAACTAGTTTAATATTCTTCCTACTCTAGAGTCTTACTGTGGAAAGATAAGGTAATTAAAATAATGCGTATTCTACAAGAAATGAATTATTTTAAAAATCAATAAAAAATTATTTCTGGGTAAGAATCTATTACTTATATTTATAATAAAAATAATTAAAATAATAAATGCAAAGTTGATTTTATAGGGACTTAAAAAATCTACTTCATATGATGAGGCAGATACTTCAGGGGGAAAAAACGTACTAATTCAACTCAGTAAGAGCCACTACATAAAGTTCTGTTGACAAGAATTAACATACTCACAATTCGCTTTCCTCCCTTAGAAAGACTCAGACCAGCTATTTTAATAAGTATCTTTTCTCCTAAGCAAGATAAAAAACAAGTTCCTTTGAAAACAAACCTTAATCACTCAAAGCTCACCCCTGTGTTAATCTTCAAAGTAATTATTTGTGTGAGAAAAGGTTTTCATTTTTTAGCACTCACTGCAACATAATCTTGAGTACAATTCAAACCTTTTAATCATTAGCAAAAAGTTGGAAAGGGCTGACTTATAAAAGACACTGGTCCTTCTTTTACCCATGCAGAATTTAAATGAGGCCCCAAGAAAGAATATCACATATGCCATTCACTCAGGCACAAAACACCTTCCGGTGGCATGCAAGCTTCCCAGGATGGAGGCTAAAGATTGCCCGTGGCCCATTCTCTACTTGTAACTATTATTTTGTTGAAGTACCGCTTAGAATTCTTAAAAGGCCAGTGTGCTTAGGGTCTGGGGTCTTGGCAAGCTTCCTTCTCTGCAACCCAATCTCTGTAATGACTTCTGTTACCAATACCAGCTTGGTAATGCAGTATAGAATTGTATGCTTTTGCTAACAAATTTTTTAAATTATTATGTGTTGCATACTGTACTGAGCATTTCGTATTCCTTATCTCATCTAATTTACACAACCATCTTTCTATAAAGCAGGTGCAATTATCCCCATCTTGCAGATGAAGAAACTGAGTCTTTAGTTAAATAATTTGCCCATGATAATACACCATGACACAGAATTAGAACTTGGATCTTGCTATGGAATTCATGTACCTAACCATTATGCAGTAATATTCCAGAGAAGCCAGACCTATCCTAATCTTGTTGATGGTTTCCAATGCCTTCTAATAAAATTTGTTATTCAAATTTAAATTATGTCCTCTAGTAAATAAAATGATAAAAACAAAACAGCACACAGAAAACAGACAAAACTGAAAACCGGGTTACCTTGGTTTCTGGTGTAATGGCTGCCTCTAGCAATTTCGTTTTGGAACAATCAACAAAAGAAATCTTTAATCCAAATTCAGTTGCCACCTGCCTGAAGTACCTGTTTGTACCTGAGGCAGAAAAGAATCAGACAAAATGGAAAGGACATTGTACTGAGAAATGTTCATTCCTTATCGGTATAAATACTTTAAAAATATAAGGAAGTATCAATTACCAATAAAAATACAACTAACAGCAATTGTACCTGGGTTAAATCATTTGGCTATCTTGTATAGTAAAGAATATAAGGCTTGGATTTTAAATTAAAGGTTAAAGAGTCAAATCAGGTGTGTTTTATTTGACTCTTTAAACTTTAGTTTAAAATCAGTCTTGCTTAAAGGTAAGGGCAACCTGTCTTCCTTACCTTCCCACTCACCACTTTAAATAACTTGCATTTAAACTGTTTGGAATGGATGCTCTTAAATTTGGATCCATAATGGACTTCAAGGGGTGAGACCCCTTGATCCTAAAATTAAAATAATAAACATTGGGTGCAGTCTTAAGCACACTTTTCCAGTTTTGTGGGGAAGGGGTGCACATTTTCAACAATTTTCCAAAGGTTCCCTAAAACCAAAAGCCTAAGTATGTAGGGGAGATTAAGGGTCGGGTAGAGGCAAGCTCTTTGGGAGTGGCCTGGGTTATAGTTCATCTTCACTGCAGGCAAAAATTTTAAATAACACTAGAACACCCTCTCTCTTTAAATACTACCTTCTCTGGAACAGAATATATCTGAAAGTTGATCAGGTCCAACATCCTCATCCAGCAGTTTAAATAAAATTATTATTAAACAATCTCTCTTACAAGCAGTTCAGAACATAGACCCTAAATGTTTATGCTCTTCCAAGTCTGGGCCAAGACAGAAGGGTCCGTCACACCCTTAAAAGATAATAAATGATCAATAATCCTGGTAACATTGGTAATATAATTCAGGACCCACTTTATCGTCTTTAAAATATCAGCTGACACAACATGCATGAGAAAGGTCACCTACCTCCATACACATCATCCATGCAAATAATTTGGTCTCCTGCTTTTAAGAGATGGGTAATAGTCACAGTGGCAGCTAAGCCTGAAGCAAAGGCCAAACCTAAAATAAAAGCCAAGTTAGAGTAAGTCAAAAAAGTCAAACCTCTCGGTTGAAAAACACCTACAGTATTTCCTTGCATTACTTTATGATCTTCTCTCTGCTGATAGGACAGCCATCACCACTGAGACACAAGAAGTCTCCTGATGAAAATACAATTGCCAACTCGCCCTTTCTATTTCAAAACTAAAATATCTTTAAGAGAAAAAATAAGTAATTCTGCTTTGGTGGTAGCATTTCTCTGAAACACTTCAAAGAAATAATTCTTTACAAAGTTCTGAGATTAAAGGCCAATTGCCAATTAAATTACAGTTTAAAAACGACAAACTCTAAAAAAAATTTCAAACCTGAGGAACAGAGCTAAGGTAAGATTCACTCATTAACTATATGGATATCCAACTGAGCAAATATTTTAACAAAACTCAAAATCAGACCTGAGATGCGCCTGGCAAATTTGAAAATTTTTGTTTTTAAAATTTTTTAAGTGTGGAATTTCCTTTAAACAAATACGATCCTGAAATCTCGTATAGAACAAAAATAATGAAAACAATTAAAAAAAGAAAACCACCCGGCATTGTGCACATTAAACACTATAAAAGAAAATATCCTGACTAAATATCAGTGCATCACCTTAATGATAAAAATCACCTGTGACTGGTAGAAGGGATAATTCAATTAACTTGAAAAATGTAATTCCTATAAAATCTTCTCAGAAAAGTTTAGGTTAGAATTACAGTTCTCTACTCAGAACATCTGTAGTCCAATTCATACAGAAAGCTAAACTTTAAACCCAGTTAAAAACAACCATGTTTTCTGGAGCCCACTTGAAAAAAAAATGTCTGCCACAAGACTACTCAGCCTTTACACCCCCTGCAGTAAATAATGTTCCCTCTATAGGACTAAATTACAGAAGTTTAGTGTTCAAAAAGAACTCCCCTCAACCAAAACAAAAGACAAAACTCCCCAAACCCCCAAAAACCCACATTAACATTTCTAACCCCGGCACTCTTGCTATGAGAAAACTCATAAGATTCATTTTCTCTTCACTATTCTATCCTCATTCAGTATCATTTATATAAAAAATATGAAAATGATTTAACAGTAATCCACCCCTTCACGAAAAAAGATACAAAGAGTTAATCCTTAATCTCTGAGAGCATATTATCAAGGGCACCAGGTAAATGTTCCCTGGTGTTGTTCTCAAGCATTATCAGGTGAATGAACCAGAGTATCAGAAAGCTTATATTCTCAGAGGTAGTGTTATAAAACTCTGTTAATATTTATCTATTTATACTGACACCTTCAGATGAAGAGTGCATTTACATGAATACTAAATGGCAAATTCAGCCATTTTCCTCTATTCATATTTGTTTTTACCTAATAATTACACATATGCATATTACGCCATCTGTGGGACCTTAGACAAAAAAAATTCAATGTCCTGGTAAAAATAAAAGTTTTGAATTAGCTAATCCTTATTCCTTTCCAATTCTAAATTCTGTGCCTCTATGACTTTGTCTATACATATAAGAATGGGTTTTAGACTTCACAAACTTTGAAATGGAAAACCGCTTACTGTACTTGGCCCCATCCAGTGCTGCCACTGCTTTTTCCAAGCAATTCCTGGTGGGGTTTCCAGAACGGCTATATTCAAAACCCTGAAGAAAAGAAGTTAGAGTTTATCCTAGGAGATTTAGGTTTATTTATCAGAGTCCTAACATAGACACCTCCACAACTAGAGGTTCATCCAATGATAATGATCTTCTATTATTTAGTTATGACATGTCTTGCCACTAAACAGGAGTTTAACACATCTGCCTTCGGCTCAGGTCATGATCCCAGGGTCCTGGGTTCCAGTCCCACATCGAGTCCACCATCCTGGCATGGCATCATCGTGCTCCCTGCTCAGCGGGGAGTCTGCTGCTCCCTCTCCCTCTGCTCCTGCCCCCCTGCTCCTGCTCTCTCTTTGCATGCACTCTCTCTCTCCCAAATAAATAAATAAAATCTTTAAAATAAACAAATAAATAGGAGCTTAACAATATTCTGGGGGCAATGGTGTGAAAAGGCTCTGAAGTCCACCAAACTGGATTAGAATTCTATAGCTGCCCCTTATGAGCTGTATGCCAAATAGATAAGTTACTTAATGTTTCCTAAAGTCGATCTCAGTACCTATAAAATGGGAATAAAATACAAAAAACTAATTTGTAAAACTGTTGTGATGATAAAATTACACAATGTATAATAAGTTCTCTACATGGTGCTTCACACGTGCTAACTACTAGAGAAAGGGTTGTTTTTACCATTAGCATTATTATGATGTTAGACTCACCTTTACCCATTAACTTGGGGAATTCAGGAAAAGGGAATCACCAGAGCCTACAGAGTAAACTTACTTCTAACCTGTATTTCATTTCCTAAGAAATAAGTGATACAAGTCCTGTTTAGCATCCTGCAGGAAACTATGAACAGATCCTACAAATGCTCAGAGTTCAGATCTTGGCGCTACAAAAGCAACTCAAAAAATAGACAGTAGTTCTTGGCAAAGTGGCTACACACAATTTTTAAAAATTCGCTCTTTTTACATTTAGCATACTAGGAGTATTCATTCAGTCATTTTATTTAATACTCATGGTCGGCTTTTAGGAAAGTGAAGCCAAAGGTTATAGGGAACATCAGAACCAGTATTCAAACCTAGGATTTAAACACTGACTGAAAATGCTATATTTTCCCCATGCCTCATACAGCACATAATAAAACACAACAACCATTTTTTACACATTGTTTCTGATTCGGAAGCTCCTAGTATTAGTAATATATTACTAAAATCTATATATTTTAAGTTTGGTTGTTTGTTTTCTTGTTTTAGACAAACTGAGCAGATATATTTTATACAGTTCAGGGATATCCTCATCCCTCCCTCACCATCACCTCCTTGATGTGACTTGTACTCCCCAGACAGAAAAAATTTGGATTCATGTGGCTTCTGCCACAGAAAGGCACCCGTGTTTCCATAATTATTCACTGCAGAGATTTAACTCTGGGGTGGGGGCGAGGCATATTTTAGTGGCAAATTCCCACCCTCTCACCCATTCAATGGCTTTCCAAGTGGAATAGGAGAAATAGATGGTTCTCTTCAGCTCCTCAGGTTCTCTTTAGTGCTCTTCACTGAGTTTTTAAAGGTACTAAGAGGTGTCTGGTATTTGTAGATTTTACCACCCCTATTGGCTCTCTGAAAATATTTAATTACTAATATCTGGTTAAATGGTTAACTTTTGTACCAAGAGCTAAAGCTTGGACAGTCACACGTTCACAAAACCCTACACCAGCAACAGACTACAAGCTTGGAAAACAGGTGTACACGTTCTGATTCCAAAATACAGTAGCTAGAAGCATCCTAAACCAGTTGTAGAAATGCCCTTTAAAACTGTACCTCACAAAACAAAGGGCTATGTTTAAAAGAATTTTCCTAGACTTACATAACAACACACTAAAGAGGTCTTTGAAGTATAACCAAAGCTTTGGACCTACAAAGTTTATTGAACTGATTTCCTTAAAAGCTCTGCAACTTTTAAATACTTCAAATTCCCATCAGTGTGTTGCCAAAAGGGATTAACAAAGACTGCTCCATCAAAACCTTACAAGTCATTTATCTATAACTGTAGGTCAGTTCCTTTTGTATAAAAAGTGTGTAATATTTGTCCTGCCCTCTGGCCTGCTTGTTGAGAGGATCAAATGGAAAAAGTATAAATGTGAACACTGTGAAATACCGAACTACTGAGCAATTATAATGTAACATAAAGCTTAACATCTATATCAATAATTTATGTAGGAGGTACTGATTAACCCCCTTTACTCAGGATTAACCTGAGGCTTGGATAGGTTAGGCAACTTGCTCAAGGTCACCCAGATCAGAGGAGGTGCTGTCGGAATTCAAACCTAGCCCCTCTGACTAGGTGATTTGTGCTCTTAATCACTAAGCCACACTGCTTAAATGATGCAATGGGTTAGATTATTACTAGTATTATTGGAGTATAGCAGAGTGTAGCCAAATGCCTAAGAGAAGGGTTCTAGAACAGGGTTGGAATCCCAGTGTGCATACACCATTTACCAGCCATGTGGCTCCAGGCTAGTTACTTAGTATTCCTAAATTTGTTCATTTGTTTTTTTCATAAGAAAAATGAGAACCTAGTTCAGACTAGGGTGGTTGTGAGGATTATCCCAGACCATACTTGTAATACATCTGACATACTACATGTAAGTCTGTATCTAGCCCATAGCAAGTAAATCACTATTAATAACAACAATACAGCCATTGGGCATGATCTTGATTCTAAGTGAGTTATCAGACCCTGAAGAGTCTGGTTGTTGCGGCTGTTGTTGTTTGGTTGACTCCCTACGTGTCTTTATAATTTTTCTGCTGAAGGTAATTCAACAAAGTTATGACCCTCAGTTCTGAACCGCAAATTTGCCAACATTACATGAATTTCAGTTCAAATCTATATGGCAAGTTGGACGAACTGTTCCTTCCAGTCCTGCTTATCAAAAGAAATGTGATCATTGGACCAGCGAATACAAAGATTTAGTACTAGGAAGATCACGGGTGTAGCAAACCTCCCTTTGGAGTGCCTTCCTGATGTATAAACCATCTTATAAATTTCTTGCACGCCTTTTTATGCATAAGCCATCTCTCTTTACCCGCCCAAAACCAGCCCCACCCCCCACCTTCCCAGCCAGCCCCAGCTCACCGAGTGCTGGCCGGGAGCCTCTTGCTTGAACGTGGTGGCCAGTGAGATGGGGGGCACTACAGCGTGGGAGGTCCACTGCTCCGGTTCCTGGCCCACATGGATGGCCTGCGTGGCGAAATGTTGGAAGCGAGGCTGGAAACCATACAGGGAGGCGTCTTTTTCCTGCATGCTGAGCTGCGAAGGAGGGAAAGAGAAAAAGAGCGAGGAAGATAAAACTAGAAAACTAGTGTGACAGGGCCTGAAAGAGACACAAGAATCAGGAGAAAGGGAGCTAAAGACACGCCGGGCTGACGACACCGAGCGGACAAAAGCCAGGCTCCGGGACTCAGTGGCTCAGACTTTAGTAGCCGGCCGGTGGTTTGCGTTCACCGCAGGCGGAACGAGCGAGACCCAATGAGCGAAGGCCCCGACGCGACCCTCGTTCCTCATTGGCCGGAAGCGGAGGCGTTGCCTGGAGCGTCGCTGGGACCGCCCTTCCCGGTGCAGAAAGTGGAGTGAAGCGGGAGTCTGTGTGTCCACGTGGTGTAGGTCCCTGCGGGCAAAATTCCTGAGTCCTGGCGGTGGTGGGGGGGAGGCTGCCATGCTGGCTCCAGTGAGCCCCTCGGGCGTCTGTGTGACCTCACGCCGGAGGTTTGCCTGAAAGGTGGAGAAAGGCGGGCTTGGTGTTGAAACCGAGTAACCTTGTAAACAGGCCACACAAATAGCCTCCTCCTACTGTAGCCAGTGTCCCTGACCCCTACCCTCAGCCCCCTTTGTTCAGAGGGCGGTGCTGACCGACGCAAGCAACGAAGCGGAGATTCGTACGAAAACCGTGACACGACCTGCCAAATCTGCAGCTTGGATTCTCATTAACTACGGCGGTCTGCCTTTTAAGGTACACTGAACTCTGTAATGACCCAGTACTTGCGATAATTGAAACCTGAGTGAGGGTCATATTTTTCTTAAGTAATGGTGAAGCAACTGTAGTGAAGATCTCTAATCAGAACTCTGGCAGCGTAAGAGCCATTCAAATTTGAGTTTTTTTCAAGCAACATTATCTTCTTTTGAAGTAGCCGGAGAAGCTCTCCCTGATGAAAAAGATTGTATGACTTAAGGGGAAAAAAAAAACACAAAAAACCTTATTGGAGCCTCAAATCCTTATACAAAATGCCTTCATTGTTGCACAATTGACAGCAACATTTTTGTAGGAAAAGGGAAGCAGTTCGTGTGACGATTTACCACTCACCTGCACCCAGAGCCCTGCTTTCAAGGATCACTAATGTAAAACAAACAACGAAAATCTCCTTGTTCCTAAACAATACAGATTTGACCTACTTACTATTGTGACTATTTTCTAGGACTAGGGAATTCAGGAATATTTCTGTTCCTGCAAAGTATTAGCTAAAGATCCGAAACTATTGAACGAATTAAGAGAATAGGGAATGAACAGTTCTTAAAATTTTAAGGACTGTGGCATTTACTTTTCAGATTAGCTTCAGGGACACCTAGCCATTAAGCACTAGAGAAGTAGTGCCTGAGGGCCTGTTAGCTTTTAAAGGCAGAGCAAGATTTGTATGCCTGGGGGAAGAAATGGTTAGACTCCAAAACACTGATAGATATTAATATACATTTATTTTTTTCTATTTAAAATATAACATGTCAACTGCAACTCATCTCAAGAGGTATATGTAACTGTACATAGGTATGTTTTTATGTGATATGTTTAGGGACCATGAGGGTCTAAAACAGTACCTCCTAATATTTGTGAGCAAAACCTGAGTTGTATAAATACGGATATTTTATTTAGTGTTATTGTAATAAGGATTCTTTAAAAGATAGCACCAATATAAATGCTCTAAATTATACCCTTTTTTACTAATATAATTTGAGGAGACTTTATTAGATGGTGGCTTAGTATTATGTATTGAGGATTCCTATGACTCAGCAATTTTACTTGTAGGAATTTATTTTTCACATGTATTCCTACATGTGTGCAAAGATGAGACAGGATGTTCTTTTTTGTTGTTGTTTGGCTGGCTTTTTTTTTTTTTAAGACTTTATTTACTTATTTGATATAGAGAGAGAGTGCACAAGCAGGGCGACTGACCAGCACACAGGGAAAGGGAGAAGCAGACTCCTTGCTGAGCAGGGAGGCCAATGCCAGGCTCGATCCATCATGACCTGAGCCAAAGACAGACGCTTAACCGACTGAGCCACCCAGGTGCTCCCAGGATGTTCTTTCTATCTATTTTTGCCATTTTTAATGTCAAAAGAATGGATAATGGCTTAACTATCCCTCGTAGGAGACTGGTCAGTCAGTTATGGAATAGTTAAGTGGTGGCTACAGTATGGCAGAAGAGCAGGAAGACATTGATATGGGCTGGTATGTCATGATCTCTAATTTCTGAGACAGTAAAGCAACGTGCAAAGCAAAGTATATGTCAATGCTTCCACTTTTTTCAAGAATGTACCAAATTGCATTATTTTTAGACAGGTATATGATTAAATAGATATAGAAATCATTCGGGTAGTAGAGACCATAGATCTGTAGTAAAAAGTTAACTTTCTTTATATTTATTTGCTTTTGTGTTCAAGTTTTATACCATAGGCATATTTTACCTTTTCAACAATAATAATACCAAAAGTCCTAATTTAGAAATTGTAGTTAAGCAAGTTATTTAACAAAAAACTTAAAAAAAAAAAGATAACCACTTTGTAGTAAATGCTATACAGTTTGGGATGTTTATGCAAATTAGCTTGTAACAACAACATAGCATCATAATACCTACTGAAAAACTATTAATTCCTCTCGAGACTGGGATTCAGCAGGGCGTATATTTTAGAGGAAATGAGAGATTTCTCATTTTTACATTTCTTTATTCCTTAATCCTCTTATACAACACAAAGTTCATTATTACTTTCATAATATATACTTTTTAAAACTATGAAAATGTCAGTGTACTTCTTGCATATGTATGCAAAGACTAAAACTACTCTCATTAAAGGCAGGCTGTGGATAATTATATTGTGACTGCATAGCAAAAACAACACAGTAAGAACTTGGGAGGGATGTCCATATACTATGTTATTATTGTCAGGATTCATATAGGAAATTATTAGATCCATTTTATTTTACCTCAAAGGAAAAAAGGTCTTGCTCTTCCTTAGGCTTTTGCCAATGAAATTATGAGAAGGGAATTTGGGGCACAGGAAGAAGTCCTAAGGAGCGGTGTATAAGTCCTTAATTTGTGGGTTTGTAGATCACTGCAGTGGGCCAAAGCCCTCCAGACATCACTTATGACACACACTTTCACTTGCCAGTGGAAACAACTTTTAAAAATAACAACAAAAAGAAACAATCTGGTTTTGATATGACATAATTAAAAGTGACATATCTTGAGAATAAAAGTCTTAACACTGTTGATGGAATTACTAAATTTAATATCGAAAGAGACATTGGAGAGCAAGTTTCTAGCACAGTTGCTTTGTTTTAGTGATGAGATGCAGAAAATAGAAGTGACATGCTCATGCTAGCATATATAGTAAGTATCTAGTCTGAGAATAGAACAGAGTTTCAGGCATTTGGGATGAGGAAGAAAAAAAACCAGAAATCACTAGAATGCATCCCACAATGATATAAAAGGAGCCAAATATGACTGGAAAACATAATGAAGTACTGACTCAGGCACTTTTGACTAACAGTAAAGCAGCTGAGTTTTGGAGTCAGAATGCTTGGTTTTGAAACTCAACCCTAGCACCTGCTATCTCTGTGACCTTGAGCAGTCAATTAACTTAACCTCTGTAAGTCTCTGTTCTCTCCTCTGTAAAATGAGGAAAATAGAATAATTGACAGTTCTCAAAAAAATAAGTCTTAGAAACTCATGGCAGGCCAGAGATAGGGTAAGGGGCAAGTAGACTGAATGAATAGCACTTAGGTCAGAAAGCTACTTTTTTTTTTTATATGTGTGCAATTTCAGTATCTTTGCAAAGGTATACTGTACTTAGGCCATGTGGTCTAATGGAGAAAGTGGGTGAGGTCTTTTTGCACAGTTCATAAACCACCACAGAGATAAGATATAAGATATAAGATATAAGATATAAGATATAAGATATAAGATAAGGTGACTTGAACTATCCAGACACGCAGAAGCCTTTTTCAACTGGTAATATAACAATTGAAAAGCTCTTGACTTTCTTGCTGACGATTTTATATCATAGAGAAAACATTTTAAAGGAAGTAATTATCCATGTTTTAGGACTGTCTGACTTACTGCAGAGCAGTTAACTTTCCTAGTGGCCAGTGGCATACCCCCACATATTTCCACCAACCCCAGTTGAGAACCATGGCTAGAGGAACTGAAGGACCATTCTGAATTTAGTCTTTCCGACAAGGAGAATGGATTGGTAATGGAGACATGGAGAACTTTGGGAGAAAATGACTTATTATCTTGAAGATTGTGGTATCTAGGAAAAGGAAAGACAGATATATAACACATACTAGACCAAACCTCCCCAAATTGTGCCCCAAGGAATATTTATACAAAACAAATGGTTCTGTGGCCAAAAAATGTTTGGAAAACACCACATATTCAGTCATATTTAGATTCCTAATGCCCACTATTAGCATGATAAACGGTCAGAGAAGTCCTACAGTAAGAAACCAAGTATGAAATATTTCAAAAGGGAAAATTCTTTTCCCCATATACCTCTTAATATGTTTTCTTCCTATGGCCGTTTTCCCATTTCTGCTCTAACAGTTCTGTTAACAATTTAAATTGAGCTTCTCTGCACAGGTTTAAAATATTTAAGGAAAGGTATAAAATAATAAGAGAAGATAGGTCAAGAAGTTAGTAGAGAAATTCCATCTCTTCCACTATTTTTTTTATGCAAAAGGAATGTCAGATTAAGATTCTCTCTTCTAATCCTTTAAACCAATCACAAATTCCCTTGGATGTCCACAATTGGTCAGTTTCTTTTCTAAAGGGCCACTATAGCTCTTTCAAACCCCAACACCAGGACTCTCTTCCTTCTTCTCTTCTTGGCAACTTCACAGAAAAATAGGTGTGAACTCACTTAATTTTCCCTTCTGCTCCCCAACTTCTATCGCTCTTTTATTGTCTTTTGTCTTATCTGAAAGTCACACTCTTAACAATAATAATAGTTATAACAACTACCTTTTGTTGAATGGCTACTTAGTCTAAGGGTTCTACATAATTACGATTGACCTTTGAAAAATGCAGGGGTTAGGGGGCTGATAGCCCCACCCCATGCTATTAAAATGTGCTGTCAAAAATCTACATATAACTTTTGACTTCCCCAATACTAAACTACCAATAGCCTACTGTTAACCCAAAGCCTTACTGATAACATAAACAGTTGATGAATACATATTTCGTATAGGTACTGTATACTCTATTGCTACAATAAAGTAAGCTAGAGAAGAGAAACTGTTATCAAGAAAATCATAAGGAAGAGAAAATGTATTTATATTACTGCAGTATACAAAAGCCACATATAAGTAAACTCATGCAGTTCGAACCCATGTCATTCAAGGGTCAACTGTACTTTCTAATGCTTAGAGCAATTCCAGAAGGTAGGGATTACCTTGATTTTATAAGTGAGTAAACTGAAGTTCAAAGAGTTGACATAACTTGCTCTAATCACAGAGTCAGTGGATGAAGACTCTAAAATTCCAGATCCTATTCTCTACCTTCTACATTTTTATTATATCCTTCTGTCCAACTCCTTTCCCTCAGGATGCAACCATGACCAGGCTCCTCCTGTTTAAAAAAATAAATTCCTGAACCCCTTCATTCTTCTCTAGGAACAATGCTAATTCTCTTAATCTTTTCATAATCAATATATCTTTTAAATATAGCCTTACTTCTTCATGCCCATTGTAGCCTCCTTGATCAGGTGCTACTACGTACTTCAGTCTGTTCCCTCTTCAGCTGACCTTGCACATTATGGGCAGAATCATTTTTCTAAAGTGTAGTTTTGATCATGTCAGCTTTCAAGTCCCTCCTCTCAAGAAAGGACTTTGTACCTACAGCTTTATATATGTGTGTGGCCAGCTACCAATATGAAGCTATATTCATTCTTCATTAATTTATTCATTCAACAAACAGCTCTTCAAGTTATTTATGTGCAATCATGATGCTTTGTCTTGTCTCAAGTCACCTTGTTACCTCAAGTTACCTGTCACCTGGACTATCCATAATCCCTCCATGCTACCAGAAAGAATGTTGAAAATTAAGGTGCAATACTGATCATGGTATGCCCTGTCTACAAAAATTTTAAATTCCTTTAACTGGCATCCCAAACCCTTGGTTATCTTGCCCATCAAGATATGTCATTCAATGTCACTAAAAAGATATGACTGCTGGTTGATCTGTGAGTTGGACCCCAGCACTTGGAGGTTTCTCATCCCCTGCCCTGTCCTTGGAATTTGGGTTCCACTTGTCTTTCCCACTCCCAGAGGTTGCTCTAAGAATATAGCCTTGAGGTAGTGATGTGGTATTGAGAACACCTACACAGTATATGTGACTAAACCCAGTTAAGGCTTCTATAAACTTTTAAGATTTGGTGGGTGTGTGCGGGGATCCAATCATCTTGCTGCCACCCAAGGCAATCCTCATATGTAAGTTCCCTTTGCTTATTAAAACTGCTACTACCAACCTATAGCGGTCTGCTTCTTTCTTCTGGTCTCTCCCTGTCCTTTGAGTATAGGGGCCAGTTTCAGATTACACCAGGGAAGCTTCCAAGAAGATTGCAAACCAACACATCCCTACCCCTCTCCAGCCATACCAACTACATCTAGTTCCTGAAATATGCCACTGTCCTTTCATGATTATGGGCCTTTATACATATTGTTATCCTGGGACTTTCTTCCCCCTTCCTCACCAGATGAGCTAATTCATATATATATGAATTTCCTTTTCCTCTTCTGGCAAAATCTATCTGAAGTTTCTATCCTGAGTTAATTTCCTTCCCACAGACATGGGTTCCATAACAGTTCTTATTGTTTTTAATTGAAAGTGCTTGCTTATTAATTTTTTTAAGATTTTATTTATTTATTTATTTATTCATTCATTTATTCATTCATTCATTTGACAGAGAGAGAGAGCACAAGTGGGCAGAGCAGCAGGCAGAGGGAGATGGAGTAGCAGGCTCCCTGCTGAGCAGAGAGCCCAATGCACGGCTCAATTCCAGGACCCCGGGATCATGACCTGAGCCAAAGGCAGATGCTTAACCGACTGAGCCACCCAGGTGCCCCGAAATTGCTTGTTTAAATGTCTTTTGCTAAATTATATGTTCCTGGAAGGAAGGCAGCAATATCTTATCTTAATATCACCAGCACCTAACTCTGTTTCTGGCATACAGAAAATGCTTAATAAATATTTGTTAAATAACTAAATAAATACTAGGCAATCGAGGGAATAGAAGCACTCAATCTTTGTCCACAAAAAGTCTACAAAGTAAATAGTGGAAGCATACCAGTATTGCCACACTACTTACCGTGTTGTTGAAACTAACTTCTTTACAAAGGAACTTTGTTCCCAAATGAATTATAAACTATCGATTATAAGAAATCTTTAGGTATATCCATAAATCTTTTGTTGTCTGTTGGAGTGATTTTTCTGAAATACAAAGAAGTCCATAGCAAGAAATGAATATGGATGAGGGAGGCAGGATGGTAGAAGAGTAGGGGACCTCATTTCATCTGGTCCCTTGAATTTAGCTAGGTAACTATCAAATCATTCTGAACACCCATGAATTCAACCTGAGATGTAAGAAAAGAATATCTGAAACTCTAATCGCTAGTAGAAAAGCGATCACTTTCTGCAAGGGAGGAGGTGTGGAGAAGTGAATCTAAGGGGAGCTATCAGAAGATAAACAGCAGGAGGGAGGGAGACTCCATAAGCTGGCTACTGGAAAGTGATATAGCCCTGGAGGATAAAAATCAGAACCCTTAGAACTCTGCTCCAGTGAGAGACAGCCCTGCCTGAAAGGTGTTTACATGGTGAAAAGGGGCAAAATTCTAGGTGGAGCAGTGTGGCATCAGGATCCCCAGAGTCACAGAAATAGCGGGGGTGCTTGAACCAGTAGAGTTCCCAAGCATTGGAACAAGGAAACTGGTTACAGTCAGTGATCCTGGGAGGGTGCTCTCAGCTCAGTTTGCATAAACTGCAAGCCACAGCTTGATCAGGTGACTGCTCTCAGCGTGGGGACCGTACAAAGGATGGGAACATGGGCCCCTCCGCCTTCCCTTGGGAGGGGCGGAGCAGGTACATGTACAACCATGGCAACAGCTCTCAGGGTAGGGGCCCTGTAAAGAACAGTAACAGGATGACCCCAAATTAATAAAAATAGATCGACACCCCAACATGTAATAGTGAAGCTTGCAAATTTCAGAAATAAAGAGAAAATCCTGAAAGCAGCTTGAGATAAGAGGTTCCTAACCTACAGAGGTAGGAACATTAATTAGTCTTATATCAGACCTATCCACAGAGACCAGACAGGCCATAAAAGGCTACCATGATATATTCAGGGTACTAAATGAGAAAAACCTGCAGCCAAGAATACTTTATCCAACAAAGCTGTCATTCAGAATGGAAGGACAGTTAAAGAGCTTCCAGGACAGACAGAAACTAAAAGAATATGTGACCACCAAGCCAGCCCTGCAAGAAATATTAAGGGGAAATCTTGTAAGCAAAGAGAGAACCCAAGAATAACATAAACCAGAAAGAAACAGAGACAATCTACAGAAACAGGGACTTTACATGTAATACAATGGCATTTAATTCATATCTTTCAATAGTTACTTTGAATGTAAATGGGCTAAGTGCTTCAATCAAAAGGTGCAGGGTATTAGGTTGGATAAAAAAGCAAGACCCATCCATATGCTGTCTACAAGGGACTCACTTTAGACCTAAAGACATCTCCAGACTGAAAATGAGGGGGTGGAGAACCATTTATCATGCTAATGGACCTCAAAAGAAAGTTAGGGTAGCAATCCTCATATCAGACAAATTAGATTTTAAAACGAAGCCTGTAGTAAGAGATGAAGAAGGACACTATTTCATACTTAAAGTGTCTACCCAACAAGTAGATATAACAATTATAAATATTTATGCCCCTAATTTGAGAGCAGCCAATTATATCAACCAATTAATAACTGAATTAAAGAAACACATAGATAATAATACAATAATAGTAGAGGACTTCAATTCCCCACTCACAGCAATGGACAGATCATCTAAGCAGAAGTCGACAAGGAAATAAGGGCTTTGAATGAAACATTGGACCAGATGGACTTCACAGATATATACAGAGCATTCCACCCTAAAGCAACAGAATACACATTCTTCACAACTGCACATGGAACTTTCTCCAGAACAGATCACATATTGGGTCACAAATCAGGTCTCAACTGATACCAAAAGACTGGGATTATTCCCTGCATATTTTCTGACCACAAGGCTGTGAAACTTGAGCTCAATCACAAGAGGAAATTTGGAAGGAACTCAAATACTTGAAGGCTAAAGAGCATCCTACTAAAGAATGAATGGGTTAACCAGGAAATTAAAGAAGAATTTTAAAAATTCATGGAAACTAATGAAAATGAAAACACGACTGTTCAAAACCTTTGGGATACAGCAAAGGCGGTCCTCAGAGGGAAGTACATTGCAATACAAGCCTGTTCCAAAAAATTAGAAAAATCTTAAATACACAAGCTAAACTTATATCTAAAGGAGCTGGAGAAAGAACAGCAAATAAAGCCTAAACCAAGCAAGAGAAGAGAAGTAATAGAGATTAGAGCAGAAATCAATGAACTAGAAACCAAAAGAACACTAGAATAGATCAACAAAACTAGGAGCTGGTTCTTTGAAGGAATTAATAAGATCAATAAACCCTGAGCCAGACTTATCAAAAGGAAAAGAGAGAGGACCCAAATTAATACAATCACGAACAAAAGAAGAGAGATCATGATCAACACCAAGTAAATACAAACAATTTTAAGAACATATTAAGAGCAATTGTATGCCAACAAATTAAGTAATTTGGAAGAAATGGATCCACTCCTAGAAACTTATAAATTACCAAAACTGAAACACGAAGAAATAGAAGAAAACTGAACAGACCCATAACGGGCAAGGAAATTGAAGCAGTAATCAAAAACCTCCCAGAAAATAGGAGTCCAGGGCTGGATGGCTTCCCAGGGGAATTCTACCAAAGAGTTAAAGAAGAAATAATACCTATTCTACTGAAGGTGTTTCAAAAAATAGAAATGGAAGAAAAACTTCCAAACTCATTCTATGAGGCCAGCATTACCTTGATCCCAAAACCAGACAAAGACCCCATCAAAAAGGAGAATTACAGACCAATATCCCTGATGAGCATGGATGCAAAAATTCTCACCAAGACACTAGCCAATAGGATCCAACAGTACATTAAAAGGATTCTTCACCACAACCAAGTGGGATTTATTCCTGGGCTGCAAGGGTGGTTCAACATTCATAAAACAATCAACATGATACATCACATTAATGAAAGAAAGGACAAGAATCATATGATCCTCTCAACTGATGCAGAAAAAGCATTTGACAAATTACAACATCCTTTCTTGATTAAAACACTTCAAAGTGTGTGGGTAGAGGGAACATACTACAATATCATAGAAGCTATCTATGAAAAGCCCACAGTGAATATGGGGGAAAACTGAGATCTTTTCCCCTTAGGGATCAGGAACACGACAGGGGTGCCCATTCTCACCACTGTTGTTCAACATCGTACTACAAGTCCTAGCCTCAGCAGACAACAAAAAGAAATAAAAGGCATTCAAATTGGCAAATAACAAGTCAAACTCTCACAAGTCAAACTCTCACAAACTCCTCTCAGATGACATGATACTTTATGTGGAAAACCCAAAAGACTCCATCCCAAAATTGCTAGAACTCATACAGCAATTCAGCAACATGGCAAGATAGAAAATCAATGCACAGAAATCAGTTGTATTTCTGTACACTAACAGTGAGACTGGGGAAAGAGAAATCAAGGAATCGATCCCACTTATAATTGCACCAAAAACCATGATACCCAGGAATAAACCTAACCAAAGTGGTAAAGGATCTGTACTCTAAAAACTACAGAACACTTATGAAAGAAATTGAGGAAGACACAAAGACATGGAAAAACATTCCAAGTTCATGGATTAGAAGAATAAATATTGTTAAAATGTCTATGCTACCCACAGCAATCTACACATTCAATGCAATCCCTATAAACACCATTGACGTTTTTCACAGAGCTGGAACAAATAATCCTAAAATTTGTATTGAACCAGAAAAGACACCGAATAGCCAGAGGAATGTTGAAAAAGAAAGCCAGTGCTGGCGGCATCACAATGCCCGACTTCAAGCTATATTACAAAGCTGTGATCTCAAGACAGCACGGTACTGGCACAAAAATAGACACATTGATTGATGGAACAAAATAGAGAGCCCAGAAAAGGACCCTCAACTCTATGGTCAACTAATCTTCGACAAAGCAGGAAAGAATATCCAATGGAAAAAGAACAATCTCTTCAATAAATGGTGCTGGGAAAATTGGACAGCCACATGCAGAAGGATGAAACTGGACCATTGTCTTATACCATACACAAAGATAAACTCAAAATGAATGAAAGACCTAAATGTGAGATAAGAGTGCATCAAATTCCTAGAGGAGAACACACGCAGCAACCTTTTTGACCTTGACTGCAGCAACTTCTTGCTAGACATGTCTCCAAAGGCAAAGGAAACAAAAGCAAAAATGAACTCTTGGGGCTTCATTAAGATAAAAAGCTTCTGCACAGCAAAGGAGACAGTCAACAAAACTAAAAGGCAACGTACGGAATGGGAGAAGATATCTGCAAATGATGTGTCAGATAAAGGACTAGTATCCAAGATCTATAAAGAACTTATCAAACTCAACATCCAAGAAATGAAGAACCTAGTCAAGAAATAGGCAGAAGACATGAATAGACATTTCTCCAAAGAAGACATACAAATGGCCAACAGACACATGAAAAAATGCTCCACATCACTCGGCATCAGGGAAATACAAATCAAAACTACAATTAGGTACCGCCTCACACCAGTCAGAATGGCTAAAATTAACAAGACAGGAAACAACAAATGTTGGGAAGGATGTGGAGAAAGAGGAACCCTCTTGCACTGTTGGTGGGAATCCAAGCTGGTACAGCCACTCTGGAAAACAGTATGAAGATTCCTCAAGAAGTTAACAATAGAGCTACCCTATGACCCAGCAATTCCACTACTGAGTATTTACCCCAAAGATACAGATGCAGTGAAATGAAGGGGCACCTGCACCCCTATGTTCATCGCAGCAATGTCCACAATAGCCAAACTGTAGAAAGAGCTGAGATGTCCTTCAACAGATGACAGATGAATGGATCAAGAAGTGGTATATATAATACAATGGAATATTACTCAGCCATCAGAAATGATGAATACTTATGATTTACATCAACATGGATGGAACTGGAGGGTATTAGGCTAAGTGAAATAAGTCAATCAGAGAAAAACAATTATCATATGGTTTCACTCATATGTGGAATATAAGAAACAGGACAGAGGATCATAAGGGAAGGGAGGGAAAACTGAATGGGAAGAAATCAGGGAGACAAACCATGAGGAACTCTTTAACTATAGGAAACAAACTGAGGGTTACTGAAGGGGAGGTGGGTACAGGGATGGGGTAACTGGGTGATGGGCATTAAGGAGGGCACGGGTTGTGATGAGTATTGGGTGTTAGTTGCAACTGATAAATTATTGAACACTGCATCTGAAACTAATGCTGTATTATATGTTGGCTAATTGAATTTAAATAAATAAATACATACATACATACATACATACATAAAAAGAAAGACATAAATGTGAAAATATAGGGATAATTGTTAAGAAGCAAGGGAAAATGGGAGAATAGGAAAAGTCAGCTAGCAAATTAAACTGTTCTTCCTATAGCTTCAGTTCAAGAAAAAGAGGAGAAAAGATATGCATAATATTTGCTGTTGCTCTTAAGTCTTCTGTCATCAGATTATCACTCATTAACCAGAAATACTTTGTCTTCTACATGACTGTTTTATCTAATCATTAACAAAACAAATTATTCAACCTTAAAGACCATTGAGTAATTTTATGCAATTACATTGGAGCACTGTTGAGTTCCTCATACAGTAGTTTTTATTATAAATAGACCTGAAAGTCATGTTCCCCCTTTATAATTCCATAGTTATTTATTAAAAATTCCTTTAACCTTTGCAGAAAAATTTTTTATGACAAGATAGATCCCCTGAGACATAAGTGAGAGACCCTGAGACCCCTGAGATAATAACCTTAACACATAGAAAGTCACTTTTAAAAGGCATCCTTATTTGTTTTGTGATCATCCAACTGACATTATGCATGATCCTTTCACTTTAACTGTGAAAGACACAAGTACTTCCACTGCCTTTCACCACTGTCTTTCTCCTGGATTACTGTCTTGGCCTCCCTTTTCCACGTTACACTCCACGCAACACAGCAGCCCGTGTGATTATTTTAATATGTAATTCAAAACATGCCACTCCGCCTTAATACTTTTACTCTTAACACTCAGAGTAAAAGCTGAAAGTCCTTAAATTGTCCTTCAGGACCTTAACTTGCTCTCATCTCCTACTCTTCTGCCCTCCATTCACAATGGTCTCCTTGCTGTTCCTGGAACAAGCCAGGTGTGCTCCTGCCTCAGGGCCTTTGCACCATCTGTTTCCTCCTTCCCTCTACCAGGAAGACCCTTCCTCCAAATAGTCTATGGATGATTCCTTCACCATCTTCAAGTCTTTGCTCAAATGTCACCTCCTCCTCAATAAGATTGCCCTGACCACACTATTACAAGTCTCATTTTCTCCCCAAACTCTGATCTCCCTTATTTTGCCCTAATTTTAGCATTTGTCAGCTTCTAGCAGACTCTATAAATGCCTTATTTATTATGCTTATTAGATATTATCTGTCTTCTCACTAGAATTAAAGTCTTTGGGACAATACTTTTTATCTTGATTACTTACATGTATTAGCACCTAGGACAGTGTCTGGTAGATAGTAGGTATGCAATAAATATTTATTGAATAAATAAATATAGAAAAACTACTACATTCCAGTTGGGCAAAAGGCAGGCTTGTGTTTGCTTGTATATTTATTCAGCCAAATTTATTAAGCATAAGTCATGATTTAGACACTCTAAGTAGAAGATGAAGATGAATAGAACCAGATTTTTTTCTCCCTGCAAGTATTCATATACATACTAGTGGGAGAGACACATAATTTCATTTTGTTGGGTTAAGTATCATAATAGAGGATACCATAGGAAAACAGAAGTCAGAGTAGCTAATTTTTGGAGATTCTCATAGGATGCAGAGAGATTTTCAGCTCATAATAAATTCATTCATTGTATGGCTGTTTGTGAGGGGTAGTAGGAATCTTGCTCTTAAGGAGGCTGGAGGTATAAAATAGTGGTTGAGTTACCAAGGTCTAGAATTAACATGCTTGGATTAAAATTCTAATTCTACTCCTTGATAGTTCTGTGCAGTTGGGGATATGATGGAATATCTCCAATTATAAAACATAAGCACTATTATTACTTATCTTGACACAATAGATGCTATAACAAAGATTCTTACACATCAATTTAAAATAAAGAACCTGTCAAAGCTGTAGATTTCCTTTACTTTAATGCACAAAAGGAAACAGACATATTCTAAGCTTTCTGTCTAAAACCCAAGAGGATCAGTGTTTATTCTTTTAGAAATCAGAGATGTTCATCTGAATACTATTACTGGAAACAACCAGTTAACAAGTGAAATAGGCAAGTCAATAAGCAAAGCTCTTTAGAGAAGTAAGGTGGTATCTTAGTGTGGTTTTGATTTGAATTTCCCTGATGGCTAACGATGTATGCATTTTTAACAATTGGAATATGTGGCATGTAATACTCTGCTTTTACATCTATTTATTTTGAATATTAAATGAATTAATACAAGTTTTTAGAACACTAACTGCATGTAGTAAACGTTCAACAAATGTTATTTATTATAATCATGCATAATCTGTTACCCAGAAAATGCACTCCAAAAGAGGTAGAAAAATGCTAACAAGCCCATTCAAAGTGCTGTAAAGAAATCTCATGTGTTGATTCACTCTGATTTTTAAAACCAAATCAAAACAAAAATATTTATTGAGTACCTACTATATACAGGCCCTATCCTTTGTCCTGTGTTTATAAATTATTATTAGTTTCATATTCTATTCCTGATTTCTCCACAGATCCTTAGGGAGATAGCCTAGAAATCTGTGTCAAGATATTGTAAGAATTAATATGCTGGGGCAGCAGTTAAAACAATGACAAAACAAAAACTACAATAAAAAGTACATGCATGTTTTTTAAAAAATTAGCTTCTCAAAATTAACAACACAAGAAACAACAGGTGTTGGTGAGGATGCAGAGAAAGGGGGGCACTGGTGCACTGTTGGTGGAAATGCAAACTAGTGCAGCCACTGTGCAGAACAGTTTGGAGGTCCCTCAAAAAGTTAAAAATAGAACTGCCCTACAATCCAGCAGTTGCACTACTAGGTATTTACCCAAAGGATACAAAACTACAGATTCGAAGGGGTACATGAACCCCAATGTTTATAGCAGCATTATCAACAATAGCCAAACTATGGAGAGATCCCAAATGTCCAATGACTGATGAATGAGTGAATGAAGAAGATGTGATATATATATATATAAATATATATATATATTTATATATATATATTCCATTATATATATATATATAATGGAATATTACTGAGCCTTCAAAAAGAATGACATCTTGCCATTTGCAACAATTATGTGCATTATGCTAAGTGTATTGTGCATTATGCTAAGTGTATTATGCTAAGTGAAATAAGTAAGACAGAGAAAGACGAATACCATATGATCTCACTCATGTGGAATTTAAGAAAGAAAACACATGAACATATGGGAAGGGGAAAAAGAAAAAAAGGAGAGAGGGAAACAAGCCATAAGAGATTCTTAACAATAGAGAACAAACTGAAGGTTGATGAAGGGAGGTGGGTGGGGGGATGGGCTAGATGGGTGACAAATATTAAAGAGGGAACTTGTTATGAGCACTGGGTGTTGTGTGTAAGTCATAAGTCACTGAATTCTACTCCAGAAACCAATATTGCATTGTGTGTTAACTTACTAAAATTTAAATGTAAACACACAAAGACACACAAAATTAAAAATTAAAAAATTACCTCTTCGAATGCTTATCTCACCTTCCCCTCTTGCTATGCATCTTTTGCCTTCTCTTTTGAATTTCAGTGAACTTCTGTAAGAAAATTTGACAATAAAAATTAAAAGATATAATCTAATTAAAATATCTGACATCTGAAATTTTTTGATTACTTTTGTTGAGAAGATTTAAAAAATTAAAAGAGTTGGGGCACCTGGCTGGCCCAATCAGTAGAGCATGCAACTCTTGATCTTGGGGTTGTGAGTTCAAGCCCCACATTGGTAGAGTTTACTTTAAAATAAAATAAACGTAAAAAATGAAAAGAGTAGGATCCTGGAATTCTGATGCCCTGAATGAAGTTTTTTGACCTCCAATTTTCATCCTTCTTTGCCAAATGGTGACATAAGGCCTATAGGAAGCTAGAAGCAAGACAGGAGTCAACATCAGCCCCCCAGTGGGAGTGCCTGGTCCTCCCGAACTTCCAGTCCTGTGGCTGGGAGAATATGGGAAGAAAAGGAAACATAGAGGCAGCAATGCCTCACCAGGGACTGGCAGATTACCACCAGTCCATGCAGAGAAAAATAGAATTGCTTTCACCCACCTGCAGTACTGCGTATCTCAGGCTACCTTTACAACCAGACTTAAAACTCAAAGCTGACAAAGAAAATTACAATTCATTCCAGGGACCATGCATGGTATGTCAGGTTCCCCTAGAAACAGTCTCTGCAACTGTAAGATTTGTGTGTAGGGGATTTATTAGGGAGTGTTATTGGGAACAACAGTTGTGATGGGTGAAGTAAAGAGAACCAGGCAGAAGGAAAAGATGAACTGCCATGCCATTGCAACAGAGGCTCCAGCAGTAACTATGGGGTGCTCAGCACCTGGAATGGCCTCTCAGCATTGTTCTGGCTTGAGGCAAGGGGGATGGACTTGCCCTCCCATGCACCAGTCACTAGATATGGGCTATCCCCAGGAAGGGGGTACATTGTTGGGTAAGGTAGCTCTCTTCAGCTAAGGACAATTCCTAGAGAGAGACTCAGCAGTGAGTCATCAGTCATCAACATTCAAAGCAGCTGGGAGAATGAGTGTGTCCTATAGGGGATCTGAGTGGCACACTACGCCATCCACCCAAGTCCTGGGAGCTAAAGAGAGTGAAATCCATCTGGTCAAATAGGATAAACATTCAGTGAAAGAGAACTGCTAGAGGAACTACACATCACCTTAAGTGACAGAGATATAACCTTAAATGTAAGAGAGGCTAAAATAATTATAAGAGAATACTAATAGTAGCTATGGCAACAGATTTGACAAGTCAGAAGTGGGTAATATCCTAGCAAAATAAGCATTACCAAAATTGACTTAAGAAGGAGGAAAAATTTGAAGAGACCAAAGAACAGAGATGAGAAAAGTGAGGAAATTTCAACCATTGAAAAGTGATTACATGCAGCTCAGAGAATTTCTTTTTTTGTTGTTTTTTAAAGATTAATTTATCTTTGAGAGGTGGGGGAGGGGCAGAGGGAGAGAGAGAACCTTAAGTAGACTACCACTGAGAGTGGAGGGAGCTGGTGGGCTCAATGAAGGGCTTTATCCCAGGACCCCAAGATCATGACCTGAACCGCAATCAAGAGCTGGGCATTCAACCAAGTGAGCCACCCAGGTGCCTCAACATCTCAGAGAATTTCAGTGTTAATGTTCATAGGAAACTCCTGAGGATCTAGTTAGTTTTAAATGTGGTTACTAATAAAGTAGATATAATGTTATGCCTAAGATTATAAATTTCCAACAAGCTTCCTGTGATGCTAATACTGCTGGTTCATAGCCCACACTTTGAGTAGCATGAATTTAAACTAATGCAGTCATAGCAAACAGTGGAAGTTTCTTTGGTTCATTTTACGATGTTAACATAATTTTAATATGAAAACATGGCAATGATAATATAAAAAGAAGGAAGGAAACAAGGGAGAGAGGGAAAAATAGGGGAAGGAAGGAGAAATAAAGCTACAAAACAATGTCGCTTAATTGAAAATAGGCTCCAGCAACGTATCTAAAGGAAGGTATGTGACCAAGAGAGGAGTGTGGTTTAAGATTAGGAGATCTAGCAACCTAATCCATTAAAACAGCTAATTAGAGGGAGAAAAATTCATATGATTATAACAACACGTGATAAAAATGCATTTGATAAAATACAGTCATTATTTTTAATAAAACCTCTAAGTAAAATTTTAATATAAGGGAACTACTTAAATGTAATAAAAATTATATCCAAAACTATATTCAATTATTATTTTAAATGATTAAACCTTTAAATTGTCTTATTAAAACTTATCTTATTATCCTACATGGTTAAAAGCCTTAAAATCATTTTATTAAAATTTGTTTTGGTAGTTTTCATGAAATCAAGATAAGGAAACAAACAAAAAAAGAGAATTAAATAGCTAACATAAACATCAGAAGAAAAAAGCTGATGGTTTGATAGTATTCCTAAAAACACCTAAGACTAGTTAAAAACAAAAACAATCTTCTGGAATTAATAAGGTAATTTAACAAGATGGCCAAATAGAAGAAAATACACAAAAATCAATACCTTATTACCTGCATAAGTACCTACAGAGGATGTGGAAAAAGATATTCTATTCACAATATGAACAACAACCATAAAATATAAAATGTAACAAGAAAAGAACAGGAAGAAAACAAATAAAATTATTGGAAAAAACATGCCACGTTCTTCGATGGGGAGATTCGATAACGTAAACATATTGTCACAAAATTAACATTGTGTTTTAATACAATTCCAATTAGAATCCCAGTAGTGGATTGGGGTTGGGGGTGGTGGCTGAAATACTTTTAGAAGAATGAGACGGGTGGTGGCTGAAATACTTTCAGAAGAATGAATGCCTGAAAAGAGCCAAGAAAATCATGAAAAAGGGCAATAAGGGAACACTTATTTATTAGATACCAGAACACACCATAAATCTTCCATAAATGGAACAGAGGGTTAAATTTGACTAATTTAAACCTCCGTGTCTGAAAGGTTTAAAATGATAGATTCTAAACCTATTTATGTAGGACAGCATAAGAGATCATAAAAACAGGTTTTACAACCCATTGTCCATCTGTCTTCTTGTAAGAGGAGGTGAAGAAATTGATCAAGATTCAGGTAGCAAGGATTTTGTTTAACAAATTCCAGTGTGTTGTATATTTATCATCCATCTCCTCCCTAAGGGGAAGAGGAGACAGGTATTTTTTCCATCTCCCATACGTGAGTCAAAAAATTGGGATGTCGGAGGACCACTGATTTAACATGGATCTCCTGGAATTTTAAGGTATGTAACAATTACCTCTTAATACCTGAAAAATGTGAAAGAGAGTAGATGATTGGTACTGGGCTTGATGGCAGAGCAAAGAAAGAGCAACGGTTGAAGCAAGCTGAAATTCTGCAGTAGTTGGGCAAAGATAACTATTTCTCAGAGCATGATGACCTGGTCCTCACAAAAAGGAGATGCAATAAGAAATCCACCCAAGAAACCTATCTGGAGGGATGAGAAAGAGTCTATGTGCAGAGTATACCACCAGAATCAGCCAGCTAAGAAATTACAAGTGACAGCCAGAGGAGTATCTATATCAGGGACCTTTAGTGATGTGTGTGTCAGGGGTGGTCATGAAAGATCCCTGCAAGAGAGTTAGCATTTGGATGACTACCAAGATGGAGTACATTTGACAGCCAAGAGAGAACTAAAGATGGCACCAGTTACGTAAGCCCTTCTATATCCCTGAAGACTCTGATGCTTATGTTCTGCCACCCAAGAGAAACTGGAAGTAGGAAGTGAAAGAGACACAAGTGCAGGACCAGAGGAATGATGATAAAGACTGACCACACTGCTCCCTACCTTCTCAGCTCCAAGCCTGAGTCAGGCATAGGCTTGGGATAAGCAGGAGGTTTTATATTAGATGAATGGTTGGAGCTTTAATATTTATTAATATTTGAATGAAAGTGGCAAAATAATCTGGTCTTATTATATCTGACTGAGACTTCATGCAGGTGGAGCTAGGGGATGGGAAAACCATTTGACAAAACAAAACAGGTTTAAAGGTGCAGAAATGAGGGGTGCCTGGGTGGCTCAGTTGTGTCAGTGGCTGACTCTTGATTTCGATTCAGGTCATGATCTCAGGGTCATGAGATCAAGCCCTGCATTGGACTCTGCTCCCTTAGCACAGAGTCTGCTTGAAATTCTCTCTCTCCTCTCCCTCTGTCCCTCCCCCTGCTTGTGCTCTCTCTATCTCTCCAAAATAAATACATAAAATCTTTAAAAAAAAAAAAAGGTGCAGAAATGAGAATAAAATTTCTTGCTTTTAATTCTAGTTCATTTAGGTAACTGCTTACATGATTGTATCAATATGGTATTAGAATACGAGTAAAAGGAGCAGTGAACAAAAGTGAGAGTACAAAATTAGATCCACAGTAAAATGAAAGATCATTTAGTAAATTTTGCTGGAGTATAATCTAGGAGACCGCAAGGACAGACTCGGAGTTGGAGAGCTCTCCACCCTTAGCCTTGAAACTCAGAAACAAAAAACAAATTTGATTTTAAAGATAAAAGACTTTGGTATGAGAAAAGAAACCCCAATAGGTAAAAAAAGGGTTTGGAAATATGCTGACAGAGGCTTAATTATCTGTATGTAATCTACAAAGAAGTCTTACAAATTTATTTTTTTTAAAGACAAAAAAAAATTCTCCCCTCTAAAAAAATTTGGAAAAGGATTAGATAGTGAATATATAAGTCACAGAAAAGCAAATCCAAAAGAGGAACAAGTGTATGGAAAGATGTTCAGATTCACTGATTGTCAGGAAATTTGGAGTTGCCGTGACAACAAATATCATTTTATCAAGCTGTCAAAAACTAACAAGAGATAACTGCTGAGGATATTGATTACTTATTTTATTTAGGCACTACTCTATATGATTTGTATGAACTGGCTCATGTAATCCTCAGTACAACCCTGTGATGAAGGTACTAGTATTATCCTTATGAATAAGATAATCTAGGCACAGAGAATTGAAAGAAATTGATATTGCTTACCCAGGTAGTAAATAGCAGAGCAAAGTTTCACACTCCAGCAGATAACTCCAGTATGAACCCTGCTTCCCACTATACTATTCATCTCTCTGAAATGTGGGAAAGGGCACCCCTCATATTATTGATTATATGATGACAGCCTTTTTGGAAAACCATCTGACAACATCCATTAAAAGCAAATGTAAATACATATATGGCCATTGAATCTATAATTCCATACCTGGGAATCTAGCCCATATAAATAAAACAACCAGCATATAAAGATAAATGTATAAGGATGTTTATGGGGAATGATGAATTAGGTAATGATATACCCAGAGAATGGAATACTATGATCACAGCAAAAAAGAATGAATTAGAGCTGCAACGACTGACTAAAAATTTCTTTAAGGTATTGTTGAATGAGAAAAGCAAGATGAAAATAATTGTATATATAATATAATCCCATACTTATAAAATTGACTGACAAAAGCTTTATATGTATGTGTGTATATGATAGAATCATTAGAAGCCTGGAGAAAAGAAAAAAAGAAAGCTATAAACAGTCATTATAAAATAATGGTTAGGAATTTCAGTTTAGAGTCAAATTTTATAAGCTCAAACTTGAGATGTATCACTAAATTGACTGTTACTTTAGACTAGTTACTTACCCTCTTTGTTCCTTAATTTATTTATCTACAAAATGGAGATGATTCTAGTAAGGACATCATACAGTTGTTAGAATGATTAAGTGAGTTAATATACATACCTGAAAAAATATTTTATAATTGCATTTACATAAAATTATGTCCATATATGTATACATATTTTTAATAGACTTTATTTTTTAGAGCAGTTTTAGGTTTATAGCAAAACTAAGTGGAAGATACAGAGATTTTCATATACCCCCTGCCCTCATTCATGCATAGCTTCACCCATTATCAACATCCCTCACCAGTGTTACATTTTTATGTTTGATGAATCTGCATTGACACATCATAATCAACCAAAGTTCATAGTTTACATTAGGGTTCACTCTTGATGTTGTGCATACTTTGGGTTTGGACAAATGTATAATGATGTGTATTCATTTTAGTATCATAGAGTAGTTTTATTTCCCTAAAGATTCTCTGTGCTTCACTTATTCATTCGTCCCTCACCCTGGCAACCACTGATCTTTTTACTGTCTCCATTGCTTTTGCCTTTCCGGAATGTCATATAGTTGGAATCATACAGTATACAGCCTTTTCCAATTGATTTCTTTCACTTAGTAATATGCATTTTAAGTTTCTACCATGTCTTTTTATGGCTTGATAGCTCATTTCTTTTTAGCACTCAATAATATTGCGTTGACTGGATGTATCACAGTTTATCCATTCAACTACTGAAGGACATCATAGGTTGCTTCCAGGTTTTGGCATTATTAATAAAGCTGCTATAAACATCCGTGTACAGATTTTTATGTGGACATAAGATTACAGCTCTTTTGGATAAATACCAAGGGGAGTGATTGCAGTATTGTATGGTAAGACTATGTTTGTTTTTGTAAGAAATCGCCAAACTGTCTTCCAAAGTAACTGTACCATTTTACATTCCCACAAGCAATGATTGAAAATTGCTCCAAATTCTCGTCAGCATTTGGTGTTGTCAATGTTCTGGATTTTGGCCATTCTAAAAGGCATATAGTGGTATCCTGTTGTTTTAATTTGCATTTTTCTGGTAACATATGGTGTGCTTATTTTCCATCTGTATACCTCCTTTGGTGAAATATCTGTTGAGATCTTTGGCCTGTTTCTTAATTAGGTTATTTGTTTTCTTGTTTTGAGTTTTAAGAGTTCTTTGTATATTTTAGGGGCACCTGGGTGGCTCAGTCAGTTAAGCGTCTGCCTTAGGCTCACGTCATGATCCCGGGGTCCTGGAATCAGGCCCCGTGTTGGGCTCCCTCCTCAGCAGGGAGTCTGCTTCTCCCTCTCCCTCTGCCCCTCCCCCTGCTCATGCTCTGTCTCTCTCTCTCTCTCTCTCTCGAATCAATCAATCAATCAATCAATCAATCAATATCTGGGGGAAAAAAGAGTTCTTTGTATATTTTGGATAACAGTCCTTTATCAGATGTGACTTTTGCAAATATTTTCTCAGTCTGTGGCTTGTCTTCTCATTGACATTGTCCTTCACAGAATAAAAGTTTTAAATTTCAGTAAAATCCAGCTTATCAATTATTTCTTTCATGGATCATGCCTTTGGTATAATATTTAAAAAGTCATTGCCATACTCAAGGTCATATAAATTTTCACTTATGTAATCTTCTAGGAGCTGTACAGTTTTTGTGTTTTATGTTTAGGTCTATGATTTATTTTAAGTTAGTTTTTGTAAAGGGTGTAAGATCTATATCTAGACTCTTTTTTTTTTTTGCGTGTGGATATCAGATTGCCCCAGTACTGTTTGTTGAAAAGATTGTCTTTGCTCCATTTTATTGTCTTTGCTCTTTTGTCAAAGATCAGTTGGCTACATTGATGGGGGTCTATTTATGGGCTCTGTATTCTGTTCTACTGATCTATTTGTTTAATTTTTTTTGTCAATACCATACTGTCTTGGTTATTGTAGCATTGTAGTAAGCCTTGAAGTCAGACAGTGTCAGTCCTCCAACTTTGCTCTTCTCCTTTAATAATGTGTTATATATGTTCTGGGTCTTTTGCCTCTGTATATAAAATTTAAAATCAATTCATCCATATCCACAAAATAACCTGCTGGAAGTTTAATTAGGATTCTATTAAATCTATAGATCAAGTTGGAAGGAACCTGTATCTTAACAATATTGAGTTTTCCTATCCATTAACATAGAATATCCCTCCATTTATCTCATTCTTCTTTGATATCTTTCATCGGGGTTTTACAGTTGTCCTTATATAGATCTTGTACATATTTTGTTAAATTATACCTAAGTATTTCATTTTGAGGAATGTTAAAATAAATGATGTTGTGTTTTCAATTTAAAATTCCACCTGTTCATTACTGGTATGTAAGAAAGCAATTAGCTTTTATATGTGTACATACTTTTTAATAATTTGATGATTTTTTCAAGGACCATGTCATCCTTAAATCTATTTCTTAAAATTTTCTTTCTCAAATTAAAAAATTGAAGCATATTAAACTTTGAGCTTCATATAAATTCCAAATGTTCATCAATTTCTAGTCTGAAGAAAAAGTCACAGTAGAGGTGGACTGCAGTTAGAAGGCAAGTTCATTTAAAATAGTTCAATTAAGGGTGCCTGGATGGCGCAGTTGGTTGGGTGGCCGACTCTTTGTTTCAGCTCAGGTGGTGATCTCACAGTCCTGGAATTAAGCCCCCCATTGAGTCCGGCATCAGGCTCAGAGCTCTGCATGGAGTCTGCTTAGGATTTCTCTCCTTCTCCCTCTGCCCCTCCCCCAACAGTCTCTCTCTCTTTCTCTCTCTCTCTAATAACTAAACAAATCTTTAATAAATAAATTAATTAAATAAATAAATTAAATATTTCAATTGTTCATCCTTGCTATCTCTGGCCCATGTACCTCAACATCAAAAAAGAAGGGGGGGGTGGAATTTATCTTTCTTGAAACTTACTAGCATGAAAATACAATGGGGAATTTCATATTTTTCAATGAAGAAATAATTTGGCCCATTGCAGAACATATTGTTCTTGCTAAATGAATCAGTAGAGATGAGTAGTTAATTCATTTGAGAAAAGTGTGTGTTATCAACCTAGAAAAAGATGGTGCTGGTGTTCTACTGAAATAGGTATAGTTTTTAAAAATACTAATAACAATATTAATAATTTTTAAAACCTATTCATTTGAATAGTATTTTCAATTTCCAAAAATATTCTTATACACAATATGTTATGTAATTCTTACACTTATTTTTGAGGTTGGTATTATCATGATCCCATTATATAGATGAGATAGCTAAGGTTCAGAGCATTAATAAACTTGCTTGAATTTATACAACCAATATATAAATTGATGTGCCTACCTTCAAGCTTGGGTCTTCTCATTCTAAATTCTAATACTTACTCATACCTGATTACCTATGACCTATAAATATATATACCATATCCTCTTTATCCATTCATTAGTGGATGGACATTTGAGCTTTTTCCATTATTTGGCTACTATAGATAAGGCTGCTTTACACCAGATTTATCTATAAAAATTATAGAAAAATTAAAAGGCTAAAGAAGAAAAACATTCTAATCTGATATATAGGTGGAAAGTAGATATTTCCATCTTTTTTCTACCTTAGATGAAGACATCAGAAGAGAATGGGTGGGTGGAAGGAGCAAGAGAGTGGTGGCTTAAACTATGTCTACAAATTATTTTATACTCCTCTCCTCAAGAGTTGAAGCCTAATTCTCATCCCCTTGTGTGTGGGCTAGATTTAATAACTCTCTTCTAATGAATAGAATAATGGTGTATAACTTCAGAAATTAAGTCATAAGAGTATTAAGTCTTCCTACTTGCTCTTCCTCTTGTATCTGTCACTCTGGGAGAAATCAGCTACCACATTGTGAGAATACTTTGGAATTCTAGGTAGAAGTTCACACGGTAAGGAACTTAGGGCCACAGCCAATAACTAACACTAATTTGCCAGAATCTTGGAAAGAGATCCTCCAGCCCAGTCAAGCCTTCAGATGATTGCAGCCCCAGCCAACATCTCGACTACTATGACATGAAAGACCCTGACTGAAAATGTCTCAGCCAAAATGCTCCCCAATTCCTGACCCACTTAGTTTAAGTCACTACGTTCAGGGACAATTTATTATACAGCAATAGATAACTAATACAAGAACTTCGGCAAAAAAAAAAAAAAAGTAAGTATAAACCAGGATGCCAAAGAATATTTAGAAAATCAGAGGGGCCAGGGTAGGGTCTAGAGGCTTTGTGTTAAGAAATGGATTCCTTAGTGTTTATCTCCTACTTGTTTGTACTAGGAGTTAGTAGGGAATTATACCTGTTGCAAATCACTTGTGAGTCAATTTCATTGGTCACTGGAATAGCTGTTCACCTTATTCCTTTCCAGTTATATGTTGAGTGATTGCCCAACAGAAGTTGGCCTCTCTCCAGTCTAGAAACGGAACTATAGACCAATACTCCCTTTTTACTTTCTCATTTTCTTTAGCACTTTAGTCAGTAATCGGTGATTGGCATAAGACCTTTGATCTGTTTCCATCTTTATTCAAAACATACTAGAAATAAAGGGCCACACTTTTAAAAAAGTGGCAGATCCTTGGGCTAAACTGAAGGGATGCTAAGACATTCAGAGGTCCTTTACAGTTATCTAGCCTAATTCATCAGGGCATTGGAATATAAAGAGGAATGATTGCTAATGGGTACAGGGTTTCTTTTTGGGGTGATGAAATATTCTAAAATCGATTTTGGTGATGGTAGCACAATTCTGTAAATATACTAAAAACATTGAGTTGTGTACTTCAGATGCATGAATTGTATGATATGTGAATTATCTCAATACGGGTGTTATTTTAAAAAGAAGAGTGGGAAAAAAATAAAAAGAAGGATGGGACAGAGTTAAGAAGATAAAACCTTGATTCCAGTGACCAAAACCCAACTCTGACTTTGCAGTGACCTCAGTATTGATCTTCCTTCAGTTATTAGAAGGCACAGTTTTGAAAATATAATCTTAATTACTATAAAATAATGCTCCAGCAGAATTTATTTATAGCCTTTAGAAACAAATGCTTAGACATCTGGATCTTTATGCACTGTTTGAGCAAAGAAAGAAATTAACATTCATTCAGTGTCTGCTACTTGTCAGGTACTTTGATATATATTATTCATTTAATTCTTGTACAATTCTTTAAGATGGGTATTATTATTCCTGCTTTAAAGGTAACAAAACAAGTGGTAGAGTCTAGATTTAAACCTAAGTTGTCCAATTATAGGTTTAGTGTTCCTTCTATACTATCATAAAGGTACCATACAATTTGCTTAGCTGTCATATTTAGGAACCTTAAACAATCTTGTTAATTGTCTTTTTTAATGTATATATTATCTCTCCCTCAGTGATTTTAAGCATCTTATTGATAGAAACCACTTTTTTGATAGCTTTCATATCACCTTTTATTCCAAACAACTGGTCTAGTGCTGTGAATGCATAAATGTTTATGATGATGAAAATGCTAAACATAGGATAATAACAATAATTTTGGGGTAATGATTAATTCAGGATATTTAGGTTGATGCTATAACCTTATGTATCATATATGCCACTGTAACCCTCACAATCTGCAAAATAATGCAATAAAAATAATGACATTGGATTGAGGCAGACCACTCAAAACCTATGCAATTCTATGGCCAAAAAGCTATCAAGAAAATAATTGGTACTTCAGAAGAAACTTTGTACAGCCTAGTCAGGCAGCTCAATATGTCTAGAGGCTACTTAAGGAATAATAAATATGCCAAAAAGCAATAAAATAAAAATGTCGGTATGAAGACCAACATAAATGAAGAATTGCTTTGAACAAATAAGGTTGCTATTTCTCCAAGATGGAGAAAGACCCCCTAAAGGGGAAAACTTTGAAGGGCATATCAATGGCTTTAAAAAGGACACTTAACCTTAGTTAATCACTAGTATCAGAATTAGGGATGGCAGTTTGCTATCCACTGAGTCAAAACTGGAATTTATTCCATAAGGTCTGGTCTTTGTTTACCAGATACTGTCCAAGTTTGCAATAACCTTACCACATTCCTCATTTCTCCCTGCACTGCCAAACTCCCTTCCTTCAAAAACCTACTAGTTGAGGTCAGATGATTTGTTGATGAATTGATTCTCGGTCAGGATATGAAATTTCATTGTATAGCTCAAGGGAACTCATGCCTAATACTTGAATAGTAGGCTGAAGCCCTTTTTAAAAACAAAGTTCCATGTATCACCTTAATGGAACTTGCACATACGCATCTTTCATGCCGATTTTAGTTTTTTGTAAAATGAGTTTTTTCCCAGAAATTATAATAATTAACATTTACTGAGCAATTATTATGTTCAAGGCACTCTTCTAAGTGTTTCACATGTATTCACTCTTTAATCCTCATAATAACAATTGAGATGGAAACTATTATAACTCTCATTTTATAGATGAGGAAACTGAGGCACAGAAAGATCAAATAACTTGCCTAAAGTAATGTGAGCTCAAGCAGACTGGCTCAGGGTTCCTATTCATAACCAATAAACCACCTATCTGAGATGATGTCATGTGATATTCCTGGATCTGATCTGATACAAATATTGGTCACTTTGTAAGTCATATAAGAATCTTATTTATAATTCCCTGAGTAGGGTCATTTAAAGTATTTTTAATTTTATTTATCAGAGGATGAGGGATCAACTTTTTAGTTAATTCTTACATTTGGGATAGCTGGTTATTTTATTATTGTGAAACACATTGTTGAATCCTTTTTAAAGTGCTTATTATATATGACCACTGGTGCTAATCAATTGCTGGATGCATCTTCTGCTTGGCTATTCTATATTACCAAAAGGATTGGTTAGCCCATTCAATTCTGGCTCAGTACCTATTTTTTTCTGGAAGCATTTGGCTCAATTAGAATTCTCTCTGTATATCTTGCTTATACAGATAGAAAAAAAAGTACCTATCTATATTTTACAGACACATACTTCTGGAATTAACAAAATGAACCTCTATATTAATGTCCCTTATTTATAATAAAATCACTAAAACTTGTACATCCATTATAGTCATTCTTTTATATTAAAAATACTGTTTTGCACATAGCGTATTAACCTTTTTTTTTTCAATATCATTACCAAATTCATGGGCTTTTTATACTTAACTTGTTTTAGTTAGCAAAATCATAATAATAAAGATTCTGTGTCTCCCAGTCCCCTTTGCCCATTTTGCTTATACCTTCGACACGTCCCCTCTGACAACTACCAGTTTGTTCTCTGGTATTATGGGTCTGTTTCTGCTTTTTTTGTTGGTTGTTCATTTGTTTTGTTTTTTTAGGTTCCCCATATAGGTGAAATCATATGGTATTTGTCTTTTTCTGTCTAACTTATTACACTTAATACCCTCTAGGTCCATTCATGTTGCTGCAAATGGCAAGATCTCACTCTTTTTTATGGCTGAATAATATCCCTCTGTGTGGTGTGTGTGTGTGTGTGTGTGTGTGTGTATCACATCTTTATTCATTCATTTATTGATGGACACAGGTTACTTCTATATCTTACCTACTATAAAAATAATGCAATAAACGTAGGGGTGCACATATCTTTTTGAATTAATGTTTTTGTTTTCTTTGAATAAACAGTAGTGGAATTATTGGATTGTGTGGTATTTCCTTTTTTAATTTTTTGAAGGATCTCCATCCTATTTTCCACATGGCTGTGCAATTTACATTCCCATCAGTACTACACATGGATTTCTTTTTCTCCACATCCTCACCAAAGCTTGATATTTCTTGTCTTTTTGATACTAGCCATCATGACGGGTGTAAGATGGCATCTCATTGTGGCTTTGATTTACATTTTTCTGATGATTAGAAATGTTTAGCATGTTTTCATGTCCCTGTAGGCCATCTGTATGTCTTCTTTAGAAATATGTCTAATTTGGTTCCCTGTCCATTTTTTAATCAGATTTTTTTTCTTTGGTTTTGAGTTGTATAAATTCTTATATATTTTGGACGTTAACCCCTTATTGGATATATCATTTACAAATATCTTCTCCCATTCAGTAGGTTGACTTTCGTTTTGTCAATGGTTTCTTTACTGTACAAAAGCTTTTTATTTTGGCGTAGTCCCTATACTTTAATTTTGCTTTTGTTTCCCTTGGCTTAGGAGATACGTCCAGAAATATGTTGCTAAGGCCATGTCCAAGAGATTACTCCCTGGGTTTTCTTCTAGGAATTTTATGGTTTGAGGTCTCATGGAATGTTTTAATAAATCTAAAGATTTTTTTTAAAAGCAACAAGTAGATGTACATGAGATTTGGGGATGGAAGAGTTAGTCATCCAAGAATGCAAAGAAAAATGAGTCATAGAAGCACAGGTTGGCCCTGACCATCAAAGCATGGTGTGCTGGTGAGGAGTGGATTATTACTCCTCCAGTCTTGTGAGTCTCCATCTGCCTCATGGACAGAATTGTTCTTGTGGAAGAGTGCACATCAGGCTCTCAAAATGCAATGCCATTAAACATTAGAATCAAATACCTGACTCCTCTTATTCTGATTTCATACTCACCAAGCAGCCTTCTGCTTATTTGGCTTTGTACACAGTTTGTCTACAGGGGGGTGTGCTGATGGGTAATTCTAGTACACTCAATCATTAATTTTAGATTGGAATTCTGATATATTAGTCCCCTATCCTTGGCTATTTCAAGTCCATCCCTGGAAAATGGACTCACTCACAGGGAGCTGACAAAATTAGATTTCTTTACTTGTCACACTGATTACAAGCTCACAGACTATGGTGAATTCATCATCATAAGTGCCACTAAAGAAAGTTCTTGACTGCCAGCCAACATTCTGCAAACAATAGCTTTTTGCATTCCCTGGGCCAAATGCTCCTAACAGTCAAGGAACCATAGTAGGTTTAGATTTTAGCAATAGGGGTCCTCAATAATCATATAATTGCTTGACTTATTTTTCTTGTTTTTCTACTCTTGAAGAGTAGAGTCTAGAGGCAGTACATAGAAGAAGTACCTAACCCAGATATAGACAATACTATTTTAGAAGCTGCAAAGGTAGAATGTGAGGATAAGAGTTCCCTAAGTGCTGAATTAGAAAGTTTGAGAAATGGAAATAAAGAGGGTACAGTTGGAGTAAAGATGGCATCCTTATGATACCATACTTATGATCTAGTTTCACATACTGTTTTACCCTGTTCAACATGTTCTAGACTCAACTCTTCACCAGTATCTGTCTTTTCTTCTGTTAATGAGGATGAGGAAATGCTAAGAAGCAAAGACTCTAAGAAGCATCTTAAAATCAGGTAAAGAAGAGACCTTTATTCCAGGTAATGATTTCTAATCTACACACTACGAGGTGGTACGATTTATGATTTCACCTAGATACTGATTATAAAATAGGGTTCATGTTAAAAGTAAAATTATAAAAATACCTCAGGAATGTTAAATAAACCAGCCTATCATTCATTAACTAATCAATTCCTACAGCAAATACTTATTGAGGGTCCATTGGTGCCAGGCACTTGGTGGGGGCTGGAGACCTTATGGTGAATACAACTTAGTCTCTATACTTTTAGATTTTGTATTCTAATGGGAAATACAGACAAGTAAGTCAGCAATTACACTTGGTGAAAACAAATGTAGGTAGTGGTAAAGGTGCTGAATTCCCTGGCAGCACATAGGAGAAGTACCTAACCCAGATATAGATAAGGTGCCGGTGAAGTCCTGCCAACTAATTTGAGATTTAAGGACAAGAGGGAATAGTATGGACAATCTTTTGAGGAAAATTGTTCAGGACAAACAGACTGTTGTGTACAAACTGAAAGTGACAAGCTAAGAGAGGTAAACAGAGCCAATGAACCCATGACGATGTTTATAATCAACGTTCAGTTCTTTGGACTTTATCTAAAGGGCTATTAAATATTTTTAAAATATTTATTATAAGCATTCAACACACACAAAAAGCATAGTAATATAAAAAATCTGTATATACACCACTAAGCTTAAGAAATGGAACATCACTAGCCTTTAAAAGGGGGGGAATCTAAAAGCAAAAATTAAAAATACATGCTTAATACAAATACAGCTATGATGGAATTTCCATATGGATACTTAACTGAAGACACTTTTTTCCTTCATGCTCCGTAGAAACCATTATCCTGAATTTGGTGTTATTATTCTGATATTTTCGGATTTGTACTTTAACTCCATATGTAACTGTAAATAACACAAACAAATGAGAGGTAAGTTTGCCATATAAAATACAAGATAACCAGTTAAATTTGAGTTTCAGATAAAAATAAATAATCTTTTAGTATAAGTGTGTTTCAAATACTGAATAGATATTTGCAATGCTTGCAATATTGTCCCATGCAATATTTGGGACATACTTTTATCAAAAATTGTATATCTGAAATTTGAATTTAACTGGATGTCTTGTAATTTTACTTATAAATCTGGCAATCCAAGGGGTGAACGGATGTGGGTTTCTGTGTATGCACGCATGAGTGGGAAATGGGAGCCAGAGACACAACAGTTTGGAAGCAGTTTTAAGTGGCCTGAACTCAAGGATGGCCACTGTAAAATCAAGAGAAGTGGCTCAATTTTAAAGCTATGTGAAAGGTAGAAAGGTCAAGATTTAGTAACTGGTTGAATGAGGGGCTGAGGGAGAGGGAGGAATTAAGGGTAATGGAAGCAGTATACAGGTTTGGGCAGTGGAATCACTGATGGAAATAAGGTCTACACTGGACAAGTTGAGTTGGATGCACTCTTGAGGAATATTTAGGTTAATTGATGCAGTATGTAGTTGGATGTATTCTAGGCAATAAAACAGAACCAGGAAGCCATGGACACAAATACTGACCCTTATCCATCTATTCCATTTAATCTCTTACATATCTACTTATTTTATCTTAACCTCTTTCACTGAAAAACCCACTCCTATCCCTGTTCTGTCTCTTGTTCCAAGCCTTTGTTGGTGATCTAAAAATAATTTCACTTATAAATGTTGCAATGTATCTTTTCATATTCATCTCATATTGACTTGTTTTCTCATTATGCTCTTGGCATCTTTCCTCTCTCCCCTGCATAAGCCTGTGTGTTTAATCTGTCTCAGAGGAATTCCTTCCTTCCTTCTGGAACTTCCACAGCTATTGGCTCTGGTTTCCTTGGCAACCTCTGCCTCTCTGATTTTTTTCTGATTATTTAAGAGAAATCTGACTAAATCACTAATATTCGCTGATCAGAAAGAGTAGGGAAAAAAAGGAAAGTGCCCAACATTGCCTCAGAGAAAGGAAGTGGGAAGATTTAGAGGAAACAGGAAAATACTGAGACTGAGAGAGATGGATGTAGAATGTGCGAAGAAGGTATTGATCTACATGTTTTGTTATTTTCATTTTCAGTGCACTGTTAGGAATGTTGTTAGGGGATGCTCAAGACGAGAACCTCATTAGCCAGGCAGCTGTATCATCCATCCAACCAAAATTCTCCTAGACCTACCTCAACCAATATGGAGTGTAGGAAATCATATTTTAGATTATTGTGAAAATATGAAATACAAGCCTTCAGAGAAGGAGGGGGAAAAAAGATGTAGACCGAACTTCCTTTAATGTTTACATTTAAAATATATTAGCATACAAAGTAAGGAGGATTCAGTAAGATTAGTTAATTACCAATCTTAGTTGTAGGTCTGTTGATGCATTTATAAAATATAACCAGTGAGATTTTATTATTGTGTACTGGGCATTCTGTATTTCATACTGTGATATGATTTTTATTAAATGAAGACACCATGATGGGGATTAGGTGCTTTGTCTAAAGCTAATACAAATACATACATTTCTGCTAAAATTCAGAAATATTCATTCTGAGAATAAGGCTTAATCCTCTAGTCATCATTGGGTGCCAGTGAATCGACCACTATTTGGAGTCTTAGCCACACCAGGAGGGAAATTAAGAAGGGGTAGTCTGTAGGACCAGAGTATTATCTAGTAAACTGGATAGTTGAGTTTATTGAAATTTGAACTGTTGGATTGAATTCTATCTTGGTAACATTTAAATAAAAAGTAAATTTATTGTTTGATATTTGTTGTTGAAGTTATTCACTCATTACCTATTGATATTATTGCTAATCACAATGTATTTCATCATATTTAGTCCAAGATACTGTGACAAGAGGCAAGTATTTTTTTTCCAAGTAAAATCTCACTTTAAGTCTGAGTGTAGTACTTTTGCTGACTGCTCGTCTTTGTCTCCTTAAGATCTTTTCCACCTATTTCCCATTATGAAATAGTTTTTGCAGTTTGGGAGGGTTTATCCCCAACTTGCTGGATTCAGAGATGAGTGCTGATTGGGCAAAACTGATCAGAGTAACCACATCCCCTGCAGGGAGTTGTTTAGGTAACCCAGGCCTGAGCCAATCAACACTCTCCTGGATACAGGGATTGAATAGGGTCCTTTTAGGAATGTCAGGGGCCAGATGTCTGTGGTTGTGGGCCGTCCCTCCAGACCTGAAGGAGGGAGCACTTGTCTCTGTTGCTGCAGGCAGGCATCTGTTCCTTGAGGGAAGCTGGCCTTTGGAGGACACTCCAAACAGGAAGAGGCACGCTGAGAGTCACCTAGAAACTGACATGTAGTTTAGACCAGGCCACTCTTGAAGACGTATCTCTGCCCCTTTCTGTTATGTAAGTCAATAAATCCATTTAATTTAAGCCAGTTTCCATTGAATTTACTGTTATTTGTAAGTGAAAAAACAATCCAAAATGAAATATTTACTCTTGGGTCTCACATAAGAATCCAAGAGAGTAGTGGTCAACTTCGGTGTTGTCAGATTGGGATTATTTATTTATTTAGCATCTCATCACTTAATTTACAATTGTCTTGGTACCTTGTAGATACTTTGGGGTTTTATAGTCTAATTGATAGATTAATTCAACAGCTGTTTATTATTACTATTAAACATTCACTATTTAACTATCTGAAAGGCACTGTGCATACAGCAGTGATAAACATAGTTTTAGTACTCAGAGAGCTCAGAGGACTGATTGAGGAAGCAGACCAGATGTATCAGAGAGGCATGCAAAAGTTAAAATGGGAAATCAGAAAGAAGCCTAAGGCGGGACTCCTAATTCAGAATGGTGGGGTGTTGGATAGGAAAGAAGGAGAGGGAAGGTGTCATTAAAGACTCCTAAGAAGAAGTTGCATTTAAAAAAAAAATTATTATTGAAGTGTAGATGACATGCAATGTTATATTAATTTCAGGTGTACAGCATAGTGATTCAACAGTTCCATACAACAGTTTTACTGAGTGCTCACCCTAAGTGTAGTAACCATTTGTCATACATTATTATAATGTCTTTTTATTATATTCCCATGCTGTACTTTTCATCTCTGTGACTTATTTATTTTATAACTAGAAGTTTGTACTAACTTTTCTTTTTGTGCTATGAACCTCTTTGGCAGTATGACCCATTTTCAGAATGATGTTTTTAAGTGCATAAAATACTTCAGATTGCAAAGGAAATAACTATTAAAATATTTTTTAAAATAAAAATTTGATATAGTAACTGTATGTGATTCTTTATTAACTCATTAAAGAATAAGATCCAGTAATGGAAATAATTATTAAAATAAGTTTGAGGTAGTGATGAGTGTAAATGATATTTTCAGATATCTGTAGCAATTGTAATGTGATACAGAAATAACTGTGTTTTCTTGTGATTGTAAAGGCACAAGTACTGCTAACACTTTGGTGGTTTGTGACCTACATTCATAATAGAAAGACATGCTAAATTTTATTCAGAGGTTTAGTTTGATGTAATTTCCTGGACCCCTGGATTCTATGCCAAGTTAAAAAAAAAAAAAGGGAGCGCCTGGGTGGCTCAGCCGTTAAGCATCTGCCTTCTGCTCAGACTATGATCCCAGGGTCCTGGGATCAAGCCCCGCATCGAGCCCACATCGAGCCCCACATCGAGCACTACATCGGGCTCCCTGCTTGGCAGGAAGACTGCTTCTCTCTCTCCCACTCCCCTTGCTTGTGTTCCCTCTCTCACTGTCTCTCTCTGTCAAATAAATAAATAAAATCTTTAAAAAAAAAACCAACTTGTGCTAAGAAGAAAGAGAATCTAAACTAATTTTTGACAGGCCGAAGGAGATATCTAGGTGAATGAAATTGAAATAGGCTTGGGACATATGGGACATTGTGTGCACAGGCATGGAAACATGAGAGAGGATGAGGGACTTCAGCAGATTGTTTTGGTTAGAATGAGGAATGAGTTTGGCAACGCGGTAGGAGGCAAAGCTGGAAAGTTTGGCGGAGTCTCCTATCTTTGGAATGTGGGTTGATTATACATTACGGCGATTAAATGTGATCCTGTCTTTACTGTGTTTGAAATCCTTTACAAACTCTCCACTGCCTAGCATATATTGTCCAAATGTCTTACACTTGCTCTTTGTAATCCAGCACCAGCTTTCCTTTCTAGTCTTATTTGCCACCACTTTTCCTGTCACGTGCTATGCTCCAATGATTGTCAAATATAATGCTGCATTTATAAATACTATTCTTTTTACCTCTACTCATCAGCTGGATGATCACTTCCTATGCCTCAGTTGCCTCATCTGTAAAATGGGGACAGTAAGTACCTCATAGAGTTGTTGTGAGATTAAATAAAATAGTTACTGAAACTTGCTTGAAGCAATGCCTAATACATCATAAGCTCTCAGTAAATGATAATTATTATTATTGTAATTATTATTATTACCTAACTTTTCCCCTGTGCCCAATTAGTCCAATGACCCAAAAGTCATACATTCTTTCAATTCAGACAATTAGCTCCTTCAGAAAGACTTCTGATCACCTGACTTTCATTTCTTCCAGAAAGAATTAATAACTTCCTCTTCTGTATCATGTCAGGATCTCATATAATTTCAATTCTTGTATTTTTCATGATGTATTATAGTCTTATATTTCTATATCATTTTTCACTAATTATACTGTTGAACCCTTAAAAATAAGGGCAGAATATTATTTTTTGATGTCCACAGTGTTTGACTTTACTAGGGGAACACTTAGGAGGTTTCACATCTATCCACAGGTGGCAGCCACTAATAAGGTACTTTTAAATTCTGGATCCAGTGATAGTATACTTCTCAGATATAATGGTAGAATATTTGGTGTAGGTTTTAATCAGAACAGGGTACTGGCCACTCTGTTTATACACCTCCTTTATATGTTGGTGTTTTATTCTAAACTGGACCTTAATTTCTCACACTACACATTTTTCCTTGGGGAACTCACTTCTATGGTATCAATTACTCCAGAATTTTAACCCAGATCTCTGCCTCCTACGGTCATTTCAAAATATTCAAAATATATACCATCTAACTACTTCTGGGTGAGCAACAAGAGGCTTCAATTCAATATGCCAAAATTGAACTAATTTTTTTTTAACTCTTACCTCCTCTAGTATCACCATGGCTCTCCTAATTTCTCATCATCTGAATTACTGCATACTTCTTTAAAAATAATTTTTTTCTGATTAATAAAAACGAATACTTTTTCTTTGCAAAAAATATTCAAGCAATGTAAGAAATATGTGATTTAGCAATCTCATCTTCCAAAGATATCCACTGTTGACTCCGTGTGATGTATATATTTTGCCAGACTTTTACATGCATGTACTAACACACTTATATTTTGATTTATGCAGTAGTCTGTCATTTCCTTGTCTCTAGAATAGCCCCTCTGTAATTTATTCTTGATACATACTTTTCTAAAGTACGGGAGAGTGAGTGACTTTTCTAAAAGGCAAATCTCATCATGCTATTCCCCTATTCAACATCCCCAAAAGGCTATCCATTTCTTGTGGGATAAATTCTAACCTTTTAAGAAGACACGAAAATCCTGCATGATCTGGCCCTTTCCTGTCTTTCTAGCTCTGGAATCAGGCTGGATTGTGCTACATTCCAGCTTTGAAGAATTGTGCTGGTTTTTCAACTGTCGAGTGAAGATTAAGAATAATATCACATGGAGATAACAGCATATAAAGTGCCAAGCATACTGCTTGCCTTAGAGTTAATAAATATGGGCTCTTGTGAAAGAAGAACAAATGTTTTTGTGTGTATGTGTTCAGTCTCTCTTGCTTTCTGAGTAGGATTCTTTGAGGTATTAGGTAATGCTTGAACAGAATTGGAACAACCCTCACCCTTCACAAAAACAAAAACAAAAACAACAACAACAACAAAAAAACCCACCAAAGAAAGAAAGAAAAGAACAGCAGAAATAATTTGATTTGAACAGATTTGAAAGAACATGGGAAGTGAAAACCTGAGTGGCAGGGAAGGATGAAGAGAGGCCAGTTCCTACAAGTTATTTATTTATTTGTGGGGGAATGGAGGTGGCAATGAAGTTTAAGAAAGAAGAGATTTGAGAGAAGCAACTGTCAGTGTAAATGGGACTTTGGAGAGATAAATGGGTGAAGGAAAACCTTTAGGATATCTAGCTAACTCTCCTCCCTTCTAGTTTCCCACAGCTTTAGTTATTTGGTCCAGACTTCAGGGATGTTAGATTTAGGCTTAGAATTTGACGGTGGGTCGAGTTTGGCCAGGAACTAGCCCAGTGATATCCCAGTTACATAATTATTATTTGCCATCCTTTAGCGTCCATTCCCCGGCTTGAAACAACACCTGCTTGAAATTCATTTATCTAACAAAAATTTGAGTGACCTCCTTTCCTCCCGTTTGCTGAATAGCCTGTTTTCCAAGGTCAGCCCCTAAACTACGGTGACTTTTCTGACACCCCAAAAATAAAAATTTCCCTATTTTTTTTGTGCAATGCAGCTCCCCACATTCGTCGCGCAGTGAAATATTGTACCCAATTGTTTGTCTTTCCTCCCCTGCCGAGCTCTTTGGAGTCACGAGTGGCGTTTTATAAATTTTACTAGCTCAGTGTATGGCACAAAGTAGATGCTTAGTAAATGTTTATTGAAAGAGTGTCTTGTGCATCATCTCACTGACATCATATCCTGTGTGCAGTGGCGTCAGTTTGCAATAGTCTGCAGGAGGCCCAGAGGTCAGAGGGTTTAAGTCATCGTTTATAACGTGCATCGAGTATCTCAAGCACAGGTTAAAGGTTTCAGACTGCACAGAAGAAGCTCGGCCACCGCGGGTATCAGGTCATTAGCTTGGGGCGGAAACACGCTGTCCGGCAGCCGCTGGCGCTAGGCTGCTCTCTGGGAGTGGAAGGTACAAGGGAGGGAGCAGGCAGCTCACTTATCGCGGTGTTTCCTCCCTCCTCCCGAAGGAGCTCTCGCGAGAGGAGTCGGGGTAAGATGGCCGTGCCCTGTTTTTCGGTGTGAGGCTGGCGGCTGCGGCAGCGGGGACAGGGGTCCTGGTGTCGTGGGCACCTGAGCTCTAGCTCCCCCCAGCGAGCGCGCGTCCCTTAGTGCCTAGGCGAGAGCCGGCTCTTCTTCCTCCAGGAGATGCGTTTGTCCCGGGCTCGGGGGCGCTCTGAGAGTTCATGCTGTGCTGGAGGCGCCTGGCCACCGCTCTAATCGCCTTGCGCCGCCGCAGCGCCAGCTCCGTCGCGGGCGGTGAGCCTCCCGGATCTCCTCTCTGCTTCTGGCGGCGATGACCGGGGAGAAGATCCGCTCACTGCGGAGAGACCACAAGCCCAGCAAAGAAGAGGGGGACCTGCTGGAGCCCGGGGATGAGGAAGCGGCGGCAACCCTCGGCGGCACCTTTACGGGAGGCAGGATTGGGACGGGCGGCAGCGGCAAGGGCGGCAAAGCCTGTCATAAGATCTTCAGTAACCATCACCACCGGCTGCAGCTGAAGACAGCTCCGGCCTCCTCCAATCCCCCTGGCGTCCCGGCCTTGCCGCTGCACAGTTCCTCCGTGACTACCACCTCTCAGTCCCCAGCTCTTCTAGCGGGCACCAATCCCATTGCTGTCGTCGCAGATGGAGGCAGTTGCCCCGCACACTATCCGGTACACGAGTGCGTCTTCAAGGGGGATGTGAGGAGACTGTCGTCTCTCATCCGCACGCACAATATCGGACAGAAAGATAATCACGGTGAGGAGTGCTCGTCCCTCTCCACCTCTTCTTTCCCGAACCTAGGGTGTGCCTCCCCAGGCCAATGGAATCCTAGGCTTCTCTCCAACAGACCTTTCTTTCCTCTCCTTTGCCCATCATCCGGGCCAAATGCCTGTAAATCATGACCGTTTCAGTAATAGCATGCCAGTGGTCAGGGGATTGGTTCTTGTGGGTGCAAAGGAATGTTTCCTCCTTGCCCACTTCAGAGTTTCCTCTGAGAAGCTATTTTGTTTATCTTTGAGACAGGCCTTCAATATACTGATTTTTGACAGAGAAATTTTAAAGTGCCTCTTATCCAACCTGGCCTTCTTCCTTTGTTTATGAAACTGTTCTCTTTCCTTTCTCTCCCCCTCTCCCACCTTGGAATGTCGAATCTTGAGCATATAAATAGCCCACCTCCCTTCATTACTCAGGTATAGATCCCAACTTGACTGCAACTGGTTGTGATTTCTACCTGCCATTAGGTTGTCGGTTTTTCTCTGCTTTCGAAACTTAGTTTGATACAAAGTGTCTACACTTGGCATTTAAGATGGAATATAGAATGCTTTGGTTTCTGAAAGCCACACGATAGAAATTTGTTGGCATTTGGTACCTAGAGCAAGTAAAAAGTGACTTGAGTAGCTAAAATTTTGTTGGAGTAGAGTTTTTAGTGTTTTGCTTATTTTACATAATTGCTAATAATAATGTTTCATCTTGATGACTCTGACTAAAAATAGTACTGTGATTTTTCATAGTAACTTCTTCATAGCCTATATGACAAAATAGAGTATCATGTATTATTCAAGGACTGTATTTCTACTTTCTGCTTTAACTCATTAGCTGAATTTTTTCCCTTTAGTTTTAAAAATATGTGATTGAGTTGACTTATAAGCAACAGTACAGTTATTAATAAAAACTAATGTAAACACTGATATTTTCAACATTTAATAAGTCATTTTAAATTGAGCAGTTAACAAATATTGTTGGTAGCTCTCCTTTGAACTGAACATGACAATTGTATACATTCAGTTGGAACACACTTAACTCTGTGTTCAAAATAATATATAGCGTATTAATGAAATGCTTGCCTGAGGAATAAGCTCCCTTAATTCCATTGGACTCTAGGCTTTTTATCTAAAATTAGGGCAAAAATTGAGATTGAAAAAATGAGAATAAGATTTCTTTTGGCTGTATAATTCTCTAACAGCTGCACTTGTATCTGAATTTACAATATTGTAATAATATCACTGGCATTTATCATATTTCAAATCCCCAAAAAAGTACCTGAAAGCTGCACCCAGTTTTTCATTCCTACACTTATTTATCATTTTACTGTTGTTGCAACAAGCATAATATTGCTTGTTGATGGTAATTATATTCTAACCCTTCGGGAAACGGTTTGTATTAGGAGATGTGTTGTAGCATCAGGTTAATCATCATTTATTAGGAAGTATTTCAGAGTTGACCTTCAAAGTGAGTGTGTGTGTATGTGTGTATATATATATATATATATATATTTTTTTTTCCCCCCCATAGGGCCATTACCTTTAAAATACTTACCTTGAAATATCTGTGAAAACGGAAATTTCTTTTTGAGAGGTAATTTCCTTTGAAAAAAGAGATAGATGAATATGACTGACAAAGTATGATAGGATGGTATTTTACATTGATCCTCTTGTTTAATCACACAAGGTACTGAGTTATAGGATTATTCGGCTTCCATATTCTGTAATCCAACATTTAGGAGTTGGTTTGTTAAAATACAAATTCTCTTCAAAGTAAATAGAATCCTAAATCTCTTAAATTCTTGTCCTTCGTCCCCTCAACTTCACTTTTTAAATTGCCTTGATATACCAAATGTTTGCATTGTACTTAGCTGCCTTCGTATTGTTGGTATTTCTGATGATTGTAACCAGTGGTTCATATACCTCTGGAAAGTGTAATTGTTTTTTTCTCATCTCCTGTGAAGTCTCCTAGGAAGAATAGCTTATATTTAATGTGCTACTTCTTTAGTCCCTTTTTTTCTGTAGCTGCATAATTTCCCCATTGCATTATTTTTAATCCTGATATTTTTACTAATCTGGATACTTTATTTATATTTTAAGAATATTTTTTCCTTCACATTACGAAAGATAAATGCTTTTGAAGTCACCAAACAAATAAAAGCTATATATTATATTTGGATTGTTATAACATGATAAGTGCATAGCAGATTCACATACTCATACAGGTGCATAGCAAAGCTGTACAGTCATACCACATCATACCACATAGTTTTATATTCAGCAGAGAGATTCCTTCTGCAACATGATGATGATGATTATTATCATCATAAACACAATTTACTGAGTGTGTCAGCACTACGCTAAATGTTACCTACATTATCACGTTTAATTCTCAATAACCTTGCAAAGCAGATTGTTTTATCCTTATTTTAAAGGTGAGGAAAGTGAAACCTAGAGATGCAAGGAAACTTTGCTAAAGTTGCATACTTGGTATAAATTGCAAAGCTGGGGACTGAAATAATAGCTGGGACTGAAGTCAGTGGTCAACTTCTGTAAATATTTCCATTGATTAGGACCCACTGTACTGCACAGAAATAAATTCTAATAATGTGTAGTGTGGTAATTTACAACAAAGTTCTTTTATATTTTCTCATTTAGTCCTTATAGTAGCCCCCCCTTTTTTTTTTTTTTTTTAAGATTTTATTTATTTATTTGACAGAGAGCACAAGCAGGGGGAGCAGCAGGAAGAGGGGAGAAGCAGGCTGTCCACAGAGCAGAGAGCCTGATGTGGGGCTCTATCCCAGGACCCTGGAATCATGACCCGAGCCAAAGGCAGATGCTTAACTGACTGAGCCACCCAGGCGCCCGCCTTATGGAGAGATTTTGCCATTGGACAGCTTTCAGAGTTTTTCTGAGGAGCACAAATCTCTCACTCTTCTTTGTTCTGTTTCTTTTTTATGTAATGGCACAAATAAGTGGGCTACCTCATGCATGTGATAGCCCTTTAGATATTTGATAAGAGCTAAATCATGTTCTTATCTTTAGGTTAAACATTCCTAACTTCTGTATCCATTCCTCATAGGGCTTGGTTTATAAAGTGCTAAGATGGCCCCTGAAATAGTAAATGCTATAGAATTATGTTAAATAAGTAAATGAAAATTTTAATCAACTTCTTTTAATGAAACTCAGTTTGTTAATTCTTCCTTTTGAGGTTGGCGCTCAAGACTAACCTTAGATGTAAAGACAAAAAGGAGATTCTGTTGCTCTAAGCAATATACGTTATATTACTAAAAAGCACACATTAAATAGTACAATGCCAGAGTATGTGAAGTTTTTAATACTGCTTTTTCTCAAGTGATTGGCTGTCTCTCCATTCTGTCTCTTCTTGCAGTTTTTTTTTTTTTTTTTTAACAGGGGTTTACATTTATTAAATTTTATCTCGGTAGTTTTGATCCTTTATTCTACATAGCTGGAAAGCTTATTGAACCTTAATTTGGTCACTGTTTAGCTCAGTATTCATTAGCCCTTTGAGTTTCCTGTGATCTCTAATTCGATAAACTTTTTTTGGAGTGCATATGTAATGTGTGTTTACAAATTACTGACTTGAATAGGAGCAAGGATCGAGCCTTTTCTTTTGTGGTAAAATGTTGGTTGAGTATGAATTGCTTTATCTGAGTTAATTTGAGGAATACTGTATTTGGATCCAAACATATCTTTGAAATGTAAGTTAAATACAGTAAGAGGTATAACATCAGAATATACTGTGTTCAGATACGCGAAATGATTATGACTCATTGTATATTTAGTAAAAGCATTTTTTTGGGTGGGGGAAAAGGTACATTAAATATACACAAATTTATTAAACTTTATATCTTTAGTGTATTTTTAGTTAATGTTATTTCTTTCTTTAGTATAAAATTAAAGTTTAAGTTAAGCCTTTTTTCACATTGTAAAAATTTTTCTGAGTCACTTTTTGCCGTTGGTAAAGTATCGTGGTGACATTCTGTTTTTTTTTTTTTTTTAATAATTCATGGTAATGAATTTTACTTTTTTAGCACCTTTAGAATTGAGAGTGCTTATGAAGCATATAGAACACTTTCTTGATTTTGACTGTGCTTAGTATTTGTTAAACTTGTAATTTTGTTTTTTCCCTTGAGTTAAATATCCTTAGACGTAAAGTACTTTCCCTTGGACATTCATCAGAAACTTTTAGGTACCAGAGTGATGAAAATCCTTGATGTATGAATTGCTTAAACCAGCCTTTCCTAGATGTGAGAAATTTCTGATGTATTCTGAGAGATTTGGCAGTTTCTACTCTCTTTAATTACAGTGCCTGGCATGAGACAAGCCATCTTCTCCATACAGTTAATTTTTATTTTTACTGAGTTGTGTAGCTGTTTCACAAAGTGATTAGAAATTTCAAATGTAAGTTAAATTTCAGTTGAGAATATTGCTGCCGATGTTGGTAACTCAAGGGAATGATAAAGAAATGGTTAATATGTATAGCCTCTGCCTGGTGGCTGGCAGATTTCTTCAGACAGGGATATTAAAACATCATAATTTCAGAATGAGTAAAAATTTATGTTTGAGAATTGAGGCAATAGGATAATCTGTTCGGTGCCTATGTGGTAGGTTTATTTTGGCTTATTCTATATACATCTTTAAATTTCCTTCTGATGTTGTTTTCTCTGCTTTGTGTTTGTCACTAAAATCTTTATGATGGGTGATGCAAGAAAATAATGCATTTTATGTCTGTTTGAGAAGTTACTATAAAGTTATGGCAAAAAAAAAAAAAAGAATCTTAAGCCTTAGGTGAACTATTTTAGCCAGGAAGGTTAAAATGATGGCACATCTTTAAAAAAACAGTAATAGTTTTGTATTTTTCTCCTCGTGTTTTGTGGTCTTTTCTGGACTTTGTTTTTGAAAGGGAGACCTCAGTTTGTCTCAGAAAAAAAACGAAGTAGTTTCTGGAGGCTCAGGATAATGCATTAAAGTCTACTGTACCTTCACTTGGTATGAGGATGGTTTGGCAGTGAAATCTGTCACTTCACTGATCTATCAGGGTTGATTCAGTTAATTTTTATGACAAGGTAGATATGACCTTCCTCTCACCTTTTCCTCCATGTTCATCTCCTAACAGAGTAGGACTGTCCTTGGGTTAAGTGAATAAGTTTCATGATGGCATCACTATAAGTATTAGAATGTTTCTTCACACTTAGAATTGTGATGTGAACACATCTGCAGAGCTACCTCATAAGAGGGTGGGGGGAATCCTCTCTTTTCCTGTACTGAGCTATAATAGGAGCAGGAATTCTGACCTTTCAACTTTGGCAAAAAAGAAAGCAGAAATGAGCAGTTATTGACCATGTTGCATTCTTTGCATCCTCAATAAGGCAGGAGAATTCTGGAGGACTCCTTGATGAATAATAGAATTCTAGGCAGTCTGTCCCAAGTTAATTGAGTCATAGAACTCTAATGCAGAGTACAATGTACAGTGTAATAGGATGCTTTGGGTTCTAGAAAATGAGCATAGTTCCTCAAAAATTAGTAGGGGCTGGGCAGACCAAGCAGTGTGTTCTTGTTCACATGCTATTTATTTCATTGGGGGATAGATGGAAGACCAGTTTTAGAGCAATACTGAAGCATGTAAAATGGGGTAGGGAAAAGAGAAAAGACCTTTTTCCTGTCTGAAAATTATGACTGGTGTATGTTATCAGGATATTTGACGTTTAACTATATAGCTTAGTTGAACTTCCACCTATTCTTGAGCCTGTTACTCTTGTTCAAATCCCAGAGATTATCTGCAAAACTGGAAGACCATCTCTGTATTTGGAATTAGATCTAACTTTGAGACCATGCTTCTCTACAAACTGGTTTTTATGAAATTATACTATTTACTTAACTAGTGAAATAAGTAGATATAATAATATGTACCTCATGAGGCATTATAATCTCAATTGGGAGACTGCACTTGAACTATTTTAACTCCAAAGGCTCATATAATAGTAATACCCATTGATACCAGTATCTTACTCTCACTTGTGGTGTTAAGTACCTTTCAGCAGAAGACATTCTTGTTCTTGAGGTTTAGATAGTACTTCTGTTGAAGTTTTATCTGGTACTTGAATTTATACTGCCTAACCTTTAATGGTTAGGTTTATTTGACTCTCCTACAAGTCATCTTTAATCTACTGGTGTAACTTGGTTTAGTGTATTTGAATTCTTGGCTGTAGATATTTATCAGGCATGTTAACGCTTGTGTTCTCTTACTCAGCACTATACTGAATTCTATAAAACCACCTATGCTGTGTTGAATATCCTCTTAAGCGTATATATCCTTTGGTTGGCTTTCATAGAGAATCATGTGGAGACCTGCGTTGTTTTGGGATGGAATGCTTTTTGGAGTAAAAACAAATTTTAACACTATTCTAATGGTTCTTTATAGTAATTTTTTCTTTGTTCATTCATTCCTTCATTTAACAGATACATGCTGAACTCCTAATATGTGACAGTGTTTTAGATGCTGGGGTTATAGCAGTGAACAAAGTGGCCAAAGTCCCTGCTCTCATGGAGCCTACATTCTAATGGGGGAAGATAAAAAATAAACTAATAGATATGTGGTATGACTGATAATGAGAAATATCATGGAGTGAAATAAAGCAGGGTAAGGAGAATAGAATGTGCTGGGTGTACAGGCGAGGGGAAGTAGTAAGTATTTCATTGAGGTCAGGGTCAGGGAAGACATCAGGGATAAGAAAAATTTAAAGTTACCTAAAGAAAATTAAGGAGCAGATATCTAGCAGAACAGAGTTTCAGATAGAGAATAACAAATGTAAAGGTACCATGTTCAAGGGGTAGAAGGAAGGCCAAGTGTGGCTGGTCCAAGGGGGAGAGTGATAGGAGATAGGAGATTTGAGAGGTAGCTGTGGGTATGAGCATGTGTAACTTTTGTAGACCATTGTTAAAGGATTTTGGCTTTTACTCTGAGCAAAATGGGAAGTGAGGATTTTGAGCAGAGGAGTGACATGATCTAATTTTAAAAGACTCAGTCTGGCTGCTATATGAAGCAGAAACTTGGATGGGCAAAGGTCAGTTTAACATGCTATTAAAAGTGGGGGTAGCTTTCAAAATAATGAGAAGGTAGAGCTGGTTAGGAGTCTGATGGATGTAATATTATGTGTGTATGTGAGTTTTAGTAGTATAATACTGTTTATGAGAGAAAATATGAAAATTCTCCCTTTTTACAGCCTGCTTGGATGGGGCTTGAAGGTGTCTGTAGAAGCTGGAGCTCTGTTGGTTCTACTACTTAGAATTTCCTGTTTTCTCACTAGTTAGGGGGCAGGTGAAATCAAAACTATTTTTGTAATAATATAAAGTCATTGCTTGCCTTTTTCACTATGCTCACATTTTTGCCAATGGTACAGAAGCAATGGGGGGTAAAATTGTTGGAACCTGAGTATGAATCAATGCACTGCAACTACTAGTATTCATTGCGTAGTCACTGCCACATACTTGTAGTTAAAAGAAAAAAAAAAGCCAGTTTTACTTAATGTCTTTGATGAAGCTGTAGAAATGATTAATTTTATTGTCTTAATCTTGAGTACTTATCTTTTTGATATTCTTTGTGACATAATGTAGATTTTGCATAATGTTCTTCTGCATTCTGAAGGGAAAATAAGGGAAAACATTTGTATAGTTGTTTGAGTGGTAAGCCAGACTAGCAGCTTTTGTCATGGAACACCATTTTTACTTGAAAGAACAGCTTACAGACAAACTATGGTTATTCCAATTTAGATACTTGGCAGAAATTTTCTGGAAAAAGAATGAAGTGAGCCTGTGACTTCATAGAAAATAATTGGTAGTATTTGTTGCCAATTAAAAAAATTCAAGTTTGAATTAAAATTTAGAATTTGGGAAATTCGTTTTCGTTGCGCTAAGGTTGACAGCTTCTCTCACTAAGTTTGACAGCTTCCCAATATTTAAAGACTTCTCTGGTCAGATTGGTGATATTACCAAATGTGATTTTTTTTTTTTTTTGTATAATGAAATATGTTGACATTTGGAAGATCTGTATAACTCAGCTTGTATTTTTCAGATGATCAGTGCATGATGTTTCAAAATCATGCATCAATAAAAGAATCATTTAAAGTACAAGAGAAACCAATGGATTTCAATGTAATTCAATAGAAAAAAATTATTGATATGGTTTTAGATTTAACATTGCTGCCAACCTTTAAGAAGTCACCACTTACTGAGTTTTGATGTAGTAGCAAAGAACATACAATTATTTAAAAAGGCTATTTCAGTACTCTTCCTTTTTTTCAAATGTGTATCTTCTGGATCTAGATTTTCTTCATATACTTCAAACCAAAGCAAAGTTTGCACGATTCAGTGCAGAAATAAGTATACAAATCTAGCTGTCTATAAAGCTGACATTAAAGAAATTTATTTTAATTTTTAAAGTTTAAAATAGCACACTCCTGTCATTTATTTTTATTTAAGAAAAGTTATTTTTTCATAAAAAATTTATATTGATATATAGTGGAGTTATTGTAAATGCAAAATTAATAAAATTTTACAACATTTAATTACTAATATGGTACATATCAATAGATTTGTCCATATAAATAATTAATCCATGTAAAAGATCTTTAATAATTCTTAAGAGTATGAAAGGGGTCTTGAGACCAAAAAGTTTGAAAACTATTGGTCTAGTAAAAAGCATACAGATTTTAGAGTCATGACTCACACATTTCTAGATATATTGTCTTAGGAAATTACCTAACTGTTGTTAGCTTTATTTTTCTTACCTGTGAAATAGGAATAATATTTGTCTCACAGGGTGTCTGGGTAAGATAATGTTTATAAAGTATATAGCATAGCTGGGCGCATATAATAGATGCCCTGTAAATCTAGCCTTTTGGTTGATAATTTGCATACTTTAGCACTGCAGTGGTCTTAATATTACTGGAATATTTTTTATTCATTTGACAGAACAGAATTCAGTTTATTTACCACATTAGAACCAAGGCATCTGATTTCAGATTTAACAATTACATTGTGGAAAGTTGGTAGAAGGTTATTTTAAGTTTTTAGTATCTTTTATGTAACAAATTAGCTGAAGCAGCAGGTCGAGGTCTTAGAAAACTGAAGGAATAGAAGAGGTTTAACTGAGACATTTGAGCACTTAGTTTCATGGTATACATGGCCAGTAAAGTAAATCCAGTGTTGGCTAGAGGGTGAGGAGGATGAGGATGAAGAAAATAATGATGATTTGCATTTAAAATATTGAAATCAAAGCTTTATATTTGGTATCCTTAATTATAATGTGTATTTCTGATTATGTACTTACCTGTAAGATGAGAGGGATTGGATGGTTACCATTCTCTATATGGTAACAAGGGTGATCTTGAAATATAATTTGTATCATGTCATATCCCTGTTCAAGATCCTTTAATGCCTTCTCTACTTGAAAGTAAGTCTATATTTCTTTTTTAAAAAATATTTTATTTATTTGAGAGAGAGAGAAAGAGTGTGTGTGCACAAGTGCATGCGGGCTCGCACGCACCAGCAGGGGGAGCAGCAGGCAGAGGGAGAAGCAGGCTTCCCCCTGAACAAGGAGCCTGATGTGGGACTCGATCCATGACCTGAGCTGAAGGCAGACGCTTAACCGACTGAGCCACCCAGGTGTCCCTAAATTCATATTTCTTACTATAGTTATAGAGCCCAGCATGATCTGGCCCTAGCCTGCTTCTCTGATATAATCTTGTACAAATCTCTCTTTTTTCTATTTTTTGGCCATACTTGTTTTCTTTCGGTTCCTTGAATCTGTCACGTTATTTTTGGTCTCTCACTGTAATGCTTTTCTCATTCTTTGATTTCTTAGTTCCTACTCCTCTTTAAGAGATTTTAAGCATTGTCTCACAGAGATTTTCCTGCCTGAAGAATCAGAAGGTGATGTCTTTCATTATTATTCTTGGTCTTAGCTTTTTGTTGTTTTTCTGGACACCTATCACAATCTATTTTGTTTCATTCTGTTTTTTTCTTTTTTGTGACTGTAAGCTCTGTGAGGACAAGAATTATTTCTAGCTTGTTAATGGTTGAATCTTTCATATCTAGCACTATGCCTAAAACATAGTAATGCTTAGTAAGTATTAAGTGAGAGTGAATGGATTTTACCTCCAGGTAAAATTTTGGGAAGATAATGGAAACTTTGAACTTTTCTTCAAATTTTACATTAAAACACAACAATGACTCTAGAATCAAGTAAACTAGATTATGAGAGAAGATTTCAATAACAGTGATATGTGATTATATATAGAAATTATATTGACTGACAGGTGTTCTATCCTGTAAGTATGACATGAAACCCTTGCTGATTACAGCAGGGGTCTACGAACATAATTAAAAGGTGAGATGGTTACAGAGTTGTTGAATCACTATGTTATACACCTGAAACTAATGTAACATTGTGTGTTAATTGTACTTCAATTAAAAAAAATTTTTTTTAAAAAGGGCAAGATAGTAAATATAGGCTTGCAGGTTGTACCATCTGTTGCATGAAAGTAACCATCAACAATTGATAATCAATCGGCATGTGGTTATGTTCTAGTAAAACTTAATTTATGAAATGTCCCTGAATTAGAGGATGAGAATGTGTCTAATATGGGAAACAGATGGGTGACTGGGTGGTTTAGTTGGTTGGGCATCAGACTCCTGGTTTCAGCTTGGGTCATGATCTTGGGATGGTGGGATTGAGCCCTGCATCAGGCTCTGCACTGGGTGTGGAGCTTGCTTGGGATTCTCTCTCCCCCTGACCCTCCCCGCTCCTTTCACCCCCTCCCCCAAAGATATATATGGGAAACAGTTGGCAGGAGCAAGTTTGTGCCCTACAGCAAGCCTACCCCTTCCTTTTGCCGTCATTTGTTACTGTCCTTCGGATTATAGCAGTAGCAAAAAAAATGAAGGTATTTCTAGTACCTTATTGAATAGAAAAATTCATACCAAAGAAGCAAGTGGGCAAGAAAGCCCATTTTAGTCCACAGCTGGACTAACCTGGGTGATGATTTTTTTTTTTAAGTTTATTTGGTTTTTAGTAATCTCTATACCCAGTGTAGGGCTTGAACTCAAAACCCTAAGATCAAGAATCACATGCTCTTCTGACTGAGCCAGCCAGGAGCCCCTACCTGGGTGATTTTTTTTTTTTTTTTTTTTTTTTTTAGATTTTATTTATTTATTTGACAGAGAGAAAGAGAGAGCACAAACAGAGGGAACAGCAGGCAGAGGGAGAGGGGGAAGCAGGCTCTCTGCTGAGCAGAGAACCCAATGTGGGGTTTGATCCCAGGATCCTGGGATCATGACCTGAGCCAAAGGCAGATGCTTAACTAACTGAGCCACCCAGGCACCCCTGGGTGATGATTATTAGTGCAAAATAAGATGTCCAGTACAAAGGCTTTTTTAAGGAAGAAATTATTAGGGGCATGAATAAATATTAGCTGCAGTTCTAGCAAATTTTACTTATCCCCCACTTCTATTTATTTATTTTAAACAGCTTTATTGTGATATAATTCATGTACCATACATTGATCCATTTAAACTGTACAGTCATATGGCTTTTGGTATATTCAAAGTTGTGTAGCCATCACCACAATTTAAAAATATAAAATATAAATCCTGTACCCTTTACCTTTCATTTCCAACCCCTCCCCCCATTTCCCTTAGCCCTAAATAGCTACTAATCTGCTTTCTCTATAGATTTGATTATTCTAGACATTTCATGTAAGTGGAATCAAACAGTATGTGACCTTTATGACTGGCTTCTTTTACTTAGCACATTGCTTTCAGGGTTCATCCATGTTGTAACATATATCAGAATTTTATTCGTTTCTGTTGCCAAATAATATTCCATTGCACAGGTGCACCTCATTTTATTTATATATTCATCAATTAATGGACATTTGAGTTGTTTCTACTTTTTGACGATTATGAATACTGCTGTGAACATTTGTATGTAAGTTTTTGTGTGGACGTGTTTTCATTTTCTTGGGTATATACCTTTTGCTGGGTCATGTGGTAACTCTGTGTTTACCATTTTGAGGAACTGACATTCTGTTTTCCAGTGTGGCCACAGTATTTTACTTTGTATGAGGATTTATTTCGGTTTCTGTTTCTTGCCAACACTTGTGTTCTGTCTTTTTTATTATAGCCATCTTAGTGAGCATGAAGTGGTATCTCATTGTGGTTTTGACTTGTATTTCCTAATGGCTAATGATTTTGAGCATCTTTTCATGTACTTACTGGCCGTTTGTATATCTTCTTTAGAGAAAAAGCTATTCAGATTCTTTCCTATTTTTAAATTGGGATTTTTAAAATTATTTTGTTGTAAGAGTTCTTTATATATTCTGGATAGTATCAAACATATACCTTGCAAAATATTTTCCCCTCTGAGTTATCTTTTTACTTTCCTCATGTCATTCTTTGCAGTGCATTTTAATTTTGATGAAGACCAGTTTATTTTTGCTTTTGTGCTGTGCTTTTGGTGTATCTGAGAAATCATTATCTAATCCAGGGTCACAAAGATTTCCTCATTTGTTTTTTTTCCCAAGAGTTTTATAGTTTTAGCTCATACATTTAGGTCCATGATTTATTTTGAATTAATTTTTGTGTGTAATATGATTGATCCATTGATATATAGGTCTCTTTTTACACAAGTACATACTGTGTTGATTACTGTGGTTTTGTAGTAAGTTTTGAAATTGGGATGTGTAAATCTTCTGACTTTGATATTCTTTTTCAAGATTGTTTTAGATAGTCTGGGAACTTTGAATTTTAGGCCCAGCTTGTCAGTTTCTTCAAAAAAGCCAGTTGGGATTTTGATGGAGATCATTTTGAAATTACAGACCATTATATCATCTTACCAATATTTAATCCATGAACTCAGGATGTCTTTCCATGTATTTAGGATTATTTAATTTCTTTCAACAATGTTTTGTAGTTTTAGGAGTATGTCTTACACCATTTTCCTTATCTTTGATTCCCATGCAGCAACTGTCTCTCAACTATTTGATTCTCTTTGTTTTATCCAGAGTCTCACAGGAAAATGCTTAAATATCAGCTTGTTCTTTCAGCTTCAGAGTTTAGAAGATGTTTCGCTGTTCATTTTTTGTATGAATTGAGAGGAAAGTGGGGGCAGTCTGATTGTCCTTTCCCATACTAGATTTGAATAAATCTTCATTTCAGGATGGATGCGCAGAAAAAAAGTCATTTGATGGTCTTTGAAAAATATTCATTATAAAAAAAGTGTCATTATAAGTATCCTGAAGATACTGTTAAATAAAGTCTTGACAGTATAGAAAACTGAATGAAAGATGTAAAAAATTCATTTGAAAACAAAGACTAGAGGAAAAGGAGAAAAATTTAAAGAATGAGGGATAAGCTATAAACATGGAGTTAACACTGCTATAGATTTTATTTTATGAGTAATATGTATTTCCAGAGAATAAAACAGAATAAATAGATCAGAGGCAGTACTCAAAGCTATAAGTAAAGAAAGAGATTTTATTTAATTGAGAGAGATTTATTTAATTGAGAGAGAGAAGAGAGCACAGAGGGAGAGTGAGAGGGAGTAGCAGACTCTCTGCTGAGCGGAGAGCCCGATGTGGGGCTCGACCCAGGACCCTGGGATCATGACCTGAGCTGAAGGCAGCAGCTTAACCGACTGAGCCACCCGGGTATCCCACAGAAGAAAACATATTTGATCTAAAATTGGTTCAGATGCCAAAGTCAGCACATAATGTATTCCAGGGAAAGTTAATGAAAGGAGATTCTGCATATGTTGGTGATATTTTGAAATTTAATGGAGAATTCTATACATATACAAGTAAAGAGCACAGATTGCTATTGGACAAATGAGTATCAATTTGGCCTCGGACCTCTCCAATATTAGAACGTAATTGATTAGTTGATATCCTCCAATTGTAGAAATCTTTCTAGGCAGGTGTTCATTTGTGGAGACAATAACATTCTAGAAAAGAGAGTAACCACCATGCTGTCATTCCTGAAAAGTATTATTCAAAGTAGTATCCCAGATCATAAGATATGAATTTACATGATTAACCCAAGAAAAGAGAAGTTGTGTCAGAAAAGGGTTGATAATGAACATTAAAACCAGTTAAATATACCATAGCTGAAGTCTAATAATCATAGCAAATACAATTACAATCTTGAGAGTAAATTTCCAAAAAAATCTTTTGCTTCAAAATTTAAAAGACATGTGTTCTATAAAGGGTAAGAAAAAGGTGTATGACTACTGATTAAATTAGTGAAGCAAAAATGGAGATGAGGAGAAATAAAAGTATGGGCTTTCTCATTTTTTGTTAAAGGGAATCGGGGTACCTGGGTGGCTCAGTCAGTTAAGTGTCTGACTCTTGATTTTGGCTCAAGTCATGATCTCAGGGTCATTAGATCGAGCCCCACATTGGGCTCTGTGCTCAGAGCAGAGTCTGCTGGAGATTCTCTCTCTCTCCCTCTCCTTCATGCCCCTCCCCCTGCTCATGTTCTCTCTCTCAAATAAAATCTTTTAAAAAAAAGAAAGAAAGGGGGCGCCTGGGTGGCACAGTGGTTAAGCGTCTGCCTTCGGCTCAGGGCGTGATCCCGGCGTTATGGAATCGAGCCCCACATCAGGCTCCTCCGCTATGAGCCTGCTTCTTCCTCTCCCACTTCCCCTGCTTGTGTTCCCTCTCTCGCTGGCTGTCTCTATCTCTGTCGAATAAATAAATAAAAACTAAAAAAAAAAAAAAAAGAAAAAAGAAGAAAGAAAGAAAGAAAAAGGGAATCAAATGTATGGTTTCTTTTTTTACTTTGTTAGATAAATGTAAGTTTAAAAACATTTTTGAAAAAGGTGTTAATTTTGCTACAAATAGAATTTTAAAAAGTATCAGCCTATATTCTGTGTTATTACAGAAGATAAATTACATTTTTAAAAGTCCAAATAAAAAAGAATAGAAAAAACACCTAAAAAATAAAAGTCTCTCGAAGTTAATTATGGCAAATAAGGCTTTCTATTCCTGTGTTGTATTACTAATGATTCTTGCCATATAAGTGAAACTTACTGCCAACTAGCTTAAGCCCAAAGGCATTTATTGATTCATATACTGAAAGTGATAGGGTAGGAGCTAGTATTGGGCATGTATGTATCTAGACCTCCTGCAGTGTTGTCAGGACTTCTTTAAAAAAAATAACCTCTTCACTTTGCTATTAGGTAGAACTTCCTTCTTTTCTCTTGCAATTGGGCTTTATCTATTTCAGCTTTTCAACCTCTATACTTGACATTTTGTGCTGGAAAATTCTTTGTGGGAGGAAATTGTCCTGTGCATTGTAAGGTATTTAGCAGTATCCTTGGCCTATACCTTCTATATGCCATTAGCACCCCCACTGGTCAGTTTTTATAACCAAAAATTTGCTAGACATAGCTAGCTGTTCCCTTGGTATAAAATTGTCCTTGATTGAGAAGTACTAACCTATGTTGTAGAGAATATGTGGTCCCATACACACCTTAAAACACTGTAGTTCCAAGGGCAAAAGACAGTCTTCCCAACCAGTTCTAGTTTAAAAAAAAAAAAAAAAAGAAGGAAGGAAAGAAAGAGAAAGAAAGAAAGAAAGAAAGAAAGAAAGAAAGAAAAAAAGAAAGAAAGAAAAAAAGTTGCGGAAAAGCACCTTGACCCAGGTGGGAATTGTTCCCTTTCCTGAAACAGTTTCTAGTTGGGTGTCAGACTGGTTAGGTTTGAGTCATGTGCTCTCCCTGGTTCATGTACTTAATGTATGAGGTTTGTTACAGAGAAAAAGGAGTAGGGAAAAAAATTAAACAAAACAAAACAAAAAAACCCCCTATGACATCTGCTAAAAGAGGAGAACAGGACTTTTATGAGACACATCTAAAGGAGATTGGAAAAAATGGAGAATTTTTTGTTGATAAAAAAATATGAATGGCAAGATTAATTACTGATAAAATTGAACTTTAGGTAAGAATGATTTAAAAGCACTGAGAGAGTAATTATATTTCGATAGAAGTTATGGTCATTAGTGCCTATAAAATTATCTCATCTTTATGTATTAACAATACCAAAGAATAGAAGGCACATTATTACAGATATGGAGAAAAGTTAACAAATAAAATCGAAGTAGAATTTCTGCCTGTAGTAATGATAGACTAGATTATTAGGACTAGTCTTCCTTAGAAGCAGATAAGAATAAAATATTCAACTTAAGGGTATTGGAGATCTAATGAGGTAGGAAGGAATTACTGGGCCAAGATCTGGCAGAAGATGGAAATCCAAAGATTTGAGCCTTGCATTTTAGGCTATTTTGCCCTAGTAGCTTTTGCAAAGCCAAAAGAAGTAGTTAAGAGGCTGAGTAGCACTTTTGACAGCCTCACTGAGCTAAGAGGACAAGAGATGAAGGTCAGGGCCTACCAAGTGTGGGATATCTCTTAAACAACTCTGCTGTTTGGACTGGTAACTTGAAGAGCTACACCTTAGGAATAAGAGTGAACAAAAAGTAAATCAGCGCTGATGAAGGCTGGAGCACAGCTTTGAGTCTTTCGTGAGGGCTAGAAAAAAATGTCAGTTCCTGAATTAATGAAGTCTAGTACCCCCAGCCACATGTCAAAAGCAAATGAAAGTATCTGGAGGATTTGGTTCTTAGGCTTCAAAATTTTTATATGGAGAGCTTCTTAAATACTATATCCAGTATATAATTAAAGATGACCAACACTTTAAGGAAACTGAACAACATGAGTGAGAGCCAGGGGGAAAAAAATAAACTCATCAGAGCTTCATTTATTATAATTATTTTTAGAGGCTTTAAATAAGAATGTTTATTATGTTCTTGAGGGATAAGAGACAAGTCTGAATATTTTAGTGGAGAACTGGCAATTATAAAAATTGAAGTCATGTATTTGAAAATGAACCAAATAGAAATTCTCAAATGGAAAAATATAATAGCTGAAATTCCAAACTAAATAAATAGGCTTAGACCCTGAAAAAGACAGAATTCATGATCTTGGAAATAGGTTAAAAGAATGTATCTGTAATGAAATTGGAAAGGGAAAGAAGTTTAAAAAAAAATAGAAAGGGTGACAAGTTCTACTTTAATTGAACCCTGGGAGAGAAGAGAGGAAATGGAGCTAAGGCAATATTTGGAGAGATACTTGCTGAGAGTTTTACAAAATTGTGGAAAGACACTGATTCAGAGATTCAAGAAGTCCAACCCTAGCAGAATAAAAACAGGAATCCACATTGGAGTGAAATGGCTGATAATTTAAACAAAACAAAACAAAACAAATTTAGCCAGAAATGTCATGTTACTTTCAAAGGAGGGATAGAAAGTCCTATGGCTGCCTTCTCAGCAAAAAAGGAGACCAAAAGACCACATAGAGTGCAGGGGAAAAATAATAGCCAATCAATAATTTATATACTCAGTACAGTGTTCTTCAAGATTGAATTTGAATACACAGTTACAAACAAAAACCTGAGGGAATTCACTTATCACACCTTCACACAAGGTAATCTTGAAGGATATGTTTTGGGTAGAAGAAAAATGATTCTGATGGAAGGTTAGAAATGAAGGAAGGAATGAAGAGCAACAAAAATGGTAAGTAAATCTAAATGAATATTGACTCTATAAGATAAAAATACAAACTTGTAAGAATAGATAACAGCATAAAAGAAGATACCTAGCTCCCTAAAGAATCTGAAATATTTGGAGAATTGAAGTTTGTCTTTTGGAAAATAGTTTATACCAATAATTTGGCAACTAGTAAAGTTTAGTAGTATTGTAAGCAAAACCTCTTTTCTGGGGACATGCTTCAATGTATGATTATTAGCAAAGTTTGCATATCTCAACTGGAATTTGTTATGAATGTGAAAACTGGGGAGTATATTGCCTAGTTGCTAAGGGAAATTTTATTTTGGAATAACATAATGTGAATTATGTGCCCAAATCTGTCTTTTTGTTGTTGTTCCTGATAGGATGAAGGAATTTATTGTTGGTCCAGGTTTTTTGTTTTATAAAATTACTTACAGAGAAAGTTTAAGTTTAGTGAATTTATTAAACTTCTAAATTTTGCACAAAATACTATCTTGCTATATTTACAGCCAATAATTCATATTCCATTGTGCTTTTATTAGCAGATTTTGTGTGTGTGTTTTGACCATTTTGGCATTTTTGTCAAGCTAAGAGATTGAGGTAGATCATATATAAGGTTTTTTTAAAAAAGTAGTCAAATCTTGTTTTATCCTGTATATGGTTTTTTGATAAGCGTGCAGCTCATTTTATTGGCAAAAATTGTTCATGTGGTGCCTTCTGTAAAAATGCTAATATCTGAAAATTAGTATATATAAATTTATTCAGTGACTTTTTAAAAAAATATTACTATAGGTTTGCTTTCTTTTATAATCAAGATGTTTTTAGGCTACTAGTGTGGCTTAGGGTATCATTTTGAAATTAAATTAATCATTATATGACATCAACTAATGGGATATAGTCCAAACTTCATAGCATAGGCCATAATCATCATTAATTTATCTTTTGCTCATTTTGCCAATTTCATTATTTACTATTCTCTTTACCCCGACTAGTCATAAACATTTGTTTGTTTCCTAAATATAAACTGTTCTTGCATTTGAATGTAATTTGGGGAAATTGTTTTTAATATGGAATACTAGTCAGTATTGCATTGTTTGCCTATAAATTTCTTTTTTTTTTTTTTAAAGATTTTATTTATTTATTCGACAGAGATAGAGACAGCCAGCGAGAGAGGGAACACAAGCAGGGGGAGTGGGAGAGGAAGAAGCAGGCTCCCAGCGGAGGAGCCTGATGTGGGGCTCGATCCCATAATGCCAGGATCACGCCCTGAGCCGAAGGCAGACGCTTAACCGCTGTGCCACCCAGGCGCCCCTGCCTATAAATTTCTAACCCATTCTTCAAGACTCATTTCAGTCTGGTTCCTCTTCAATAGTTAATTCTGTTTGCACGGGCAGAATTAGGAGCTCTGTTTTGTGTTCCATTATCGTGCTGTACTCTCTTCTATTCTAATAAATAATAATAGCAATTATTTATTTTCATATCAATCTCTAACAGAAGACTTCTGAACAACTTGAGGACTGGGATTGGGTCTTTTTGATATCTGTCCCCAAAGATGAGTATATAATAGGTATTTAAATTGTTTGCTGAATGAACAAAGAATGATATGATAGAGAAATTAGTAGCAAAGGAATCTGTGAAATCTATTGGAGAAGAAATCTCAAAAGCAAACTGGGGTATCCTTTTTTTTGGTGGGCATTGAAGGGTGGGGAGTAGAATACGTTGTATTTAGAAACCTCTAACTTTGAATTTGCCATATAAAGAAGATCATTTTGCAGTCACATTATTTTTGCTTAAAATCTGTCAGTGAGATTTCTGAAGGAAATAAAACCACTTTTAAATAAAATTTCCTATGTTTTTATACTAATTTATTTATTTTTTTTAAATTTTAGGAAACACTCCTTTACATCTTGCTGTGATGTTAGGGAATAAAGGTTAGTAAATATTTCCTTTCTTATGTTTAACTTCACTAATGTAATATCAAATGTAGTTATAAATTTTTAAAATGAATTTTGTTTTTTGAGTTTTTCAAAATTTACCTGATTATTTTATTTGCTAATTGAGTTAGGATTCAGTATATTAAAAATATTTTCTCATTTTCCATAGTTCATCTTAAGAGTTAATGGAAATCCTGTACTAATTTTACACTTTTTGAAATGGTGTTTTTTTTTTCTTATTGTTATTTTATCAAGTAAGTATTTATAATTTCCAACTATTAAGATTTGTTTATTATAATCCTTTTAATATTCAGAGAGTTTATAAGATTCTTTAATAGGGATTGTTTTGTATATCTAAACTCAGAAGGCTAACATTTTGTGTGTTAGATGATTGTAAGAACTTGTTCTTTAAAAAAACCTTCATAGATGGTTTAAAAGATTTACTTTAAAAAAATAAGATTTTATTTATTTGAGAGAGAGAAGAGCATGAGCCGGGGGGAGGGGCAGAGACAAAGGGAGAGAGAAGCAGACCCACTGAGCAGGGAGCCCCCATGCGGGCCTGATTCTAGGACCCTGAGGATCATGTCCCCAGCTGAAGGCAGATGGTTAGCTGACTGAGCCACCCAGGTGCCCCTAAAAGATTTACTTTTTAAGGCTATTCCTAGAAGTAATAAAGTCTTCCCAGTAATCCTGGAAAGTGAGGATTTCAGATAGCATATTGGCAACATTTTTATGCTAGATTTTTAAATTTTAGATGTGTTTGATAAAAATCTTTTAAAACGTAGGTTTACATTTTTAAACAGGGTAATAAATTTTTGTTAACGCTTTTCTTTCTGGTGATCTAGGAGTATAATTTTGGAACATCTATTACTGATACATAGTATAATACCGTTGGTGTAAACATTTGAACTGAATGTATGCAGATCCCAGGGGTGTGACCAGAACTTGCTTTGTTGAGAAACAAAATTCTTTCCTTAGTTAGGTTTTTAAGTTTATATGCTTAAGGATATGATCTGCAGACTAATTTAATTTTGATTTTAATTCTGTATAATATGCTGACTCAAATATTTTTTTAGTTCTTTTTTTATTTAGTTATGCTTTTTAAAAAAAATACCTTCTTGCAAGGAATACTCGTGTAACTTCTAAGTAAAGAGATTTATTAAGAGGCTACATATTATAGAAACTCAAGAAATGAGGACTAGCTATATCTCAGGAAGAGAAATAACAAAGACTATATGAGGAATCAGCCATTCTTCTCCCTCCACCCCACAATCTCTCTCTACCTACCTGCTTACCTACCATCTGTCTATCTCTTATGGTGTGTCTGCTGTTCTTTATATATATGTAAATTACATCATTATATATAACACTAAGGGGAAGACAAAGCGAATGTGATAAAATGTTAACAACTGTTAAACCTTGGTATAGAGTATTTGAATGTTCATTGTGATCATCTTTCTGCTTTTCTTGAATATTTGGAATTTTTTATAATAAAGTATTGAAAGAAAAACAGAAATGGTATTGTTATGCTTTATCATAGGTTTACATTAATTAGCCTGTTTATGTTTCACAGAACATTAGTGTTATGGCATACTGATAAAAGTTTAGGAGAAAATAGTATTTCCAGGTCAAATCTATTTGGAAAATAGTGGGTCAGTACGTATTAAACAGTTTTTTATTGTGATCTTTGTTAGAACTTTAATATGCTGATATGCATTGTGACCTTCTAAGTTGGGGCAGGTGTTGGATATACAGTCGTTGTTCTCCAGAGTTTTTTTATTTGCTTTTTCCCACATGTATCTTGAGAGACTAGAGTTCTGTGGAATGTATTTTTGGAGAACACTTGGTTAGATGATTCAGGATCTGCAAATAATATCAATATTCACTTTTTCTGAGTCCTTTTCATGTAGAGTAGGTACAACAGTTAGTATACTGATATATTTACATTTTTTTAGTTACATACTCTTTTTTGCTTTTTTCTTTATGGCCTTTTCATATTTTTGAGATTTGGTTACATAGGAGCAATATTGAAATGTGTAGTGGAAGATAAAACTTCTACCTTATTAATTCTGTAAATTAATTTTGCATTGTACCACTCTTCAGTCTATGGCACTCCATTCTCTTTTATCTTCTTCCTTAGAGATAAATATACTTTTTTTACTGATTTCATTGTTGAATGAAAACTTGCTGTTTGTATACTTGTCTGTAAACACGGTAAAAATACCCAGGGTGCTCAAATAATATTTGTTGATTGACTTAAAGAGGGATATCCTAGGACTTTTACACTGTTATTTACTTTTCTCATTCATCTTAACAACCTTATTTTTTTACCATTGAAGTCTGATTTTTTTTTTGAATTTCTGGGTCTGTTAACCATGTTGGCCTTCTAGGCTGGGAAGTTGTTGAATTATGGATTTGAGTTGAAATGGAAAGAACGTTATACTTAAAGAAGATTTCAGGAATCTTTAGAAGATGTGAAATAGAAAAGTAATCTTTATTTCTTATCCTTTTGGTTGGACATGAGAGAAAGGTTCATCGAACCAGTTGCTGCACCTTTTAATTCATTCTTCTGGGTCTGCAGTTTTTGTATAATATTTTCCCTGAAATGACTCTAGAGTTAGTATGATTTCTTACTCTCATAAGTCTCTGTCTGGATGTTCTTTTTCCTTTGCACTGTCCTATTTATCTTATTCTCTTTGTATTTTATTATCTTTATAGCTCTTGCTTATTTGTATGTGATTTCTACTCCTCATAATTTCATTTTATCCAGACTCCTCAAGTCCTAACTTCTTTGTGGCACACTTATGCATTTTTTAAGCCTTAGTGCCTGGTTGTTAACTGTCTTGTTTTTTTATTACTCATTGTTAAAATTGCTGGGAGAGGCATTTGATTGATCCTGCTTTTTTTTTTTCATGTCTCAGAATATGTTATAGGTGACTGACATATTTATGATGATCTGACGTATTTTTTAGTTGCTCGTTTCTACATCACTTGAATTGTGAGTGGAGGGTGAGTCAAGGGCAGCCATTCAGCAGGATTTATGGCATATCAGAAAACATAGCTGACATGTCTAACATATATATAAGTCATACCAGTCTTATACCTTAGTTTATATAATTGGGATATTGCTTTAGATTGTTGTCCATCTTGCTTTATTTTAGGCTATTAATATATAACTATTGAAACAATTGAAATAATACAGTAGAAAAACATATAAAAATATTGTCTCTTCTACTTTTTCTCCTGATGTAATTAACATTAATAGCCTTGTGGGTATCCTTGCACCCCTTTCTCCTTACTTATATAACGCAGGGGCTTAGTTTGTTTTTACTGAAGTTGAATCACCATACACAGTACTTTGCCATATTTTTCTTTTTACTGAAAAGTTTATTATGAAATAGTTCTGTAAGTCCGTAGATATCTATCCATGTTTATGTTCCCCTAACTTCTTTATATGTACACACATACACACTTAACTTGCATAAAACCCCATGATGGTAGGTTTCTTGGAGAATCAATTTTATTTATTTAAAAAAATTCTTTTTAGCTGGGCTGTCATCCTCTTTCCTTGTTAACCTCCTTCTTTCTTTTTTTTTTTTAAGTTTTTATTTAAATTCCAGTTAGTTAACATACAGTGTAATACTAGGTTTAGTTGCAGAATTTAGTGATTGATCACTTACATACAACACCCAGTACTCATCACAAGTGCCCTCCTTAATACCCATCACCCATATAAACCATCCCACTGCCCACCTCCCTTCTAGTAACCGTCAGTTTGTTATCGATAGTTGAGAGTCTCTTATCTGCTTTGCCTCACCCTGCCCACTCCCCATGTTCATCTCTTTTTCTTTTTGAATTCTGCATGAGTGAAATCCTGTGGTACTTGTCTTTCTGACTGACTTACTTCGCTGAGCATAATACTCTCTAGCTCCATCCACGTCACTGCAAAATGGCAAGATTTCATTCTTTTGATGGCTGAGTAATATCCCATTAATGTGTGTGTGTGAGTGTGTGTGTGTGTGTGTGTATGGCACCTCTTCTTTATCCTTTCATCAGCCAATGGGCATTTGGGCTCTTTATAATTTGGCTGTTGTTGGTAATGCTGCTATAAACATCAGGGTACATGTGCTCCTTTGAATCAGTATTTTTGTATCCTTTGGGTAAATACCTAGTAGTTCAATTGCTGGATCATAGGGTAGTTCTATTTTTAACTTTTTGAGGAACCTCCATACTGTTTCCCAGAGTGGCTGCACCAGTTTGCATTCTCACCAACAGTGTGAGAGGGTTCCCTTTTCTCCACATCCAACAATACCTGTTGTTTCCTGTGTCGTTAATTTTAGCCATTCTGACAGGTGTGAGGCCATATCTCATTGTAGTTTTGATTTGTATCTCCCTGATGGTGAGTGATGTTGAGCATCTTTTCATGTGTCTGTTGGCCATCTGGATGTCGTCTTTGGAAAAATGTCTACTCACGAATTTTGCCCATTTGTTATCTGGCTTGTTTTTTGGCTGTTGAATTTTATACATTCTTTATATATTTTGGATACTAACCCTTTATCAGATATGTAATTGGCAAATATCTTCTCCCCTTCCAGAGATTGCCTTTGAGTTTTGTGGATTGTTTCCTTTGCTTTATAAAAGCTTTTTATCTTGAAGTCCCAATAGTTCATGTTTTGCTTTTGTTTGCCTTGCCTCAGGAGACGTATCTAGAAAGAAGTTTCTAGCCTATGTTAAGGAGGTTGCTGCCTGTGTTCTCCTCTAGGATGTTGATGGTTTCAGGTCTCACATTTAGGTCTTTCATCCATTTTGAATTTATTTTTGTATATGGTGTAAGAAGGTGGTCCAGTTTCATTCTTCTGCATGTTGCTGTCCAGTTTTCCCAACACCATTTGTTGAAAGGACTATCTTTTTTTTCATTGGATATTCTTTCCTGCTTTGTTGAAGATTAGTTGATCATATAGTTGTGGGTCTATTTCTGGGTTTTATATTCGGTTCCATCTGTGTGTCTGTTTTTGTGTTAGTACCATATTATCTTGATCACTGCAGCTTTGCAATATAACTTGAAGTCCAGAATTTTGATGCTTCAGCTTTGCTTTTCTTTTTCAGTGTTGTTTTGGCTATGTGGGGTCTTCTGTGGCTCCATACAGATTTTAGGATTGTTTGTTCTAGCTCTATGAAAAATGCTATTGATATTTTGATAGGGATTGCATTAAATGTGTAGATTGCTTTGGGTGGTATAGATATTTTAACAATATGTGTTCTTCCCATCCATGAACGTGGAATGTCTTTCTATTTCTTTATTTCATCTTCAATTTCTTTCATAAGTGTTTTACAGTATTCAAAGTATAGATCTTTTACCTCTTTGGTAGGTTTATTCCTATATTGTATGGTTTTTGGTGCATTGATAAATGGGATTGATGCCTTGATTTCTCTTTTTGTTGCTTCATTATTGGTGTATAGAAATGCAACAGATTTCTGTACATTGAATTTGTATCCTAGGCTTTACTGAGTTCATATAGCAGTTCTAGCAGTTTTTTGGTGGAGTCTTTTGGGTTTTCTACGTAGAGTATCATGTCATCTGTGAATAGTGAAAGTTTGACTTCTTCTTGCTGATTTTGGATGCCTTTTATTTCTTTTTGTTGTCTGATTGCTGAGGCTAAGACTTCCAGTACTATGTTAAATAACAGTGGTGAGAGTGGATATCCCTGTCTTGTTCTGACAGTAGAGGGAAAGCTTTCAGTTTTTCCCCATTGAGGATAATTGGCTGTGGTTTTCCATATATGGCCTTTATCATGTTGAGGTATGTTCCCTCTATCCCTACTTTGTTGAGGGTTTTCATCATGAATGGATGTTGTACTTTGTCAGATGTCTTTTCTGCATCTATTGAGAGGATCATATGGTTCTTATCCTTTCTTTTATTAATGTGGTGTAGCACATTGAATGATTTGTAAATATTAAACCACCCTTGCAGCCTAGGAATAAATCCCACTTGATCATGGTGAATGATTCTTTTAATGTACTATTGGATTTGATTTACTAGTATTTTGTTGAGAATTTTTGCTTCCATGTTCATCAGGGATATTGGCCTGTAGTTCTCTTTTTTAATGGAATCTTTATCTGGTTTTGGAATTGGGCTAATGCTGGCCTCATAGAATGAGTTTGGGAGTTTTCCTTCCATTTCTGTTTTTGGAATAGTTTGAGAAGAATAGGTATTAACTCTTCTTTAATTGTTTGGTAGAACTCCCCTGGGAAGCCATCTGGTCCTGGACTTTGGTTTGTTGGGAGACTTTTGATTACTGATTCAATTTCTTTGCTGGTTATTGGTCTGTTCAAGTTTTCTGTTTCTCATTGCTTTCGTTTTGGTAGTTTATGTTTCTCGGAATTTATTTCTTCCAGATTGTCTGATTTGTTGGCATATAATTTTTCATAATATTCTATTATAATTGCTTGCATTTCTGTGGTGTTGTTATTTCTCCTTTCTCATTCGTGATTTTATTTATTTGGATCCTTTCTCTTTTCTTTTTGATAAGTCTGGCTAGGAGTTTATCAATTTTATTAATTTTTTCAAAGAACCGGCTCCTGGTTTCATTGATCTGTTCTGCTTTTTTAGTTTCTGTATCATTTTTCCACTCTAATCATTATTATTTCCCTTCCTCTGATGGCTCTAGGCTTTGTTTGTTGTTCTTTTTCTAGCTCCTTTAGGTATAAGGTTAGGTTGTTTATTTGAGGTTTTTCTTGCCTCTTGAGGTAGGCCTGTATTGCTATGTACTTCCCTCTTATGACTGCTTTTGCTGTGTTCCAAATGTTTTGGACTATTGTGTTTTCATTTTTATTTGTTCCCTTGTGTTTCTTTTATTTCTCCTTTAATTTTCTGATTGACCCATTCATTCTGTAGTACCATATTCTTTAACCTCCATGTATTTGTGGTCTTTCCAAATTTTTACTTGTGGTTGACGTGAAGTTTCATAGCGTTGTGGTCAGAAAAGATGAATGGTATGATCTCAGTCTTTTCTTATTGATTGAGGCCTGATTTGTGACCTGGTGTGTGATCTCTTCTGGAGAATGTCCCATGTACACTTGAAAAGAACATAATATTTTGCTACTTTAGAATGAAATTTTCTGAATATATCTGTTGTCTATCTGGTCCAGTGTGCCATTCAAAGCCAGTGTTTCCTTGTTGATTTTCTGCTTAGATGATCTGTCCATTGATGTAAGTGGAGTGTTAAAGTCCCCTACTATTATTATATTATTATCAGTGAATTCTTTTATGTTTGTTATTGTTTTATATATTTGGGTGCTCCTACGTTAGTGGCATAAATATTTACAATTGTTAGGTCTTCTTGTTGGATAGTCCCCTTTATTATGATAGAGTGCCCTTCTTCATCTCTTGTTATAGTCTTTGGTTTAAAATCTAGTTTGTCTGATTTAAGTATGGCTACTCTGGCTTTCTTTTGATATCCATTTACATGACAAATGTTTCTCTATCCTCCCACTTTCAATCTGCAGGTGTCTTTGGTCCAAAATGAGTCTCTTGCATGCAGCATATAGATGGATCTTGTTTTTTTATCCATTCCAACACCCTGTGTCTTTTGATCGGAGCATTTAGTCCAATTACATTCAGATAATTATTGGTACATATTAGTGCCATTTTATTACTTGTTTTGTCATTGTTCCTAGAGATTTTCTCTGTTCCTTTCTAGTCTTTGTCATTTTGGTCTTTCCTTCCCACTCGAAGAGTCCCCTGTAATATTTTTTGCAGGGCTGGTTTAGTGTTCACAAAGTTCTTTAGCTTTTGTTCATCTAGGGAACTCTTTATCTCTCCTATTCTGAATGATAACCTTGCTGGATAGAGTATTTTTCATTGCAGATTTTTCCCATTCAGCCTGTTAAATATATCATGCCCTTGGCTTCTGGCTTCTCAAGTTTCTGTGGATAGATCTGTTGCTAATTTATGGGTCTTCCCTTGTAAGTTAAGGACTTCTTTGTCTTTTAGGATTTTTTCTTTATCACTGTATTTTGCAAATTTAACTATAATTTGTCTTGGTGTTGGCCTGCTTTTGTTGATTTTGATAGGAGTTCTCTGTGCCTCCTGGATTTGGATATCTGTTTTTTTCCACAGGTTAGAGAAGTTTTCAGCTATTATTTCCTCAAATAAACCGTCTGCTCCCCTTTCTCTCTCTTCTTCTTCTGAGACTCCTGTGATAACAAGTGTTATTACATTTAGTGGAGTCATTGAGTTCCCTAAGTCTGCTCTCGTGTTCCATTGCTCTTTCTTTTTTTTCAGCTTTATTATTTTTCATAATTCTTTTTTTTTAAGATTTTATTTATTTATTTGAGAGAGAGTGAGCAAGAGAGAGCACAAGCCAGGGAAGGGGCAGAGGGAGAGGGGAAGCAGGCTCCCCACTGAGCAGGGAGCCCCATGTGGGACTTAATCCCAGGACCCTGGGCTCATGACCTGAGCTGAAGGTGGACACTTAACCAACTGAGCTACCCAGGCGCCCAATTTTCCATAATTCTGTCTTCTATTTCACTTATTCATTACTCTGCTTCTTCCATCCTTGTCATTACTTTTGAATCTCAGATATTGGTTTTTCTTTTCTGGCCAATTGTTTTTTAGTTCTTTTATTTCTTTGGTAAGGGTCTTCCTGATGTTTTCTATGAGTTTTTCTCAAGACTGGAGAGTATTCTTATGATTGTTGCTTTAAATTCTGTATCAGGCCTATTACTTACTTGTTTTGATTAGATCTCTGGCTGTGACCTTTTCTTGTTTTTTCTTTTGGGATGAATTCCTCCATCTTGGCGTTTTGTATAGGTCTCTGTCTTCTCTGTGTTAGAAAATCCTGTTATGTTTCCTGCTCCCGTGAGTAATGGCTTTATGAAGGAGAGGTCATATAATGTCCAGGGTCTGGCCCTTCAGGAAGTGCCTCTGGTGTGTGCTGCCTGCACTCTGCTGCTGTGTTTTCTCTGCCCTTTCTCTCAGGTCAGTCCTCTACAGAGGCTCTCCTTGCCTGCCGTGGACAGTGTTTGGACCTTGGCCAGAGTGTGGTGAGTTTTAACTAGGTATGCTCTGGTCTGCTTGTTAAATGAGACCTGATGCTATTTCCACTAGAGTTGAAGCTTTGCAGAACTCTATGGTCAGTAGATGTGGCATATGTGGGGGTTTGTGCTGGTCTTCTGGGGGGAGGGGCTTGCTATGCTGGTCATTAGGCACACTTGCCTGAGAGAAGCAGCACCAGCAGAGCGTGGCAGGGCAGGACCTGGTGTAAGTAGGTTAAACAGCCAGTGTTGGCACTGTGCTGTTTACTGAAGTTGGTTTCTTTTGAGGGGCGGGGAGGGAAATGGCTCCAGCCAACTCCTTTGTCCCTGGAGAGGGGAGTCCTTGCCTGCTGCTCTCAGGGAAGCCTTGCAGAAAAGCGAATAATTTCCCCTCATGTGTCCGAGCCGTTTTTGGGATCCCTGTTTTCACATTGCCTGTCTTCAGGTTGCTTGCCTGCCTGGAGCAGGGCTATGCACTTAGGGCTTTATTACAACCAAGCCCGCTGACTTTTAAGATTGTTTGTATATTTATTTATTTGTTTATTTATTTATTTAGAAAGCACGCGCAGAGGGAAAGGGAGAAGTAGAGAATCTCAAGCAAACTCTCTCTGAGTGCAAACCTGATGCAGGGCTCAGTCTCAGGACCCGGAGATCATGACCTAAGCTGAAACCACAAGTTGGATATTTAACCAACTGAACCACCCAGGTGCCCCCATGCCTGCTTACTTTTAAAACTTCAACCTTTAGGGACCCAGTGTGGCGGGAACCTGTGCTAGTTTTCTGGGTAAGGGTTTTGCTGCCTTGGGACTGACACAGGTTTCACCCAGAAGGGCAGTGGTGCCAGCATGCAGGGGCATGGTATTTGGAACAAAGCAGGCTAAATAGCCGGTGTCCAGTGTCCGGGTTCGCCGCCCTCAGCAGGTGCCTCTGCACTTATGCTGAGGGGCGGGGGAAATGAAATGGTGCCCGCGGGCTCCTTTGTCCATGGAGAGACAATGCTGTCACAGATGCATTCCAGGAAGAGTGAACAGACTCCCTCCATGTACCCTAGGTGGTCCTCAGATTGTGCTGTCTTCCCAGGGGTTGCTTGCCTGCCTTCTCTCCAGCAGTAGGGCAGTACCCTCAGGTCACTATGGCTGCCAAGGCCAGAGACCTCCAAAACTCCTGTCTTTGAACCCTGCTGGTTGCAAAACCTCATGAGAATCAGCCCCTCTCATTTTCGCAGTCAATGACTTTGGGGAAGTGTTCTCCTTGTGCTTATCCCTGTGTGCTCCACTCTCTCGCCTTTCTCTGTAACCAGGGCTTTCTCCCCTCCCCAGCACCCACAGTCCTTTTCTCTCTCAAACCACTTCACTGCACTTTCCACCTTCCTTGATGTGGCCTTTTTTCTCCCCCTAGTTGTGGAGTTTGTTCTGTCAGTCCTCAGGTTGAATTCTTGGGTATTCAGAATGATTTGATGATCACAACGAACATTTTAATACTCTCTACCTAGGTTCAATAGTTAACATTTTATCATATTTGCTTTGTTTTTCTCTTAGTGTTACATATATTATTTTTGCTGTATCATTTGAAAGTTCGATGTAGACATGACATTTTACCACCAAATACTTTAGCATGAATCTCTAAGAATAAGGACATTCTCTTTCATAACCACAATATCATTATCACACTTTTTTAAAAAAGATTTTATTTACTTATTTGACAGAGAGAGAGAGGGAGGGAGAGAGCACAAACGGGGAGCAGCAGGCAGAGGGAGAGGGAGAAGCAGGCTCCCTGCTAAGCAGAGAACCCAACATGGGGGACTCTGGGATCATGACCTGAACTGAAGGCAGATGCTTAACTGACTGAGCCACCCAAGTGCCCCTACCATTATCACACTTAAGAAAATTAATAATATTATAATCTCTAATATCTAATCCATATTTTAATTTTTCCAGTTGTTCCAAAAATTTCTTCTATATGTGCTTTATATTGAATCAAGAGCCAATTAAGATTTACTCATTGCATTTGGTGGTTATGTTACTTTATTTTAATCTAGAAAAGTTTGCCTGCTTTTTCTTCTTCCTTTCTACTTCACTTTTTGAATAGTGTGCCCAATCAATTTGTAGAATGTCTCCCATCTCAAATTTGCCTAATTATTTTCTTATGATATAATTTAACTTGTTTCTTATCTTGTGTATTTTCTGCAAATTGAAAATTAGGTATCAAGGCTTGATTTGATTCAAGTTAAATATTTCTAGAAAGAATACTGCATAGGTGATGTTGTGAACTTTATGTCACATCACATTAGAAACATATAATGTCAAGCTATGCCACTATTAATGCCACCATGTTTGGTCACTTGTTTAAGCTGATGATCTCCAGATATCTTCACTGGAAAGGAGCGTTTTTCTCTTTATAATTTGTAAGTGATCTTGGGATAATACTTTGGTATCATGTGAATGTCCTATTTTCCAGCACTGTAGCATTTTACATAGTGGCTTTAGCATTCATTGAGGACATTTGCCTAAATCAGTTATTACTTTGGTGTTGTAATACACTGATTTTCAAATTCTACCATTTCTTCTACGTTTATTAGCTGGCATTTTTCTGTAATTGATTGTTTTTAGTTTAATGTGTTATAACTAATCATTATTCTTTTTAATGTGCAGTTTCCCAAATTTGAACAGTACCTGAGCATTCAGCCTGGTTCATATGTCCTTTTGATATGACACTATTCTTTAAAAATGGCTGTATATTACTCTAGTGGTATAGATGCATCCTATCAGTCAGTCAGTCCCCCATGATGGATATTCATTTAGTTTCCAGTATATTTGCCATTATAAACTGCTAGAATATACATTCTTGTACATATATTCTCTCTTTTTCTCTCTCTCTCTCTCTCTCTTTTTTGGGGGGGGGAGGGAGAGAAGGTGGGGGAAGGGCAGAGGGAGAGAGAATCTTAAGCAGACCACACTAGCACAGAGCCCGATGTGGGGCTTGATCTCATGAAATCAAGAGTCGGATGCTTAACTGACTGAGCTACCTAGGAGCCCCTCTTGTACCTATGTTCTTGTATACTGCTGTAGACTTTCTTAAGTACCTTTGTGAAATTTCTCTATTTATTTTATTTTATTTAAATAAAACTTAGTATAGTTATTCCTAGTGCTATATGTTGGTATAGTTATTCCTTTTATAACTAGGAATCACATTCTTCTTCCACTTGTGCTTAACTACATGACATTGTCATTACACCGTTATTTCCTTCAAAGCACTTACCATTATCTGACTTTTTTTTTTTACTTATTAGTTTACTTATTTTCTTCTAACACAGGATGTAAGCTCTCTGATAGCAAGACCTTATCTTTCTTCTCACTGCTTTTATCAAGGACTTAGTGCTTAGAAAAAGCATATTTGCTGAATGACTGATTGAATGAATGAAGTATTCATTTAGGAAATTTACTAATGGATAGCCATCCTAAATTTCCATGAGCCTCAGTTTTGAATTTTTTGCCTATTAATATACCTTTTATTTCTAATTTTTAAGAAGAGTATCTTCAACCTATAGAAGGGTCTATACCTTAGACTTCTTTTGATTACTAAAAAGACTTTCCAGATTTGTCCTTGGAATCATAAACAGATTTTTTCCTCTTTTGACTGTTTCCCTGAAGTAAAATAATTATAACATTTGAAAAATAAGGGTTTATGGAAACATTACTGGTCCTTTTGGAAAGCCCCCTTTTTTTTTTTAACTGAAATAAATTAGGAACTTTTCACTTGACATTACATACGTACAGATCCTCTTTTGAGTTTTATTAGTGGAATTTTGATGTAAATTACTCTTGGGGATCCTGGGTTATCTTTTAGACTATGGAAATATTCTCAAAATACTCTTAGGGATAATTATTAAGGAACATAGTACTTCCTTGGAGAGATACAATTTATTTTTAAGTAATAGAATGGATACTTCTTGAATCTAAGGATCTGAAATAACCTTGTTTAGATATATAGGGCTTTTAAAATTATTTTTCTTTATGGTACAGTGTTTATATTATAGATCTATTTATATTACATTGTATACATTTATACATACAAATGTATATATACATTTCTTTAATTTCTAAATAATTTTTATATTTAGAGATTCTAAAAATTGCATGATGTTTGATATTATTACCGCTTTATGTTTCAGAATGTGCCCATTTACTTTTGGCTCACAATGCTCCAGTAAAGGTGAAAAATGCTCAGGGATGGAGCCCGCTGGCGGAAGCTATCAGCTATGGAGATAGACAGATGAGTAAGCAATATAAATTATTGTTTTTGATATAAACTCTCAAAATATGAAGTTGATGCATTTGATGTAATTTTCATTTAGTGTAATTTTCCATAGTATGAAATGTTTGTCATTATTTATAAACTTATATGTGAATTATTCATGACTTAGGAACTTGGATATCAGGTAGTACACAAAAAGAACTGAGGAATCATGTTTAAAAGTATATTGTTTATTATTTTTTTCTTTTACAGTATTCTGCTCTACTGATATTCTTCCATTGTTTTACTTATTTAATACGAAGGATTTTTAAAAGCACTGAGACCTGATTGTCCTTTCTGGCACCTACTTACTTATATGGAACATTAACTGCAACTGAAAGTAATCACAGTGTGTTATAACAGTTATCTTTTTGCTTTAATTGGTGGGAATAGGCTTTGCTGAAAGCGAGAAGCAAGTGTCTTTGTTTTAGTTTTTGAGAATTTCAAAAAGTCACATGTTTTCTCACAGTATACAAAGTGTTCAGTTACTCTATCTTCTCCTATTCCTAAGTTTTCTTTTTTTTTTCCAACTTCATATACAGATTTTATTTTTGTCAAGCACATCTCAATAGTTGAAAATTTTATAAAATTTAAATCTGGATGAACGAGAATATTGTCTTTCTGGTAATATCTTTTTACAATTTGAGGTTGAAAATAATATAAATCTCTACTTGTGGAAGAAACAATAAAAAATTGGGCAGTTTTATTAAAGAAGTGCATTAAGATCGAACGCTCTTAGGCTGTTATGTCGATTTAGTTCTGTTTGATGCCACGTTTTGGGCTCTTATGTGTAAGCTTTATATGTAATCCATGTATTACATCTTTGTGGACTTTCTGCACATTTTGATGGTGAAGCTTTTGATGGTGAAGTTATATTTGGGCTTAGGATTTAATGAGATAAAATTGTGATGATGTAACAGTTATATGAGTATATATATTTGTTATTCATTGACAATTGTCCTTTCTGGGCAAAATCAAGAGACTCTTACGAGAGTAAGAAACGATACTAATCCTAGAATTATGTCAGGGAAAAGACCAAAAAATGTACAGATCTAGCATACTGAGAATAAAGTAAAATTTGCAGCAACCAGTCTAAAGGAACTTTCTCTGATGTTTCTAACCCATTAACAGAATGGAGAGGAAACCAGATGGACTCCTGGGTTTCTGACTTACACTGAGACTTATGTGGCTTTCACATAACTTTTATTTAGAGTCAGTGAATATTTACTGAGTTCTGACTATAAGGCATGTATATATAGTAAGATGTGGAGAATGAACACATGGTCTCTGCCCTTTAGGAGCTTATAACCTATTGAGAAGTCCAAGAAACAGTTTTCTTGGAAAATCAGTTACCGGATTTTAATGTAAAAGATTGAGGCCCATAGTAGTTGAGATCTGCTTTTAAAGTGATTTTCTTCTGTAGAGTGATGTCTTAGATACACGTTCTGAATAGTATTCCATTGCCAATCATTGTATATACATAATTATTCAGGGCTTTCAAAAATTATTTCCCATCACATGAAATGGAAATATTTAACTGCTAACTTAAAGAATAGTAAATTTAACAACTCTTAAGCTGCATATTTAGAAATATATGGATGTGGGGCGCCTGGGTGACTCAGTCATTAAGTGTCTGGCTTCGGCTCAGGGTGTGATCCCAGAGTCCTGGGATCAAGCCCCGCATCGGGCTCCCTGCTCCGCTGGGAGCCTGCTTCTTCCTCTCCCACTCCCCCTGCTTGTGTTCCCTCTCTCGCTGGCTGTCTCTCTTTCTGTCAAATAAATAAATAAAATCTTAAAAAAAAAAGAAATATATGGATGTATTTACAATAGTATTAAATGGGTCTGTACTTTGAAATTGTTATAAATACTATGATTTAAGTTTTTAATTACTTAGCTTGTGTTACATTAAAAATTTCTAGGCATAGAAGATTACATTATTTGAAAAATCAGAGCTAATCTAATATAATTATTACTGAAATATTATCTTGTTAACAAAATATAATCTGATATTATAAATTACTAGCAAAAGCTGTGACCTGTTTCTTTTTTGGTCTGATTTTTGCTGATGTTTTTGTGCTACAGAACAGCTAGATGATATGATATTTTTTGGAGACTATCTAGAATTATTTCACTTGGGAGGGGGTGCCTGGTTGGCTTAGTCGGAAGTGCATGTAGCTCTTGATCTCAGGGTCGTGAGTTTGAGCCCCAAGTTGTGTGTAGAGATTACTAAAAAAACTTAAAGAACTATTTCACTTTAGAGTTAATAAAATTTCAAGATTATGTTGCTTTTCTTCCTTATGGTGGTTACGTGGTGAACAGTGATCAGCCCAGGTCAGTATCAGAGAGATATCAGTCTGGAATTTAATTAATTTGATGTTAGATTTGTTGAGTTTGAGTTATCTATGGTATGTCCATAGAACTATCTAAATAAGAAGTGTGAAATAATTTCTGGAGCATAAAAGGAAGTGGAGGGCAGACGATACAGATCTGAATGATTCTTGGAGCAGGAGGGCATAGTTCCAAAGGCTTTAGGCACAACCAACTGAATACTTTAAAAGTGCTTTGTATGGGAAAAGAAGGAAAGAGAAAGTTAAATAAGTTGTGGTTTATTGGAGTTCTTCATTTGAGTCTTTGTATGAATTCTGATACCATCCAAGTCCTCTAAAGGTAATTTTATCCTTATTATCAGTCATTAATGTGATTCTTACAATATGGGAGTACAAATCCTGATCCCACAAAAACATATTGCTAATTTTGTATAATTGCATTCTGAATGTTTGGTTCTGTTTCCATAAGAAAGTTTGAGTTGATGTTGTTTTTTAATGTAATGTAAATTTCTTTGTCACTATCTTTTTAATAATGTTTGGCCATTTTAATGTAATTGTTAATTTACTGCATGTGTTCAGTCAGTTTCAGTATATTTACCTGGTGAAAAATATAGGACTTCTGCTTTACATTAAGATATCTTTTCTATTTATGAATTGACTTCTTTCCATTCCTTACATTCACAGAGGTTTGTTTGAGTTTGAAGGCAAGAAAGATTTATTAAAATACTTGAGCTTATAGTGGAGAAGAACTATAAAAAGAATCCTACTACATTTGGGTAATGTAGCTTTGATATTAAAGTTAAATTATAACAAACATGAAGTTAGCCAGATTCATATAAATTTGAATCTGGAAGGAACTTTAATGATTATCCAGGTCATTGGTTCTCAGACTATTTGGATTTCACAGACCAGAAAAAAATTGTATTTGAGGATTGATGTGGAGTAGCTAACGTTTCATTTTAGCATGTAAAAACTTTAAAAAAGGATAATTACTTTCTTCTACGATCACCATTTCATTAAAAAAAAAGACATTTTGAAACCAAAAATACCAGAAAGAATAGTCCTTAAATTGAAAAAAGTATATAATTCATAAATTTAAAAAAACCAACTACTCCAGCCTGGTTCCCAATTTTTTCATTTTACTGCATATCACTGGGAACTTGAACAGTTGGGCACTGAAATATAGACTAGTATTTGGAAACTACTGACCTAGGTCACAAAGCTAGTTGTAGGACAGTATGATGAGATGAGGTCCCACACCTTGACTTCTAGGTCTCATCTCAGCCTCTTCTGTTGTTCCAAAAGACCATGAGTGATTTAAATTTGCTCTTTGATTTTTGACTTTTTAAAATACAGTGGGGTGATGGTTAAAACTGTGGTTCAAAGTAAGAATAGATTCCACTGTTTTTCAGATTATTTTCTGGGCTTTTCCTAATTTGAGCATTGTACACAAAACAAATCTGGTCTAAGCTTTCACTGCCATCTTCTTTTCTTCTTTCCTTTTTGTTTTCTTTTTATCTTTTGCTTCTGTATTCCACATAAGGCTTTAAGTAGGTTGTAAGAATGCATATTGTAAAATAGTAAAAATAATAGTATTTTAATGTATATGAATATATATATATATATATATATATATATATATATATGAAAAATATGTCAGGACTAGGAGGAAGTCAGCATGTAGTGATGTACATATTTTTCCCCCAGTGCATATTTTCTATCTTCTTATCTTTTGTTAGGCTTATTTCATTTAAGTCTAATATTTTCCCTTATTTCAGTTGCATCATCTGACTGAGACTGGGTAATCTAAATACTCACTGATAATTAAAAACTAGGAAAACTAGTGTGAATATAAGTTCATGTTGAGGTATCTCTTCTCAATTTTCCTTGGGGTTCATAACAGTTTTATTAAACTTATTGACTTATTTATAATGTCTGTATATATGTCTTTGTATAATAAACTAGTGGTGTTTTCTAACATGGCGAAAAAGTTTTTTGTATAAATTTTTTTTAATTGAGCTATAATTGACAATTTAGCATGGTGAAATTCATTTTAAATTAAAAACAATTTTTTAATTTAAACTTTAGTTACGGCTCTTTTAAGGAAGCTTAAGCAGCAATCCAGGGAAAGTGTTGAAGAAAAACGACCTCGATTATTAAAAGCCCTAAAAGAGGTAGGCTATATCTCTTTACTGATCTTGCACCTAAAGAGTAATTAAAGTATACTTTTAAGCATTTTTTAAATGCAGTCTTAATCGCTTGATTATTAAGAGTCAAGAAATGGTAAAAATCCTGTTTGAATTAAGCAATGATGATAAAACAAAATACCCTGATTATAATGGATAAATTTCATCCTATGGAAGCACTGTTTACTTTGAACTAGGAAAGTAGATAAAGAATTACTGTTTTCAACTAATTAGATAAGAACTCTAAGAAAAAAGGAGGTAGATCATAATTAATGGCAGTAATTTTCCTTTGTACTTTGGTTTAGAAGATTCCCTAAGAGCTGAAGCCACTATCTGCTCCAGGAACAGCATTTTCTCTATATAGCAAAACTCTTTTTGTCTATCCTACATCATGATGGTAAGAGCTGGGTGTGCTGGCACAGAAAGGAAGAGAGCTTTGTTCTCTTTTATTTTTGTCCACTGTATTTTTGATATCTGAAAGAACTGTGGGAGATAGACCCATCATGTTAACTGTGTCTCCTCTGAAGTATGCTTTTTTTGGTTTTATATCTCTAGAGATAAATTTGTTTAGAATATTTGATCACAGTAGTTTCCTTAACAGTTATAGGCTTTGCTGTCTAGCTTCTAATTTGTGAAATACAAAGTTTCATCTCGTAAACTTGTGTTAACAGTTTGTAGAAAAAGTTTCTATTTCAGAGTGTCATTTTCTTAGTTCATTATGAGGCTGCACAAATAGTCATTTTGGAAGTCATATTTTATAACACATCTAAAGTTATTAGCTAGTTTTACAGTTATTGTTATTTTGGTTATGGCTGAGAAATGGACTATTTATTGATACCAATTTAAATGCCTGTCAGTTTCAGATATGTTTCAATGTAGTTAAGATATTCTTGTAAAATCTGTAGTTGGTGCATATTTTCCTTTGTAGATAAATATAATAATGTGTGCTACTGTAACATTTTAAGTAATTTAACCATATTTTTTTCCTCCAGTTCCAAAAATTGAAACTACTTTCTATTCCTGTCTATAGACCGTTAGCGATAAAAGATTTTTTTTAAAAAAAAGCAAAATATTCAATAGATACAAGAGCTGTTAAACTAAGGTGCATTTAGTAATTATTTGTATTTTGTTTCTTAGCTAGGTGACTTTTATCTGGAACTTCACTGGGATTTTCAAAGCTGGGGTAAGAGTGTGCTATGTTTTACTGTAAAATATGTACACATGCAGAAATGCAAGTTAGAAAAAGTTATTATATAGAAATGTTAACAAATTTGATACTTACCCTAAGGAAAATTAAATATTTTTTATCACATTGAATGTAATGTTAATAAAGCCCTGTAGTAATACTTAATTATCCCAACCTAATTAGTAACTTCCAAAAGTTTTATTTTTAAGATTGAAAATTATTTTTTTTAACAAAATGAAGGTTTGAATATTGTAATAAATATAAGGAATTCTCAAAGGGAAGAGAATAATTATAAGATTATTAGATTACTGAATTTAAGGAGGTTTGAAATATAGTACTTAGATCCCTGGATGAGAAGAATTCAGTTAACGTTATTTGATTTTGTATATTTTGTCATCTTTCAATCATTTTTGCCACTTTTATTGTATACTTTCCAGCTGCTTTCTTAGCATAGTGTTTGGTTGCACACTGTTTCAATTATTTATAAAACCTTAATCCCTAGATATTTTGTAATAATTTAATGATTTATCTTGGCTAGGTAAGTTTCCCTCCTCCCTATTTTAAACCTCAGTCCATTTAGGGAGAAAACCTTCATGTCTAAATAGGCCTTTGATCCTAGTGACCTTTACTAATGAAGCAACTACTAAAACAACTAAATTTGGGTTTTTTTTTTTTAAGATTTAAAAACAATGTAATCTGTATATAGGTTTGGATATAATGAGCTTACATGTGTTTTTAAAGCATTTGAATTAGTTTCTGTGATATAAAGATATTTGAATGCTCAGTGATATTTATCCCCAAAATAATCATCAAACTAATCAGATATTGACAACTATAAAAATCACTGTTACTGTTCATGTGAATGCTTTCAAACGCTTTTCAAAGATTATACAAGTGTATGTGTGCATGTATATACACAAATACATATATGTGTATATATCTTCAGAATTATTTTTTAATGGGATCATACCATTATATCATTATGCAATTTGCCATTTTTACATAATGTATCATAGGCATCTTTCCATATTTTTTCATGAGGAAGTACTTTAACAAGTACATAATAATGTATAGCATGAATGATTAAGATTTTTGTAGTGTGTTTAATCTCTAAATGTAAAGTTTTGATTTCTAATGTAATCCGTTCTTTCCAACATTGTTAGAACTCTAGCTTGTTAGGTCAATTTTGGTTCCATCAAAATCACACATGATTTTGTTACTCTGTAGGCCTACCTTGCCTTTATGCTTTATATATCATTCAGAGTCCCGCTGTTTTAGAACACTGAGAGAAAAAGAGGTTTGTAGTAGCTTTGTAAAATAAAAGAACTCCAAGTCAGATTGGTGTAAAGCCTGAATACTATTTTTTTTTACCCATTTTTTTTTTCCATCTGTAAAAACCCCAGGACTGCTTGGTAATCTTATATTCAAGGTAGTCCCTTGAGTATATTGGCTCTTTAACTGATTCTCAATAAATTGTTAGTGGTTTAAATTCTGAAATAGTCCATTTATCTTCCTGAGCAAATGTTTTAGAATATTTTAAAAGTAACATTTCAATTATATGAAGAGACAGAAATGGAAGTAATCACTGCTGAAATTGTACATATATCTATAGTTATAAACGTTATAGATGTTGCATAATCAAATTCATGACATAACTACTGCGGTATTTGTTGAAAGTATTGCTTCTTTGGGAACTTGACTTTGATGCAAAAAAGTCAGCACATCTGTTTCATTGTTGATTAAGGATTTTACTGATTTCATGTCAAGACTACTAGCACCTGATGGTTAGATGTCATGTGTAATTCTAAAAACTTAGCTCATTGGCTAGATTTAATTTAGACACTTTGGACTTAAAAAATGCAGGATAATCCCTATTGTTAGATTTGATTAGTAAGCTTTTTTCTAGAGTTTAGGCATGTTTCTTTCTTTCCCTAATATTGGGGCACCTGGCTGGCTCAGTTGGTAGAACATACAACTCTTGATCTCAGGGTTGTGAGTTCAAGCTCCATGTTGGGCATGGAGCTACTTAAAAAAAAAAAAGAATGAAAAAGGAACAACTTATAAATTCCCTTTGCAAACATAAAATGCTAAATAAACGTGACACTTTGATTTTTATTAAGAAAAACCCTGATATTAAAACATAAAAGGGCAATCCAGAAATAAGGGGAAGTTAGGAAATACTGAGATCCAGGATTAGGTTTAATTAGAGGTAGTGGAGCATGAAAAGGATAATTCAGTCTTTCTCATAGTGTTATATTTAGTGTGTGGCTGAAAATAGCCTCAGACTTGGTTAATAGCAAGTAAACCAAACTATTCCAGCTTGGGTTTTTAGATATAGAAAAGCTTTAAATTGGAATTAGAAGTACTGGCTCCTATCTGATGTGGCAAATTACATGTCTTTCCTGAGCCTCAGTGTCTTCATTTTTAAATGGCGGATAATAACTGCCCCAGATATTGCAAACTTTCGTTTTGGTGTGGATAAATGAAACTATGTTTTGAAGGAAGCCCTTTATATACTTACTGTAAAAGCATTAAATAATTTATACTATTATAATAATCGTGACTTCAGATTTAGCTTTGTGTATATAGCACATTTAAACAGAAAAACTAATAGTTTTTAAAGTTTCTTTATCTCATAATCTACAGAATATCCATTCTGTATATGAGACTATTATTTGTGTATTTTAGATGGAAAACAGTAGGTTTTCACACTGTTCTTAAGATCAAGGTGTAAATGACAGCAAAACCAAAATTAAAATGTAGAGACTCTTCTTTTTTCAGTTCAGTGAATTATGCTACCTTTGGAGTGCTGTGTTAAACTCTCAGATTATGCTGAGATAACTTAAGATATAGAGAACTTGATTATTCAGTTTATATGAGGGAGGAAAAAATCACAGAATTGGGAAAATGGAAATTGCTCCATTTTTGGACTGTATTAAAATCTAGCAGGAATCTCTTTTTTTTTGTCCATGATCTTCCTTTTTTCCTTTTTATTAGCTTTTGCTTCTCAATCCCTAAATTTCTTATTTTCTCTCTGTATTCCTCTGTTCCTGCATTTCTGATTTTTGATAAATAAGTATTGATACATAATTCTAAATTTTGTTATTGTAGGTTACCATACTACTTCAAAAGATGCAGTAAATTAAGTTAACAAATTAGAGTGCTATCTTTTAATTATCTTTTTCATGCTTGACTAGATGCTTAAGGACAGGAAAACTGGATCTTGATTAAAGAGCATTAAAGAAGAGTTTTGATCATTTATATAAAATAAATGCTGTAATTGTGCTTCTCAACTTCTGTTGTTTCATATAAGGAAAAAATTTTTATCAGATAATGACTACTGAGCCATCAAAAGGAATGAAACCTTGGCATTTGCAACAACATGGATGGAACTGGAGGATATTATGCTAAGCGAAACAAGTCTGTTAGAGAAAGACAAATACCATATGATTTCACTCATATGTGGAATTTAAGAAACAAAACAGATGAACATAGGGGAAGGGAAGGAAAAATAAGATGAAAATTGAGAGGGAGGCAAATCATAAGAGACACTGACCTCTAGGAAACAAATTGAGGGTTGCTGGAGGGGAGTTGGGTATGGGGAAGGGATAATTGGGTGATGGGCATTAAGGAGGGCACTTGATGTAATGAGCACTGTATATATTCAACTAATAAATGACTAAATTCACCCTCTGAAACTAATGGGAAAAAAAAGAAAATGACTTCTTATATTCTTTGACTAGGGTAACTCTTAGTTGACATTCCCTTTGGGCAGTAACTTTTCTTATTTTTGTACAATAAAATGTCTAGAAAACTGTTTTTAATGCTGAAAATCATTTTGGATTATGTGACCTCTAAGAATTTAAAAAAGACATTGATATAGTAATATACCTTTTATGTTAATTAGAAAATACTGATGCTTCTTAAAAAGTTAACTAAAAAACTAGCCTTGATTTTCTCTAAAGTTTTTGTTTCTTTCTAACTGAGGTTGATTTATCACTCATTTTTAAAACACTGAGTTTTATAAAATAGGCATGTAGTATATCTTATACACACACCACATTCTTTTTTTAAAATTTTTTATTATGTTTTTGATGTAGTGTTCCACAATTCATTGTTTGTGTATAACACACATGTATTCTTATATACATATGTATATGTGATGTTATCTTGATTTCAAGTATTTTGGGCTTCACATTTTTTCTTCTTCTTCTTTTGTGTGTGGTAGCTTATTATAGCCTGTATGCATATTTATTCATCCATAGAATAACTTGTATTTCCCAAAATGTAGCAGATAATAAATAATAAAAAATATCAGAATATGCTTGTGATCTGAATGTGAACAACACTGGATGTAGAAATCTGTAGGTAAATAGTATGGTTCCATTTTACAGATTTTGAAACTGAGGTATAGTAAGCTTAAGTAACCAAGGTCACATATTTGGAATTCAAACTCAAATTAGACTATTTAACTCCAAAAATGCCTGTTTTTTCTTTAATACTCATTACTTTCCTACTATTTTATGAGGTTATATTTAAAGGATCAGAAAGGATCCAACTTCATCGGGTTACCCATTCAGAATGGGTTAGTTGTCATAGGGCACTGTTTTCTCATTTATAATAACGTCCTACAATATGTACCCAAGAGTGGCACTGTATTGACTCTGATATTCATGTATGTGTTTGTGGGTGCGTGAGTGGGCAGAGTGATGAACTATATAGCAATTACAGTTAAATAGTAGATATTTGAAGTTGCTCAGAATTGCTTTATATATATTTTTTAAGTGGAAAAATACTATTTTAAAGGGAATTATTAAAATTATAAAATGTTTAAGTTACTCTTTTTTTAACTAAGAAATTTATAATGTCTCAGAACTCTAGGTAGTTATTTTTTATCTTTTCTTTTTAAAAATACAGTGCCTTTACTTTCCCGAATTCTGCCTTCTGATGCATGTAAAATATACAAACAAGGTATCAATATCAGGTAAGGTGATTTGATTTTTTTCTGAGTAACAGGAAATTGAGATTTAGAGGAAGCTTTTCTTTCTGTATTAATAGGTTACATTTTGATGTAGTATTTTATAATACTTCACAATATTTTATCTTATTTGAGACATCCTATAGAGAAGGAACCGAAGATAAAATCTTGACTAAATCTATTAATTCTTATTCAACTGCAGACTAGAAGGCAAACAGAGTGAAGATCACAAAGATCTTAAAATGAGAAGATTTAAGGTGGTTATCTCTCTGATCCTGACTTTTTAAGGAATAGGGACACACACAAGGAAGACCCAGCTCTTGTCCTTTTCTCTCCATCCCTTTCATACCCCTCCTTTCTCTGTCCAACCATGCATCTATCTAATCATCTGTTCCTTCTAGTGAACACTTTAAGGCGAATTTTAATATTCTTCTTTTTCTCTTTAAAATTAAGATTGATTTTTGGATTTGATGGGTATTTATTTTACTCATTTCAAAATTTTACTTCTATCATTCTTTATATCTTAAACTTTATATTAATATAGGTGTATTTATAAGTTATACATATGTAAGATATATATAATACTGGTGAATATGCCAACTTTTATATATATATTAGTGTGTTTATAAATTATATATATATATGTATATATATCAGTAATTTTGTAAATCTATATCATTATCTCCAGAATATTAATTTGCACGTGTAAGGGTCTAGAACTGGAAGTATCTTGAGATTATCTCATAAAAACTCTTAATTTTATAGATGAGAAAATTTAGAGAGGTGAAGTGATTTTTATAAGAGCGTATTGTGAATTAATGGCTGGGTCAGGACCTCTGACTTCCTGTTCATTCTCACCATGTCACAAAGCAGAAATTTTAGAAAGTTAACTCTGAGATTTATTATGAGTTATGTTGAATTATAGTGAAGAGATAATCTTTAGTTGAAAGTAAGTTCTAGGGTAATTGTTCTCAAGCAGTAGAATTTGATTAAGGTAGAAGTTTCTGGTTTTTGTTTTTAAAAAAATAACCTCTTCAGGGGCGCCTGGGTGGCTTAGTTGTTGAGCATCTGCCTTTGGCTCAGGGCGTGATCCCAGGGTCCTGGGATCGAGCCCTGCATCAGGCTCCCTGTTCTGCTGGAGCCTGCTTCTTCCTCTCCCACTTCCCCTGCTTGTGTTCCCTCTCTCACTGGCTGTCTCTCTCTGTTAAATAAATAAATAAAATATTAAAAAAATAAATAAATAAATAAAAAATAAAAAAATAACCTCTTCAGGTGTTTCTAATTATGGAAGTGCTTATGTACATTAAATTCCATGGTCATTATAGAAACGTTGCAAAATACAGAAAAATATAGAAGAAAAACTAGGAAAGAATTTGATAATGATGTAGATTTATTTCAGCAGCCTATTAGCATTATATTATGGTTTCATCAAAAATTATTCATCAATTTAACAATGTAAAGGTGCTTGCCAAAGGTAGTACATAATTTGGGAGAATATTATTTTTCATATGCTACTTTAAAAAAGGGTAGTTTTAGTTCTGTTTGAGTCTTAGGGTTAGGAAAAAAGGAGCTTCTTTAAAAAAATTATTTCACATTTATAAATGACTTTTAAAAGTAAAAGATATGATGCGTATTACATAATAAGTATAGATAATAAAAACCACAAAATGGTTAAAATAGAGACATAAGAATAAGAGCCTGAGGGAAAATAATTGTGTCAGAGAATATAGAGTAAGAGAAAGCTACTATAATTCAGCAAGACACTCAGACCTGGAGCTTACAAGGAGCTGAAGATAAAGGAGAAATGTGATAGGTTCTAAAACTCTTGTTACCAAAGTTTACCAGATTAGTGGAGAGGCTGGGTTTTAGAATAGATGGCAAAGGGTTTTTTTTTGCATAGATAAGAAGAATCTAATGAAAAAAATCCATTAACATTAAATAACTTTCAAATGTAAACATTGTGAGACAGTTTTTTTTTTTTTAAATCACTTCAAATGAAACTGAATTTTAAAATATGTTCAAAGAAATCTTTTAAGTTTATTTGTATTTCATGACAGGCATGTGATTATTTAAAATATGTTTCTGGTGTGAAAGAGAAATGAATACTTTAGTGGAAATAGGAAAGTATGAGTAACTTTGTTGTTGAGAATATTAGTAAATATTTTCACTGTTAATAATTATGAAGTAATCTATAACCACTTACTGAAATAATCAGTGCAAGCTACTTCATTTCAGGCTTTTCCTGTCTCATGGGAAGGGTCTATATTCTTTTTCATTGTTACTTGGCATTTTTCAAGCTTTTATCTCAAAAAGAACGTTTTCTGTTTTTTCTTTTTTTTTGAACATTTTCTATTCAGATTTTTGTGGTTATATAAAATTTTTTTTTTTGTTTTTCATGGCTAACTACATGGCAAAAAATTAAAAATATTTAAACTCAGAGGCTTAAAGCAAGGACTGGTTAATACATTAAAATACCATCATGATAAATTAGATCATTTTGAGGCATGTGTAATACAGTAGGTCGTCTAATATGTCAGGCATATTCCAGAAAATGTACTGGGCAGTCTCCTTTCATTTGCAAATTACAAAAACACAAATGAAATAAAAATTGACTATTGAGTGTTTTTAGGTATAGCTAGATCTAGGGGTTCAAATGTCATGTCAGTCTGTCTTTGTCTTTCTGTCTCTCTCTCTTTCTGCATCTCTCCCTCACTATCCTTATCTCCACCCCTTCCTCTTATCTCCATCCCTTCCAACCCATTACCACTTTCATCCAGGATAGGCAAGAAGGAAATGGAGGCAGGAGATTGTTCTGTTTCATTCCCTCTTTATGGGGGGTGTGGACTTCCCTGGTAGTTGAAGCTTGAAGTCCAAATAGACCACTTATATAAAATGATCTGTTCCTTTTTGATCTCAGTAGCCTACATCTTACAGAGGTAGGGGATGAGCCTCTTTTGCTGGAATTATTTTTTCTTATGCCACATATACGGGTAGTAACAGGGTATACTGAGTAGTACAGGCACTAGTAGTACAGTAGCAGGCCTCTGGAAGTGGACCAGGAGCTAGAATTCAGCTATAAAGCAGCAGTCAGCATTCACCCCTACAGGAGTTGGTGACTTGCTTTTTTAGGGCTTCTTGATATCATTCTGTGGGGGTGTATACATTTTATATGGCTCAGAGAGGAGGCGCTTGTACATAAGGTAACCATACTTCCCTGTTTGCTCTTGATTCCTCCTACTGTCCTGGCAAAATTATTAATAGTATCACCTTCACTTTTAAAAGGTACTGGTTTTGTTGATAAATTATATGTAACCCCAGCTACTCTTTTGATGCAGCATAAAAGATATAATTCTAGTTCTCAGATTTTTCTGTGTAGGGATACCAAGAATGCTCATTCCCTTTGCCTCGTCTGGGATGAGAATTGAATAATTCATGTAGTTATGAATTCTTAGAAACTCAGTAGCTAGGGTGTGATCAGCTGCTCTTAACAGCGGTGTCAACCCATTTTTTAGATTAAGTACTGTGTTTTGAGCAGCCAATAAGAGAGATCCTGATGTGATCTCCTACAAAGCTTAGTGAAAGATTGAAGCATTTTGGGGTGCTTGTGAACTTTTCCATTCTAGTATATTCCCTAATTTCAGCAAGCAGTGGTTTGTGGAATTTATTAGAGACCAATTCGATGGGCTAGGCCATGCCATGTCTTGGTTACCAAAGAGTACGATAAACACATTAAGTGTGTGAGTCCATGAATCTTTGGCACATGAATGATCCATAAGGTTTTTAGGCTATGGAGATGATGGGAAAGAGACTGGTAATCTGCACCAGGGAAGTCAAACAGAAAGGACAAGAATTTGGAATAAGTTAAATGATTTATCTAGTTGAAGTACAAAGCAAGGTTTGGTATCAAGTGGCTAGGCCTAAGACATAGATGTAGACCAAAAGAACAAGACTGGACACATAGTCCTTAATCTAAGAATGCGGTCCATCCATTGCTGTACCCTCCTTACGTACTCGGCTGAGCTAGCAACATGGTCTTATTGGGATCAAAGAATGTTAAGACAGCTCTGCTTTCCTTTAATGCCCGTCACAGTTGAAGTAAATTTATGGAGTATCTGCAGCAAGAGCAAAGGTAGGGAATGAGCTATAGTTAGGGAAATATTTGAACAATGTGGAAACAATCTTTTTCTTGTTGGATTAATAAAGTATATATTCAGGAAATGAAATATAGGAAAATGGAATATACATTTAAATATTCTTTCAGTGTCTTTAAATAAAATAGCTTTTACTGTAAGTTTGACTTTGAAATATGGTGTTAGCATCTTGGTTTGAGTTTAGAAGCAACAAAGCTTGTTTAATTATTGTGGTGTTTTATAAAAATTTTATTTGTCAGGATTTCTCATCTTCCCATCTTTCACAGGCTTGACACTACTCTCATAGACTTTACTGACATGAAGTGCCAACGAGGGGATTTAAGCTTCATTTTCAATGGGGATGCGGCACCCTCTGAATCTTTTGTAGTATTAGACAATGAACAAAAAGTTTATCAGCGAATACACCATGAGGTGAGCATGTTGTCTTATTGGTATTTTTCTAAATGGTTCTTTAAAAATGTCTATGTATGCAACCAAGCCTCAGTGTAATTGCTTTAAAAGGCATAAAATATAGGTGAGATAGTTCATTCCCAGTGCTTTCATTTCTTTAGTACTAGCTTTAAGTTTTTTGTTTGTTTTTGTTTTGTTTTTTTTTAATATTCTGGTCTTCATCCTGACCATTCCATTGAGACCATTTCCTCATAATTCACTGACGATCTCCTAATTAAATGAACGCCACCTTCGTTTAGTTCTCATTTGTAGCTCTGATTTGTTGAACCTGTGCTGGCCCTTTTACCATTTTTTATCTTGCTACCTTAGCTTCTTTTAATGTTGCTGACCATCTCTATCTCCTTAATAGCAACATCTCTTTTGGCTGTCTGTCTGTACTTTTTTTAATACTATTTTACTGTCCTTAACTCTTTGGCTCCTTTTCTCTATCTTTTCCCTCTTGGTATACAGAAGTATCTTCGTTTTGTCACATCATATCTCCCTGTTGGTATTGCCTCTGCAACCACCATTGAAAAATCATATGCATATTATCTTTATCCTTTGTTCCCTGAATGTCCCTTTCCCTGCTATGAACCAAAGAAAATGTTTCCTGTATCTATATATCATTGATAGCCTTAGAAATGTTTTTAAATCAGCATTTTATTTTGCCACCGTTGCTTTTCTTTTCTCTCCTCTTCTCTCCTCTCCTCTCCTCTCTTCTCCTTTCCTTTCCTGGTGCCCAACACAGGGCTTGAACTCACATCCCAGAGATCGAGACCTGAGCTGAGATCAAGAGTCAGATGCTTAACTGACTGAGCCACCCACACACCCCGCTTTTCTTTTGGCTTTATTTTTCAAACACTTCATTTCCCTACATCGTCATTCACCACATCCTGTGGCTCCATCCTTAATATCTCTTAGTTTAGAACTTCTTATCATGATGCCTATTGATGAGACCTTAATTACGTTGTATGTGTATTATTAAATAGTTTCCTAACTGGCAGTGAGCAATGAAGATTTAGATTGGAAGAGGAGAAGAAAAAGAAGGTATTCCTTGTGGAGGAAACAGGATGAATAAAGTCAGGAAAGTGGGAGTGAGAACGGTTTGTTTGAGAAACAGAAAAGAGATCTGACTGTGGTGAAGGTTTCTGTTACTGAGCATGGGAATGTAGTTTATGGAAGGCTTTAAAAGCCAGATGAGATAACGGGATCTGCTGTAGTTGGCAACAGAGAATCATAGATTCTTAAATAAGGTATTGATTTGATCCACAAGTAATTTAAGTGCTTTACAGCTTTTCTCATTAAATCTTCAAAATAATCTGTCAGAGCAAATAGTTTTGCTATCTCCATTTTATAGATTAGTAAACTGAGGCTTATAAATGTAAAGTGACATCTCCAAGATCACACAACTAGTATGTAAGATGGATTGGGAAAAGGGAAAGATTAGAGGCAGGGAACTTATGGAAGGAGTTTTTATTTTTTACAGTTCTACAGTTGAGAAGTGATAAGGCTCTTGACTAGGATGGTGCAATGAATACCTAAAGAAACTATGACTTTCTAAGAATGAAAGATTGTGATTTGCTGATAGTTTGAGTGTAGTGAATTAAGAATTAGAAAGATTTAAGGGTAAGTGTAGTGTTTTTACCTTGAAAAGTAGAATGATGGTGGTGCCAATGATAGAATTGGAATGGAAGATCTAGAAATGTATAGATTTGGGGTTTTAGATGATGTTAGTTTTGAGTCATTTGCTAAAATCAGTGGATTTGCTTCAACCCTGTCTTTATCAGACTTCTTGGTCTGTTATTGGTAACTCAGTTCTTAAAATTATCATTTCCTTAGGATTTGATTTTGCTCAATTGTTCTTTTCCCTTCTCTTCTTATTCTTCTTTGCCTGTTCCTTTTTCTCTGCCATATCTTGAACATTGATGTATCCTCAATGTAGTTCTCATTTTTACAAACTGTCAGAATAATCTCTTCCATTCCTACTCTCGAACAACCTACTATAGGTTGATGATTAATAAGTATATATTTCTATCCTAGATAGATCTCTGAATGGAGACCTATCTGCTTCAGTTCCTTTTTTTTATCCTCATCATAGTATTTATTTATTTATTATTATGTTATGCTGGTCACCGTACAGTACATCATTAGTTTTTAATGCAGTGTTCCATGATTCATTGTTTACATATAACACCCAGTGCTGCCTGCAATATGTGCCCTCCTTAATATCCATCACTGGGCTAACCTATCTCCCAAACCCCCTCCCCTCTGAAACCTTCAGTTTGTTTCCCAGAGTCCATAGTCTCTCATGGTTTGTCTCCCTCTCAGATTTCCCCCATTCATTTTTTCCCTTCCTTCTCCTAATGTCCTCCATGCTATTCCTTATGTTCCACATAAAAGTGAAACCATATGATAATTGTCTTTCTCCGATTGACTTATTTCATTTAGCATAATACCCTCCAGTTCTATCCATGTTAATGCAAATGGTGGGTATTCATCCTTTCTGATGGCTGAGTAATATTCCGTTGTGTATATGGACTACATCTTCTTTATCCATTCATTTGTTGAAGGGCATCCCGGCTCTTTCCACAGTGTGGCTATTGTGGACATTGCTGCTATGAACATTGGGGTGCATGTGTCCCTTCTTCTCACTACATCTGTATCTTTGGGGTAAATAGTAGTGCAGTTGCGGGTCATAGGGTAGCTCTATTTTTAACTTTTTGAGGAACCTCCATATTGTTTTCCGAAGTGGCTGTACCAACTTGCATTCCCACCAGCAGTGTAAGAGGGTTCCCCTTTCTCCACACCCTCTCCAACATTTGTTGTTTCTTGCCTTGTCAGTATTTGCCATTCTAACTGGTGTGAGGTGGTATCTCAATGTGGTTTTGATTTGAATTTCCCTGATGGCTAATGATGATGAACATTTTTTCATGTGTCTGTTAGCCATTCGTATGTCTTCTTTGTCTACTTAAGTTCCTAATGGATATCATTGTCTCCTAGGCACCTCAAAAATTCAGCTCATCTAAAACTTAATTCTTTTTTTTCCCCTCCAAACTCCAAATCTGCCCTCTCTTCCATTGTCTTTCCTTTGATGAATGACATCATTTTCTATTCATCCAGAAAACTGTGAGTTATTTTTGAAATATTTTCTTGTATTCCGTGTTTCCTAGTTAGAGAACGGGTGTGGTACTTTCTGTCTCCCTAATGTCTTATAATTATCTCTTTTTAATCATACCATTACTGCCACAATTCAGATATTATCTCTCAACTGGAACGTTGCAGAAGTCTCATAAATGATCATCCTGGTCCCCTTCTTGTTGGGTTCTAAATTATCTCACATATCAGAGATAGACTGAACATTGAAAATTCATGAAACCTGCCTTCTTTAAAGATACTTCAGAAGATCCTATTTCCTAAAGAATGAAATCCAAATTCCTTAACATGACATGGAACCTTCTGTGACCTGGCTTTTGCTCACTTTTCCAGCCTGTTTTTACCTTACTATCTTAGATACCCTCACACTGAGCTCTTTGCAGTTTTTCAGATATGCCGTGCTATTTAGTGCTTCATTCCTTTGTTCACATTGTTTCCACTTCCTGGAATGCTCTTCTTTCACTTCCATACTTCTGGGGCACCTAGTTAGTGTTACTTCCTCCTTTGCCAGGTGACCATTATTTTGTTTATGCTCCCACTAACTCTGGTACCATAGAGCTTCTAATGCTATATTCATTTATATGGCTTTCTTCCTCTGGTCCCCATGGTACCTTTAATTGTGTTCTCTGGTACCTAATAGAGTGCATCAGTACATTCCAGGCTAGAGTTTGGCAAACTCTTTCTGTAAAGGGAGAAATAGTAAATATTTTAGATATTTAGATATATTTTTGGGCCAGATGGTCTCTGTCACAACTACTCAACTCTGCTTTTAGTAACCTAAACATAGGTATAGATAGTATTTAAATGAATGAGTGTGGCTGTACTCCAATAAAATTTAATTTATAAACACAGGTGGTACACTGGATTTGGCCTACTGGCCATAGTTTACCAGCCTTTATTCTGGACTCTCGGATAATTTATTAAATAAATTTAACCTCTTGTGTATTAAAGACAACAGGATAGCTAACTAGGCAATAAGAGAGCTAGAAGCATGGTATTGCAATAGAAGCCAGAGATTAAGGCTACTGGTATAAGTATTAGTTAATGTTTAGGTATCAATGAGGTCACCAAAGGATTGGTATTTAGGGTATGTGTGTGTTTATTTTATGACTAAAAAAATATAGAAAAGCTAGATTTTGAACATTAATCCTCAAAGCAGGGAATAGTTTTTGTTTTTCCTAATATACATATATAAATAATAACTGTTCAATAAATGTTTGTTGGACAAATGTAATTAACAATTGATCTTCTTCAATGTTGTGGTTGGGGGATGGTCAGTCTTTGATTTATGGAAGAGTTCTGTTCCAAAAGTTTATTTGAAAAGAGGATTTTTGAAACTTAAGGCAAATTTCTTCATAAACAGTGTTGTATATAGGATTATTCCCAAGCTAATACATGAAATCCTAATTGATTTATAGTATATTTGAAACATATAATGCCTAACAGTTCTATACCTATGCCAGCCAAAGTTTTTCTTTGGAGAATTGTGTTCAGAACTAGTTTGGTTAGCAGGACTACATTTTCACCTCTTACAGCTTCAGCATTAATGTCAAGATTTTTCATTTTTCACTTTTGAGGGTGAAGGAAATGGCACTGTCCCAGTCCCAAGGTTTTTTTCTATAGACTCATAGATTCAGAAATGGACTATATCTGGGTGAAGTTTGGTGGTGAAGAATAGAAAATGGGCCTCTTGGGAAGCTAGAAATCAGGAGGTATGGGAAGTAGAGCGTCTAGTCATCCTAAAACCCTACGGACAATTTTTATTCCCCAGTCACCTCTCTAGTTTCTGCCTTTTTTCTCCTTTTTCCCCCCTTGGGACCCTGTAGGCCTGAGTATCAGAGATTCTGTTCTTGGCCTGTTATGGAATAGAACCTCATTTTATACCTACTCATTTACCCTTCTATGCCTGATCCTTTAGTCTCTGTCCCTGAAGCAAGCACAAACCTTTTTTTTTTCTCATTTAAAAAATTATTAATCAATTATTATATACCAGCACTAGGGAATATGGAGAGGATAAACCTGAAACAAGACGAATTATTAAGTTTCGAAACCATGGGTTGATATTTTTGGATTCCCCATCTTTCTATAAGGAGTATAGAGAGGAAGATCTCTTTTTTTCCTTCTCTCCTCTCCTTCCCTCCCTTTCTCCTTCCCTTCCTTCCACTTATTGGGAAAGAAAGGCTCAAATGATGGTGGTGGGTCTTTGAAGGAAAAAGAAAGTAAGAATGATCTATATTTAAAGAAAGCCTTGATGTGGGAATTTTGTCTCAGACCTCTCAATTCTTAATCTTTTAAAATTGCTCTACATACTCTATATTTCTGTAATCGGTAATCCAGTGTTGTTTCCATGGCCTATCTGTAACAGAAGAGTACTGTATTTCATGTGCCCCATATTTATAGATTTATAATTAGTCATAATTCTAACTCATTTAGAGATATGGAGCTAAAACTTCTGTAATTGGTTTTTAGAATAAGTAGCACCTCACATTTTTTAGAATCTGTCCTTTTTGATTTTTGAAATCTTTAACATTTTAATTGTTGATATTTTCATATGTAGTACTAATAACCTTTGAAAGCCTAGATTCTTATATTTAACTTTTACCCCCACTGCAGGAATCAGAGATGGAAACAGAAGAAGAGGTTGACATTTTAATGAGTAGTGATATTTACTCTGCAACTTTATCAACCAAATCAATTTCTTTCACACGTGCCCAAACAGGATGGCTCTTTCGGGAAGTTAAAACAGTATGTGTAAATCTTGATTTTTCAGCTTTAAAGATTGTTCAGTATTTAATGTTGCCAAGATAATGTGGTGAAAATGCAGGAAGTAGTAGCTTACTGAATTGTGCAGTAAGTACTTTATTCCAGTGCTTTTATTCCCTCCTCCTAAATCCAGATAGTGACTTATAATGGTTGTTTACAGAGTTGGAAGATATTCTTACAGAAGCCAGGAGAGAAAGTTTAGCTCTTTTGAATTTTGTTGAGAAAGATCCTTGCTGTTGGCTGCTTTGTTAAGTACAGGGAACAGTGTCTTCACATGGTTCCATTACATTTCTAATGCTTTTATTCCTAAGATCACAAAGAGGGATACACTTTTGAATTCGTTCCCCTGGATCTTTTTTTCTCTTCCTACTTTTAGACTTCTGAACTATTTACTCACTCAGTATCTGTTTCTCAGTATTGCTTATATATGACTAAAATTAAATAAGCTTACATTTCTAAAAAAAAAATTATGTTTTCATTTCTATAACACTGTCATTAAATTAAATTTCCATGGAGGTTCCCTCATTAATGAATTATAAATTCTTTCCATAATTCCCATTTCATCTGTCAGCAAGAGGTTATATAAGACTATTCAAAATATATTTAAAAATGTTTAATTAGAGATATGAAGAAACATTTTATAAAGTTTTAAATAAAATTAAGATTAAGTCATCACAGAGGTGACTGGCTGGCTAGGTCAGTGGAGCATGCAACTCTTGATCTTGGGCTTGTGAGTTCGAGTCCCACGTTGGGTGTAGAGATTACTTAAAAATAAAATCTTAAAAAAAAGAAGAATAAATCATCACATAGGTGAGGGCCAAGATTTATTTCTTTTAACAATTAGGTTTTAAAAATTATGTTTTATTACATACAATGGAAATGAATACATTCTTACTGGAAAAACAAAAACAGGTGGTATTATGGTTCTCTGAGGAAGAACTCAATAGGAGATCTCTCTCTTTCTGTATCTCTATATATCCACATGTAGATATATGTATATCTAAAGATATGGATATAGAGAGAGAAGGGGGGAGGGGTGTGGGAGAAATTGATTTATTTAAAGGAAGTGGCTTATATGAATATAGGCACTGGCCAGTCAGAAATCTTTAGAGCAGTCTACCAGGTTGGAAATTCAGGGAAGAGTTGATGTGGTCTTGAGTCTAAAATCTGTAGGCTGGAATCTCAGACAGGGTTTCTATGTTGTAGCCTTGAGGCAGGATTGATTGCTTTTCCTTTGGGAAACTTCAGTCTTTGCTCTTAGGCCTGCATTTGTTTGGATGAAGCTTACCCACATTATGGAGAGTAATCTGCTTTATTCCAAATCTACTTATAACTGTTAATTACACCCAAAAAAATACCTCTACAGCGACATCTAGGCAGATGTTAGACCAGACAGCTGAGCACCATAGTCAAGCCAAGTTGACACAAAATTAATCACCTTATAACCTTATACATAAACCTGACAATTACCCCTTTGTTACTACTCAGTCCCTAGAGTGCTTTGGTAGAGGATTATGCATTTGTATATGCTTTAGATATTTTTTATTCTCTGCATACATAAATATGTATCCATAGTAATATGTAGCTTTAATTGTTGTTTATTTTTTCTAGTGTTATATTGTGTCTATTGTTTTGCATAGTATGTTTAGAAAGCTTTTTCTTATCAGTAGTACCACTTCATTCTTTTTAGCAACTGCATAGTATTCCATAGTATGGATATATTGTGGTTTATTTATCTAGTCTTTTATTTTTGGACATTTTGATGAATGACACACATTTGTGTCCAGTTTTCTGTTACAAATGATGTTGCATTTACTATCCATTTACACGCCCTTGCATTATCTGTTATAGATAGCAAAAAATGGAATGGCTGGATTATGAAGAATATATACTTAAAATTTTTATTAATATGATTTACTTTTAATAAATGCTTTTTCATTATAAGATTTCAAAAACTGAGAATTATCTCCTGAGTATTTCTCAACCACAGATGAATTCTCACTATTAGATGTAGGCTCATCAACTTTATTTTCTAAGCCTATTTGACAACAGATAGTATTATAGGATTCCCAGTTGTGAGCTCCCACACTGCAGTCCGTTTGTTGGCTTGAAGTCTTATTTGTTTGTCCTGTGTTCTCTGGACAGCATTAGAAGGATCACCTCAAGAGAAGATAAAAATTGAAGCTGCTATTCATCTAGTGCTACTGCTAAGCAGCTCAAAGCTCTTGAACAGCGTCTAGGTGATCTTCTTAAATCTTTGACAGGTAAGGAGGGAGTCAGTAATACTTATGGTTCCCATTTTGTAGGTAGAAACAGATGCAGAATGCTTTACTTTTTGGTGACTAGTAAGGCCACCAAAAGCAAGGTGGACATGGAAACCACTCTAAACTTGTAGTTTTGGAATGCCAGAAAACATCAGTAAGATGGAGACCAAGTGATTTGCATGCATGTAGAAATGGGAAGCTTGTTTTCAGTAAGTTATTGATCATGGTTTTTGTAGTAAGGTGTTTAACCACCCATGGGTCTGAAAAAGGTGAAGGTTAATGTTGAAGGAGTTCTTCTTTGAAAGAAAATAAAAACTCTTTCCTTGATATCATTTATATCACTTGAGTTTCCTTATCCTGAATCCATAATGTAAACACTTAATTGTAATTGTATTGGTGAGCAAGACTATTCTGTTGTTCTCTCTTCTTTATTGAAAGCAGCAAGCAACTGTAACTTGAAGTTAGATTTTGTTAGAGAATAGAGTATTGGAGCAGGTAATTAATACTAGTTGTGCTAGAGATTCCTATGTGAATTAGAATATTTTTTTATTCCAATTTTTTTTTAAATTTTTAAAATGGGAACAGTAATTATCACTGACCCCTCCTTGTTACTCATGATGTTTGATTGTCAGCTAAATAAAGGTTTCAGATAGCTTTGTGCTACTTGGGAGTAGATTCTAAAGGAATACTATGTGGCATTTTGATTTAGATTTAATTCATTTGCAGATTAACTTCCATACATCTTGTGTGTTTTAAATTTTCCTTTACAAATGTGAAATATATGATTTAGATATTTTTCAATTTAATAGAATCTGTAAGACAATTTGATAAGCTCAGTTACCAAAGGACATTTATTTTCACCTAAATGTTACATGTTTATGGAAGAACATGTATGTTACTTTGAAACTTTCTTTTTAATCTAAGATAAACTTAATTCATTTTATTATTTTAAATATTTGAATATTTTATTATTTCGATTATTTAATTTCGTTTTAGGAGAGAGTAGGAAACTTTTTGGCAGACTTTTATCTGGTGAATGGACTTGTTTTAGAATCAAGAAAAAGAAGAGAACATCTTAGTGAAGAAGATATTCTTCGAAATAAGGCCATTATGGAGAGTTTGAGTAAAGGTGGAAACATAATGGAACAGAATTTTGAGGTATAATGTTTATTTCTAATTTATAATGTTCTAAGGAGAGAGAGGGTAGGCTTCATTCCTGGTACTCGGTGAATTTGTATACGTACACGCATAGGGTTATTTATTTATTTATTTACTATATATCACCTCTTATTTTTCTTTGATAGGGGCTTTGGTGATTTTTTGTGAATGTATTCTTTGTCTTTGAGTCTTTGCTAATAGATTAAAATAGTTTTAAAAGCATGAAACCCAGTGTTAATTTTTAATCTGTGTCCCTTTACATATCTTCTTTTTCCTACTTCACCAACTGAAATCTTGTGCTGCTTTAAAGGCCCAGCTAAAGATTTACCTCCCTTATGAGGTCATTTCTAATCTATACCTTCTCATAAGTTTTATTTAGCATGTGTATATTGAGAGCATGCTATATGCAAAGAATTGTGGGACAGTAGGGAAAGGGGAGGGAGAGGAAATACAAAGGTATATGAGACATCATCATTGCCTCTGCAATCTTATTCCGTAATAAAATGAATTTGATGGGGTCTTAAATTTACTTTTTATTTTGAAAATTTTAGATTAACAAAAAAAGTACAAAGAAAATAGTGCAAAGAATTCCACAATACTCTTCATCAAGATTCCCCAAATGTTAACATTTTACTACAGTTGTATAGCAGTGTTTTTCAAATCGAAGGTGGCATAGGGACCCCTTAGTAGGTTATGAAATTAATTTAGTGGGCTGTGACCACCCTTTTTAAAAGAGAAAAAAATTAGAACCTAAATAAAGATGTTAGAGTAAAACCAGAACACATGACCCAGTATGGGTCATTACTTTATGAAATACTACTTTCAGGGGTGTATGTGTTATATAAATATGCATATGTATGAGTGCTGGTTTGAAATGTCAAATATGAGTCACAGTTGTAAAAAGATTAAAGGTTACTATGAGGAGGCTTGAATCCCTTGAATGTTTAGTTTCTCTCCTATAGTATTGTGCCAGATTATATTTTAGGGATAGATAAACTTTTCAGAACAGTACGGCAGGTTCCAGCTAATTCATGGTAATGCTGTACGTGCCTGGAAAACATTTTAATGTTTCGAAAGTTCATGTGTTTAGTGAATCAGCTATAGTTTAGTTAAATAAGTAGAAGATATAAAATGTCTAAGAATTCTCATTAAATGTTAAAGTTGTGATTATGCCAGTGTAGTGTGATCCCGTCGCCTCCTGCCATATCGTCTTTGTACACCTTTTTCTTTTGTCCTTGGGATAGAGCTTCACAGGACTTCATTTTCTGGAAGCCTTCTGGTATTTACTGATCTCATGATCAGTAAGAGATATAGGACACGATATGCTCAGGAAATAGAAACGCAGACGGACTGAGAGAGGGAATGCTGAGCTCAGTCTCCGACAAAGCTGCTGCCCTCTCCCATTGTTGACCAGACAAAAGGCCATTTCTTTGGACTTGCATTGTGATTTAAGTTTTATTGGACTTGTTTTTTAAAAAATGATTTTGTTGTGGTAGTTATTGCTACCTTTGTTTAAGTTTGGCAATAAACTATTTTGGGATGAATACTTAGAAACAAAACTTTATAGAATTGAGTTTCATGGGCCAATTGCCTTCAGTTGTCTGATTTGTCTACATTTAAGCTTAACAGTACACAACATGATTTTCTTTAGGGCAGAGATTATAACCTCATGCACCTGAGTTGTTAAAGGGGCCTTCAAATGGCATTTTAATCAGCAGTAGTTTTGAACTCTGAACTTAAACATACTTTAATTCCAAACGGGTATATAATGGAACAAAATAATATGAAATAAATTAAGCTTTTGACTTCTGCTCAGAAATCAAAGGAAACATTTCCTGTGTGAAGCATAATCCCTTGAACTGTATAGTTCTTGACAAATATTTAAAATCAACTTGTCAGTTTCCACAGAAGATAAAAAACTTGGTGGGCTTTTGTTAGAAGGATGTTGGATATATAGATCAATCAATTTTTATATAAAGGTCTGCCTGATTTTTCTGAATTCACCTTTTTACTTTGAGATAATTATACACATCCATAGTCACAAGAAGTAATACAGAGAGAATCTATATACACCTCACTCAGTTTCCTCAAATGATAACATTTTGCAAAACAGTAATATAATATCATAACCAGGTATTTGAATTTATAGTCAAGATATAAAACATGTCCATCACCACAAGATTCTTCCTATTTCCCTTGTATAGGAACACCTTTTACCTTTTTTGTGCCTTCCCCGTCCTTTATCCCTGGCAACCATTAATCTCTTTCTCCAAGTTTTTAAATTTTGTCATTTCAAGAATATTATATATATAACCTTTTGAGATTGGTGCTTCCCCCCCCCCCCACTCAGCTTAATTCCCTGGTAATTTTTCCCAGCTGTAAATCAGTAGTTTGTTGCTTTTACTGCTGAGCAGTAGTCCATGGTATGAATGTACCATAATTTGCTTAACTAGTTACCTGTTGAAGGACATTTGAGTTGTTTCTAGTTTTTGGCCATTATGAATAAAGCTGCCATAAACATTCACATTACAGGTTTTTGTGTGAACATAATAAGTCTTAATTTCTCTGGGATAAATGCTCTCTTTGGGAATGCAGGAAGCTGGCTGCTTGTGTGTGTGCTTGAGGGGTAAATGGGCAAAGGGACCCTTGGGGAGTGGGCTGTAGGGTCCTCTGTGCCCCACTGCCCTGGTGGCTGTAGAGGACGGTTCATGCCAGTTGTCTGATTTGTCTACTCTGTGTACTGTTCATACTGTAACGAGGGCCCAAGCAAGAGCACCTGGTTCTGGGGGGGTCCCAAACAGACGAGGTTCAGCCAGCCACTTGCCACTGGCAAGATCCAAAGGCAGATAGACGAGTGGTGGTGAAGTAAGAAAGGACTTTATTTTGGTGAGGTCAACTCCAGGAAGGCAGCTAACTGATGTCTCAAAGACTATCCAAAGTGCTGAAAATACTTCTGGGTTTATGTAAGGAAAATGTGGGACAAAGGTACGTGGGTACGTGCTGCTGGACAGTAAAGGGTCAGGTTGATCATTGCCTTTGGGTCAGTCATGCAGGGTCTTGCTGGTGTTGGGGCAGTTCTTATTGCTTGAAAGAGTAGCTTAGGTTTCCATCAAGGAATCCTTTGCCTGTAGGGTTTTTTTGCCTGAGTTAAAAGATAACTGGAAAGAAGAACTTAAATTATAAAGTACAGACTGAGGTCAAATGGAGGTAGCTGAGGTCCTTTTTCAATACTCATCTCTAGAATGACCAGATCCTGTCTTTGCTCTGGTCCATTCAGAAGTCCCTCCCTAATGAAGAGTTCACATCTCTTCATTATCTCTTCATTATGGGGGTGGGGGAATTCTGTACTCAAGTGCAATTAAAAGTACAATTACTGGGTTGTATGGTAGTTACATGTTTAGTTTTGTGAAAAACTGTCAAAATGTTTTCCATTTTCCATTCTTAGCAGCATATGAATGATTGTTTCTTTGCATCCTTTCCAGTATTTGATACTGTCACAGTTTTTATTTTACCTTTTCTTTCTTTGTTCTTTTTTATTTTATTACTATTATTTTTTTATTATTTATTTCCCCCATTCTGATAGTGTCTTCCTTATTAGCTCATGATGCATAACAAAATACCATAGACTGGATGGCTTAAACCATAAGAATTTATTTTTCACAGTTCTAGAGGCTGGGAAGACCAAGATGATGCTGGCCTATTTGCTTCCCAGATAAGGGTTTTCTTACAGACTTAACAGATGGCTGACTTCTTGATGTGTTCTTAGGCGGGGGACACTGGTCCCTCCTTATCTTATAAGAACAGTAATCCCATCATGTGGGTCCCACCATTATGACCTCATCTAAATCTAATTACTTCCCACAAAAATAGATTCAAAATGGATTAAAGACCTAAATGTGAGATAGAAATCCATCAAAATGCTAGAGGAGAACACAGGAACTTCTGTGATCTCAGCCGCACTACTTCTTGCTAGACATGTCTCCAAAGGCAAGGGAAACAAAGGCAACAATGAACTATTGGGACTTGATCAAGATAAAAACCTTCTGCACGGCAAAGGAAATAGTTGACAAAACCAAAACACAACTGATAGAATGGGAGAAGATATTTGCAAATGACATATCAGATAAAGGGTTAGTATCCAAAACCTGTAAAGAATTTACCAATCTCAACACCTAAAAAGCAAAAGAATCCAGTCAAGAAATGGGCAGAAGACATGAACGGACATTTCTCTAAAGACGACGTACAAATGCCCAACGGACACATGAAAAAATGCTCCATGTCATTTGGCATCAGGGAAATAAAACCACAGTGAAATCCCACTTCACACCTGTCAGAATGGCTAAAATTAACAAGTCAGGAAATGACAGATGTTGGCGAGGGTGTGGAGAAAGGGGAACCCTCTTACACTGTTGGTGGGAATGCAAGCTGGTGTAGCCACTTTGGAAAACAGTATGGAGGTTCCTCAAAAAGTTGAAAATAGAGATACCCTGCAACCTAGCAATTGCACTACTTGGGATTTACCCCAGAGATACAAATGTAGTGATCCGAAGGGGACCTGCACCCCAGTGTTCATAGCAGCAATGTCCACAAGAGCCAAACTGTGGAAAGAGCCAGATGTCCATCGAGAGATGAATGGATAAAGACGATGTGGTATACATATACAATGGAATACTACTCAGCCATCAAAAAATGAAATCTTGCCATTTGCAACGGCGTGGATGGCACTAGAGGGTATTATGCTAAGCAAAATAAGAGAAAAGACAGAGAAAGACAATTATCATATGACCTTACTCATACGTGGAATTTTAAGAAACAAAGCAGGATCATAGGGGAAGGGAGGGAAAAATAAGATTAAATTAGGGAAATAAACCATAAGAGACTCTTAATCATAGGAAACAGACTGATAAATCACTGAACTCTACCTCTGAAACTAATAATATATTATATGTTAATTAACTGAATTTAAATTAAAAAAAATGTTTGCTGGAAGAGTAATCGGGAGATCCTGCCAGTGAGAATGTTGGGGATAGCCCTTGGCACCTTGTAGGAGCTGCTTTTGCTGCTCCTCTGTGTTGGTCAGTTCTCTTGAATTCCTTAGGACAGACACGATTTTGCTTGGTTTGTTTTGTTTCGTTTTGCTTTGCTTTGGTTCGAAGCCCTGTGAGGGGAGGTAGGTGTTGTGATACTGAGTCACACTTCTCAGCCACCACTGTCTTGTGTTCCCTACCATCTTGGAGAAATGTGGCCTAGGAAATTGGATGATACCAGTCCACAAGCATACACTTGGCTGAGGAGATGGCAGAATAGCTCCCAGTGGCTCAGAGGAAGGCCCTCTGCAGAGCATTTTATTCTTTTTACTACTTTAGAGGCTGATAGTCAAAAGAAGGCCTTGGTGCTTGTTTATAATATATGCCTATCTAATTTCCATGAGGTGAGGAGACCTATAATGAAGATCATGTTTAGAGAGATGTTTGAAAGTAAAAACGGAAAGCTCGAAGTGCTGAGGAATAAGCAGAAATGGCAGGGGCTGTGGCACAAGGTGATTGTCACAACTGAGTGTTGTATTTAGTTCTAAATTTTGTCCTAGCTAAGGAAAAACTGGCAATACAGGGAATAATACAGTGCATTGCATGAAAGGAAGAGATACAACTGTCCTTCAGAGATACATAGTTTCTGTGACTGCATGGAGGTGTTAGCTAATACTGTGGTGGTAGTCATTTTGCAATATATAAATGTATCAAATCAACATGCTGTACTCCATAAACCCACACAATGTGATATGTCAGTTATGTCTCAATAAAACTGAGGCAAATATAAAAAAAAATAAATTTAATTACCTCCCTAAGGCCCCACCTCAAATACCATCACATTAGTGATTAGAGTTTTAACACATGAATTTTGAGGGCATATAAATATTCAGTACATATTAGACAGTAAATAGTGCTGTCTTATTGTGGTTTTATTCTTGCATTTCCCTAGTGGATAGTGATATTTCAATGCTCATCTTTTCATGTGCTTGTTTGCCATAAAATATACAGATTTATATCCCCTCTGATAAAATGTCTCTTCATGTCTTTTGCCCATTGTCTAACTGGATTGTTTCTTTACTGTTGAGTTTTTAAAGTTCTTTATATATATCCTAGATACTAGTTCTTTGTCAGATGTGCGTACAGATATTTTTTTCCCTGTGCTGTAGCTAATATTTTTCATCCTATTAAACAGGTCTTTTGAAGAGCACTATTCACTTTTGAAGACCTATTGAAAAGGTCTTTAATTTTGATGAGGTCCGGTTTTCAATTTTTGTTTTATGACTTCCACCAAGTCTAAAACCTCTATGCTTAGCTCCAAGTCCCTTCGATTTTCTCCTGTATGTTTTTCCTCAAAGTCTTATATTTCTACATTTTACATTTAAGTCCATGAATTAGTTAATTTTGTATAAGGTGTGATGTATAGTCAAGGTTTATTTTTTGCCGTGGATGTCCAGTTGATTTAGCACCATTAAAAAAAAGGTCTATCCTTCCTCCATTGAATAACCTGCTGGAATTTTTATTGGGGTGGTTTGAATTTGTAAATTCAAGTGAGGGGACTTGATATCTTAAAAATATTAAATCTTCTGTTTCATGAGCATGGTATAGCTCTCCATTTATTTAGATCGTCTATAGTTTATCTCAAGTGTTTTATAGTTTTTAGTATACAAGTCTTACGCATATTTTACTGAATTTATCTCCCAAGCATTTAGTATTTTTTAGGACTTTCATAAGTGGTATTGTTTTTAGATTTCATTTTCCAGTCATTCCTTGATAATATATAGAAATACATATGATTTGTCCATATTGCTAAATTAATATATTAGTTATATAGTTTTTATAGATTCCTTAGGATTTTCTACAGATGTTCATGTCAGGTAATAAAGGTTTATTTTTTCCTTGCCAGTCTTTTAGACTTTCATTGTTTTTCTTACCTTATTGTACTGGGAAGTAGTGCCAATATAATGTTGAATAAAAGTGTTGAGAGCACATCTATGGAACATAAGAACTAGAATGATCAGTAGGGGAAGAAAGGGATAAAGAAAGAGGGGGTAATCAGAAGGGGGAATGAAGCATGAGAGACTATGGGCTATGAGAAACAAACTGAGGGCCTCAGAGGGGAGGGGGGTGGGGGAATGGGATAGACCGGTGATGGGTAGTAAGGAGGGCACATATTGCATGGTGCACTGGGTGTTATACACAACTAATGAATCATCGAGCCTTACATCGAAAACCGGGGATGTACTGTATGGTGACTAACATAATTTAATAAAAAATCATTATCAAAAAAAAAAAGTGTTGAGAGCAGGTGCCATGCCTTTTTCCTGACCTTAGAAGGGATTTTTTTTATATGTGTGAATTTTAAGAAATTATTATACTAATTTTCAATCTGGCATAAATAATTTCTTAAGAATTAGTAAGAGCCATGGCTATATTGTTATTTGTTAACTCTATAATCCTTGTAAGATTACATTTTTATTGTTTTAGAATAAAGAAAATATGTGTCTCATTATATATTGTTTGGACTTTTGATAGGGAAGAACTGAAGAATTACATTTGAGAATCTTTTTGGAGTTCAATTATAAATATTTAGAAGAAATTTAAAGAAAATAGTAATTCTATCAGATACTCATCTATACATATAATTTGATTTGTTTGAATCAGGTAAGGTGCAGGATGAAAGAACATCAAAATAGAATTGATAAATGTAATTATAAAAAAGATACAAATAAGCTGTGTGGGGTGTGTGTGTGCGCATGTGTGTGTGTGTGTGTTGTTGGGTTTTTTTTTGGCTTAGAGACAATTTGCTAACACATGGAAAGCAACATGAAACTGATACCAGTTTAATTATATTCAATAGTGGGCATTAAAGGAGAAGAGAAATATTTGAATGCATTTTGTAGATAATTTTAGGAATGTAGTTCTTTTAAACCTACATAAGCTTTTTAGGAAAGGTATATATAAATTAACATGTGAAGTTTAGAAATCGAGATTAAAAAGTAAAGGAAGGGATCTATTGAATTCAAGAGACATTTAATGATGAACTATGTTTAAAATTTTAACAGAGTTTAAAAAAACATATAATAGTATTGAAATTAATGGCTGCTAGGTCACATTTGATAATACAAAAACAAATCAATTGTGGAAATCAATATATGTTTTATTAACTTTCAAGTCAGGGTGAAATATAGATTATTCAAATGTATATATTTTAATTAGTGACCATCATATACAAAGTGTTACATTATATTGGAGAATAACAAAGGATTCTCCAGTGGCCTAATTTGAATGGAGTACCTTAAATCTAAATTCAGTTTCTACGTAGAAAACTGAATCCATATTCACCTCAACAAGTTTTTCTTTCTTATTTGTGTTGGCTTAAAACATTGGAGTTGTTTTTAGCATAGGCATTATATTATTTCATATATCATTTCATTTATTATAATGGCCTAATGAGACAAGTATCATTGCTCCATTTTATAGAAAGGAAACTGAGGTTTAAAGAAATTAATCTATATGGAGTCACAACACTAGAAGTAACTAAGGTAGGTTTTGATTTTAGGACCCTTACCCTAAGATGTTTTTGCTCTAAGTATATTCCTTTCCAGCCTGCCTTTGTTATAGTTGCTTCTTCCTGTATATTCAGATGTTTAACATGTCTTAATAATTCCTTCAAAATATTGGGAAGGTGAAGTTGGAAAAGGAGTGGGGGAACCTTAAGATACAATTCTGGGAAGGATGCTATTGGTAAATGTAGTAAAAAATAAGTATTGTGATATTTTTAAAATTATGGGCATAGAACACATATTAGTAAAATAAATATTTTGACTTTGGAGCATTATTGAAAATTTCAAGAACCTAGAAAATACATATGACTTCTGATTGTTTTCAAAAAAACATGACGATATTGTATTTTGAAGCCACATTTTGATAGAATTTCAGTTCTTAAAAATAAATGTGTAATTCTTTTCAGAATGAATTTATAATCTTTATTGTAAATGAATAGCTTTGAGGTTTTTTTTTGAGGCAAATATTTATTCTAATTTCCATAAGAAATAGCTTACAGGTAGCATTTAGGAGGAATTATTTGCCATTTAACTAGTTTTGCCATTCCTCCTCTTCCTTTACCTCCTTTCCAGACATGTTTTTAATATTTATGACATATTTTTGACAATATTTTTTATAATAAAATCTAAGTGCTCAGAAATTCTTAAGACACCGATACTTGCTCTTATATTTTTGGTGTTCTTTTTCCTCTTTGTTCTAACCAGTTATTGTTGGAGGAGGAAACAATGCCCTGTTTATACCTTAGACATAGAGTCGTTGATAAAAGCATTTATTGTGTGCCAACTATATATATAGAGTACTGGGTTAAGGTCTATTAATGCTTATGTATTTTTTCAAATATATAAAATCTAAATAGGAATACATAGATACAAAATACATGAATGTCTTCAACTTCAAGAAACCTTTGCCATATAATAGAATAGGAGCAAACTTAGCAATGCATTAAAAATATATTTTTATATGCTTCAAGGAAAATAGGCATTAGAATTTTTGCATTTAATTATGAAGAAAGGTTTGATGACATTTCTGTTACAGAGCCTGTTGACTTGGGAAAATAACGTTAGAAAACCATCTGGTGTCCTGTGGTACCCTTCATGTCTTCCTGTTTTATTAGACAGCTATGGTAGCAGTGTAGAGGGAACACTGATGGATTTAGGTACAAGTGTCAGTGTATAACAAAGGGTCAGTTAGAATAAACAAACTAGGAAAGACTTTATTAAAATACAATAATTGATACTGTGATAAGATAAAGTACTCAGTAAAACATTAAATTATAAATTAGATTCATTGCAGTTTTTTTATAAGATGGGTAATGTATAATGTACAGTTTAGAAAGAATTCTACTAGAAACAGAACTGCTTAGGGAAGTTTATTACCTGAAAAAATATACTTAAGTGACATACCACGTTATCTAATCATGCCTGGCAAATGAGTCTTTACTATGATAATATATATACGTATGCATGGTAATATGTATGTATACATAATACATATATGTGTGTGTGTGTATACACACACACACACACACACAATGTATAAAACCATTTATAGCCAAATATATGCAAGTATCAATTAGACTGGAAGCAAGAATAAACAAATTTTAAGCAGTGTTCTGAAAGAAATTGGCTCTGGTCTGCTTAATTAGAGATTTGGATGGAGGCGAGATTAGCCTTTGCTATTGTTCTGGGTTGGAGCAGCAGTCTTAAATTTTTCCAGTCTCTTCCCTTAGAATTACAGGTTCTGTTAGCATGTATCTGTTTCCCTTTTGTAGTATCACAAGATACTGTTTTACCTAATATCTTGTTACAGTATTTATGAGGGTCACTAACTACCTTTGAAGCCTGCTCGTCATTCTAGTAAGCCAGTGCCACATGCCATAGTATTAGGTGTAGTATCCCATTATGTGTATTAAACTGGTATTGATTACTTTTTTCCCATATAAAAATCTGAGTTCATGTGGTTTCTCTGCCTTGCGGGTTAATCTCAGACCTAGTTTTTTTTGTCTTATTTCTCTGCTGTTCTTAGATGTGACTCTTATCCACATGGTATAAGATTGTTTATTACCTGTTTAGTATTCCAGCTAGCAGGAATAGTAATTCCTAATAGTAATTTGGAAGGAGAGGGCTTGCCTGTTTTGTTTGAGAACCCAGTCAGAAGTTGCACACTTCACTGTGCTCACATCCCATTGGTTAGAACTCAGGAACATGGTAACACTCAGCTAGCTGCGAGAATGGCTAGAAACTAAGTCTTTAGTCTATGAAGTCATATGTCCAGACAAAAATTTGAATAGGAGGCTTTTTTTTTTTTTTTAACCAATAAAGAACGGGAGAATAGACACTGGGTGGACAACTAGTAGTCTCTAATGTCTCATTGGTTAGATACATATCTGATGTCGTTTCTATTACCATGTAAATACTGGTAACTCTTACCCAAAATATGCTTTCAGTTGTGACTTCTCCTAATCATCAGATCTGTAGTACTTTCATTTACTCCACTTGGATAAACATAAGTATCTAAAATTTTAGTATGTTTAGGGGCTTCTGGGTGGCTCAGTTGGTTAAGGATCTGATTCTTGATCTCAGCTCAGGTCTTGATCTCAGGGTTATGAGTTCAAGCCCCATGTTGGGCTAAATGCTGGGCATGGAGCATACTTAAGTAAATAAAAATAAATAAAAATAAAATTTAGTATGTGTAAATCTGATCAAACAATTTTATTCCTCCTTCCTATCTTCTCTATCTTGAGTGGTGGTACCATTATCTACTACCATTACCCAAGCCAGCAACCTGAAATTTGTCCTTAGTCTTCTTAGCTTTCCTTATCCTGTGTCTGGTCAGTAATAAAATCGTGAAGATTTCTTGAATCTGTTTTTCTCCTTCCATTTTGAAACAGCATGCCGTTATCATTTCTCATTTGGATTACTAAGTTTGTAACTTACACACTGCTCTCAGAGTGCTCTGCCTGAAATACATGAGCTATGTAGTGCCTATGCTCAATAGCTAAAATGTATAGAATAATTACTGCTTGTCAGTCACCGCTTTAAATTAAGTGCTTTATATTTAACAATTCATTTTTATCTTCACAAACCCTGTGAGGTCATATAGTTGTCTCACTAAAATGAGACAAAAGAGGTTGAATATCTAAAGCCGGTTAGTAATTAACGAAGACAGGGTTTGATCAGTCTGGCTCCAAAATTTGTGTTTTAAAAACCACATTATATTGCTCAAAATATTTGTCCATTGCTTCCTGAGTAAAATGCAGTCTACTCAATGCACAAAACCCATCCAAACTACTTTTTCTTGTTTCTGACTTGCTTATTTGCCCCTGTATCTTACTACTTTCTCTTCATGTATACTACTCATACTAAGTAGGTACCATACGCTTGCAGTTTTCCTGTACAGCACATGACTTTCCTCACCATTGTGTTTTCCCCAGTCTCCTTTAGCTGGTTATTTTGTTCTCTTTCTTTTTGACTCCTCTGCTCAGGAACCGTGATTACCGGCACTTACCTTTGGCTACCCCAATCTGGGGCAGAGACCCCTTCTCTGTGATTTTATGTCATCCTTTAGATCCCTTAAGCCCCCATCACTCTGGATTATAACCCAATTTCTGTGTGTCTCTTTGTAAACTTTTCAAGAATGAAATTGTTGTCTTTCATACTGCCTGATGCTCCAGCACTGTTAGGGTCCTCCCCGCCGCCCATCTTTCTGATGCTATTCAAAGATCTCAAATCATTTCTAACCAAGAAAAAAAAAAGTATGGCCCTTTTTTGAGGCTTCTTTCTCTTTAAAGTGTTTGTATTGTGATATATGACGGTCTTTTGGCCTCCATGACAACTCGATGATCTGATTTTCTTTTTTTCCTTGTTGATTAATATCTGGCTCCTTTCTGTCTTTTTTTCTCCCCCTAATGCATGTTGTTTTTAGAACTAGTTATCAACCCTCTGCTTTCTCACTTTTTTTTTTTTTTTAAATCTAGTCAGAGAATTCCCATGTCTTTTAACTCCGACTTCCCTTTTCTTTTTTGTAAGTGTCCTCTGGGAACTTCACAGTATATAATCATGACTGTTATTTACTGAATATTTTCTGCCAGGCATTATGCTCTTTCTATACATTATTGCCTTGAATTCTTAGCTAGGAGATAGGGGGTCATACATTTTGCAGGTGAGCTAAGTTGACGTAAGAGAATGTAATGCCCAAATTCCCATAGCTATCAGGTAGTGGGCCTGGGATTCCAATTCAACTTGTTGTCTTCAAAATGCTTGATTTTTAACAGTTCTAATATCCTGCCTACTAACATCTTATAATATCTAAAACTCTGCTAGGAATGAGACCCTCTCCCAGCGTTAGCTGTTTAGTTTGTGCTTTATATTCGTCCTTCATTTATTGCGCTTTTGCTCCATGAGTTTGTCTTAGTAGTTGTCCTTAGCAATTTTTAATTTCAAAAGTGCCACTTCCTTAGTTCCTTATTGCCAGTTCATCCTGTGGTGGTACAAATGCCTATTTAACAAAGACAACATGTACGTTTTAAAATCTGACATGACCTTTATCACTATTGTTGATCTCCCTTTTGAACTTTCTTTTCCAGTTCACATGAATTAGTCTACTTGTGTTTTTTACCATCAGTTCTCCTTGTCTAAATATATATCTTTTTATTTTGTTTTTGTTGAAATCTGAGCCCCAATCCCTAGTCTCAGTTTATTGTCTAAAGAAGATTGCTATATTTTCTGAACTTCTGTTCAGTTTTTTGTAAGCTCATTTGGCCTTTAATCATACAGTACTTTGTATTTCTGATGGTTATGTTTGTATGGTTTGGTTTTTTTTCTTCTTCTTTCCAACTCTGAACTGTAAAGTCCTTGAAGTCAGGATTAGTTTTTATATTTCTCTTTAGTTCCCATGTTCAAAATCTGGCATAATACCAGGAACATTTTAGATGATTAAACCATTGAATGAATGGATTTTATTTTTTTGATACTTGTCTGATTTGAGATTTAGAAAAAAAATTGATAATAAATCTTCCGATAGAGCTTAAATCACCATGGAATTATCTTGGAAGTAATTCCTTAAAGCATTATATTGAAGAGATTTAATTTAAGTACATTAGTAATTTACATAGTTTATTGCATGTTTTTATTTTATATCTTTAAAAATATGTCATTTTCCTTTTTTTCTCCCTGTCTCTCTTCCTCTTTCTTTTTTCTTTTTCTTTTCCTTTTTTGGCAGCCGGTTCGAAGACAGTCCCTTACCCCTCCTCCTCAGAACACTATTACATGGGAGGAATATATATCTGCTGAAAATGGAAAGTAAGTTTTTTTGTTTTATTTTATTTTGGAAAGTAGGGCTATTTTTGTTTTATTTTGTTTTGTTCATTGGTTTTTAGAACAGTTTGTAAAAATGTGAATTGGTGTAAAATTATTTTAGAAACAATTTTTAGTATAGTTTTGTCTGAAGCAATTTTTATCTTATAAAACATGGATTAAGCGTGATGAAGGAGAGAAGTAATTCCAGTTACATTTGAATAATTGTGGAGCCTTCTTTTTACATCCCTGCTGCCATTTTATACAACCCAAAAAACTTAACAGCACATTATTGTAAGAAAATATGTGAGGAATTTTTCATTGCAGTTGCTTATTTGAATTTTTCCATTATATGTGAACTTTTATATTCTGTTATTATCCTCAGTCTTTAGCATGGCGAGTAAAGCCATTCACTGTTTTTCTACTTTTTGCCTTTCTAAGCTCATACCCTGTCATTATCTGTTTCAGCCTGTACCAGGCCTCTCCTCGCCATCCTTACATAAGACTTTGCTTAATGTTGTATTACTGATCCTTACTAGAGTACCTATTATGTGATTTGTAAGTAGTAAATATTTATTGAATAAAAGGATGATGAGTGAGCAAATGGTTTATTTTGAATGAATAAATAAAAAGATTTTTTTCTAGCCAACCCTGTTAAAGAAGGTACAGTTGTTTGTAGAAATATTTTTTCCTTTTGGTGGGGAATAAAATATTACCTACTTCCACGATTAGGAAGAAGTTGTCATGACTTTTTAAAAAAAATATTTAAGTTTTATTATTATACTTTTCTAACTTCTCCAAAATGTTTCCAGCTTATAGTAGTCTATAGTTAATATAGAATTCTTTATTCTTTACTTCTTACTGGTCAGTGCTAAGAAGTATAGACAGTAAAGGAGATTGAATTGAATATGTGATTTTAGAGATATACAATATTTTTAAAGTTTACTTTTTCTAATGGTTTGCTTTATTCCTAAAAATAAGCAGAGAAAGACAATTATCATATGGTTTCACTCATTTATGGAACATAAGAAATAGGAAGATCAGTAGGAGAAGAAAGGGAAGAATGAAGGGGGGGTAAACAGAAGGGGGAATGAACCATGAGAAACTATGGACTCTGGGAAACAAACTGAGGGCTTCAGAGGGGAGGGGGTGGGGGATTGGGATAGGCCAGTGATGGGTATTAAGGAGGACACATATTGCATGGAGCACTGGGTGTTATACGCAAATAATGAATCATGGAACACTACATCAAAAACTAAGGATAGGGGCGCCTGGGTGGCGCAGTTGTTAAGCGTCTGCCTTCGGCTCAGGGCGTGATCCCGGTGCTCTGGGGTCGAGCCCCACATCAGGCTTCTCCCTAGGAGCCTGCTTCTTCCTCTCCCACTCTCCCTGCTTGTGTTCCCTCTCTCGCTGGCTGTCTCTCTCTGTCAAATAAATAAATAAAATCTTAAAAAAAAAAAAAAAAAAGCTAAGGATAGACTGTATGGTGACTAACATAACATAATAAAAAATTATTATAAAAATAGTGATTATTAAAATTATATTCAATATGAAATTTGTTGACTTTGATCATTTTTTTCTGAACTTTTACCTAATGCTAGCTTCTTTTTTTGTTACCCTTGGCTCATTTCTTATACATGTTTTAAGTCCTTGTAGCATAATTTAAATTTATTTCTATACAGAGTAAGGAAAATTAACAGATTCTTCATAGGAAGATGGTAGCATGTAGAAAATGTTTACTAATTTTTGTTTTCTTCCCGTTTTAGAGCTCCTCATCTGGGTAGAGAACTGGTGTGCAAAGAGAGTAAGAAAACATTTAAAGCCACGATAGCCATGAGCCAGGAATTTCCCTTGGGAATAGAGTCGTAAGTTTGTTACTAACTATACAAGTCTATGAAAGAAACTAAGAAACCCTAAAGGCTGTAATAATATTTGCATCTGAGTGTTGCATTTGAGTTCTTTGAAATGAAAAAGCAAATAGCCATTGCTTTGATAGTTTGTGCACCCTTCTAGACAATTTCTGTTTCACAAATTATTAACATTTTTACTATTTTAACCAGATAAATTTTTTAATATTTTTTTAAAATTATAAGAGTAGTAAATGAATCCATGCTTACTATAAAAAAATCTAACCGCATGGAAGTTTATAGAATAAAAATGAGTTTACTTTTACCTCACTAATAGTTAATAGGTGAATAACTGCGGTATTTTTGTCTAGATTTTTCTGTGTGTTTTTGCCTTTTTTTTTAAAATAAGATCGAGGAATAGTTTAGATTTTGTTCTGTGAGTTTTGTTTTTTCTTTTAAAAATGAGTATACCTTGGAGTTCTCACAATAATTACATTTTTATCTCTCTTTTTCTTCTTTCCTTGTTATTTTTTAGTATTGATATACTGTCCTTTGTCATCTCCCTATGATAAACATTTTGATTGTAGTTTGTCATCATTGTAAACAATACTGCAGTGAACATCTTGAATATATCCTTTCAAACCTGTACTCATCAGATGTTCATTTAAAAAAATCCAATTTGTGGGGTGCCTGGGTGGCTCAGTTGGTTAAGCATCCACTCTTGATTTCAGCTCAGGTCATGATCTCAGGGTCATGAGATTGAGCCCATCATTGTGTCAGACTGCGCTGAGTGTGGAGCCTGCTTAAGATTCTCTCCCTCCCGGAGATAATGCTAAGTGAAATAAGTCAAGCAGAGAAAGACAATTATCATATGATTTCTCTCATCTATGGAACATAAGAACTAGGAAGATCGGTAGGGGAGGGGGGGATAGGGAAGGGGGGTGATCAGAAGGGGGAATGAAGCATGAGAGACTATGGACTCTGAGAAACAAACTGAGGACTTCAGAGGGGAGGGGGGTGGGGGAATGGGATAGGCCGGTGATGGGTAGTAAGGAGGGCACGTATTGCATGGTGCACTGGGTGTTATACGCAACTAATGAATCATCGAACTTTACATCAGAAACCAGGGATGTACTGTATGGTGACTAACATAATATAATAAAAAAACGTTAAAAAAAATAAAGACTATTATAATCTTATAAGAATATCATATTATCCATGCAATAAATATCTGTTTAATAAAATATCCCATTAATGAAATACAAAAAAAAAAAAAAAAGAAAAGATTCTCTCCCTCCCTTTCTGTCTGCCTCCTTCTCTCAAAAAAAGGAAATCCAGTTTGGAGAGATGGGTGGAATGGGAGTGGTGGGTTGGGACAGCTGACTGACAGAACTATAACTTCAGGCTCCTCTCTAAAGTAGGGGATGAATTGAAGCACCAGGCTATTTTTCCTTCGTAGTTCCTTCCCCCTCTAATCTGGCCTAGTATATTAAAAAATAATTATCATAGAAGAAAGAAGGACTCATATTTTCTACAAAAGTTATACATGTGTCGTACTCCTCAGTAACCAAAGTGAGGAAAATGAGTAAAGAGAGCTATACAGCTCTCAATCTGCAGACCAGAGAGGGGGATTGATAGTTGTGAGAAGATGTGGGAAGGGCATTTGGCCATACCTGCCAATCTGCATACTTCATCCTATCTTGGACCCATCTGACTCAAGGAGCACCAGTTTTATGTTCTAATAAAGAAGAAAAATGTGGCTAATTGTAAGATGCTGTCAATTTTAGGAGCTGTCCCAATTTCACAGTTAATATGTGAAAAAAGTGGGTACATTAGAATTTATAAAATGTGGCCATTATAACCATTCCTTCTGAATAAAACAAGAAACAGTATGTAAAAGCCAGACAAAATATTCATTTTAGAATAAAACATAGGTCAAAGACAGAAGAAAATTCCTTGTAAATACTGTAGAAAAACGTAAAAAGAATGTGAAATCAGTAAACTAGGTATTCTAGATGAGATGATAGGATAATAGAATGAAATGAAAAGATTATAAAGCTAAGGAAATAAGTACTAAACACTGTTGCAGAACAAATACATTAGACACAACAGTGAACACAAAAGATGTGGCTGAAAAATAAGATTTGATAGCTCATAGTGAATTTAATAAAAAAAGATTACAGGAATTAGAGAAGCAGTATTTATGGAGGACAAAGAGTGTTCAACATAAGGATCATTGGTTATCCACTTACATAGAAAGCGTCCAACATGTAACCAAAATAGTATTCACAGTAGGGTAATAATTTCTCTGTAAGGAAAAACTGAATCTGTAGCATAACATTAGGTTCTAAGAAGAATCTAAGAATGATTAATAACAATAATTATCCTGATTAAACTCTTGGACTTCACTGGTTAATAAAGAAATCCTCAGGCATTTAGGCAAAAAAGCAGTAAAAACCTGGCTTTACAGTTTTTCACATCTTGATGTTTCTGAGACAAAGAAAATATGATTAGGTTGTGTATCTGGCTAAAAGGTCATTTAGATATCAAGCAATTGAAGAAAACATAGAATTCAAAAATATAGCAGCCATATGGGTCCATTTTGAAAGAAAAATAATACTATTTGAAAATGAAATCCGTTCAACTAAAATATGAAAGATGTAGTTACAGTTAGGCTAATTTGTAATACTGAATTCTGGGAGACATTATGAAATTATAATTCAGAGGGAAAGAAGCATAAACTGAAATTTTATGCCGGCCCAATTTCCCTTTAAATATGCAAAAAAGAAACACTCCTTTATGAAATCTGTAAGAAATCAAGGAATACAAAGAATGTAAGAGTCCTTCACACATGCAAAATTGACCATGAAATTCAGCCACCCAGTGAGACTAATTAATGAACTCAGGGATGTGTAGACTTCAGGAAGAACATGGGTGTAAGCCTTTTCATTTAAATATGGATCTAACAACTGTGTTATTATGGCTTCACAATCAAATGTAAATGTTGTAAACCTGAACACAGTAAAAAGAGCAAGAAAACAAAAAACCAGGAGGAAGAAGGAGGTGACATTTCCTCATCCTTCACATCTAGAAGTCAGTACTACTGTCTGAGTTTGGTGCATGTAGTTATAAAACAACATAAGGGTACAAAGAAGTCCATTTGAGAAATAACATTTTTTTCTCCTTCCATTTTTCAGGTTATTGAATGTTTTGGAAGTAATAGCTCCCTTCAAGCACTTTAACAAGCTTAGAGAATTTGTTCAGATGAAGCTTCCTCCAGGCTTTCCTGTAAAACTAGGTAAGAGAAAATTTACATGTAATTTCAGTGTCTATTAGAAATATGGAGCTGTTTCCTAACATTTAATAAGAAATGTGTTTTGAAGGAAAATGATTTCCTAGTTGCTTGCATTTTTATAAAGTTTTTCTGTGGTTACATGGATTGAGATTCATGTTTTATCAAATGTGTAAAATGCCCAATGAGAGTTCTAATTCTACTGGATTTAAGTTAAATGTAAGGGATATGCAAATATCTCGTATAAGAGAGTGTGGGTGAACTTACAATGCACTGTGATAATGTTTTCTAATGTCAAATAGGGAGACTGGATTTTAGCCCAAATTTTTAGCAGATTTTTGAGTTTCTGAACAGTGGGGGTGTTTCTGGGATCAACAGTCACTATTCATGGGTAAAGTAATACTCATACATTTTATTTTTCAGTCTTAAATGTTTAAACTTAACTTCATCTTAAGCAATGATCTTTAAGAACAGTAAGCCCCCATTTTCATGCATATTTAAGTATATCAGAAAACTGGGAACAAGAGACTATTAAAAGATTCTTTAGGCGCTTAGGCTTAGATTTAACATTAAGCTTCAGGAGAGCCTTTACTACCACCCATACTCTGTTTGATGGTATTAAATATGCCACCAAATATTTATTTAATTAGTGCTTGCTATATGCCAAATGCTTTTCCAGGGGTGAGAGACAGTTAAAGTCTCTGCCCTCTTAGGGTTTACCTTCCAGAGGGAGAGAAAAATAAATATATAGTAAATATAACCTTTATTTAATCCCTCAGATGGATTTTATTTTTTAGTTAATATTACTCAAACCACATTTCAGAATAATTAGGCCAAAATGCTTTTCTCACAGAAATAATGCTTTCATTGCTAAAAAGTAAACATGACCTTTTCAACTTTACAGACTTGGAAATAAGCATGTTGTGGGTTAAAGTAGATTTTAAAACATTTCATAATGTCACTGTAGATTCCCTTTGTGGTGAAAAAGTACTGGAAACCAGTGTCTACTTGAAGAAACCAGTGATAAGATCTTAAGGCAGAAATGATTTGAAAACTAAAGCAATCAAGAGATGTGTGTTTGAGTTATGGGTTGGGATCATTATGTGATCATTTCTGCAGACGCTAAAATCCCATTGTAATTTGTTATAACCAGATAATAGTTGAAGCATTGGACTCTCTTCTAGGTACTGTATTTAAAGTGTCAAACTTTAATCCCAGTGGGCAGGGATTGAAAATATGAGAGTTTCAAACTATCCCAGCATTCACATCTATTTAAGTCCTAAAATATCTCTTTAAGTCCTAAACCCCATTCAGACCCCACAATACACTATAGATTTATATGCAAAAGAAATATTTTGATTATGTGAAAAGGAAAAAACAAAGTCTACAATACATTTTTGCAGGCATTTCTCTAATGTAGAACCACATTCTTAACAAGGGATTGATAATCTTTTGCTTGCATACTAAAGTTATTGGGAATTTGTTTATCTTTCTCTCTTTTGTCTTTTGTCCTTTTGAATTAGCCCTGTAAAACTCTAGCACTGGGTCTGTTTAATCTTCCACCATTTCTGTTTCTGTATTCAGGCTTAAAAATAAAATTGAAGGGAAAATTATAAAAATTTAGAAATTGTTGTTAATTCTGTTTTCAAAATCAGCCAGAGCTTTAAATGCTAGTTATGAATGATCTTTTCTCTTTTTGCTTCTCTTCCCATTCGACTCAAAGGCTAAATTTGAACCTCTTTTACCAGTCCCCAGCTTCTCCCACTACTTTTTGCATAGTCTAAGCAGATGATTTTTGCTTCCTTAGTTAGGAAAAAAGACAATCAGAAATGAGACCTCCCTATTACTCCCAACCCCCCCCCCCCATATACAGATGTTTTTTGTCCCAAGTTCCATATTTTCCTTTATCTTTCCTATCTCAGTGGAAGTGGTACCTCTCTTCTTAGCTTGAATAATCTCTTCATTTGAACTATGGATCTGTTCTCACATTTCTTTTAAAAACCTTGCTCTATCAGTCTCCCCATATTTTTCTTTTATCTTCAGACTCCCTTCTCTGCTGCTTTTTCTGTTAGCTGTTAGGCTTTGTTCAGGTCTTTCTCCTTTTAAAATTCAACCAATAAGTGAAATAACCCCTTTAACTCTTCCCTACCCAGCACTTGCCTTAAATCTTTGTTTTTCATAGCCAGGCTACTTGAAAGTCTAGTGTTATATCTCCATTGTTACTTTCTATTTACAATTTTTTTGTAAAGGGGAGAAGGTAAAGGGACATAAAGGGAGGCAGAGTTTTCTACTTGAACTGCTAAAATGATGACACTAGAAGATATGATAAGTTATATATAATATATATACAGACACACAGACATATATATGTATATATATCCACACACACACACAGCTAAAGAAGCTATACAAAGAGGTATATTCAAAAACACTATAGACAAATGAAATGAAAATGAAATTGTAAAATAGTCAAGTAACCTATAGGAAGGTAAGAAAAGAAAACAAAGAAATGAGAAACAGACAACAAATAAAAAAATAAAATGTCAGACTTAAGTCTTAATATGTAAATAATGTCATTAAATGTAAGTAGTCTGAATAGACTATTTAAAAGATAGAAATTGGCAAAACAGATTAAAAAACAAGCTCACAACTTTCCAGTGGCTTTCCACTTCATCCAGAGAAATAAATAGCGAAACTTTTTGATCTAACCCCACTTGATCTGGGCGTCTGTTTCTCCCCGATCCCTTCTCCTGTTCATCTTCCCTTCTTCACTCGGCTGTTAGTCAGTCACACTGGTCTCTTAGCTGTTCCCAGAATACACCAGACACTGTCTTTTTTAGGGCATTTGTACTTGTTCCCTCTACTTGGGATTTTTTTTGCTGTAGACAACTAACTGTATGGTTCATACCTTTGCTGAAAGGTATGAGACTTTATTGAGGTTTTATTATAACCACCCTTCAAGAGCTCTTATCCCAACACTGCAACTCCTTTCAGCCTACCATGCTTTACTTTTGTCTGTGTAGTCACAGATACTTTTTACTTATTTACTGTGTCTCCCAACTGGAATATAATCTCCATAAGTGCATTATTTTTTCTCTTGTTCACTTGTTTTGTTCCCTTGTTTCCAGTGCCTAAAATGGGTCATTAACTTTCTGAAGGATAGTAAATATTTTAGGCTTTGTGGGCCATATGGTTTCTGTCACGATTACTTAATTCTTTTTGGAAAACTAAAGCAGACATAGACAATAAGTAAATGAATAGCATCCCGTGTTCCAAAAAACTTGACTTAGGGACACTGGAATTTGAACTTCATTTAATTTTATCAGCATGAAATACTATTTTGTGTGTGTGTGTGTTTTAACTGTTAAAAAATGTAAAATCTTTCGTTAGCTTGTAGACCTTAAGAAAACAGGCCAGGCAGTGGGACTTAATTTGCTGACCCCTGAATTAGAATAGCATTTGTAACTAGTATGCACAAATGGATGATCCCCCCCCCCCCCCAGAAATAACTGGGAACTCTGTAATGTTTATGTAGATCTGTGTGGGTTTTTTTCAGAAGAATTACTACTTTCTGCAGTACAATACTAGCCGTGTAACACTTAAGTTACTCTTTGCCGTTATTCTAGACAGACACTCACCTTAGTTTTCATAGAATCATTCCAGGGTTTTAAAGGAAGCTTTAGAGTTTGTTTATTTTGTAGGTGAACTCCCTGAGGACCATGAATTAAATGATTTACAGGAATCAGAACCCAAGTTTAATGATTTGTGCTCCTTCTAAAAACTCATATTAAGGATAAAACTAAGGGAGTGATTAAAGTATTTGGCCATTTTTAATGTCGGATTTCACTGTAATTTCAGTGAGAAATGCATATGTTAAAAATGTTAGGCTGTGTTGGCATGATGTTGCCCAATTCTGATGAGACTTTTTATCGCATATATTTAAGTGACGGATTGTATTTAGTATTTTAAAACAAAAGGGGTTAATGTATTTCTTTTGCATTAGAATGAAAATAAATCAGCTCAGAGTCAGAACAGTATATATGCTATAATATGAATAGAAAAGTTGCCAAAATGCAAAAAGTACAAATGCATGTGTCTCTTTGCCCCAAGAAAAGGATTAAAAGACTGGTGGAGTCTGGTATTATAGTTTTAAGATTGGGAAGCAATGGGAACTTGTTTTTGATGTGATTCTTGATGCCTTGGTATCTTTCTCTCTTCACTAATAAAAAACTCTTCTTCAAAATAGACACATTCACTATTGGACATATTATTAGGATTTGTCGAGTCCTTGAATAATGCTTTTTTACATTTTAAGGAATATGGATATCTCTAATAGTATTTATAGTCTGTAAATAGATAAGCATTTTATTTTACAATGTTGTCATTGATTGTCCTCTCTAGATATTCCCGTGTTTCCTACCATCACAGCCACTGTGACTTTTCAGGAGTTTCGATATGATGAATTTGATGGCTCCATCTTTACTATACCTGATGACTATAAGGAAGACCCAAGCCGTTTTCCTGATCTTTAACTGACATGGAAAATGATGTCATCTAACCAAGGAAGCAAGAGAATACAGAGACCCCAGAAATGAATCCAAATAGAGGGGACAAATGTTCTGAGAAGAAAAGGGAATTACACTGAATCGACACATCAGTAATATGATATAATGAAATGGGCCTTTAAAAAGAATTCAGCGTTTCCTGATGTGCCATTTTCAGTCTTTTTAAAAATATACATATTATAAGTGTAATAGTTTGACACCTTAATGACCCTGAGTACTTCTTATGTAAAACAGCTATAAGTGCTGTGATTTGTTTTTAAAAATTTTTACACTTCTTCTTGACATATATATATGCATATAAATATATCTATATCTATATCTATATCTAAAACACTCCTGGACCATTAACATAAGTTAAATGTCTTAAGAGATATGAAGCCCTTTTAAACTTGTCATCTTATATTCAAGGTGACATTTATAAATATTCCTTCAAGCTTTGTTTTCATAAAATGTAAACTATGTAACATTATGTATAGTTCAGTAATTTGAATGTTTGTTCAATATAATGAACTAGAAGGAATGCAGTTTTCTGTAGATGAATGAACCAAATGGTAACCATTAAACAATTGCATTTATATGTTGCAATACATTTCAGAAGGAGCGTTCACTCTGCAGGGAATAAGGTACCTCCTTTAGCACCTTAGTGCAATTCATTGTGGTGCTATTTGTTTTTACCTGAATTCTTTCTTCAATGGAAAATGTTTGTTACTAATCTTCCTTTCATAGAACCTCTATTTTTTTTTTTTTCTAAACTTGAGTTTAAAAGTCCTTTTTGTGTTCATGATAAGGTATGGTTAGCATGCTTAAAGATATTCCTCTTCCAAATCTCAGCACTTTAAAAAAACTCCAAATTTTTAAACTTGCTTCCTAATAAGTGCACATCATTCTGATTATTTTGTTTGTTTTTAATGGAACATGGATGCATTCATGTCAGTTTAAAAAAAAAAAAAAACCACATATTTTGGACATCCCTACATATTTAATGCTTTCAAAGTAAGGTAAAAACATTTTATATGCTAACAGAATATATTTGTTACAAGCTAAATTCCAGAAATGTACACAGGATTGACAATTCCTACTGTTTATTTTTTTAAGTCACAGGAAAATATTTATTGATTTTAATCTCCAAAGTGAAATCATACATTACTCATTTTTGCATTTAAAATTTTTCATATTTATTCCAAGATGGTTTGAAGGTCCAAGACTGAAAATAAATTAGGAAGAATAATGTATAACAGTCACAAAATGTTATGTTGTATTAAAGAGCTTAGCTAAAGAAATGTTTTTTAAATGTATCCTGATAAATGTGTCAGAATGCATCTGTCAAATTTTATAGAGTGACCAATAGTTTAAACTTTTTCCAGGATTTTAAATAATTTGAATGAATTTAGAGACTTTTATTGAAGAGATGATTTATTTAAAAATCCAAAGCATCAACCATAAGAAAATTTTATAATAAACATCTTTAAAGCTGCATCTTCCATGCTGAAACATACTACATTGCATATGTTGACATTTTATTAAATACATTTTATAATGAAGTAATCATAGTTAAAAATTCAAAGACCAATTACTACCATATGTGGGTCTGTTGAATTTTGTGGAAAGAGTTGGTAAACCCAGATTAGGTTTATTGAATAGAAGTTGATCCCTATTATTTTGGGAATGCTTGTTGATCAAGTGACTTGGAGATTGAATTATCCTGTCTACGGTTATTTGAGGTGTGAGACACTGAACGGCGGTGATCACTGTTGCTTGTACGCTCCCTTACTTTGTGGGAATATGGTATACTTCAGGAATATAGTGCAGATTTTTTTCACACGTACAGACAACTTAGTGAAGAAGAAACATGGTAAATTGCAACTTGGTGTTTATCAATTTCCTAAAAGCTGTGAATATTTTGCTGGGGTACACTGGAGGTAGGAAGACTACTGAAAACTTTTGCACTTGGATTTTGTTTTTAACTCTTATCTTTTTCTTTCATAAAGAATAGTAGATTATCCATTCCAAAATGTCTTTTATCTGATCACAAAGGACAGCAAATGTATCTCTAATGATGGTGAAAACAAGGAGTTAATTAATGCAAATAAACTTTTCACAATATTAGACTTTTCAAAATGTGCCTTTTAATCCAGTTGATGAATGAAGCTCTATGTATGCTGTGTTTCACGTAAGTAGATCAAAACACCATGTATTTTGATAATCCCACATGAAAATTTAGATTTTATGTTAAGTCCATAAAATTCTATATACCTTCCATTTGTGATTGAAGAAACTGTTCAAGCTTGGGAGACTGTAAAATGGTCACCTTCAGTGGCCCTTCAGAAGTGCTCAAAATTCCTGCCACTAGTACAGTATATATAGAAGATAAGATTCTTACTGTCAAGAAAATTGTTCCCTAGATACAGTTTACCTTTGTCCGTCGTCATTCATTTACAGCGAATTGTCAAATTTCATAAAAGAGGAGCATTAAGCAGATGCTGTGATTATTTTGAGTACGGGTACATATGATGGTCTGGAAATAACACATTTCAGAGAAGCTGATAGCCGACAGAAGCTGAAAAATTACGTATGTATAGCTGACCCTTGAACAACATAGGGTTTGGGGTGCCAACCCCTGCCCCCCCTGCACAGTCAAGAATCCATGTAACTTTTGATCTCCCCCAAACTTAACTACTAACAGCCTACTGTTGGCTGGAAGCCTTACTGCTAAAGGTAATACATATTTTGTACATTATATGTATTATGTATTCTCACAGTAGGGAAAAATGTTAAGAGAATCAAGAGAAAATACATTACATGTAGAGAAAAAATCTGCATGTATGTGGAGCTGCACAGTTCAAACCCATGTTGTTTAGGTGTCAGCCATAGTTTGTTTCTCCCGCTTAGGACTGGTGTTGAGCCCCACTGACACAGAATGGGTTTTCTGAGTGTTATGTATGTACAATTGCTTTTTCACACCTGGGGGGATGATGGTAAATGATTGTTCAGTGAGCCTTTTCCCCATTTTTCACTAATTCTACGGCAGACAAAGATCCTGTTTCAAGTCCACAGAAGGGGAGTAAATATTTTCAGGATATACTGAATTAAGGAGTGCTTCCTGCTGCTCATTTTTTTTTCTTTGCAAGCAACATGGTTGAGAAAAATTTGTAGTAGAAAACTAGGTGAATTTGAAGTCCTGCTACTAGTATTCTAGTCTTTAAAATTGAGAATTCTTGATGAGCATGGAACACAATATGTCTCTACTGTTAACTCAGCAAAAGGTACCTTAACCGTGTTTTGCAAAATTAACAAAATGCATCCTTACTTTGAAACTATAGAAAGTTTCAAAGATGACTGACAGTGAAACTTGCCCCAGAGATAATTGCACAGGAAGCGTTAAACCACTTACAAAATTAAACTTGCTAAAAGCCCATCATTTGTATGCTATCAATTAGCGAAAACTACCCTGGCAAAGCATTTTGTGTCAGGAATCTGGGGCGATAGGTTGTCCTAGGCCGCCATCTCAAGTATTAACATATTAACATTTTTCAGATCATGTGACCATCCTTCTAGTACTGTGATAACTTTTAAAACGTTTATAGCTCAGTTTAGAATAGTGCTTTCAGCCACAATGGCACCTGTGGTACACAGAATTACAATTTCACATTTGCCACAGCACCTAAAAATAGTGAAGCAAAATATCCTAAGGGTTTTAAAGGAAGGCAATTGACGATCATTCCTGAATTTGTTTTGCAGGTGAAAATGACTAGTAGAAACTTTGTGTAATATAAAAACAAAAAAATAAACCCACCGCTTATATTATCTGTACCTCCCATAGAGTTCTTGGTCACTAATGGTGCCCAACAATGACTGGCTGAGGTGTTTTAAATAATGAATGTGGGTGGTGTAGGAATTTTGGAGGGCAGAAGGAAGCATGTGTCTTGTAGTTTATGCACATTGTGGCTTCTCTGCTGGCCCCTTTGGGATGATGAGGCGGTAGCAGGGCCTACGATTGTCTCACCTTTCCCTACATCCTCAGCTTCTCAGACTAATTGGGCCAGTGTGTGTTTACCTTCACCACGAAGGTTCCTGGCTTCCTTAGACACTCCTGTCACCGAGGTCAGGATGAAAACAAGACCTGACCCAAGTTTCAGCCCATCCTCCTGGGCTCTGGCTCTTGTTCTTGGTTCCATGCTACTCCAGCTGTCCATCTTCCCTTGTAGACTGCCTGTGGGGTTCAATCTCTAGCATCGGATACAAAGACAATAAACACCTTTGAGACTAACTACTTAACCAGCCCTCACAATTAAGGTCAAACCTCTGTTAATAAGGGTCGTTTCCAGTGATTCTGCTCCTTGGAACACAGAAACACGTTCTTAGGGGCGCCTGGGTGGCTCAGTCGTTAAGCGTCTGCCTTCGGCTCAGGGTGTGATCCCGGCGTTCTGGGATCAAGCCCCGCATCAGGCTCCTCTGCTGGGAGCCTGCTTCTTCCTCTCCCACTCTGCTTGTGTTCCCTCTCTCGCTGGCTGTCTTTCTGTCAAATAAATAAATAAAATCTTAAAAAACAAAACAAAACACATTCTTAACCTACATGATACTTGTCTTCCGAAACTCGGTATTTAAGCAAGCAAATTTTAACTTTTTCCCAGTGAATGAAAAAAGGCAGTTTTTACATTTGGTATATCGATAAACTTGTATCTTGAGGTAACTGAAAAGTGATATTAAACATCATTTGGAACATTCCAAACATGACCCTAGACCTTTAATTTCTATGCACAAATCATACATTAACTAGCTTAAAAAAAAAAGATCGTGATACTCATTTTAGTGACAGTGCACTGGGGGGAAAAACTTACATGAACGAGAACATGTCACTTCCCTATTTGTGTAAAGACATCGTTAGACACAAATTAGTTCTATCAGATCCTTTCTCTGAATTGATTACCAGTTACATCTACTATACACTTTGTATATTCGTATGAATATAAGTTAGCATGGTTCACACCTGACTTCTTTTGCTAACGAATGTCTGAATGCATTGCACAGACTTTGACATTGTAAAATGAGAATGGCAACAAAAATAAAGCAGACTCAAAAATCTACAACCCCAGAATAATCTCATTGAGAAAGCTGCTTCTGATAAAGCCTTAATAGACATTCTGGATGCTCTTAAAAGTATCGGGAACATTTCTACCACGTCCACATTTAGCCAAAATAAACACAAGTGAATGTACTTGATGACAGAGAAGTATTTAAAAATAGAACAGGGCTGAGATTCATTAGCTTAATTTTGAGACAAAAGCAACAGAATTTCAATTCCAGTTTTAAAGATGTCTACCAATCTTCAAACAGCATAGCTCCCTAAGTATAAATCTGGTACCAACTGGAGAAATTGGTAGTTTTGCTAGAGAAGTTGGCATGTCCACGCTGATACCAACAGAACCTCACTCAATTCTAAGATGCAACACCAAGGTTAAAGATAATTTTTACTGTTCCAGTGGAAGTCCAGTTTTCCTTTCCCCCCAAGCACCTAACATTTTTTCTATGTTCCACATACTATATAATCACTAGCAGGAAGCTTATCCAAAACCCTCCTTCACAAAAAGGAAAACATACCTTCTCCAAGCCGTATCTGCACACAATTTATCTTGAGCTTCTGCTAAACATTTCCCCAAACTATTACATAGTTTTGAAAAGCTCCATAATCAAATGACAGGTACCATTTACTGGCCCAGGCATACAGGGCTACATCTTTTTTCTAACTACCAAAACACGTGGCAAGGTCGATACTACTCCCATTTTAAATAGGAAAATGAAGGTAAGAAACAGGTCTCCCACCTGTAAAAGAAGCCAAATTCATGACCAGACTCTCATACTTCTCATGTACTGCTGAAAAATTTAAGTAAATAAATAGGACAAACATTTTTCTAACAAAACCACTTTTATTTTTTAATCATTTTTTACTACCAAATACAGAACAAAACTCAAGTGTGGAGGCAGTATTCACTTGATTTTAACTGATTATGTGTTAAAGGCTTGTGTCCCAGTGCAACCCTTTGTGCATAAAATGTTCACTGAAAAATAACCTAAGTGTGGATTCCCTTCACTGTTAGCATCTTAAGTCAGTGACATTATTTTAAAGCCAAAAATTGAACTTTTTGAAAAGTTAGTGTATTTGTATTCAGAGATTACAAGTGAGGGAATAGGCTTTAATAATAGGTTAAACCATCTGAAACTGCCACTATTTTTACTCGTTTTTTCACTTACAAAAATGGAGTGTCAAATGGTTCAACCTTTATCTACTAAAAAAGTTTTTGTAAGTTTAAACAAATGTCATTTGTGTTCAACTTTGTGTTTAAAAAATGCAATGATTAATAGAGGACTGTTACTAGAACTTCTTACTATAGACAAAATTCCTTTTGATAAAATCTTTAAAAAGTTACTACAAACTGTAAAAACAATGCTGCTTTTCTATATGGCATTTCAATTTTAAAAGTTAAAAGAAATTATACTCAAACTTGCATAAAACCTGCAATCCCAAGGCTCATTTTCCCCATAGTGCCAGCCGCTCAGCACTATTCAGAGTATTTCATAAATGAATAAATATACTATTTAGTACTGTACAGTAGATACATACCATTGACAGTTTCTACACTATTCCAGAAAAGGCAAATATTTATATTTCACGGAAAATACAAATTTACTAGATATAGGTGGGATCATTTATCCTAAAGTTCACTGCTTTACTCAACCCAATTCCTACACCCAGAATATGAGAAATAAAATTACACTAAGACTGCTTTATATAGAAATAAAACCAACTCTGACAATTCTGATGGCAACTAACTGCTACGGTGATGGATTTCATCTTATTACTATATTTAAATATGTGGATTGAAAGGGGAAAGATCTTGATTTGTAAAATGAATGAGGTAAAGGTCATACATTCAACAGCGTAAATAAATACAAATACAGTTTTACAGGAACATGAACATAAGTTTAAGGGTTTTATTATCAAAGTCTTGTAAAACAATTTCAGAAACTGTACATCAACATGGCACAGACTGTCGCCTACTTTTGTTTATACTGCACAAAAGTAAAGCTTGAAACTCCTGTAACTAAGAAAACAGTTGCCTAACTACTCTGCGTTTAACATGGAATCACTGTGTGCATAAGATTACTACTGCAGTAACAGTAACACAAATTTATTGGTTTTATACAACTTGAGATCAAATAAAAAGTACATTATCAAGTAGATTTGTCTTATTTTAAAAGCATATGAAGGTCAATTTAAAATGCACTACCCCCTTTTCCAACACTGAGATTAAAACAAATTAATAAAAGAGTGGGAAATTGAAGATCAGGACGAGAGAGAACTTGTTTTTACAGATGGACTCAGGATAGGCAGCTTTCACTGATGTAGACGTGGAATAAATTATTTCAGGAAAAAAAATTCCCAAACACCTTATGAAAAAGTATACAACTCTACTTCAAAATATGCTATTTACTCACTGCCAGAGACAGTTTCATTTGAAATCTTGTTTCTGTAATTAAAGCCTAATCAGCCATCAAAAAAGGTTAGTGCATATATAACCTTTCAAAGTTAAACAAAAGCCACAAAAATTTAGCCACAAGGCTTAAAGGATTATCTATTTCAAATGTTCATTTTCAGATGTAACTATAAGAATGTTAATCTGTCATGTCAACAAATAAGACCATAAGTAGATCTATCATGTTGGAGGATTTTAATGACATTTAGGATATTCCTGCCACGATTAACATGCAATCAGTGCATTCCCTACATGGCTCTATTACGGCAATGAATCAAATTCTAGAAATACTATAAGTGAACTTACTTAATAAAGGAGATCATACAACATAAACAATCCATGCCTGCTGTAGATGCATGCAGCTTTTCATTTTCGTTATGAAGCAGCACCAGAATAGTAAAACTGCTTGGTTACTCAATCGGATTTCACCATGTCAAGAATTGGTTACTCACATATCATTTTCTAAAAAGCTTTTGGATGTAAATAACTAATATCAATATCAGGAGCTTTATAACCATTTATAACTCAGAGCTGTACACATCTAGGTTTGAGATGAACAAATACAGCATTAAGAAATCACACAAAGGAATGACACTGATGCATGTATACAGTTGGATTCCCACGGAGGCAATGCTCAGTCACTCATATCCATGTCCTCTTCATGATGGTCGTCCCCATTCACTTTGGATTCTCTTAGTGAATCACCAGTTCCCTTTTCCACAGAGCATTCTTTTGCTTTAGGGGAACTTGCTTCTGTTGGCTTCTTCTCCTCTTTTTTCTCTTTCTCGCTGTCATACCCTTGTTCCTCTTCATCGTAATCCCGTGTAACCTGCTTTGCCAAGGAGAATAAAGAAAGTAAACGTCTTCCCCAAAAAATCACTTCTTAGATTACAAGCACTACCCCAAATATCAAAGTAAATTAGTTTGTAAACATACTTTTACATCTTTGTCACTCTCTGATTTTCTTTCCCGATCTTTTTCCTTATCTTTACTTTTCTTCTTCTTGCTTGTTGATCGTTCTCTTTCATCTCTGCTTCTTTCTTTGTCTTTATCTTTCTTCTTCTCCTTTTTATGTCTAGGATGACAGTAAAATATTCTCAAAAAAAAAAAAATGCTTTAAAGGAACCACTCAAGAAGTTTCACCCTTAAGTGTAGCAGTAAGTTTAAATTTCTTCAGACAGTGAGCTTGACCCAAGTTTACATGACATGAAGAACAACAAAGACCCATTTCAAAACGCCAGCTACAAGTTGTGCACTAGTGACACAGGCAAGAAGACTGTAATTTGGTTACAGGTCTAAAATGCCCGATCCTAGACACATCTTATAACAACAGAGTCTCAAGCAGAAAGGGAATATATCAGCATGAGCACTTTAATTCTTGAAAAGGAACAAAAAGCTTAGGAGAGTTTTTAAATAGAAACTGATAGCTTCTGAAGTGTAGAATCCATAGACCCACAGCACTGACGTTCTTACCTCCTAGGAGATGGTGAGCGAGACAATTTTCTTTTAGGTGACCTAGGCTTTTTAGGAGATCTCGTGCCACTCCTACTTCGTCGTCGTCGTCTCTCTCTAGAACCACAAATGTGCAGACTAGATTTTAAAATACAGTATTACCTAAAAAATGCAGACACATCATAGCAGATATGTCTACTGAAGGAGCACCACTAGGAACTCCTACAACAGGATCTGATAATCAAAAATCCATTTCCTTCCTTCCTTCCCTCCCTTCCTCTTTCTTTCTTTTTTTTGTTTAAAAGACTTTATTTTTAAGTAATCTCTACAACCAACCTGGGACTTGAACTTACAACCCAGAGATTAAGAGTCGCCTGCTCTTCTGACTGAGCCAGCCAGGTGCCCCTGAAAGACCCATTTTGAGCTGAAGAATCAAATGAATAATTCTTTCACAAACTGTTATGTTTTTCCTTTCATGCCCTCAAGAAAATTCTTAAAGACAAAAGTTCTGGGGCACCTGGGTGGCTCAGTCAGTTAAGTATCTGCCTTCAGCTCAGGTCATGATCCCAAGGTCCTGGGGTCAAGCCCCGCATCGGACTCCCTGCTCAGCGGGGGGCTGCTTCCCCCTCTCCCCGCTATACCCCTTACTTGTGCTCTCTCTCAAATGAATAAATAAAATCTTAAAAAAAAAAAAAAGGTTAAAGTTCTAATTCAGGAAGGAGAAACAGTCTGAAGTAAACTATTTTAGAACTTAGTCTTTCTCCTCTCTTTAAAATTGTGACTTTTTCTTTTTTTAAAATATCTGCTTGTCACTGTTCTCAAAAATTTTAAGACTTGCAAGATGACCATTATTACAATTTAGGCAACAAAGAAATAAAAATAAAACCCCATATTCTCAGTTGGTTTCTTAAAAAAAGCTTTTTCTTTAACTCTTAGCCCTCGGGAACCGCCCCTGCCAGAAATATCACACACAACTTTTCATTCATCAAATGTTACGTTTGTCAAGTTTGTATACCTCCTCCTTTTTGCTACTGCTCTGTGTAACCAAACTCAAAATACCCTAGGTGAAAGAGATTTTTTATATTTCTGTGTCCCTGTATAGATTGTAGCACGACTGCAAACACAGTAAGTATATAATAAAAACAGAATATGCCTTAACTTGGAATAATCCAATAATTAAGTAGGTAAGGTGCTTATAAATAAGTACATTAAGTGAAGCAATAGCAAAAAATAAAAAATAAAAATGCCTCTAGTTTTCAAGGTAAGAAAATATATGCTGCTCATCCCATCTTTTATGCGCCTTTGTTAGCTATATATTTTGTAGACCCGGTTTGGCATTTCCTGAAGCACTCACATCTAGTTTTGTTTTCTTGTTTATATATTTACTTTTAAGAAACTGTCACCCTGATAAGAGACCCAGACCCGTTAGCTATTCACACCAACCACTAACCTATTCTGTCTTTATAGATTTACCTATTCTGGACATTTCGTATAAATGGAATCATACAATATGTGGTACTTTGTGACTGGCTTTCATCCGTCACAACGTTTTCAAGGCTCATCCATATTACAGCATCTATCAGTACATTTTATTTCTTTTTACTGCTGAATAATATTCCACTGTATGAATATACTTTGTTTACCCATGTTAGTTAATGGACATTTGGGTTGACTTTTGGATTATCATGAACAATGCTGCTATATAAACATTAGCGTAGAAGTTCTTGTGTGAACATCACGTTTTCACTTCTCTTGGCTATATCCCTAGGAATGAAACTGCTGTGTCAAGAAATTCTAACTTTTTAAGGAATTGCCAAATGTTTTTTCCAAAGTATCTGCCCCATTTTACATTAATACCAGCAATGTACACAGTTTAATTTCTCCACATCCTCACCAATCACTAATTATCATGTTTTTTGTGTTTTTTTGTTTTGTTTTGTTTTAAAAGATTTTATTTATTTATTTGACAGAGAGAGACTGCCAGCGAGAGGGAACACAGGCAGGGGGAGTGGGAGAGGAAGAAGCAGGCTCCCAGCGGAGCATGGAGCCCAATGTGGGCTAGATCTTACACCGTGAGCTTCGCGAAGGCAGACACTTAACGACTGAGCCACCCAGGCGCCCCTGTTTTTTTTTTAATATAACCATCCTAAGTGGGTGTGAAGTGGTTCTGATTTGCATTTCCTTCATGACTAATGCTGAACATCTTTTCATGAGCTTACTGGACACTTGCTTATCTTTGATGAAGTGTCAATTCGGATCCTTTGCTCATTTTTATACTTGGTTATGATTCTTCCTATGTTCTAGATAACAAATTCCTTTTTAGCTTATATATAATTTGCAAATATCTTCTAGCACTCTGGATTATCTTTCTTGATAGTGTTCTCTGAAGCACATGTTTTTATTACTGATGATCTCCAGTTCATCTGTTTCTCGTGTTGCTTATGCTTTTGGTGTCATTCAGGAAACCACTGCCAAATTCAAGGCCATAAAGATTTATTTAATTCTATGGTTTTTCTAGCAGGTTTTAGTTTTAGCTTTTATATTTAGGTCTTTCATTCACTGAATTTTTTTTTTATATACAGTGTGAGCCTCCTAGTGAATCTGAACATCAAGATTAAAGAATACTGAAGCAAGACATGTGTAAATGAGACTGGAAGAAAACGGAGGTAGTCACCTTTACTACTAGCATATGAATTCCACATTAAGAGTGAAAAATGTATTTTCTGTGGAGTAAAGTTGCAATACCGAATTTTCACTGTGGCAGATTCAAGACACAATGACTAGAATGACACAAAGCAGAACTTATATGGGCTCTCATTTTATCAATAAATGACTATATACGCAGATATTTTAAACATGACTTACTATAACAAAATGAATTTAATGCAGTAATTCAGCATATATTAGCCATTAAAACTTAACCAACAAACCAAATCAGGATATGAAATGTATACAGCAAAAATAAAAACTGATCTCTGTTGAATTCCATGTCATTTCAAATATAACACCATAAATATTAAGTAAAAAGAACTTAGATTATTCTTCACAAATTGCTTTTAAAAAACTTCAATGCTGAAGTATGTACCTACGTACTGGAAAACATTCAATGCTCACGGCCTACTGTTATTCTTACAAAGTTGTGAAAGGTGCCAAGAGCTCACAACGCGACTTACCTGCTTGCACTTCTGGAACGTCTGGCTGTGCTATAGCTTTTTGGTGGTGTTTTGGAACGTTTCTTTTCTTTGTCTTCCTTCTTTTTGTCTCTAATAAATGAACACAATTTACGAATGCATTACAAGATTCAGCTAATATAAATATAGGAACTACAAATAAAAACAAAAGCACAGTGAGATTTAATCCCATTCTTAAAATATATTCTTATAGAAACTGTAGTAATAGTTTAAGTGGCATATTTGTGGTAAATTACTTAAAAAAAAAAACGATTCTCCTGCTATTCCACATAAAACTTCTCTCCAATAGAGCAAAACAGACTATGTGATGAAAAATAACATAGGATGTTGTACAATTTCTTGGTATATGTCTGGCAATAAACACCAAGTTTTATTTTTTATTTTTAAAAATATTTTATTTCTTTGTCAGAGAGCGAGCGAGAGCGCGCACACACATAAGCAGGGGGAGTGGCAGGTAGAGGGAGAAGCAGGCTCCCTGCTGAGCAATGAGCCTGATGCGGACCCATGCGAGGACTCTGGGATCATGACCTGAGCCGAAGGCAGATGCTTAACCGACTAAGCCACCCAGGCATCCCCACACCAATACTTTTAATAATTGTCTCTAGGCTCTTCAACACCCCTTCTCGCAGCTGATTACCAATTTCCCCACTCACCATGACTCTGTGCCCTCTACTGTCAGGCCAGAACCCACAAACTGCTTTCAAATTTAATGATCAGTATTACCCATGTTCTTCCAAAGCACATACCCCATATGGTTAAGCTTTACCATGGACCAAGCCAACCTTCTACTTTTTTTCCTGTTACATATTCTATGCTATTCAGTGCTATCAGAAAAATACCCCATCACAATGGACCATTACTATACATATTTCAATTCTAAATCTTTTATAGATTCTTGTAAATTTACTTTTATTTCCTACAGCATTTTTTCCTCTTAGATTACCATTCTCCTCAAGACTCTGGGGGAAAGGTAATCAATGTGTTTGCTGAATGAGGAGTCCTTCACTCCCATAACATATACATACTACCTATCCTCAACGCTAATCGGAGAGATTAAAGTACTCCTCTTGTTTTTCTGAGCTAATCCCTATAGTTCCTATTTCTGTCCTTCCCTTCTTTGGTCACGTTGCTTCATCAGTCACCCCTCTTCGTTCAAGTCTTTCTCTCTAATTTCTGATTACTGTAACAGTCCCTCAAGGAGACTCAGTCATGTTTCCACAAATTGATCCCCAACAGAATCTTTTCAAAGTAAAAATCTGAAAAGAGGAACTCCCTGTTCCATAACTTTTCCATCTCTTCCCAATGCTTCCTGGATCAGGGACGAACTTAGTGGGAACAACACAGCCCTCTGTGTGTCACCTGTCTCCTTACACTTTTTTGACCTTATTTCTCGGCACCCCCAGACCAAAATACTTGCCATTCCAAGAATTTATGCTAACTTTGTAAACATTCTCTACCTCAAACCATGCTCCTAAGTGCAGTCAAATCTATCAAAATTTAATACTCAGTCACTTCTCAATTAATTCTCTTCCAACACTACTAGCAATGAGCCTCCCTTGGTAATTAACCCCTGCTGTGTAAGAAAAGTTCCTTGAGGGAAAGAATGCTTATATTTGTTTTTCAATATGCCAGTTTGTTTGACCGACTGGATTAAGATGACTCCCCCTATAAAATAGAGTAACTAAAACCTCCTTATAGGCGGAATACTCAAAGCTACCCCCCAAACCTTTGTTCCCAGTTGAGTTACATGCTCACCGAGAATAAACTGTTTTGGATTCCAGCTGTCCTTGTTATTTACACAAATGCATAATAAATAGTATAAAATAAAAGGTCTGCTTCTAGAAAATTAGGCAAACATTTTAAGAAGAGATAAGGACAGTCGCTAAAAAAAAAAAGCATTGTGAAATTGTATGCTTCTGACAACTATAAATGAGAAAAAAAACAAAATTCTGGCACTTTTAAAAAGTGATAGTTCTCTTGTCACTGTAAAGGTGGTTCAAGTGAAAAAACAATGACTTGGTAAATGTTACTCAAGACTACATATTAATTTAAAAGGGTTTGGCCCTATATGAAAAAGACTGACTACTGAATGAATGCATGTTTAAGTCAAAATACAATGTTAAGGTACGATGTTTGTTTAGTGAATCCTCAACTAACTTTAACCTTCTACTCATTCCAAATCATAGGACAGGAGACTCTCCAAGTATGGTTCAGTGTTTGCCGTACAGTAATTTTTTTTTTTAAAAGATTGTATTTATTTGACAGAGAGAAAGACAGCCAATGAGAGAGGGAACACAAGCCGGGGGAGTGGGAGAGGAAGAAGCAGGCTCCCAAGAAGAGGAGCCTGATGCGGGGCTCGATCCCAGGGATCCAGGATCACGCCCTGAGCCGAAGGCAGACGCTTAACGACTGAGCCACCCACGCGTCCCTGCCATATAGTAATTCTTAATCAATGTTTATAAGGTGCTGATAATGGGATTTATAAAGGTGAATTAAGGCATGGCTGTCTGCCATAAACTCTTCAGCATACCATAAGGAATGGTGGTAGCACTATACCCTTAGCAGGGTTGAGTGGAAAGAAGGAAACAAAGAACATAGTAGGAGAGGTACGAATTTTTACTACAAAGAAATCGTATCTTGGTTTTCAGTTATAAGGAGAAACCTAAAGTTTACAAGGGAGACCAAGAAAACGAACGCCAGCCTCTTCCAACTTTAAATAGTTCCTTCTCCAATGTAGCCCTATATCTCCTTTTATCACCTCTTTTGTCATTAAGTAGCCTGTACTTAGGGTCTTGGGAACTCTAAAATTTGTCTTCCCACCCAAAGTCAATGGTCTACTGTATACCTGGTTTTTGATGTGCTCCTTGACCTTCTACCTCTCTCTCTGGAATGAGATCTTCTCCGTCTTGGACTTTTGGATCGTCGCCTACTCCTTGACTTAGAATGTGATCTCCTTCTTGATCTGCTTCTTGACCGCCTAATAGTGCGAAAGAAAGCCAATACACATATATAAAGTTAGAAAGACTAGCTCTGTGGACTGTTTCACTCAGCATCAGACAAATGATTCAGATATATGGGTTAGCTATCAATAAGTGGGGGTAATTTCCTATCAGCTGCTATTATTTCCTTAGTCCATAAATACAAGTTGTTTTTTTTTTTTTTTTTAAGATTTTATTATCTTAAGGAGCGAGAGTGACCAAATGGGCGGGGGTGGGGGGGAGGGCGAAGAGAGACTCTCAAGGAGACCCTGTAGCCTGATACAGGGCTTAATCCCACAACCCTGAGATCATGATGCGAGCCAAAACCAAGAATCAGACTCTCAACTGACTTGAGCCACCCTAGGAGCCCCTAGGCATCTTTGATACCTTAGAAATTAATACTTTGTAACACCTAGAATTTCTCACCTTTCCATCTCAACCTGTCAAAATAGTTCTATGCCCTGACACTACAACTCTGAACCTGAAAATCATACTAGAGAATGAAGGAAAATAAAAAGTATCTGATTCATTTGCATCATATTCCACAACTATCTAGAATTTCAGCATGTGTCTTATGTGATTCCTCACTACTGTAGTTTAAATCTATTTATCAATTACCAAATACTTAACGTTTGCTTACTACATGCTTTACAAATACTTATTCTCATAAGCCTGTCAAGTAGGCACTATTATTATTCTCATTTTATAAATGGAAACCACTTAGTGTGTTGTTGCTCTCTGTGATTTCTAATTGTTCTGAAATATTATTTTCTTTGATTTACAACTTGAGAGAAATCAAGCAATGTGGCCCTATACAGATATACACAACTCAGCACGAACTGCCTCTTTTACTCTCATTTCCCCTCAACATTTACACTATCTCTACATGATCATCCCTTTCCTGTCATGTAACAGAAGTGTTTCCCTCTGCGCCCTCTTCTCACCTCTTCCCCCAAATCCTATACACTTCCTCTTCCAGGACTTAAGCACAATTAACTTTTTGATGTTGTCACTGATCCTCTTTTTATATTTTATTCTCTTTTAAGAATAATCAAAAATAAACTGCATCCTCTGCTTAAGACTTTTATCATTTAACTTCTAAGGACCATTCAACCTGTTTCTATGGAAAACTTCTAATATAGTCTAAAACTTTTTGTGTTCACTTATTTAAGGTGCCCAAAGGATAGACACTTTAGAAATGATAAAGTTTTATGTCCAAATCTCACTTAAAAGCCTGCAAATGGAGAGCATTCCTTCAGCCTATTACTTAAAAATAACAGCACCTATATTACGAATATTTATTATTTAAAATGAAATTAGGAAGTTCAGCTCAGTGCCTTAGTATAGGTGTATAAACGAACTACTGACTCCTTTCTTTCCTCTTGCTAATATGCTAATACGGCTTCTGCTGTCTCCTCTAAAACCACTGTTTCAAAACCGATCACTAGTATCTTACTGAATTCAATAACTTTCATTTTAATCATTTCCTATTTTTTAAATAATAATTTTTTATTATGTTATGTTTCATTTCCTATTTTTGACCATACATGGAAACTACTAAAACAATCCCTCTCAGTAACATGTCTATAGCCTAGGAAATGTTCATGTAATGCTTACTTAACCTTTCTGTAAGCTTCATAAAAAGGGGATTAAATTTGTCCATCTTATTCAACACTACACTCTTGAGCAATTACTACAGTGCCTGACTTCAGAAGAAGGTACTAATAGTATATTTTGGGCGATAGTGACTCTATATAAAGTATCAGAATCATCACTTTCTTCTTAAGAGTTAAAAAGAATTCTGGAAAATAAAAATTGATGTTATTAGAATTAAGCACTACTCATCTTTAGAGGATTCTGGCTTAAAGAAAACTTTAAGTGGACAATCATTTTAGCTAAACCGAGTTACTTATTTTTCCTACCTTTAATATATACACAAAAAACAGATATAGAAACAATAAATCATAAGCACATTCTTATAGTTTCTTTCTAAACAAAATAATATAAAATAGTTTCAGATATCTCATAAGCAGAGGTACCACATCCATCTATTCACTATAAGGTCCTCAAACAGTTATTTTTTTAAGAGTAACGTGCTGCAGAGCTACTTTAACTTATTAGTTTATATGAGCTTTTTTTTTTTTTTTAGTTTATATGAACTCTTAAAAAAATCAGAAAAATATATGAAATTAGTATATTGAAAGTTTGTTGAAAGTAATGGTAATTTTACATGCCAACATGCTTAAGATACTACAACCCATAATAATTCTCCGTTATAATGTATTATTACAAGCGTCCAAAAACACTTTGTTCAAGGAAATAAATGTTTCACTGTTATTTCCCACTGGTTGTATTAAAGTAATTCAAATTAAAATCTGAGAACACTAGTATCCACTTGGTATATACAGAAAAAAGGATGTGGGTTCTCAAACCTTTTAAGTGTTAAACTATAAGAGCATAGTCCTGGAAAATCAGGATTATAAGTAGTACCAATATCTCACGTAAGAGGAAAATTTTAGCTGATCTTGAGCAAGCAAAGAAAACGGAGGTTCCTCGGGTGCAGATGAAGATGTGGGAAAGAGCATTAGCAGAAAGGAACAGTATGAGCGAAAACACGGAAGCATACAGAATACGTATGTTCAGGCAAATACTACTGTAGTTTACTGTTTTGGAGTGGTAAACGACCAGTGTGGAAAAATAAACCGGGTTGAGAAGTAAAGAAACCTGAATGCCATTCTAAGGCTTTATTTACCATGTTGTTAAGGCCAATAAGGGTGCTCCTCAAAGTTTAACAAGGCTGTGACAAGATTCAGACTTGGTTTTTTGAAAGACATCTTTAGGAATGAGACAGGCTGGGGGAAGATGGGAGGCGGGGGGGGGGGGGGAGGACAACCCTGTAACATTCTGCTATAGACTGAATTTTGTCCCCCTTCCATAATTCTTATGTGAAACCCAATTTCCAATGTGATAATACTGAGGTGGCGCCTTTGGGAGGTTATTAGGTCATGAGAGTGCAGCTTTCGTGGGATTAATGACCTTATGAAAGACATCTAAACCCCTTACCCATTCCATGTGAGGATATAGTGAAAAGACTTATAAACAAGGGTCCTCACTAAATACCTAATCTGCCAAGACCGCAAGCTTGGACTTCCCAGCCTCCAGACCTGTGAGAAATTAATTTCTGTTGTTTGTAAGCCACTGAGCCTATGGTATTCTATTATAGCAGCCAAGCCGACTTATGAAATGACTTGACTAATGAAATGACTGAAGTGACTTGACAATGTCATGGGGTCCATAGGTCAAAATTATTTTCAAAAAAAAAAAAAACCCCAAGATATTATTTGCCCTTTCCACTGTGTTGATATTTGAACTAACAGTGCAAAAGCTATGATGGTGTCAGAGGATTGGCATCTTCTTAGCAAAGATCAAGGTAACAGGAACTGAACTGCCCTAGTAGTCACCTGTATTCTTCACTGGCATTTGCAGCAAAAGAAAAAAAAACAAAAAAAATGCCATTTTCACTAAAGAGGTCTTTGATGAAGCAGTAAAGATTATTAATTTTATTAAATCTGGTTCTTTAAATGCTATTAACATAGTATTACTGAGTAGTAAATATTAACTCTAGTCCCTTAAAGCAATGTTCTGTGCAATGAATGCATAAATCACTTCTCATATTAATTAAAGTTCAGTGACTATCATTATCAAGGAACACAATTGTGTGATTGAGTTGCAAGCTTAACTAACTGCTTTTCCCATGAAATAACATTTTACTTGAAAAAACAAGTATGACAAACTATGGGTGTTCAGACTACAGTACTGGCAGACATTTTCTTGAAAAAATGCACGAAGCCTATCATCTCAAGAAAAACAAACTTGTTGCCAACGGTAAGATCTGAGCTTTTAAGAGAAAATTAAATTTTAAAACACCTGAGTCCACCACTGTGAACATGACAGATTCCTAATACTTAAAGAGTTTCAGATAAGATGTGTGGTGATATTACCAAAAGAACAGCAAGTCGTCATTTACAAATATTCATGTATTAGATGGGTAAGCCGTAAGTTGCATTATGACCTTCCAACTTAAGTCTCAAGAGTCTAGTGAAAAGTTAGAATTAGAATTCAAGTCAAAAGTTTCAAGTCTAGTGTTCTTCCGTAGTACTAACTCAATTTAATGCTCCACTCCCAGTGCCTTCCTTCCATCCCCGGATTTTGGAGTTTTAAAGTACTGATCGTCTATTTAGCCCATACCTTTTCTCCATGTATACACACATGAACTCACACACGCTGCTAGTAGCAACAGTCACTGAAACACACTTTAACCAAGCGCTAAGTAGGTTAACAGACAGAAAATTAAGAAGGATATGAGATACAGATATTACCTTTGTCTAAGGTACAATTAACTACCAACAACAATCAATCTAACCTGTGCCTAGAAGATGAGGGAGTCCTCCTCCTCCTAGAACGTGATCTTGACCTTGAGTGCCTTCGTTTTTCTTCTTTCTTATCTAGATTTAAAAAAAAATGAATCTCAATTTAGAAATCATCAAATAACTCCCATTCAGGAGTTATTCTAAGAAATTCTTTATCATCTTAATTTTCATATTTTATATATCATCCTTAAATGTTATATGGTCCTTTTTTCTAGGCTTTCGGTAGATCCAAATTACACATCTAATTTTCAACTAGCCAAAGTTTCCATTGACTATTTCATTTGTACCAGACTTGGAAGGCTGTCCATAACAATCTATGAAAAGGATTATCCTTCATTCTTTATAGGTTTCTAAATGAGGAGTCCCTTTGTCCATTCCCAGGTTCTACTTTCCCCAATACAGCTATAATTCACCCAGATTAAAACTTTATTTTCATGTGTTATGTATTAATATCTCCCCAACCAGCACTTAACTGTAAGATAAATATATTTAACAGATTTATAACAAACAGAAATAGACACATTTTAAATTCTTGGTCTGTTAAAATGTTCCTTCTTTACCACTTAAGTCTATGCTCCTCTGCTAAATAAATTCCTGTATATTTATGTTAAAGTGGCTGATAAACAGGCTCAATATTTGGCCTTCAATTCCAGAAAGTCATGACTCATTCACTGTTCTCACTATACTCTGCGACAGAACTAAGTTTTAGTAAGCTAGCTCTCATTCTTAATCTGTCTGAACCTCCTCTTCTTCCCAATTTTCAATTCTGTAAATTAGGAGACAGATCTAGATGATTTGACTCCCATTTTCTACTTTTTAAATGATACGTAAGTTAATTCCTTTAACTTGGGACTTAGGGGGAAATAAAGCCATTGCATTCTCCACGCGTGATCTACAATCAAAGAGAAAATGAGTTCTTCTTTCACATTTAGATCATTTCACTAACAGGATTCAATTTATTGCAAATATCAATATTAATAATAAATTAACAAAAATCTTGGGGGGAGGGGAATTCATAAATAAACCAGTTTTAGTATTTCCAGTTATTAGTTTTCAATGAAAACAAAAAGTTACAGCACGGTGTTCTAGCTTTGGAGTCACATACATCCAGCTGCGTATCTAAAGCTCCTACTGCTTGCCTTGGGGCCTTGGACTAATTAATTCTGTTGATTAAGTAACAGACATAAAGCACTTGGTATTAATTTATCCAACATTATACTTATAATCATTAATACTATACTAATACTAATACTATACATAACTAAAACCTTCCCATTTATTAAGAAATAGAAGTGAAAAATTAGTAAAAGATTATTTAATGGGGGGAAAAATAATCCAGGACCAAACACCCAATCTATACAGTCAAGACAATAGGATAACCATTCATTTCACCTCAAAAAGACCATCTGCAAAGACTAAGGTACTATTTTTTTTTAATTTTTTTTATTTTTAAAGATTTTATTTATTCGACAGGATAGAGACAGCCAGCGAGAGAGGGAACACAAGCAGGGGGAGTGGGAGAGGAAGAAGCAGGCTCACAGCGGAGGAGCCTGATGTGGGGCTCGATCCCATAACGCCGGGATCACGCCCTGAGCCGAAGGCAGACGCTTAACCGCTGTGCCACCCAGGCGCCCCTAAGGTACTATTTTTAACTATTTCCTTTTCTTTAAACAGTGTTTTAACAGAAGCATCTTTAGTAGGTTCTCTAAGTCAAATAAAAGACTAAAATCAATTAGGCTATCCCAACATAGGCAAACATACATCCAGGCACTACTATTAAGGAATGCATCATTCTTTGCGGGATGGGGGTAGGGTGCCGTGTAGGATGTTTAGCTAACATCCTGATCCTCTACCTGCTGGAGATGCACGTGGTACCAGCACGACAATTAAGTATCTCCAGATATTTTCAAATTATGTCCAGGTGACATGTTCCCTCCCCTCACCCAGGATCACTCTCCTACATGATCTTTTATCAGAATTTGGAAAATTAAAAAACGATTATAGTATTACTCAACATATTCCCAAACTTATGCAATAATCATTTTCGTCCACAATCATATAGCTTAGGATTCAACACAACTGCCTATATTTTACCTGGTTCTATAGCAGCAGAAATTAGGGACTGTGCTTCTCGTACTCTCTTCATGGCTTCCTCTATTTCTTTACTAGAGGTATCTGATTTCAGACTTGGTGAAACAAGACCAGCAGCTACATGATTCAACCTGAAATAGAACCAAGAATTGAGATCTGAAGTATTTTAAGATGCACAACAGTATTACAAATAAATGTGTAAATGTTTCATATTATCATCATTTTAGTAAGATGCTACTTGAAAAAGGGGAGATTTCATGTTAATTTTGGTAAAACCATACAGTACAGTATCCTTTTCAATATTTACAATCTGCATTTTAAAGATTAAGAGATAACCTGGAATAAAAAAAATACCTATTTTATTTTGCCGAACATCCATTAACTTTCCATAAACACAAGTTGAGAAATGCTAGTACCTGGGAATATGCAGATGCTGAAGATTTCTGATTAATAGAACTTTCCTTCATACGACTTAAAAACTTTCTACAGCAGAATTTTGCTGGGGAAGAGTATTACTTGTAAGGTTGCAGATGGACAGAAAATGAGGCAGAGGCCAATGGCACACCAAAGTTACTCATGAAATTGCTGACTGGAAAGATGGACCTTTAAAGGTTTATACATGTGAAAAAAATTATAGACAACGAATATAAGATAGTTAATTATTTGTGGAGAAAGGGCAATGTAAACAAGAATGAGTACAGAGGGAATTTCAACTGTACTGGTGTTACACGCTGGGTAGTAGGTACAGGCTGAGATTTTATCAGCTAATTTTTAAGAAAAAAGGTACTAACTACTACAGTCAAATGATTCTGTTCTCCCTCCCCCCCATGTTCTCTCACTTGTTTATAGTGAATTTCACCAAGCAGGAAAAGCATTAAGTTCAAATTTAATATACCAAGAAATTATACTTTGTTATGTATCAACTAGAGAATGTAACAGTTACAGCACAAAGAGAACTTTTCAAAGCACCTAAAAAAAGATGTTGGTATTATGTGACATGTACTACTAGTCTTTTGCTCTGGGATAGTGTTTCCTTCACTTCTGTCTCCTTGACTGCTATTCATGCCCCAGGCTCAGCCTCTCTGATCTTAGTAAGTTCTCCCTGTAGTAAGTTCCCATAGCCCCTGTGTACTACTTCTTGTTGGATGCACATACTTTACTATATTTAAATAATGTCTCCCTTTCTGAAGTATAAATGCTATAAAGGTACAAGCTTATAGTAGGTACTCAGTATATATACATTTTCAAATGACTCAACTAAAGATAACATTTAGCTCTTTTCCTGTCATCCTGGCAGAAGATATTCACAACTGTTCAGAAAGACTCAACTTACAGTGAAACAAACCCTTTATAGATGGGCTTACCTCTGAATTTTTATCCTTGTTTCAAGAAAACAGAATTATGTATTGTATAACTTGAAATAACTTTCTTTTTAACTATCAAAGACTAACTTCTCCAGACATTCACATACTATATCCGTATCACCCAATGGAAACACAGAAAAAATCCTTACTTGGGATCAACAGTACTCATAAGCTTCAGCAACTGATCTGCAGCAAGAGACTGCAAAAACAAAAATATAACAACAGTGAGAATATATAAAATAAATCAACTGCTATTTTATTTTTTCACTATGTTGAATTGCCTTAGGACAACCTGGACAGCTGACAAAAAGTAACATTATTTTAGGCACACTGATGACCAACAGAAATATAATGCCAGTGAAACACATCATATTAAGCTGAGCTGCTTTAGTAAGTTAAATATGATTATTACCAGCTGAAAAGTCTAGGTTTTATACAACAGTTACCTCCTGCTTACTTTGAGACTTCCTGAGGAGGTAACATTTCAAAGAAATGTGTAAAGCAAAACTCCCAAGTGCTTAGGCAGCATAATAAAATCTTTCCACAAAGTAAGGACTTCAGAAAAAAAGTTTAGCCAAATAACAATAAGAGAAAACAAAAATGTCCAAATGGGTAACAAGAAAACAAATTTTGAACCCACGTTCCCATCCTTTCATGAGTTTACTCTGACTCCAAACATACTGATGTACTGGCTTCCTGTGAAACTACCCTGAACTCCATAAAACGAAATTCTTTAATGTTGGGGCTAATAATGCAGTGACCTTTTAAACTTCTCAAGTTTACATAAAAAGAACATTATTACTACACTATAGCAATCAGTTATCTCCCATTCTGGAAATGCAAACTTAACTGTTAATGGAACAAATTCTTTAATTATAAAAATGAGCTCAAAGTTAAAAGGTATTAAGTTATACCTGAGAGTTCAAGTTTGCTCCAGGAAGCCCAAGTGCAGCAAGGGCAGGATCTAGAGTAGGAGCTCCCAAAGCAGCCAATGGAACAGCGCCAATCTGTAAAATTTCAAATTTTATTTACTTAAAATTTAATTTCTATTCCTGATACGAGGGTGACATTATTTTTTCCTGTTTAAAGGACGATATAATAACTAATTTAAGTCCGAGCTACGTGGGCTCTGTTGCAACTACTCAGCTATATATGCCACTGCAGCTTGAAAACAGTCAAAGATAATAAACAAATGGGCATGGTTGTCAAGTCAAAATTAACAAAAACGGGGGTGTGAACTAAGGGCTATAGTTTGCCTACTACCCCTGCCATAGACAATGGCCTCATTTTTCACTCATTAGATTTATCCCTAAAACCAGAAATCAGAAAAACATTAAGAAGATTTATATATTCGTGTGCCAACAATTGTTATTTGTTGCTTCTCAGCTCCAAATCCACTGTTCTTTGCGTCCTGTTTTGTGATAATGAAAGCAGCACCCTTATAAGCATGTCCCCCTTGACAGCTAGCATGATGCTAAGCCTTATCTGTAGGGGGAATCAGGAGGACACTGTGGAAGGAGTTTAACCTCTGCGGTTTCTTTGTTCACTTTCTGATTGTTACTGCAGTGGGATGCCCAGTGGCTTTCACCTCTTTAGTGAGTTTCAGAGCCATCCCTCTTGGGCAGCTTCTTACAAGTTCTGTGGGCACCCCAGAGAACTTCCATACTATCCATCCTTTTAGAAGGAGGTCTCAAACTTTGCCTCATCTAATGTGTTTCCCGTGTTCTTTCTTCCCCAGATCTAGAAGTACTAGTTGCTTCTTATACCTGCAATTACTGTATATTCATTAGAGTTCCACTAAGTAATATCCAGTTACTAGTTAGTAATTCTTTATATTAAACTTTCCCTATTCAAATTACCATGTGGGTTTTTTTTTTGGGTCTCCTGCCTGACATAACTATAATCAAGAGATGCAAACCATGCAAAGTCCTATTGGAGGCAGTCTGACCTTCTCTCTGAGAACTGTGCTAAAAGTTGTTCAAGCTTCTAGTAATATTTAGTAAATGAAAGATACCAAACTTTCCGTACTTTAACTGTATATGGAGTACAATTAAAACAGTGTCACTATAAAGTATCTACCTTAGTTATTACACAATTTTATATATTGAAGGAATCAATCTATAAATTACCCAGATCCTTATTATGTAAGTAAAAAATGCGGACTTAAGAGATAAAGTCATACTCAAAAAGACGGGAATTCCTGATTTCATCCTTTTTTCTGACTTAACAGTTAACAGAACTATTCAGACAGGTGAAATGATAGAACAGAAAGAAATGCTGCTATAAAATTCTAGTTGAGGCTTGCAGTTCGCTACTACCTGTGAAACCACTCAAGGACCAGTTACAATCTCTCTGAATAAGAATACATGAAATTTGAAGAGCTTTTTATTTCTAAAACAATATGCTTTTTACAGCATCCTATCAGGGTTAGAAACATTACCAAGCAAAAAATTTCTCCAACTTTTTTCACCTTCCCCATGTTAAAAATCTCTATTAAGAATTCATCTTTATTTCAAGCCATGTACTTAACTGAAACCTCAAAAGCAAAAGATCAAAGGGCATCGAGAAAGAAAAAAACAATAAGCCTGAATTTCACCCTTATTTCCTTTCTGGGTCCAAACGAATATACTATTTTTAACGGCATGTTCAACAGAAGTCTTATGCCTCATGAGAATCCAGCCCTATATCCCCCCACCCACATGGTTCCTTATAGGTTATTCTGAGAATTAGTGGCAAACCAAATACAAAAGATTTATGATTTTCAGAATGTTCTTAAAATGCAACCTCCCAAGAGGTTTTCTTCAGTATTTATGATTACAAAACAGCCTTTCACAATACTGTGAACACGTGGTATCACTGTGTGAACTCTAATCATTACAGCACTTAAAAAGCTCAAGTATGTTTAGGTTTATCCACAATTCTGTGCTTCTTTGTACCCTTTACGAATTCATTGGAACTAGGAGTACCTGGGTAAGAGGGTTAGGGGTAGGCAGGAGTCCACCACCAGGCAGAAGACCTGCCACTGCATTAGCTGGTGCCAACAGAGACAAAGCCTTAGTCTCATCAGGAATAACTCCTGCAGAGAAACATCCTTGCATTAGAACACACTTTTTTGCAAGACAGAAAACACACAAAAACACCCAGAAAAAGTCTCCCTGATACACCACCTGAGTTTGTTGAAAGTACTTATGTTCGCTAAAATATAAAGCTTGACTTCTATGATTATTTATCATTAATTTTATGTCAGAATGAAACTTCAATGTGTGAAAATTTGTTTCCTTTTTCTCTACAAATGGTTAAGTTTCTAGAGTAAAAAAAAAATAGCACAATACACACTACTTTTTTGTTAACACTGCCAAGATTTCATCACCTGTACTCGATTTTTAAGTCATGAACCAAACGTAAGCAAGCACAGTCGGTTCTCCAGGGGTGTGCTCTCAACTTTCAAAAGCTGTTTTATGAACAACGACTCGTGTCGGCTGCTTCACTATAAAGCACACAGAAAAATCAAGATACACAAGACAAAAAAAGTTTGATTTAGGGGTTAATAATATGGTACAGTTACTATGATTTTTACACCTACCATACAAATTTTGTAAAAATTAAGAGAAGAAAGTATGTAAAGGAAATATTCTGTTGGAATCAAGCGTAGGGCTTTTGCTGACTCATGAAAATGAATATGAATGTTTCTGAAGGTCTCTGAATACACACAGGATGTGTGTGTGAAAGTGAGTGAGTAAGAGAGAGAGAGAATAGGTAAAACAACATGGCACATTCCTTACCTGAATAGTAAAATGCTTTATGTTCCAACATGTGCCATGCTAACCATACCAAAAATGCTGCTACATAGTGTCAGTTCAAAAGCTAACTTAGCCAAACTCCTAAAGCCAAAAACAACATGTATGTCTGTTTTTAAAGCCTAATCTGTGTATTCAGATAAAATCTAAGGGCCCTAAAACAAATATTTATGTAGACAATTTAAATTCTATCCAACAGCAAAAGCCCTATACAGATGGATTAATCTGTTAATGTGCCCAAGCCCCCAAAATGAGAGTTCAATAATACAATTAAACTACATATTTGCAAATACCAGTAGTATTTCTGTAATACATATTAAGAAACTGCATCTCATCATAAAACATACAATATGTACAGGGCACTTAAGAGAAACTGGATAAGCTGCAGAAGAAAACTGTTGGGTGGTATTTTCAGCAGGGCCTGGTATATAGTTCAGGCTGAACCAGGGAAAAGAACTGTAAAACACAACAACAAAAAAGAAAAACCACTGTTAAATAAAGGTAATGGTTCCTTCCACCTATACTGAGAAGTGCCGATAATATAAACAAATGTATACTACACAGCACTGTTATCTTGCTTGTGTCAGAGCTGTCATCAATTTAGATACCAAGAGTTATGGAGGGGTGGGGGGAGAAGATCATTTAGATATAGGGCATTAATGCATCAATATTAACAAACCTACAAAGATTATGGGATAATTTTGCATGCAAAATTATGTTTCAAGAGGATAATATTAAGTATCAACATCTTACTCATATTAGTGCATTTGCAACATTTCTGGCAAACTAAAATCCTCTTGAATTTATTGTGAGACACCTGATAGAAGATCTGCATCCATTAAAAAAAAGTCATGCATCTGATCCTCTGATTTAAAAAAGACTATTTAAAAATAAAACTACAATTTAAAAATAGCAATGAGGCCCCTCACCAGTTAATTTTCATGCGTCAAGAGTATTTTTTTTACTGCTGCTTTGATAGAACCATGAAATACTGCATGAATGTGTAGAAATGAAAGAAAAAGAAACAGACAAAAGAAACAAACATTAACCAAGGAACCTAAATAACCCCCAAATCCATTACTATTAAGAGTTCCTTCCAAATCCAGCTATCTCAGTTTTACCAATTAAGACTATGCCTTACCGTAGACTTTGTGTCTATTGTTCTAAAACACTGACCAAGAGCCAACACCAAAGTGTAGAGCTAAAACTAGGGTGAATGGTGACAAAGGGATTGAGTACATCAGTTATTTAGCGGTGGTAACATTAATACAGCATACCATACCAATAATTAAATAAACCAAAAATAGATTCTGGAACTAAATATTTCTGTAATTCTATATACATTCCTAAACATTTCATTTACAAAACAGATCTAGAATGGTTACTATAGTCTAAAGATACTTATAAAAGCCAGTTATATGATATACTGTATTATGTTCAGGACTTGGGAACTAAGATACTTAGCCAATAAGAATTCTTTAAATTTAAAGCCTAACTAAAGTTTGGCACATTACTCACATGATCTGAACTTTGTTTCAAAAACTATATTTTACTTATCCTAAATTTGAATTCTGTAAATTTTCTCTTGGTGATATATCTTATCCTACAACAGGCACACTGATATAAAAGAAATTGCTTAATCAAAACACACTAACTCAAACGTTTATCAGCATATATATTTTAAAACCTTAAAAATAGGGCTCACACACTTTAATATCCCAGAGATAAATGTACTATTATTATATAGCATGCCTTAATCCATCTATGAATGCAACTTAATTTCTTTAGAAAACCACAAAGGCAATTTTTCTAAGTTTTAAGGACTAGACATTTCACAACTTTTACAAGGCATGGTGTAAATGTTCACACTGGTATTCAAAGATCTGAGATAGCATCTAAAGTTAACAATATCGAAATTCTGCTTCCACTGACCAGTTCATTAAGGGGAAAGTATTTAAATTCTGGTCAGCATATATGTTAATTAGCTTAAAATCCAGTAATTTTATATTTCAGTGATTTCTTTGATCAAAATTTATAGTTACCGAAAAGCAAATAAAGTAACAGTACATTGGGAACAAACTAATTATAAAATATGTTTCAGAAAATTTTACAAAGTGGAATTAATATAGTGCTGTCTTGTCACAGTGGCTTTTTTAGATCCCAAAACCCTGCTCATTATTTTTCTGTCAAATTACTTTAACAGCCTAAAATGTAAAAAGAGAGAAAATGTAGTTAACAAATGGTTACACCAGGAAAACACTTGGGGGACTTGAGTGCTTGCTGGCCTTTAGTTAATGTCTAGAATCCCCTGTAGCTGCAGAGGACCCACTGTTTTTCAGTCATCTGGAAGAGTTTTGCATTTGCCTTCTCCACTACAAAAATCACACACACAAATAACAGAGAGAAGAATTTATTATTTAGAGATATCTAGAAAATATAGCAAGAATGAACAAGAAAATCTGGCATAAAAACAAATCACCCAGTGCCCATCTGGCACCTAAGCTACAGGAAATCTTGAACTTTCATAAAAACCAAAATCATTGCAACCCTTGGTATACTGGAATTCAACGTGGGATATTTTTTTAAAGTTATCTGTGAGAGGAAGCACTACGTAAATATAACTAACCTAGTCATTTATTCAAAACAGAAATAACATCATGCATTTATTTGAAGGTTTCTATGTAAATGTTTATGGAGTGAACCATTCACCTTCAGGACTTTTTCATAGAACTCAACATTAAATTAACTAAGTGTATATATCTTAAAAAATTAAAATCAGGCATATGGTTTTAATGAACTTAAAATGCTTTAAAAGAAGGCAAAAAGTTAAATATCTTATAAAAACAGGTCTGATTTCTAATTTTTAGAATTAAAAAAAATCTGCAAGTAAAAATATGGACTGCAGTATAACAAGGGTTTCAAAATGTTAATAGCTTAAATATCTAACATGCTACTAATGCTCACTCTAAAACTATACTGAGGTAGATGGTCATCATAGGATGCCCTCATAGGTAGTTAAACAAAGCACAAACCTTCTGCATATGGTACGACTATCAAAGCTCTGTCAACGAATACAGTGTTTGTCAGATGCTGTGCCACAACTGCTGAATCTGGATCATGGAACTTAACAAAGCAGACACGGGATGAGACTGGCAAAGGTGAATCACTGAAAAGTAAACAAATAACATAAAAAAAGAGAAAAAGAATATCAGCTAAAACATAAACGTATGACAAACCAACACTTGCATTCCAAAAGTAAGATAGGCAGATAAAAATATATACCACATGTGTTACTTTAGTTCACCACTTAAAAATAAAATGACATTTCAAATAAGGTACTGCCCAATGAACTCACAAACTGCGTGTAGACAAAAACAATCACTGTTTATACACTTAACAGTGTATCAAGTTAAAAACAGTCTGAAACTAAAATCTCAGAGTTTGAGCAGACCACAAAAAAGTGTCAACATTTTTTCCATACCAATACCAGCTATTCTTAATTACTAGTAAAAATAATTAGTTTTGGTTCAGAAAACTTTTCACTACTGGTAAGTAGTAAATTAATTCAGAGTAAAAAACAAGAATTTCTACTTCAGGGACAAAAGAATATTGTGGGAAAGTACATCTATTTGACAATCAATGAGTTTTCTTGACCTGCCTACTAAGTGCGGTCCTCTTCCACCTACAGCACAACTCCTAGGCATTATAAATAATTTCCTTCAGAAAAACAAAAAACAAAAGAGGTGTACACACACGGAGATATACAGTATCCCATAGTATTAGTATACAAAAATTCCCTCAGCAAATTGCTTTCCTAGATAAAAAAGTGCCAAAATGCAACCTATGGCAGGGTAAGATAGATTAGGAAGTGAGCAGGATTTTTGTTTTTTTTTAAATACAGGGTGGTTCAAATTTCTGCCACAAAACTGTGTGAAAGAGAAAGATTAAATAAAAGTCAAAGGTTGCTCCCTTAACTCCAAACCAAGTGTCTGAAAACCAATGCCTTAACAGCAGTAGTAATCACATCATCCCTGGCTATATCAGAAGCACCAGTGGGGGTAAAAAAAAAAAAAAAAAAAAAAAAAACAACCCAGGTTCTCTACTCCACATCAACTAAACCAAAATCTTTAATGTACTGAATGCCTCCTCTTTATTTTAATTCTCTATGACCATTTTAATATGCACCCAGGGTAAAGAACAACTGCTTTATTATATAATAAAACAAGCCAACTGTATCTTTAGATTCAATAATGAAAAGGTAAATCCTATAATAAATTTGAATGGCTTTACAAAAGGGCTTACCACTAACTCTTCTAATAAATTAGATTTTCGTGTATATATAAAAATGTAATCACATCAGATTTGGTTACACTGGTATTTCAGAGGTATTTGTTGTTGCAAAGAAAATATTCCTCATAATTTGAGCACTAACATGAAGTTATTACATAGCCCAAGAACTCAAACCCATCGGAACTTTTAATGTTTCCTGCCCATATACTAAGCACAGATCCAAATCCAGGTACAAAGTAAAGCTGACAATACTGTCTATCCAAATGGAATCTAAGCCATCTTGTTAAGGAAGCTTACCTCCAAAAGTTTTTGAAAGGATACAGTGTTTTTTAAATGTGGATATAGTGTTGTTTTAATGTGAAGCTCCACCGGTCTAAAATTTAACAATGTTGCACCCATACAGTGGAAAGAATGCCATTTCAGCAAGCTTAGAATGAAAGCTATAGCACTTTGTATCTCTTTCTTACATATCTACATTTTTACCACATAATTTAAAAAGCTCTTTAAAAATGATGCTATCTTTCATTTTTAACACCTAACATCATGGGAAGTAACAGACATTTAAATTTCTAAAAAAGTGATCTCTACCATTTCTTTAACACTACTGTTACCTGACTAAAGAAGAAAATGACTCTATAATATTAAGTTCTTAAAGAATATCAATGAACAGTTCTTTTTAAAATACAATTAGGAAATACTGCCTACATGCTCAGTGTATTTCTATTAATTTGGCAATTAAAATGATTCATATTTTTTCTATCCATTCACCTCATAGCTATTACTTGCAGCTATTACTTGGTTATATCAAACCTGTAAGTGGTGGGGAGGTAAAAACATTAATAATTAAATACCATGAAAAACACAGTCACAGTTAGACAACTCAGAAGGTTAAATAATTCATTTCTCCCCACTTCAAACCCTTTTTTGAAACCATTACTATCTGGACCGATAGTCACATTCTTTTATGTTCTCAGAATTTACTAATAGAAGACACATGCAGTAAGATAGCATGTTAATTTCACTTTCAGACTGATGCCTGAAATTTTCATACCTTAGTATTTTGTGCAAGTACTACTTCTAAAAATTTGTTTTTATTCTTTACCTTTAAGAATTAATATAGATGAGGTAGGGCAGTTGATGAGAAGCAAGATAGGAAAGAGCGAGACCTATATGATGCTTTTGCCTTTAGGTAAAGAGTGGCAGTATTTTTCCACTTTTTTTTATTTTATTTTTTTTTTATTTTATTTTATTTTTTTTTAAAGATTTTATTTATTTATTCGACAGAGAGAGACAGCCAGCGAGAGAGGGAACACAAGCAGGGGGAGTGGGAGAGGAAGAAGCAGGCTCACAGCGGAAGAGCCTGATGTGGGACTCGATCCCGGAACGCCGGGATCACGCCCTGAGCTGAAGGCAGACGATTAACCGCTGTGCCACCCAGGCGCCCCCCCTTTTTTTTTTTTTTAATTAAAGTGTCCTCTAAAGGATGTTTCCCAATCTTCTGGGATGCACATGGAAAATTCAGATTTCTGTTCTCCAACAAGCCCAGTGAATTTGAGAATTCCTTTTTAGGAGGGGCTTTGATTCCTAAGATCCACACTTGATATTTATGCCAACTAAAGTATGAGAACTTCTGTTTAGACCACTGGTAACACTCTTTCAACTCCCACCTTAATACTGTGTTAAACATTTCTGGGTGGAGAATTTTGAGCTTATAAGCATAAACAAAGGCAATGTTCACCTGAAAACGTGACTCTGTTCACTTAATATGTCCTTTCCTTCAATGTGTTCTTATCCATTTATAAAGAAATACAGTAAAATTTTGCATGTAATAAAAAATCTTTGAAGATAACCTTACCAACTACAACTGTAGTTACTTATACTTATCATCATTAAATTATCTATTTTTCTTGCTCATTTCCAAAGCACATATGGTGAAACTGGAATGATACAGAGAAGATTAGCATGGCCCTGTGTAAGAATAACACTCAAATTTGTGACACATACCATAATTTTAGTTTTTTTTTTTTAAAGATTTTATTTATTTATTTGACAGAAATAGAGACAGCCAGCGAGAGAGGGAACACAAGCAGGGGGAGTGGGAGAGGAAGAAGCAGGCTCATAGCGGAGGAGCCTGATGTGGGGCTCGATCCCATAACGCCGGGATCACGCCCTGAGCCGAAGGCAGACGCTTAACCGCTGTGCCACCCAGGCGCCCCTAATTTTAGTTTTTTTCTAATATAGTTTTTGTTAGAATGTCTACAAACTCTTCCTTAGAACTGTAATGTATTAGGTTGTTTTTTTTTTCTGTGAAAGAAAATTATAATTTTATTTTTATTTTCCAGTTGGAGGAGCAAAGGAGTTCAATGTCAGTTTGTGAGTGAATTAACTTTCAATGATTTGAAATATCAAATACATACAATAGAGTCTGCTATAGTCATGGGTTTATGTCTCCTTGCCTATGCAAGTCTTCTGGTTACTATAAAAAATAATCTATCTTTGGTTACCAAAATAATCACCTAAATAAGTTATTTAAGTAACTGATGTGAACCTTCATTTTATGCATAACTTTGACATATGCTTCACTGGGATCATTACCCAATAAACACTCCATTTATATTCTCCATTCTGAAATACACTAAAACCAAACATTTAAAGAATACTTACTACTGTAAAAGAATGATTCCACTCGTAAGTTCCTTGTAAACCAAGGAAATCCTTCACCAAGTAGTAAAGGAGAATCACAACACTGGGGTTGAAATACTAATTCTGACACTGATAGAGTGATTTGGAAGTGCAAAACAACCTATGTGAATTTTAGTTCACCTGTTCATAAAATAGGTTTAAGATAAAAAAGGAAAGCATCTAGCATATACCAGACAATCAATGCTGAATTTCCAAAATCCATTTCAGGAACAACTAGAATTAAAGTTAATAATTTTCCTTTAAAAGAAAGGGAGTAAGTGAGGGGAACACCGACAGAGGCTTTCAAATAGCTCTAAGGGCTGTCATACTGGAGAGGATTAGAATATTATTTCTTGAGAAACAGTGTTATCACTGGGTGAAATTATAGGCCAGCGATCTTTGGCTTAAAAAAACCGAGAGAGGGATTCAATAATGAAACAAAGGGAGAATCCTTCTTGAGGTTGACACTGAAATGTCTGGCATAATTCCAGATCCCAGGATCACCACTGTACCACCCCAACCCCCCAGAGGCATTAATAACTGAAAGTAGCATTTCAGTAAGTGTGTGTTAAGGCTCTGTAGGTGATGTCACTGACCCACGGGGCCACATATTCTAAGAGAGAGAGGAAGCTAAACTTAACCTTTCAGTTGATTAGTGCTTTAGAGAAAAACAAAGCAGTTAAATTAAACAGGGAAAGGAGCAGGGGTGTTTTATTTTCACATAGGGTGATCAGGAAGGTTTCTTTGATTAGGTGACATCTGAGTAGCAAAAGGAAGTAAGCATGTCATAGGCATGTATCTAGGTGAAAAGAGTTCTAAGTGTAAATACGAATGCCTTTGGGGGAAAAAATACAAACACCCCATAAAAAAAATCAAGCGGCAAACATGTTTACGACAGTTAGAATTTTATATATTCTGAACCATTCACTCTTATTCTAGAAGTAAAAATGTCAGTTTCCGGAATGATGAACATTTTTTGGAGCACTCGTTAGGACTTCATAGCACATTACCCCCTGCAAGCTGCTCCTGAAAACAGTAGTAAGCTTAAAGAAATTGTCCACAGTAGTTCCAAATTATGCAGGTCGGATTAGCAATTGAAACTTACATTAAAAAAAAATAAACATTAAATGAACAAAAGTAGGACTCTACATCCATCCTATTCAAATCTAGAAGACCACGAAGGTAGTATTAGCACCTACTGAATTGTAACCTTATACAGTTTCAGATCTGTATGTGGGAACACTTATGAAGGAGTCAAAGCACAAAGATGTGTCAATTTTTATCTCTTCTTCCCAATACCAGGAAAGGAGTCCTCTTAAAGCACAGCACCCCAGACCATGTTATCTGATGCATATCAGTTATCCTGGTGATGACTGAACTACTCCTTTGACAACAAAGCAAAAAAGGCAGACTCTGGTGGATCATGACTCTAAGATATGGATCATTCATTAGGTAAAAGTGGAACCAGTGAACAGCCTATACCTCTGTCACCTTTTCATAAATGCACCATAAAAAGAGCATCTTTAAAGTCAGCAACTATAACAAAATTCTTAATAACATGCTGGGCTGGAAAGAATTATTTCATAAATCCAGTATGTCAGGCACTTTGAGTAATCACATGATTATAATAATCACATGTGTCACTCTCATTTTCTGCCTTTTTGCTGCTTAATTTCACAAACAACTTAATATAGGGCACGTTGTCGGAAAATGGAGTGACAGCAAATATTTTTGTATGTTCATATTATGAAAGCTATGTCCTTCATTATTAAAAGCAGTCAAGTTTCCATTCAAAATAACAAAAATGTATTTCCAAAATTCTACTTTGTGAAAATCAGTTACTCTGAAACCTTTCTCTGCATGTATATTCCCCTGAAAATTAAAGACAACACACCCATTTGAAAACATTAAGAACCATCTAAAGCATTTTAGTAGAAAGTGATAAAATACGGGAAATACTTAAAACTGCAGTATGATCAACTTCTATTATTTTAGAGTATAAATGTATTTAGATTAGTGATTTATTACAGCCACCACAACAGTGCATTCCATGAAAATTCCAATTTCCTATTTAGTACTTAAGTGACATCATAAAACTCTCAATGTACAGTGAGTACTCAGTGTTTACTTGTAGTAACACTTGAATTTTCACTCTTCACAAAGAGCACACCACTGTTATTTCAGATGTCTGTTCTAATATTTATCACATCTTGCTTCAAAGCTTTATTTTTTCTTTGTAATTAATCCACTCATTTAATACTGTTTCAGTAAGAATGTGAGATAACAGAATAAAAAAAGCCATACACTCTAAAAAATTTAACATTCTATAAAATTCCTTCCCAAGAACAGCTGTGAAAATATAAATGTGTACGTTAAACGAAAGAAAACCTTATGTTTCAGCTACAACACATTTTTGTAATTATAAAAATTAAGTATTCAGGCTTACTGAATTAATCATCTGTCAGAGTACTAACTTTGAATTATATTCACTGGGCCAGAATCAGTTAACGGCAATACTTAAAATTAAGTGAACTGACAACAAACTTCGTTATCAAATTAACGTTAAGAATTAATAATTGTTTTCAAAGAATTCAAACAGCTGATTTTTTAAAAAAGTGACTACACTATATACAAAACACATAAAGTGCAGTTTGCCTTGCTCTAAGCGCTCAAAAAAAAAAAGACCACGTTGTCACAATTTAAGAAAAAACCACCAAATCCCGAGATTTTAAAAGCCTGTGTCTATTTAATACCCAAAACACTGGCCCTGCTTCTTCGCATTAAGCCTAGCAAGTAGTTTTTTTCATAAGTAAATGCAACAGCCAGCCTCAACTAAAGCAACCTGGTCCAGGGAAGCGTCGACAAGGGCCTAGGAAATGGTGTAGGTTAGGCCCCGAATGGGGAGGAGTTAGTAAAAACGGTGATGGTGGACGATACTCACTCTGGCGGGAAGAGGCGCAGTTCGTCGATCTTGCCTAGGAAACCGAAGAGGGTCCGCATCTGCTCAGAGCTAGCGCTCGGGGAGACATTAGTCACCTGGATTACCTCGGTGCCGCCGCCTCCGCCACCGCCGCCGCCGCCACCGGGCCCGCCGCTGGGGCCCGGGCCCGCAGTACTGGGGACGACGGTAGTGTTGCTCATGGCGCTGCTCGCGTTCTCGCTCCTGCTTTAACACATCAAACACACAACAAACAGTGAGAGGGAGGGGGAAGAGGAACCGATTCGCTGGAGAGTAGACAGGAGGGTGTCCGATGCTACAGCCGCTGCTGCCGCCGCCGCCGTTCCTCCACCCCGCCGCTTGTCGGGAAAAGGGTGGCGGGGGGAGATGAGAACGCGCGAGTTCGAGACCACGAGAAAACAAACGGCCGCCCCCACCTCGCTTCCAACCACCTCACTCGCGGGCCCGAGCTCCCCACAATGCCTTGCGGAGCACGGGCGCGTCACCGTCGGCTCCGCCCCGCGCAGGCCCAGCCAGCCTTGCCGGCAGCCAGAGAAACGCGAGAGGCACCGAGGTCTAATGGCAGTCGTCACCCCTTTTCGCATCAGCCCTTTTCGCCCCCCCCCTTTTTTGAAGAAAGAAATGGAAGGCATTAACTTTTTAAAAAACAAGCATTCACTCCTCTGCAAAAAAAACTGCACACTTTAGCAACTATTCTTATTAGAAATGCCCCCAATATGTATTTCTTCACACAATATCATCTACAGATCTGTCCAGTTATTAAGGAAATTTCCACCCTAGCAACCAAAATTTTCCTCCCCATCACTATAAAATTTTATGAATCTTTACACACAATTGGTAACATTAAGTTTTTTTTTTTAAAGATTTTATTTATTTGACAGAAAAGTACAAGCAGGGGGAGCAGCAGGCAGAGGGAAAAGCAGGCTCCCTGCTGTGGGGCTTGATCCCAGGACCCTGAGATCATTTCCTGAGCTGAAGGCAGACCCTTAACGGACTGAGCCACCCAGGTACCCCGGTAACATTAATTTTTTAACCAATCTGCTTTGTCACTAAAACCTTGAAAAAAGATTTTAGTGTTATACTTACTAGTGCTTAATAAGCAAATTTTATTTCACAAGTTGACTTTTCAAAAGCACGCTTTACACTACCTAAATATATTCAAGTATATGATCTGAAATTCCTACAGAAAAACTTGATTTACATGCATATTCTTGCTTAAAATAATTTTGAAGCTTTGACTATAAAAAGACTCTTAATTTTTCAACCTCATTTGAACTACTCTCCCATTTTCGTCCAATGTTATCCAAAGACCTGCAGTTTTCCAAACATGACAAAATCTTTAATTTCACTGTGTCCTTATACAAATTACTAATGACCTCCCTCATTTTATCTAACTACCATCCTCTGTTTGGGGCCTGCCCTCACTGCCACAACTTCTGCAAACAGAGTTAGGGCTTCCTCTTTCTTCTCTACTCAACAGCAGAAAATACACATACTCTACTTGTTATACTGACACATATCCCCTCCCAAAGTGGTTGAGTTTTCTGGGTCAGTTTAAGATCTAGTGCAGGGGCGCCTGGGTGGCACAGCGGTTAAGGGCCTGCCTTCGGCTCAGGGCGTGATCCCGGCGTTATGGAATCGAGCCCCACATCAGGCTCCTCCGCTATGAGCCTGCTTCTTCCTCTCCCACTCCCCCTGCTTGTGTTCCCTCTCTCGCTGGCTGTCTCTATCTCTGTCAAATAAATAAATAAAATCTTAAAAAAAAAAAAAAGACCTAGTGCAATGTCTGTCACATAGTAAATGTCCAATAAATGTGAAACACATGAATAAATATGCCTTAATGACAGAGCTATTTATTATAAGACAGTTGTTAAATATTTTACATGCCCCTGAATATTTTTGGAAGCTAAAACCTGAGGCCTTACACAATATTTTCGTTGGTAAATACATCTATGGAATAATGAAGTCAACAGTGTGATTTGTGAGAGATTAGAACACAAAGTTATTGAGACCCGGATGCAGAGGCAATTAGCTAGGTTTACTTACCAGCTAAGTCACTTCCGCTAGTTTTTATAAAAACAAGCGATAGGTTGGTTGAATGTAAGCCTCAAGGAAACTACAAATTACAACAAATGGCATGTAACTCATTAACGTTTATCTGTGAATATAAAAAATGTCAGATAATTTATCTTCTCATTTTGAATCAAACACATGTAACTGCCAATTACAGATTCTTAATTTGATAAAGTTAATTTGTATCAGGACCCACAAAATGGGAGGCTGCCCTAATGGCCTGGCCCATGTCACAAATCTAAGTCAGTCTGCACTTAAGGGAAACACCTATCAAGAAACCTAACGTAACATTCATCGCAATCCTCTAACTCAGCTTTAGTTAACTTATCTTACCTAGAGAACAGGACCTGCTAACTTTATTTTTTTTTAAGATTATTTATTTATTTATTTGATAGAGAGAGAGCAAGAGTGAGGGCACAAGGGGGGGCAGCGGGAGAGAGAGAAGCAGACTCCCCGCTGGGCAGGGAGCCCCATGCGGGGCTGATCCTAGGACTGTGGGATCATGACCTGAGCTGAAGGCAGATATATAACCCACTGAGTCACTCAAAAGCCCTAGACCTGCTAGCTTTATAAAGAAATCCCTCAATCTCCTGGCCAACATGCCCTATTTCTGTGTTGCCTCTCCTAATGTTCTCTGAAACATGCTCTTGCCTGAAATCTTTCGGGACGACTGTTCAAATGCTTGTGAGGCACTGTAATCCCCCAATCCAAGGATTGTCTTCCCTGTAATAAAGGACATCAAACTCATTACTAAATTGTTTTTTGTTTTGTCGTTTGACAAGTTCCACATCTACTAGAAGTGCCTACCATGTGCCAAGGATGCTACAATGTTCTATAATAAAAGGACAACACAAAGGCAGGGTTCATTCCTGCCTTTTTTTTTTTTTTTTAACATTAGCATCTTTTTATTCTTTATTGGTGGATACAAAGAAATCTTTTATGTTATTCTACATATATTTGACATATTTCATAGTTAAAATTACATGTTCAAACCAAGAAACAGTTTTGTGATAAGATAAAATCTTTTAAATCATTAGAAACCAGTTTATGTATAACTTACTGAATATGCCAATAGATGGTGCCTCCAAATGCAGAAATAATGGTGGCAAAAAGAGTCTTATTCTAATAAGGAGAATTTTTGAATATTTTATTTTCAAGTCATCAGGCAGGTGGAAAAAATACTAGACTTAGAGCCAGGAGAGTGGCTTAGAATATTAACCTGTCATTTATTAAGTGTGATTTGAAGAAATTTCACTTCACTTCTAAGAACCTACTTCAGTCAGGAACTGAATCATAATTTTGAAAATCTTTCTAGGTCTAACAGATAGATTAAATAATTAACGATCTTGACTTATTATTGTCCATTGCCCATAGAAATAACTAAAGACAAATAAATATTTCAAAGCAAATAACAAATATATCCAATCTACAGTAGTTTTAAATCACTTCAGACTGTTTAGACTCCTGATTAACCTAACTATAAGATAACCATAAGAAATACAGATCTGGAGATGGGTATCATACTTGTCTTATTGACTTTAACCTCAGTGTCACAAGAGGTTGTTAAAAAACTTACAAATTCCTTCAAATATTATGCACCTGTTATGTTCCAGGATTTTCCTAGACACTAGGAATAAAGCAGAAAAAAGATAGGCAATGTCTCTGATCTCCTATAACTTCAGTATGGCAAACTTTCAAACACACACACAAATATGTACAGGAGTAACATTCTGTCATGAAAATAAACCAGGATAAAAGATAAGAGAAAATGTGTTATTGAGCTGAGACTTTAGTAAAAGGAAGAAGCAAGTCATTTGAATTTCTGGGGGAGAGATCCAAACAGAGGAAATAGCAAATTAAAAAGGTCTAGAGGGTAAGAATAAGTTGGAAACTTTCAAGAAAAGTTGGAAGACCACTTTATTGAATGAATGCTTTCCAGTTTATATTTCAGAGAGAGACTTACAAGGAGATCCTGCCAGTATCATGTGGAAAGTGAAGTGAAAGAAATATGCAAAGGGAAGCATCATAGCTTATCTTTGGAAGTGGACTGGGAAGGCTTCCAGCTATATTTGAATGATAAATATTACTAGTCTTACTAAGGGTTAATGTTATTTCTAATCCAAAGCAAAAAGTAACCTGTCATTTTGGCCTATATATGCATATTATAGTGCATCATTTCTGAAAAGCTTTTGTAATATAGAAAATGACTTATAGGCTCCCCATAATAGAGTCCTATTGCTTATAGGTGGATTGCCACTACCACACTGCTGAGATACTGGCAGGGATATATTGATATTCTGTTAAAGAATATTAGAAAGTAATACTTAACACAAATCTTCAGAAACAAAACCAACCTTCTTAGTCATAATGAACAAGGTTTAGTACTTTCCAATCTCAAGCTTCTAAAAGATCTCATGTTTAAAAAAATGAAACCAGAACCCTATCTTATACCTTACATCTCACAAAACTTAACTCAAAATAGATGAAAAACTTCAATGGATTAAAAACCTGACACTGTAAAACTTCTAGGAAAAAAAAAAAAAAACCAGGAAAAAATCTCCTTGACACGGGGCTTGGCAATAATTTTTTGCATATGGCACCAAAAGCACAAACAAGAAAATAAAAAATAAATGGGATTACATCAAACTAAAAAGCTTCCGCATAGCAAAGGAAAATAGCAACAAGATGAAAGAACAGACTGGGCAAAAAATATTTGCAAACCCATATATCTGATAAGGAATTAATATTCAAAATATACTCATACAACTCAAGAGCAAAAAAAAAATAATCTAGTTAAAAATGTGCAAAGGACCTAAACAATTTGTCCAACAGGTACATGAAATGATGCTCAGCATCACTAATGATTAGGGAAATTAAATTAAAACTATGATAAGATATCACCTCACACCTGTCAGAATGACTAGCAACACAAAGAGAAGAGATAAATGTTGGGGAGGATGTGGAGAAAAGGAAACCCTTGAACACTCTTGATAGTACTGTAAATTGGTACAGCTAGTAAGGAAAACAGTATAGAGTTTCCTCAAAATTTAAAAATAGAACCCCCATATAATCCAATAATCTTCTGAAAATATATCTCAAGGAAACAAAAATACTATCTCAAAGATATATATGCACCCATGTTCATTGCAGCAGCATTTATAATATCCAAGACATGGAAAAAACCTAAGTACCCACTGACAAATGAATGGATAAAGAAGTTGTGGTATGTATATTTCCAACCCACTTCCATATTTATAATACACAGTATATTATAATTCGGTCATAAAAAACAAGGAAATCCTTCCATTTCTGACAACATGGGTGGGCCCTGAGGGCATTATGGTCGCTGAAATAAGTCAGACGAGAAAGACTAATATTATAGGATCTCACTTACATGTGAAATTAAAAAAACAAAAACAAACAACCCCCAAACTCATACAAAAGGAGATCAGATCTGTGGTTACTAGAGGCAGGGATGGGGGGAGGGAGGGGATTGGAGGAAGGTGATAAGGTGGTCAAAAGGCACAAACTTCCAGTTACAAGATAAATGTACTAAAGATGCAATGCACAACACGATGACTGTGTAACACAGCTGTACGATATATATGAAAGTTAAGAGAGTAAATCCTTAGAGTTTTTATCACAAGGAAAAATATACTTTTTCCTTTTATCTATATGAGATGATGGATATTAACTAAACTCATTTGATAATTCACAATAAACGTAGGTCAAATCATTATGCTGTACACATAAACTTAGACAGGGCTGTATGCCATTTATATCCAAATAAGACTGAGAAAAAAAGAATACTTGTAATAAAGATATTTCCAATGCAAAAGAAAAAAATCTCATATATTTAGTCGGAAATTCTTCAATTAAAAGATAGAATAGGTACAGATATGTATAATCACTCTACCCACTGGATACCACGTTCCCCATTGGATAAATCAAGTCACCTCTGTTATTGTCAGCCACCTTCGTGCACACTTATAGAAGAAATGAGTTCCCCTAATTGACACAATTTTGCAAATCTGCAAAGCAATAGGACTTCAATCAAATTAGTTGTTAAGCAGCAATTCCTCTCTTGCAAATACACTTTTTTGAGGAGAGGGAAGGCAATGTATTATAAATCTTTGTGTTTCCTGATCACTGACAATATACTAGTACAAAGACAGTATTTGACAAAACTTACTATCATCAATGTGCTAAAAACTTCACAAATGCCTCACTCAAGTAATACACTCAGCAAAGGCTTGCTGAATGACGACAGGAATGCATTTATCAGATTTATAAGGAAATCTGGTTGAGATAAACTTTCCGAGTATTTGGCTATACATTTTTTCCTCTATGGCTATAGAAAGCAGTAAGACTAGGAAATAAACTGCAGCTTATAAATCCTCAACTTTAGGGGCACCTGGGTGGCTCAGTAGGTTAAACATCTGCCTTCGGCTCAGGTCATGATCCCAGCGTTCTGGGATCAACCCTGCATGGGGCTTCCTGCTCAGCAGGGACTCCGCTTCTCCCTCTCCCTGCCGCTCTGCCTACTTGTGATCCCTCCCTCTCTCTCTCTCTGTCAAATAAATAATTAAGATCTTCAAAACAAAACAAAACAAAAACAAATCCTCAACTTTAAAAAAACTTAGCTGCAGATCTATACTAATTTGAATTTCTAATTCTACAAATTAGATAATTGTATTTCCATTCTATTTCTAATTCTATAAATTAGACACTTCCATAAGTATTAATAATATCTATTTTAATATTAAATTGTAAAGCTCACGCTCCTTTTTTTTCCTCTATCTAAATGAAGGGAAGAGGCTAAAGGATCAGTTGGCATTAGGGGGCTGACAGACAGATAGACACACACTAGGCCAGAAAAAAAAGTCTCCTTAAATTTATTTCCAAATACTAGTTTTGTATTGTCTAGTTTATATTGTCTACCAATAGCAGGAAAATCTATATTTTTAAATTGACAGCACAGGCTCTGTGAACACCTTGAAAATTAACATAGAGGAAAAAAGTGGTAGTCTGAACATTAAAATACTGTTTCCTATATACATATGCACAGTATTCTGAGCTATAACGCATATGCGTTACTTGGAAAATCACAATTTGTACAAATTTGTTTGGCTTTTTGGATTGAATGGGGTCAAAATAAATATTTGGATGGAGAAGCTCCAGATACTAACTACTCAATACTCAATACTCAAAAGGCCATTTGAGGAACTGTTCACAATCTTTACAAAAAAAAAAAAAAATCCAGTAGAGTTATACGTATCTTTACTCTAAGTAAACAATTTCAAGCATTTTAACATTAAATAGCTTTCCCTAATCAAGGAATTAGACATTTGTGCCATTTGAGCCTTTTTCCCCCTATGGTATAAAATTAATTTTCTCTTCATGAAGGAAAATTATTTCTAAAGTCTCATAAAACTGCTAAAAAAGAAAGTGTACTCAACTTAGTAATGAGAGGATCTACACTAACTGAATGCTTTTAAAATGACTTTTAATCCTCACAATATTTAAAAGGTGCTGCAGTGATTATAAATGGAGGCCTAGAATAAAACTGAAGGGGCTCTACCACCAATTAAAATAATTGTGACCTTTGGTTCATTACTTTGTGCTTTGAATTCCTCTACTGAAAAATGAGAATGATAGTAATGTTCACCTCACTAGGTTGTTATGAGGATGAAAATACTAAAACAAATGCTTCGAAAAGGTAAATATTAGCTTCGACTATTATTCTTATTGTACAAATTAAAAGTTTTTCATTTTGAAAAATGAATGGTTACCTCAACTGGGTTCCATTTTACACCATCACTCTATTTTAGGGTGGTACTGGACATCATTCACATGAAAGACGAATAATATACTAATATACACAGTGAGAAGAGTTTCTTAAGATCTCACATTTTAACATAGGCTTTGTGGCATATTTTAAAAATTATAAAGTAATAAATGCAAAATGTTAAATATTCAAACTCTAAGTGCAAAAAAAGTACAAGTCCCCCATTCTACTCCTCTGTACATGTTCTCAACCACTATAATAGGTGCTGCCTATAATTAGCCATGTGAGCCCCAATTCCCTTTAGTGAAAAATGAGGACAAAGGTGTGAGTTTTTAAGATCAGAAACATTATGAAGTACCTAGCACAGTGTCCAGCACATAGGCACTTAAAAAGCTGTACATACCATTACAGGAAAGTCTGTGTTCAACTTCCTTATCTTTTCAATGTCTTACCTTAGAGCATTATTGTCAAACATGAAAATACTTTGTAAACTGTTAAGTGGTAGTCAACATGCAAAACACACTTATTAGACGCCCTTTCCTCAAGAGGCTGCTGCAACTGAAACCTGACACCAACAGATTTCAAATTTTCATATTCATTTTGATCCTAAAGCAGGACTTTACCAACAGCATGCACAGATAGATGACAGCTATACAAAATATTCCTTTTTATTTTTTTAAACATTTTATTTATTCATTTGAGAAAGAGAGCACAAGCAGGGGGGAGGGGAAGAAGAACAAGGAGTAGAGGACTCTCCGCTGAGCAGGGAGCCCGATGTGGGGCTTGATCCGAGGACCTAGAGATCACAACCCCAGCCAAAGGCTGATACTTAATCATCTGAGCCACCCAGGTGCCCCCAAACATCCTTTTTTTGATAAAATGCAAATGTTTTAGGGCGCCTGGACAGCTCAGTCAGTTAGGTGTCCGACTCTTGATTTCGGCTCAGGTCATGATCTCGTGGTAGTGAGATGGAGCCCGTGTCAGGCTCTGCACTGGGAGTGGAGCCTGCTTAAGATGCTCTTTCTCCCTCTACCCACTTCCCCACTTCTTTCTCTCTCTCTCTCAAATAAACAAACGAAACAAAAAAATCTCCCCCAAAACAACAAAAAAGACACAAATGTTCCAAGGAAAAATCTTTCTAGGAAGGCTTCAATTACTTTTCTACATTTTTAGAGCAAGATTATTATTCTTTTTTTCAAAAGACATAATTGCACATATGCTTGATGAATCTTAAAAGTACTGTGACATGGGTCAGAGCAATAGACCATCAAATGACCAAAGCACAGGGAAAAAAAAAAAAAAAGGAAAGTATTACTAAGAACACTTGACAATCTGAATTCCTGACAAACAATAAAGCTTAAAACCATAATGCTTTTTTCCAAATGCCATCCCAGTCACTTGAAGCTATGAACTACGAGCTAGAATTAGCTCACATTGAAGTCTAAAACACTTGGAGATGTTGATCAAGTAATTACTTTGGAGGGAAGAGATGGTAGAAAGGTAAATTTCTGGGAAACGAATTAAAAGCAAAAACGTCAGAATCTCTAAAATGGAAAATAATCAAAGCTGTATTAACAGTAAATAAATTCAGTGACGAGAGCAAAACATGTATCTCTAAAGAGATGAAAAACAAAGCTGGGTTCACAGATTTGCATTGTAGGGACCACATATTTTAAATGTTCACTAGTATTTCACCATTCCAATGATGGTACCATTCGTATTAAGTATATGTAACTGTGATATTTTGAGTGATGGGAAAAAAAAACTGATGTGGAAAAAAACTGTGGACAGTCTTAAAGTTATTCTGAAAGTTAAACTGGCACTTATCTTAATTGCAATTGTGAGTATATTCTGCCTTGAAATTTGGGTATCAAATTTTTAAGTAAAAATCTATTGATCTGAATGTGATTGTCAACAAACTACCAAATTATTCTTATATTCTCCTCTTATCAACCTAAGTTGACACTAAGAATAAAGTCTCAGTGATTATCATATTATCTTATTAAAACAGTTGGGGAGCTTTGTTCCTATAGAAAAATATTTGCCATGTATAATCATGTGATTTCTCTTTTTGAAGTATTGAGCAAATGAAGTTGTAAGCCGTATCCAAAAGAACAAATTTATCAGCAGAGAGTGATATAAAGTCAAATTTTAAAACAGTGGATTTTAATTAAAACCAATTTTTAAACAGATTTATTTGACAGTGGTTTATGTGTTAATACATACAAATAACACAAAGACAGAACGATGTTACGAAGTACATTCTAGGGTTTGGTGCCCTAATTTTCTCTCATATTACTCTACTACTTTAAAGCAGGCAAATTCCAAAAGCCTATAAAATTAGTATTTTCAGTCAGAGAGACATTAATCTTGGAAAAATGAGCAAGAAAATAGCTTTTAAAGGTTAGGGGTGGGAATCACTAGGAATAATGGGAGACATTCTCAGCTGATTTTAGAAAAGCCAATAAGTATTTATTTAATGACATAAAAAGACTGCTCTGTAACCACCCATTTCAGCTTTTTCTTCTGCAATGGAAAGAAAATAAACCAAAAAATAAAACTAATAGTAATTAGGATTTAAAAAATGTTTTTTTAACTAGTTCCTCCACTTTTCTTCAGAGGAAAAACACTAGCATGTAGAAGCTTTTTTATTTTATTTTTAAAAAGATTTATTTATTTATTTTACAGAAGGGAGAGGAAAAGAGGATTTTTTTTTTTTTTAAGATTTTATTTATTTGAGAAAGAGAGCAGAGAAAGAGAGAGAATGAGCTGGGGGGAGGGGCAGGAGGAAAGGGAGAGGGAGAAGCAGGCTCCCCACTGAGCCCAGAGCCTGACACGGGGCTCCCATCTCAGTACTTTGGGATTATGACCTAAGACCAACGCAGACACTTAACTGACTGAGCCATCCAGGCACTCCGGAAAGAGAGGCTTAATCAGACTCTGCATGGAGCCCCACGCTCGGCTTGATCTTACAACCCTGAGATCATGACCTGAGCCAAAACCAAGAGTCAGATGCTCAACTGACTGTGCCACCCAGGCACCCCATAAAAGCCTTTTCAAAAGAGGAAAATGAAAATGATTATTTTCCTGAAGCCGGTGGACTGAAATTCTTTTGTATTGAAAGCACAGAGAAATGTTAAGACCCAACATTTCAATCAAATATTAAACCACCTAGGGCAAGCTCACTGCTTTGACTCAAAAGTAAAAATGAGGGGCACCACCGGTTAAGCTCCCAACTCTCAGTTTCAGCTCAGGTCATGATCTCAGGGTCATGAGATCCAGCCCAAGTTGGGTTCCCCACTCAGCGCAGAGTCTGCCTGAGATTCTCTCTGCCTCTCTCCCTGCCCCTCCCACTTGTGCTCTGTGTCTCTCGCTCTCTCAAATAAATAAATAAATCTTTAAAAAAAAGTAAAAAAGAGAAGCACAGGGAACATACAAAAATATACAAATAACTATTCTAAAATAAAATGCACTCTCTCCAATGAAAAAATTATCACACACAACTCACTAATAACAAAATACAATTCAAAGCCACATTTGAAACTATGAATAAAAATGCAATGTACTGCCTTCAACGAAATAGCATAGAATGTTTCCTACTGACTATTTTTAAAAGTTGGTAGTTATAGCATGAATGGAAAACATGTGAAACTGCAAACTGAAATTTTTAAAGTAAACCAAAAGACATGTGTAAACAAACACTTGAAAAGTTGAATATTTAAAACATGGAGAGCCCCTGTGCTATACAATTTTGCTCTTGACTTTAATAATTTAAAACAACTTATTGATAGAGGGACAAACAGAGAAAATTTTGAATGATAAATATATGAGAATGTAAAACATTCAACTCAAGAAACATTTAATAAGCAATATATGTTAGGTTCACCAATGCCAATCAATAATGACAGTGATAAAAAGCGAAATGTTCTCTCAATAAATAACTTTACCATAAAATAGCAGTTCCCACTAATTAGGCAACACTCTGAAAGAGAAACATAATACTAATTCAAAATAGGCTACATCTAAATCTGTTAACACAAAAAGAAACTTCCTAGAAATGTCTGCAAAGCAAATTCACTTTGCTCTTAGTTGATAACATTTTTAAAACAAATGTGCTTAAAAATTTTGCACAAATTAATGCCATCTAGCTTTACTACAGTTTCTCGATTTGCCTATATAAATCCATCTTAACTGTACTTTTCAGCTTTGAAAAAAATCTAACATGTGGGAATGTTCATAAGAGTAATATAGACATGTTTGAAAATGTCTTACTGAATTGTAATGGTAGAGGTAAGCCACTCTATCTTACTTTGATAATAGTTTCCGTTATGAAACAGAACAGCATTTTCTGGCTGATGTAATTCTAAGGCTCGTATATTTTTTGTTTTTTCACTTTCTTTTTTCATTTGGCAAAGGAGATTGACAAGGGAAACCTTCCATTACTTTAGCAAAACGAATATGATAAGTTGTAGCTAGGCAAATTCTGTTACAAAAGGTAGCTATGCAGTAGACTCTAGCCCCTGCACAGGAGACATCCATTTCCTTTTACTTCAAAAATCCATTTTTTTAAAAAGCAAATACTTTTGCTGAAATGCTCAACTTGAAAAAGGGTTGGGTTTTTTGTTTGCAATGCATTCTTCTTAAAGTAATACAATTGATACAAAGTATTAAGTCCCAGGAATACAAGTATACATAACTATATCATTAAAGAAGCTCAATTCAAGTTGCTTAATCTGTACTTGCTACACAGGTATAATACACAGTGTACTACAGATACATACTAGTAAAATTTTTTACATATGTCAGTTTATATCTGTTGAAGTTTACCACAAGCATATGGTCACTTGGATTTTCAGAATTACTTTGCCATTAAACAGAATTATGCTTCTCTTATACATAATGTAGCAATGTTTACTATAAGTGTCAATAACAAAATATTTAACTTCAAGTAAAAGCACAATAAATTAAAATATTATACCTTGCCTGTGATTTTAAAAAACATTGAACTGAAAAAAGAATCTATGATGGGGGAGGGGTGGCTACTCTAAGCTTTTATACTTGAGCAATTCATCCTCCAAAGGTAGGGTGTTACATCCTACAAAAGAGGAAGTTTTTTCTCTAATAACACAAAAAGAAAACCCTCTTTTAAAACATAATTGAGTGTCCCTTAAAATGGTTCTAGGATAAAGGCATTGAAAATGATGAAGTAAAAGCCACTAGACATTAACAAGAAAGACTGGAGAGAGACCTGGGTTCGTATTCTTGGCTACACCACTTACAGAAACTTGTGACCTTCATTCAGCAAGTTCTTTAATCCCTTTCAGCCCCAATTTCTTCACCTGCAAAACTGGTTATTGTGCTGAATAAGAGATAGCAAAGGAGGTATTAGCAAGGAGCCTGGCACTTAGGGCTCAGTAAGGTGACAATAATCATTACTCTCAAGATAAACTTGGGGTGGGGAGGAGGCTCATTAGTGACCTTGCAAAAACTAGGGTCGTTGAATTAAAATCCACTCTTCTTGCTTGGTAGTGTAACTACTGGGACTTTTCTGCTATTCGTTTTTAGTGTAAAGAACTCTAAAAAACAGGAAACAAAAGCTAGAGGGGGGTTAAAAACTGAATTTTACAGGTACCAAGAACCTGGACTCAGGCAAAACTCTGTGTGCTGCAGAATTTGTCAGTGGGCCGTCATCCTACCTTTCAAATATCCTACCGATCCCCAGTTAATGGAGGGTTAGGAGGATATTTCCCGCTATACGCCTTTTAAAACAAAATCACTTCAGGCAAAAGAAAAGTCTAGCACCCAACACAGTGCTGAAGATGATGAGTTCCTAATTATTTGTTGAATGAATCAATACAGGTGTACATTTCAGACAGAAACTAACTATCCAGGAAAACCGACATATTGAACAAAATTTTCATTTTCTATCCTGGAGTCCCTTTCTTCACCAAGCACTCAATATTTAAAGCTCTATCTTCACTTATTTAAACAACACCAACAACAGCAACAACAACAACAAAACCGAATGAGACAGGAATTATCTCTAAATTCACGAAAAAGAAGTAAGCTTTAAAAACGGTCAAATAAACTGCCTAAAGTTAGTTACAGGGCTGGTAAGATACAGAAGCAGCTGGGATTCGAACTCACATTTCCTGGGCTTCAAAGTCCAAGCTGTTTTCGCTACACTAAAGGTTGCGCCTCCACTTGTCTCTGTAAACTGTCCAGTGGAAAGAACATTTATCATTAAGCTTTCTTTTTTCTCCTCTGATGCCAGCCCTTCCATTTCACACTCCCTCCTATGCCGGGCTGTAAACTAAATACAACAGCAGGCAAGGTGCACTAATTCTAAGAGTCCGGATATACGCGCGAAGAACAGAAATCTGTTTTATTTGTGACGCCGGACGAAGATCCGGCGCCACCGCCGCAAACGACGAACACACACTAGGGTCCAGAGAGGCTGCAGACCGCGCCCAGGTCTCAAGTTTTAGTCAAGGCCCACGTTCAGGCCAGGCGAGGAGAGAAGGTTATCCTTCCCTGACAACCCCGCCAAGGCGGAAGCCCAGAAGAGAAGGTTGGAGTCGCAGTAACAGTACAAATAATAAACCCTTAAAGCCCCTCTTCAGCCTGTTAAACGCACTTACTTAAGCGAGGTAATTGCAAGACACAAGGCCGGCACCGGCAACGGGAAGGGCTCCTCTACCCTCCAGCCCAGGCACTGGCGGTGACGACATCGGGGCCGCGCCGCCGAGAGCGAAGGCCCGGCGGAAGGCCACGAGCACAGCGCACGGAGCGCGCGCTCACCGCTGGGGCGGGGTAGCACGCGGGCGCCACCTTTAAACGTCACGCGCCGGGCTCTGCTTCTGGACTCAAGGGTTTGAACATGTCGCGCCTAAAGGGTGTGGCGGAGCGGGATACCCGAGTGGGTTTCAGAGCTGAGAGGAAAGACTTCGGTGCTTCAGTACCGCAGGGGCTGTTAAAGGCAGCGAGGAAGAGCGGCCAGTTAAACCTGTCGGGTCGGAATCTCAGTGAAGGTAAGATCCAGAGATACGACCAGACTATGCTATTAGAAAGCACTTGCCCCTGGTAGGCTCCCTTTCCTTGGCCTGCTTTTGACCATCTTTGCCACAGTTTCCTAGCCAGAACCCCAGGGTTCGAATTCAGGCACCCATCACATTCCCACTGGTTCGGTCAGGCCCGTTCGGTTCCTACTTTTCCTCAAGGAATAGTGAGCATATTTCCTAAATTGAGGCTCAAGGTAGATGCCACACAAAGTGAATTTGAGACCATCCTCAGAAACCTCGTAAAGATCAACAAACATCCATCTGAATACCATGAATGAGTAATAGCCAAATGCTCTCGAGATTGTCTCTTGTGTAAGGGAGGGAGTGGGAAGTGGGGAGAGAGAATATAGCATTATTCCTGTTATGTTTTTCTCTAATTATATTCAGGTTTTAGGCTATCTGGGATTGAAACCTTACATTTTCCTTTTAATGATTGTTTTTTTATTGTGTCATGTATAGAGTAGACCAAGCAAATACTTTCGGAACAAATGAAAGGGTATGTGACCGAAAATCTCTGCTCTACCTGGAAAAGCTTTTAATCAATGGAAGCATAAATATTTTAAAACTACAGATGGACATGCACATTTGTTTTTCCCAGAGCCTGGAACATTTTCCTTGATCCCTGACTAGTGGTTTTTGCTTCCTGTAGGACGCTTCTGAAAGGTCACACCTCAGACAGGCCCTTCCTAACTAACAACCCTAATCAATAAATACCATTGTTAACACTACGGTTCGTTTTTTTTTTTTTTACCTGTTTAATTTTTAAATAACATTTATCACTATCAGAATTTATATTATGTATTTGTTTATTGTCTTCCCTGCTATCTCACTAGAATGTTAGTTTCATGAAATCCAGGAGCTTTGTGTTACTCCTTGTTGTATCACTAACAACCAAAATAGTGCTTGGTTCATGATAGAGTCTTATTAAATGTTTGTGGAAGGAATAAGCGAATGAATGAATATTTCCAAATATTAAGTGGTGTACTAGAATGTACTTTTTGATTGGACCCAGATGATTTTGTCTATTAAAATTTAAGGAAGCAAATGAATTTTGATTCTTAACTCCATGATCCCATGATCAGGGCTGTTTAGGTTATTATTAACAGAGCCTACCACAGTACCTGGCACATACTAGGTACTCAATAAATTACATTGAATGAGTGGATGTATAGTATTTCATAGAGGAGAAAAATATAAATGGAAGAAGCACATGGTATTTGTAGCTTATGAATCAAAAAGAAATCCTTGTTACCGTAATGTAGAAGGTGTCTATCTAGCTATAGCCTTCAACATCTCTTATCATTCAATCTTTGACACCCAGACCACTGTAATTCTGAACCATGTATAGCCCCTTATGGAGCCATGCTCCTTATCTGCATATCTTTCCTCATGTAACTTTGAGGTGTTTAATCTCATTGTACCTTATTTTCTCATTTATAATGTGGTAGTGATAATAGGGCCTACTAAGTTTAATTGAGATAATACACACAAAGTATTTGGTACATGAAAGGTACACAATAAAAATTGTTATCATTTTTATTGCTGTTGCCATTAACATCGTAATAGCTTCCTAAATGCTTTCCTGGATTTCCCTAAGTCTCACACTCTAAATCAGTGTCATTACCAAGAGTTATCTTTCTAAAACCTGGATCTTATTATGTCACTCACATTTAATGACTCCCCATACATCACAAGATTCAGTATAAAGTTCTTAGAGCAACATGCAAAAACCTTTTGAAATCCTGCCCTTAAGTATTTACAAGGCCCTCCCATATTTTCTCAGAATCCTATACTTTAACGACAGTAATAAAAAATTCTTTTCCCCAAACAACTAATCTTTTAAAACAATCTTTTAGACTGTAGAACAATAGTCTTTTTAGAATAGTTTTAGGTTTCCAGAAAATTGAACAGATAGTACAGAGTTCCCATATACACCCTTCCCCAGCTTATAGTTTCCCCTTTGTTAACATTTTACATTAATGTATTGTACTTGTTACAGTTGATGAACTAATATTGATACATTATTATTAATTAAAGTCCATAGTTCACATTACTGTTCACTCTTAGTATCGTACAGTTCTATGAGTTTTGACAAATGCATCATGTCCTGAATCCACCATTATGGTATCATATAGAACAGTTTTACTGGCCTAAAAATCCTCTGAGCTCTACCTATTCATTCTGGCAAGCCTGGAAGCCACCAGTCTTTCTGCTTCTGTAGTTTTGCCTTTCCCCAAATATCATATATTTGGAATCACACAATATGTAGCTTTTTCAGACTGGCTTTTTTTTCACTAAGCAGCATGCATTTAAGGTTCCTCCATGTCTTTTTATGGCTTGATAACTCATTTCTTTTTACCACTGAATATTATTCTATGGTATGGATGTACCATTTTATCCATTTACTTTTTGAAGGACATCTTTGTTGCTTACAGTTTTTGGCAGTTATGAATGAAGCTGCTATTTGTGCTCAGGTTTTTGGTGTGGACGTAAATTTTCGACTAATTGGGTGTAAACCTAGGAGTGCCATTGCTAGATCACATGGTAAGAGTACGCTTAGCTTTATAGGAAATTGCCAGACTGACTTCCAGAGTGGATGTACCATTTTGCATTCTCAACAGCAATGAATCAAAGTTCCTGTTGTTCCACATCCTTGCCACTATTTGGTATTATCAGGTTTTTGGAGTTCAGCCATTCTAATAAGTATGTAGTCCTATCTCAATGTTGTTTTGGTTTCCTATTCCCTAATGACATATGATGTGGAACATCTTTTCATAAGCTTGTTTGCCATCTGTATATCTTCTTTGGTGTGGTGCCTGTTCAGATCTTTTGTTCATTTTTTTAATTGGGTTGTTTTCCTACTGTTGAACATGGTTGTCCTTTGTCTTTTTATGCTGCATGTCTCTGTTCAGTAAGTTAGGGTTCAATGAATAAGCGATACGTAGAAGGCCAGTAGCCTGTTAGTTAGGATTTTTTAAAATGTGTTATATGACGTATAGATAAAAGCCGTGTAAGTGATTTTGTTTTTTGACATAAAGTAATTGTAGAAAAATGATTGCTATTTTCTGAGAAACTTTTACTAACTTGTCCCTTTTACTGGTCCACACGTTGTTATACTTTTAAAAATATACTCATTTTTTAAAAAGTCTTATTGGGGTGCCCGGGTGGTTCAGTCGGTTAAGCATCTGACTCTTAATTTCTCCTCAGGTCATGATCTCAGGTCCTGAGATCGAGCCCCACATTGGGCTCCACACTGGGCGTGGAGCTTGCTTAAGAAGTTTTAATGACTTTCTCCCTCTCTCCCCCCCACTCCACCTTGCTTATAAAAATAAAAAAGTCTTCTCATTATTTTTATTATTATCTCCAAATATTATTACCTAAAATTATGAATTATGTTCAAAAGCGATTATCAAACATAGCTTCTTTCTGATTGCTATCAATATGTATGAGATATCATGAGATATTTTATATGAAAGATATGAGATAATAAATGTGGAAGTGTTTGAATGCGTGGGGAGTTACAGATACTTATTTAATTTGCATTTGTTATATATCTGCTATCTATGTTTCTTCCAGATATTGTGAAGAAGCAAATTAACACTTCAAACAACTTATAGTCACATAAGCATTTTAATATAAGTTTTATTCAAATTTATTTATTAAGAATTGCATATGTTAAACAAATAACAAATTTTTGCGTTGTACTTCAGGTCTTTCTTCCCTCTATATTTATGCAGGAATTTAAAATTGCTCATGTCCATTATTTCTATATTGGAAAAATAGAACTTTACCTTTAATTTTGATGTATATAACCCAAAGCAGTTAAAATTCTGTTTATTCTTTCTCTTAAATGGTGGCTTTCTTGACTTGATTGTTCTTAGTGGAAGCTCTAAGAGCAGTAAGACATTTTATTACCTAATAGAGTGTTAACTGGTACCCAGTACACATTAATTTTTACCTGTAACTGAAATGAGTACTCTTGATGGCTTTTAGTACCCTTTCTTTTGATAGGCCATAGTTCTTTTATGAAAATACCCATTTATTATTTTCTTCTTTATAAAAGCATTGTGCCTATTATAGAAAAAGTATAATCTATAGAAAGCATAAAAAGGGAAAATAATCATTCAGGTTTAGTCACTGTTGACATTTTGAAGGTTTCTAAAGTTTTTGTGTGAATATGATGTATAAATTGCTTTTTGTTTTTTATTTTTAACAAATTTAGAATTGTACTGAGTCCTGCTGGACATCTGTTTGAACATGTTTTTGGTGTCACTTGAATAATCTGATTATTTTTAATGACTGTAATATATCATCTTATGACTACTATAATTTATTTAAACATTTGAATATTGTTGGCATTTTTAAAGTTATTCTTGAGTGTCAGTTCTATAACTTACTGACAAAGATGTGCTGAAACAAAATAACTGTTAATAACCAGCTTCAAAGAAGAATATTAGAAATATTCTGGAAATTTTTGAATGACAGCTCTTTTTCTGAGCAAGTATACAAAAATATATCATTGTTTGGTTTAGTATAGATATTGCAGCTTTTTCATTGGACCAGATAAAAGAAAGATGGAGTTGAAAAGGAGATATTGATTGTTGCCTTGTGGTTACATGACATTGGTAGAATGGTGGTGTAGAAAATGTTTTTGGGTGATACATCAAAAATTGAATGGAAGTAAAAGGTATCAGAGTTTGGAACAAAAGAATGCTATAAATTTTAAAGGAAACCACATTGTTAAACTGACAGGAATATTGGTAAGTGGATACTCTACTAAACAAACCAATTAAATTTGTTTAGAAACCCCATTTGAAAGGGATATATGGGTATAAGGCTATCCTTATTTTGAAGAGAGCAGTTTGGTTAGTTTCCATTTGTGGAATTAAGGAAATAGGTCTAGGGCTTCTAGGCCATCTGTTCTAAGGTACTTAGAATTTGCCTTTTTCAGTATGTACAGTTTGTTATGACACAGTAAAAAGGGTAACATAAACCATATATTTCCCAAGTTTTAAATAACCGTTCTTAAATCTATATTAACTGTGTTCTGCTGTACTATTTAGCTTAACTCTATTTTGACTACTGGTTATCTTAATTGAATTTAATAGTCTAAACAGCTAATAAGAATTAACCAAAGTATCAGATTTTGATAACAAATATTCCAGAAAGAAACTATCGAGTGGATCATCCAAACAAGCTATTCTTGAACATTCTTAGAAATGAAAACAAAAGGAAAGTGTTTTAATCTGTATATAATGGCAGAATCTTGAGGTAAACATTTAGTTTTTAGTACACTGAAATCCAGGAAAGTCTATTTGTTTGGATTATGAAGCAAGGAACTTGATGGTTAATTGAAAGTGCCATTCCTATTTCTTGGTCTGTTAAAATAGTTTTGAACTTCAGTGTTTCAGTCTCTTGAGAAGTGTATCTCAAGTTATTATCAGTGCCAAAATTTGTTTAATTATTTAGTGCAAAACTTAAGCTTATCCCTATATTAATATGTTCACTCACTTGCATTTTAGTATGTTTTCTTGAGTAGGAGAGGACAGGGGGCGTTAGTTAAGTGAATGCCATCTGTCATAGATATTGTCACAGGAAAAGTACAGATTGGGAAGAATGGAATCACAGTTTCAGTGAGGCTTATCTTAACTACAAAACTGAATGTACCCTCAAATTAAAGTATAAATTCAAACTTGTTTTTCTCTTAAAGAGAAATGTTGAGATGTCCTCTTAAAGAGAAATGGTAAAAATGTTTTCTTTTTTGAACATTGTTTCTTTTTCTTTTTCTTTTTTTTTTTTTAACAGTGTCCTGCTGGACTTCAAGAGAAAACAGTTCTCTTCATGCATTCTAACATAACAATGACTCAGGTGTTCTAAAACACAAAGATACATTCCTCTGTATCAATCTCAAGCTGAAACTGAGTTAATGCCTTCTATATAACTGTTTAATTTTACTCTGGTGGTGTGTGTGTGTATATGTGTATGTGTGTGTTTCTTATTAAACTTTAAAGATAGTCTGAAAGTGACACTGTAGTATTGTGGATCCTCAGTATGGGATTCTTTCTTTAATGTAAAGGGGCCATTGGTTGCCATGAATAAACTGTGGAGAAATTTGGAATGTTTATCAATGAGCTTTTCCTGATCTTTTACATAGTGCTGGACTTACTGGTTTATTCTTATAAAATCTTCATAATTGGGTAGAGGGTTTAGTGAATGGCATTTGTATGATAAGCTGATATTAAAATATTATTCTGCACCTAGCAAAAGACTTTTTGTATTACTATAGCTGCATCCTAGGGTTTAAGTTACTGTGGGGCCCTCTCATTTAATTAACAAGGAAATTGGTAACCAGAGATGTTGGATTACTCACCAGTTTGATTAGTTTCACAGTTTAAACCAAGGCTTAGTTCTCTGACTCTTTGGTCAGTGATACATCCATGATGGCATACTGTGTATCATAGTTTAATATATTTACAACCTTTTGGAAGATGGAATCTACATATATGAGGATATAGACCTTAATAGGAATGATTACGGTTTTCTCCTTTAAGGAAATATATACTATGGGTGATCATTATATCTGTGAAACTGTTCAAAACCATCAAAAAAGATTTTTAAATTTCATGATTTGTTGCTCCTGTGGTTTTCTGGCTACACATTCTTTTATCCTTCCATGTAAACACCATTTTAAACATTTTTAAAAAATTTCTTTTCTGTTTCTTCTCTTACCCACTTCTAAGTATCTTCCCTAAATTAGGCAGTTCTTTGCCATCACCCCATCTGTAGTCCCCATTTCTATAATTAGCTATCGTCAGTGAAGAAAGAGTAATATGCCCCCCAAAACATGCAAAGAAATCTTTTCTCAGTCTTTTTTAATGGCCATTCTGTTCATTGTGGAATCCTCTAGTCACGTATGGCTATTTAAATGTTAATTAACCAAAATTAAATAAAATTCACCTTAACCACATTTTAAGTGTTAATAGCTGTATGCAGCTAGTGGCTACCATATTGAATAGTGCAGCATATAGGATGTTTACATCATTGCAGAAAGTTGTATTGAGTAGTAGTGTTTGAGACAATTATCATCTTGTGAGAAATATATGTATCTGTGTGTGTAGGTATATATATGTATGTGTATTTATGGACATATATATATACCTCAATTTGTTTACTCATTCACTTGAGATACACGCACACACACGTGAATATATGCATACATAAGATTACCTTGATATATTACATTATTTTATTTTGAATTAACCTTATTGGGGTATAATTTATAAACAATGTGTGCATCCATTTTAAGTGTACCATTCAGCAAGTTTTGACATATGTATATATATATATACACGTACACACATATATATATACACACATACATACAATTGTGTAATCACTACCACAATAAAAAATACAGAATATTTCCAACACTCAAAAAGTTCCCTTTAGCCCCTTTTTTGTCAGTCAACCCCTCACTGCTAATTCCACACAACCGGTAATCTGCTTTTTGTCAATATATGTTAGCTGCTTCTAGAATTTCATTTAAATGGAATTATACATTTGGAATTTTTGTTTTGTTTTAGGCTTCTCTTGCTTAGTATGTTTTCTGAGGTTCATCCATGTTGTTTATATCAGTAGTTTTTTTATTGTTGAGTAATAGTCCATTGTATGTATATTCCTCAATTTTTTATCCATTCACCTGTTGATCAACATTTGATTTGCTTCTAGTTTTTGGCTATTATGAATAAAACTGCCATGAGCTTTCAAGTACAGTCTTTGTAGACATATGTTATCCATCCTGTTGAGTTACATACCTGAGAATAGAATTGCTTGACATATAGTGATAAGTATATATTTAACTTCTTAAGAATTTACCAAGCTTTTTGCTCCTAGTAAACATGAGAGATTCAGTTGCTCCAGGTCATTACCAACACTTTGTATTGTCAGTCTTTTTGACGTTAGCCATTCTTGTGCTTGTGTTGTAGTACCTCCTTATGGTTTTATTTACATTTCCTTAATGACTCATGATGTTGAGCATCCTTTTCAACTGTTCATTGGCCATTTGTATATCTTCCGCCAAGTGTTCAGATTTTTTGGTCCATTTTTAAATTGGGCTATTTGTATTTAAGTTGTAAGACCTTTTGTATTTTGCGGATAGAAGTACTTACTGGATTTCTGTCTCTGTTGATATCTAATATAATTTCCCGGTCTGAGGATTAATGATTTCTTTAGAAAAACATATGGTTTCAATTTTGAAGAAGTCCAATTAATTACTTTTCTTTTGGGATTTGTACTTTTTCTGTATTAAGAAATGTTATGCATCCAGGGGTTGTGAAGATTTTCGCCTCTGCTTTCTTTTAGAATTTTTATAGTTTTGTCTTCCATATTCAAGCTTATGATTATTTTAAGTTAATTTTAGAGTGTATCATAAGGTAAAGAATGAGGTTCATTTTTTTTAACCATATGAATTTACAGTTCCAATGCCATTTGTTGAAAAGACTATTTCTTATTAAATTGGCACTTCTGTTGAAAATCAATTGACAATGTATTATTGCATGGAATTTTCCTGAACTCATCTTTTCTATTGATTTGTATATCCTTATACTAATACACTGTCTTGACAAGTTTTGTGGTAAGACTATTTAAATTAAGTACTGTTAAGTTCTGCTTTTTTCTACTGTTTCAAAAATTATTTAATTTAGTTCTTTTGAGTTTTGATAATACATTCTAGAATCATCTTGTTAATTTCTATAGAAACACCGTCTGAGATTTTGATTAGGATTGTGCTGAATCTGTAAGTCACCTTGGGGAGAAGTGACAACCTAATTAGTTTGTAATGTGGTATATTTATCTGCTTATCTAGACCTTCTCCAAATTTTCACAGCAATATTTTTTATTTTCATACCACAGATTTTGCATATATTTGTTAAGCTTAGCCCTGAGTATTTCATAGTTTTAGATGCTGTGTCTTATAAATCTTTAAGCATTTAAAAAAATATTTTCATTTATTGATTGCTAATACACAGAAGCATGGTTGATTTTTTTTATATTAACCTTGAATTCTGCGGAATCTCTAAACCCATTCCATATAATTTTTTTTTATAGGTTCCTTAGGATTTTCTACATAGATGATCATGTTTTCTACTAATAGAGACTGTTTTACTTTTTCCTTTCCAATCTGAATGCCATTTTTTAATTTAAATTTAAATTTAATTTTTAATTTTAATTTCCCTTATCTTACTGCATTGGTCAGGACCCAGAGCAAAATTCTGAAATAGTGATAATGGGCATCCTTGTCTTAAGAAAGCACTGAGAGAAAACACTTAGTCTTTATCATTATATATGATGTTAGCTATATGCTTTTCATAGAAACCCTCTATTAGGTCGAAGGAATTCCCTTCAGTACTTAGTTTTTTGAGAGCTTTTATCTTGTTTATTTTTGTCAGTTTTTTTTTTTTTCATTTCTTGAGAACCATTGGTGTCTTTTTTTCTGTTAATACGATAGATTGCACTGATTGATCTTCACATGTTAAAACAGCCTTGCATTCTTTATGTAATTCTCACCTGGTTGTGATGTATTTTTTATATGTAGGTAATAAATTTCTTAAGGAATTTTGGGCCTCTAATCATTAGGGAGCTTGGTTTGTAGTTTTTTTTTTTTTCTTTCTTTCTTTCTTTTTTTCTTTTAATGTCTTTGTCTGGTTTGGTATCAGGGTAATGCTGGCTTTATAAAATGAGTTGGGGATTGTTCTTTCCTCCATTTTCTGAAAGAGACTATGTAGAATTAGTATCATTTCTACTCCAAATGTCTGGTAGAATTCACCAATGAAGCCATCTGGGCCTGGAGTTTTCTTTGTTTTAAGTGTGTTTTCAATATTTAAATGGGAATATTTAAAATAGCAAATTCAATTTCCTTAATAGATGCAAGGCTACTCCGGTTTTATATTGCTGTTGTGGTTTTTTCCCCTTTTCAAGGCATTTGTTCATTTTATTTAAGCTGTTGAATTTATAGATGTAAAGTTGTTTATAATATTCCCTTATCCTTTTAACATCTATAGGATCTAAGGTGATACTCCGGTTTTCAAAGAACGAGGTATTGGTTTCATTGTTTTTTATCTATTCCGTTTCATTGATTTCTGCTCTTTATTTCTTTGCTTCTGTTTACTTGGGTTTAATTTGTTCTTTTTCTACTTTATGATTGTAGCTTAGATCATTATAAAATGAGATTATGTATGAAGCAAGACTAGACATGAGTTGATAATTGTTATAGGTGGGTGATGGATACATGGAGTGTTACTTCATTATACTATTCTTTAAATTTATGTATATATTTGACATTTTATATAATACTTTAAATATTACATAAAGCAAATGAGGAGCACTTGGGTGGCTCAGTTGGTTACGTGTCCAAAACTTGATCTCAGCTCAGGTCTTGATCTCAGGGTTGTAAGTTCAAGCCCTGTGTTGGCCTCCATGCTGGTGTGGAGCTAAATAAATAAATAAGCAAACAAACCTGACTACGTAGTAATTTTTGTCACATTTAAATGCCTGTTGACATTTATTTTTACCTGATAGTATCTGTTCCATGCATTGGTAAGCTATTTTAGGATGGCTCTATAGAATTCCTCAATAATTAGGACTTTTTATGACTTTTAGTGGTTCTTTGTATTTGTGGGTAGAGGAAGAAAAGTGACATAGATCTTGATGCTATAAGCTCTTGGGATACCTCACAAACAGTAATGGGGAAAAGAACAAGCAGTATGTCAGGGTTTATGGAAAAGCAAATTGATACATGTTCAGTAACAATATAGTATCAACAGTTATCCATCCCTTGATAGTTCCCAGAAGGACAATTTTGCTAACAAAAAAATCTGAAATAATGGATAAAATTGTAACATTCATTTAGTGTACTTGATGTGTAACAGATATTTTATGTTGTGTATAAACTTCTTGTGCTCCCCGCCTTTGTCCCCACCAAAATTTGTTACTACATTGCTTTTTTAATTATAATTATCTTAATGTACCTATATATAGGTGTCAGAGAAAAATAGATACACAAATGCTCTATATATTTTCTTTGGAGTACAGTTGTGCGTATCACCTAGTTTCTTCTGTACCTTTTTGTGTGTGTTTTGTATTGTTTTGTTTTGCCTTGTCTTTTTGTTCTGGAAATATTTGTTGGTGACTGAACCTGGATAGCACATCGGTAACTTTAAAAAAAAATTTCTCAAGAGTAACATTGATATTTAGTCAAATACATGAGCATCCCCGTTTCTATGGACTCTTCTGGTGTCAATAAATTCACATGCTAATCTGAGTTGATCTGTGTTTCATGTTCTCACTTAACCATCCATACCTATATGCCAAAATAATATAATAATAATAATAATAATAATAATAATATAATAATAGCAGCAGCAGTAGTAATAGTAATAGTAATGGTACATTTTATGGTGCTTTTGCTCTCGAAAAAGTTAGGGAGAATGAATTCTTTTTATTTTTCTTTGCTTTAAAGATAAACCTCTATCCACAAACTTAAACATGAATGGACTTATATTCTATAATATTCATATTAGCTGGATTCATTGGTAGAAGTATAAAGAAGAGACTACCTAACCAGAGAGAAGGGGCAGGAGAGGGATCATTCTAATATGAATATAGGTACCCCATTTTTTTTGAAGGAGTGTAAATCTCATGGATTGCAGGAGCTTTGCTTTGCTTCTATAAAACCATTGTATCAGATTAGTAGTCCTGAATTACACTTCAGTGTCCTGAACTTGAAACTTTGACCACACCTTTCTATTTAGTCTCATTCTACAATCTTAGTCAATGACTGCAGTATATAACCAATTGTTAATTGTTGCCTTGATTAATAACCGCTCAAAGTTCTAAATCATACTTCTATGTAGTCCTACTTCTAAGAAGGAATGAAGTATTTTTTTTTTTTTTTTTTTTTAGATTTTATGTATTTGAGAGAAAGCCCAAGTGGGGGCAGGGGCTGAGGGCAGAGGGTGAGGGAGAAGCAGGCTCTGCACTGGGCAGGGAGCCCAATGTGGAGCTCCATCCCTGGACTCTGGGATCATGACCTGAGCCGAAGGCAGACACTTAACCGACTGAGCCACCCAGATGCCCTGGAATGAAGGACTCTAAAATAGTTTTGCTACAATGCTATAGCAAGTTAATAACCTTCTGGACTTTCAGATTTTATAGTGGAACCTGGACTCTCCCTGTTCAACTTATATGGTCTTATTTGCTATGTTTAAGAAGTTAGTGTATTTGCTGTAGTAGAATTCACACAATGTTGTGTGCTGGAGCAAGAAATAAAATTTTATGTTAGGTAAAATAGCAGCTACCAGAATTAGTTACACCTTCCAAATGAGAGTCAAGACAATATAGCTATGCAGGTGTTTGAATCCCATTTCTGCTACCTACTAGCTGTATAGCCCTGGGTAAATTATACATTCTGTGCCCCATTTTTCTTGTCTATAAAATGAGAATAGTAATAGCACCTACCTCACAGAATTATTATGAGGTTTAAATGAGTGTGTTAGAAAATTGCCTGGTATTTATAAATGTTAGCTATTATTATTACTAGTGCTTTATCAGACAGTATATGCTCCTATTATAAAACTTATGACATCACTTTATAAATGTTGATTTTCATGCTTTTATTGTATTAGCATAATGGTAAAGTCCCTTCTTTATTGTCTTACATATCTACTAGTGTCCTGTGCAGGGTATGTGTATAGTAGATATAGTTGAATGAAAATAAAAGTAAGGGACACCTGGGTGGCTCAGATGGTTAAACGTCTGCCTTCGGCTCAGGTCACGATCTCAGGGTCCTGGGATCAAGTCCCGCATCATGCTTCTTGCTCAGTGGGGAGCCTGCTTCTCCTTCTTCCTCTGTCTGCCCCTCCCTTCGCTTGTGCTCTTTCTCTCTCAGACAAATAAATATATAAAATCTTAAAAAAAAAGATAAAAGTAAGATTTAATATATAAAATACATATTCTGTTTTTGAATAAAGTAAACTTTAGTTATAATTCATTGCTCTTTGAATTTTTAAAAAGTTTTTAATGTTTCAAAAAATGTTTTTCGGTAGATAAACTGGTTATTATAAAAGTATGTCACTTAGTATCTCACTTCTTGTTTTCTTTTTGGTGTGGTGTTGATGGAAATAGTACCTCAGTGTGTCTGGAGAATAAATGTGGATATTCCTGAGGAAGCTAATCAGAATCTTTCATTTGGTGCTACTGAGCGATGGTGGGAGCAGACGGATTTGACCAAACTGATCATATCCAACAATAAACTTCAGTCACTTACAGATGACCTACGACTTCTGCCTGCGCTCACTGTTCTTGATGTAAGTTGACTGATGTAAATATGGGTCATTAGATAAAGAGACTCTAAAGGTAAATTTAGGCTTTGATAAGCAGAAAACACATGTTTAATTGGTAGAATGCAAGGAAGAATGAATTATTGATAGGCATAGATGATGGTTAAGAGTGAACTTACAAAACCTCAGGCTTCCAATTCTGGCTGCGTCACTTGATAGCGGTGTGACCTTGGGAAAGGTACTTCATTGTACCTCAGTTTCCACATCTATAAACCAGGACTGACACTACTACCTATTTTTAAAAATTGTTCTTAGAATTTAATGCAAACAGAATTTGTATTTAACAAGTGGTTGTGGTTGCTCATTTCTTTTTTTATTGCTGTTGTTTTTCTCTTCATTATTCTAGACATTAAAGCAGTACATGAAATTAATTTTTTTTTAAACTTCAGTATTGACTTAAATTATTGAACTTAACTGTTTGTGTGTTTATTCAAGGACTATTTTTTAGTCTCGTTGCGATGTCATATTGTAAAGCATGAGTAGTTTATTTCACAATCTATGGAGTTCTGATGTACTAAGGAACATCAGAGATCTTCCAATTCATGTCTGAAAGTGTTGAATCTGGCCAAATTTCTAGAGAAGTTTTTTTCCTCACTTGCAAGATGAATGGATTGGCTTAGACATTCTCTAAGGTTCCTTGTATCTTGAAAATAATATGAGAACATAATAGAGGTCCCCCTCCTCTTTCTCGTTTTTTCTTTTTTTGTATATGTTGTCATAAATCATACCATCAAGTGCTATTAGTTTCTAACCCTCTTATCTCTCATTTGAGATTGAAATTCCACTCAATGAGGTAAAGTTTTTTTTTTTAATTGTATTATTTAAAATTGATGACTTATCACTTCATTATTTTTGAACAGGAGCTTGGTCAACTTCAGATTCCTTTTCTAATTCTATACATAGAGCAAATTAACAATACTCCAACTATACTATTGAATTAGAATAACAGAATTATTGTCGAAAAATTTTGTATAATGGCAAACTCATATGGTTAAATATAAGACTAAGATATTGACTGTTTCTTAATAACTTTTAGATACATGATAATCAGCTGACATCCCTTCCTTCTGCTATAAGAGAGTTAGAAAATCTTCAGAAACTTAATGTCAGGTAAAATTTAAGCTTATTTGATTTCAATATTGCTAATATAAGGGTGTAAATCTAATCTTTAAAATTTTTTTCTAGTAACAGAGTAAGAATTTTAAATTTTCTCAGATTATTTTTGTTTTAGAATTGCTTACATGTTTTTCTGATTTTCCAAATGTAAGGCCAGTTGATTTTTTAAAAAGTACTTTTTGTTTTATTTATTTATTTAGTTTTTAAAAAGATTTCTTTATTTGGGAGAGAGAGTGAGAACATGAGTGAGCAGAGAGACAGAGGGAGAGGGGCAAGCAGACTCCCTGCTGAGCAGGAGCCTGAGGACCTGGGGCTCAATACCAGGACCCTGGGATAATGACCTGAGCTGAAGGCAGATGCTTAACCGACTGAGCCACCCAGGTGTCCTCTTTTTGTTTTATTTTTATGTAACAATCTTTACTGATTATTTTAGTAACCTTTTTGTTGATATCTCAGGTTTTAAGTTATTTTGATATTCTAAAAAATAGGTTAAGCAATAGGAAAAAATTTGAAATAATTCTTTCATTAATGATGGAAAATGTCATGGTTTTAGTATTAGTAGTTTTTAAACTTTTCTGAGGACTCCTGGAGTTCCGCAGATATGCTTCAGATACTCGTTGATAGGTATGTGGGAAGCCAGGTGGCTAAGGCTCTGGCTAACTTTGTTTGCCCTTCAGTACACATCTAGACTTCTAAGAAATGATAAATACCTTATGTTATTACATATACGCAGATTAAGGGAAAGGGATTTGGGAAGATTTCATTTAGGAGATAATATAAAAAGCTTTATTAAGTCTTCAAAACATAGTTTGAAAAACTGTGGTTTATGAAATTGGTATGGTTACAGATCTATCTAACATAGCATAGTCAAGTCAGTGTTCTGCAGGTAAATTAATTGCTTTGAGGGAAAATGGTTCCTTAACACGAGAGACTGTGGACTCTGGGAAACAAACTGAGGGCTTCAGAGGGGAGGGGGGTGGGGGATTGGGCTAGGCCGGTGATGGGTATTAAGGAGGGCACATATTGCATGGAGCACTGGGTGTTATACACAAATAATGAATCATGGAACACTACATCAAAAACTTAAAAAAAAAAAGGGCTATATGTAGTGATTCCTCACCAAAAAAGAAAAGAAAATGGTTCCTTAAGTTACAGTCCTTATCTATTGAAAAAATTACCACAAATCAGCAAAACGATCTATACATAAAAGGTGCTAATTGTTTAGAGCTACATCAGAACCTCTTCCCCATACAAGTCCAAGGCTTGGATATGACCTGCAGAGGCAAGAATGGGGAGGGTTGAGAGAATATGTGAGGGAATATGGATTGGGTGTGGCTTTAGCTTTAGCTTCCGACACTTTAAAATATAATCGTTAGGTTGGAGGAAATAGATGGGAAGAGGAATGCAGGAAATATGTAGCTAGAATTACATCTCTGCCCTACTGCATCCCTGTGAAATCTACAAAGATTTCTGTTAAGTGACCAAACAATAACAGACAGTTCTTGATAGTTTTTTAGTGGTTTTTATTTATTTTAGAAGACATCTTTTAGTATTTTTGTTCCAATTAGTTTTATTTTTATATAATTTAAGGTTATTTTTACCCCATTGTATTTCTCATTTCACCCTGTTATTTGTTAAGTAGTTGTAGATGGCATGAAAATAGAATAGAATTCCTAAGTGAATAGTTGAGATAATCTGGGAATAATTAAATCAGGTCATCTCTTAATTATTAGGGAATGTATTATCTTCAGTGACTTGGGACTTCTAAAACAATAAACCAAGTATCTCTACAGAAGAACTGAGCTGAAAAGTTAAGACTAAGTACAAAGAAGAGTGGAGTTGCATATTACATTCAGCTGGACATGCCAGGCCTTTAAACAGGAATAGCTATTTTTGTCTTGAGTTCTAGCTTAAAAACATAATCCTCATAGACGCTGTGACTCCGTTGTAGTGTATATGTGCCCATATCTCTGTCACAATTCTAAAATCAGATACAGGGGCGCCCGGATAGGGCTCAGTAGGTTAGGTGTCTCACTTCGGCTTAGGTGATGATCTTGGGGTCCTGGGATGGAGCCCCACTTCGGGCTCCCTGCTCAGTGGAGAGCCTGCTTTTCCTTTTCCTTCTCCCTCTTCCCCTCCCCCAACTTGTACTCGCGTAAGCACTCCTCTCTCTCTCGAATAAATAAAATCTTTAAAATAAACTAAAATTCAGGTACAGTATGAAAAATTAAGAGCCCAGTTTATCCTTTCACATTGTGTATAAAATCAAGAGTGGGTTATAAGGAAGCAATCAAAAATTCACAAATTATTTGGTTAAAAACCTTTATTTCTTTGTTTTCTTTGAAAACTGTCAATTTGATTACTTTAGATGACTATAATCTTAATGAGTTATATACTTTTAGGATGTGAAATTTGATACATTTTAGAATTAGTAACCATATTTCATTTTTAAAAATGAGCCCATATAGTTGGTTAGCAAAAATACCTTTACAAATATTTATTATGTTATTACCAAATTACTCAGCATTTATTTTATCAATCAATAGCCATAATAAACTGCAAATACTTCCTGAAGAAATTACAAATCTAAGAAACCTGAAAGGCCTATATCTCCAGCATAATGAACTAACTGGTATACCAGAGGGATTTGAACAGCTTTTCAATTTAGAAGATTTGGTAAGTTGTGATTTTCCAATTTTTATATAATTTGGAGCTGTTGAGATTTTTCGTCAGGCTGAGAAATTGGATGTATGATTGAAATCGTGAAAAACATGGACAGCTGATTATATGACTAGATTATCAGAAACTGCATTTCAGTTAGATTTCTGAATTAGTAATTGTAAATTTATTTTTCCTATTTTTTCTTATAAAATTGCCTTAGGTTTTAATTTAAGAATAGAGTGTGGGAAGGGGCGATAAGGATGACTGTTATTCAGAGGATTTTATGGCTTTGCCAAATAATGGAAAGGTGTCTTTAGCATATACGAATTCCCGTTTCTATACCCATTCCTTCTTTATTGCCCCTGTAACTCTCCTATCCTTTGAGTGTCCAGACAGTCCCTTTAAGGCCTGCCTTTTCTTCCCTATAAAATTTTCATTCCATCTATGTCATATCCTAAATAAAGATAACCGTAAAGCAATACAGATACTATTTTAAGAATAATGAAAATAATAGGCACTTTGCTTTGTGCTTTACATATAGCAAGGTGCATAGTTTTATCCCCTAATACAGATATGGAACTACGGTTTATTTAAAAAAAAAAAAGAAGTACCTTTTCTGAAGCCATGTAACTAATAAGTAACGAATTCAGGATTTTAACATAAGTCAGTTTGACTCCAAAGTGTATATCCATCTTTTTTTTCTCCCATTATACCCCTGAAGGAGTAAGATTCCACTGTAGAATATTTGATCTGAAAGACTAACTAGATTAGATTAGTTGTTCTAGTGTATAATCTTTACTCCACATAGTTATTTCCTCTTACATTCTTGTTGTTTTCCCTATTACATGTTTTCAAAAACTTACTTATGTCACTTTAAAGTTTATTTCTCATTAAAGGGAAAATTCTTTTACCTCTATTTTTTTCCTGTAAATACATCTTCCTTGATATTTCCCTCATCTGCTCTAGTGTTTGAAATCAACATACATAACTCTCCTCAACCATTCTTCAGTATCTGTCTTTGTCTTTCAATTTGATCAGATTGGAAATAAGGTTTGGAAAGTAAAAGGCATAGGTAGATAAAATGAATGGCTAAGGAAGGGGCCATGAGATTTTCTTAACAAAGTCTGATAGTAAAAGATAGCAATTGATATATAAAAAAGAAGAGTGTTTAGATTAGAAAGGAAGCCTAATAAATTACAGCAGTTCCCAGTTATTTCCTTTTTATGGGTTCCCGGATAGTCATTTGCATAATGAGAGGATATTTCAGTTGAGAATTGTGTTCTTAAGGACTCAGTATCAAATCATAAATATAAGCAGCAGTACATCACATTAGAATATAGGCATATTTAATAATTTAAGCTAGTAATATTTCTTAAAGTTATATAAAAACTGCTTAGCAATGGTACTAAATAAATATTTATTGAAGAAATGACAGCATAAATACTAATTTATGTATAATGTACTTATATTTTATATTTAACTTAATTATTAACCGCAATAATTAAATGTCTAAGTTTATAGTAATTTTGTTGATTTGGGTTCTTGAAAATATCTTAAGAATTTATGAATTAATATCTTTTCTGTATCAAAAACTTTTTTATCTTAGGTTTTTTATTTTGAAATAATTTTAGACTTACAAAAATGTAAAGAGAGTACAGAGAGTTGCCATATACTCTTCACCTAGCTTTCCTTAATTTGATATTTTACATACCAATGGGACATTTGAAAAACTAAGAAATTAACATTGGTACAGTATTACTAACTGCACTATAGATTTTATTAAGATTTTCCCAGCTTTTCCACTAATGTCCTTTTTTTTTGTTCCAGGATCCAATCCAGAATACTACATTGCATTTAGCGTCAGTAACTTTTGATATTACAAAATATTTATTTAGTAGTAATCTGTTCATTCTTAGTGTTTAGAGTATTGGAGTTGTAGATTGTTGTTTCCTTTTGTCGATTATGGTATGTTGTTTTGTGTTATTTATAAATATAACTGTTTTATAAAAAATAGCTGATCTAGCATTTTTACCTTTTTCTATCTTCTTTATTGATTTAGAGTTACAGAATGGAACTGTTTAGTGTTAAACTAAATGAGTCTTCAGAGAACAAGTTCCCTTAAGTCATTTTTTTTTTTTTTTATTCATTATTGCAGCTGGTCCTACCTGACAGTTTGCTGATAGCTAGTGGAGTACTTACACCTAATTCAGATGTCATAAGAATTATCTGATTGTCTTTTAAATAGAGTTTCAAAAAAAAGTTCTCTCATAACTCTTTATGTTTTAAAGAAAACATACAGAAACAATGGCTTAAAGAAACAGACATTAATTAGGCAAGCTTGAATGAAGAAAAGCAGAGTGTAAACTTCTGGACTTAGTCAAAGAGAACTTGCTGAGGTCAGCAGAAGAACCAAAGGGAATATTTTTTCCTTAAAAATTAAAATGTCCATTTTCTCAGCTTTATATTTTTTCTTTCAAGATTTTTTCTCTCTTGTAAAGACATTTGTCATTTCATATTACAGTTTACCTATACAGTTTGCTTACTTTATCCTAGGTACTAAATAAATATTAGATGGACAAATGGATTTTTTTTTTTTTTAAAGATTTTATTTATTTATGTGACAGAGAGACAGCCAGCGAGAGAGGGAACACAGCAGGGGGAGTGGGAGAGGAAGAAGCAGGCTCATAGCGGAGGAGCCCAACGTGGGACTCGATCCCGGTACGCCGGGATCACGCCCTGAGCCGAAGGCAGACGCTTTAACGACTGCGCCACCCAGGGGCCCCGGACAAATGGATTTTTTTAATTAAAAACATGTTGTATGATATAGCATGACTTAGTAATAACAGAAACCTTTATGTAAAGTATTTCTGAAGTCAGAATTCATTACGATTCCTTTCTGCTACATTACTGGGCACATAGTGCTCTTAAAGAATACTGAGGTAGTGAATGACAGACAACTTGTGAAATTGCCAGTGAATGAGGGTTACAAAACAACACCTCTGAAATAGTCTTTCTTTATGTTGCAATCTCCTCAAAATCCTGGAATCCCTTTGAGGGATCGATTATTTATTCATTTATCGATCGATTCATTCATTCATTCATTCATTCATTCATTCATTCATTCATTCTCTTTCTAAAGGATATTTCCAACAATCGTCTTACAACTGTTCCTGCTAGTTTTTCGTCTCTCTCCAGTCTGGTGCGACTCAATCTTTCCAGTAATCAGCTGAAGAGTTTGCCAGCAGAAATAAGTGGAATGAAAAGTAAATCTTCTCTCTTTTAAAACATATATAAATGTGAAGTTGGTGCAAATTATATTTAGGAAAATAAATTTTAACGTTGTTAGTTACAGGGAAGTAAAATAATAGATTTTATGCGGGTAAAGCAAATAGTAGCAAGTAGTCAGATTTTCTCCAGACCATTACTGTCTAGCTTAACTTCCTAAACAATTACCACCAAAAGCATATTTTGGAATATCAAAAAGAGGAAAATAAAATATGATTATGAATTATGATAAAATTATATACCTGAGATATTGATTAGGGTTTTGAGCTATGTTATCTATTCATTCATTCATTCATTCAATATTCACTAAGAGGTTCTTCCCTTCTAATAGGTGATTCTACTTGTGGTTATGTTATAGCTGTAGCCTCCTCATGGTCCATAAGTAATGATGCCAGGAGATAGCCTAGTTTTGCCCAAATGGTCAATCATTTTTTTTAAGAAAAGGTTAAAATAGTGGTTCTATTGAAGTTTACCATTGAACCATCATATTTAACATATTCTAGAACTAATATTAAGGGATAAAGAAATTGAAGGCACATTTCAGTACCTTTTAAATAATTATACTTAATTATTTTAGAAATCTTGATTTAAAGGATGAAATAATTATAGTAATTATTTTTGTTTAAAGGCAAACTATTATTATTTCCTGGTTGATAAGCATACTGTGTGTCAGCTGTACACTATTTACCTTATCTAGTCTTTTCTGCTAATCACGTATAAGCCCTCTTCACTTTTTTAAGCCTCCCTCTTGTGGAAGTTGTAGAAGTGATTTTGTATAGCTCTTTACAGATCATTCTGAGATAAATTTGTAAAATTGTGCTATTTTACTTTAGATTAATAATCTTTTGTCATTTGTAATAGGAATGTATAAGTTAAATCTTCCATAAATCGAGTTGATATTTTAGGGGAGCCTTTACTTGGGATACCAGTAATTAAGACTTTGCTTATCTTTGCCATTTTTCGTAAAGGAGTTAAAAAGTAGAGCTAAACATAAAATATGTTATCTTTTTTTTTTTTAAGATTTTATTTATTTATTCGACAGAGATAGAGACAGCCAGCGAGAGAGGGAACACAAGCAGGGGGAGTGGGAGAGGAAGAAGCAGGCTCATGGTGGAGGAGCCCGATGTGGGGCTCGATCCCGTAACTCTGGGATCACGCCCTGAGCCGAAGGCAGATGCTTAACCGCTGTGCCACCCAGGCGCCCCATAAAATACGTTATCTTAATATATAAGAAGCTTGAATTTTTTTTTTCATAAATTGGGTGAACTTATCTTGAGAGATGGGAAAAGAGGGAAATCAGTAGAAAAATACTTTGAATTTATAGCAGTTTTTCCAATATACTATATAATTAATGATCAGATGCTTTCTTCCTTTAGCCATGACAGTGATACTTTTGAACTATCACCAGTAGGACATTTAGTTGTTATTTCACTATTAATGACTGGGCCCCAAGAACAACATTTAACATTTGTGTGGTTCTTTGTAACTCAAATGCTTTTACATATATTGTTTTGCCATCATGAAGTTGTATTGTTAGGGGGATGTGTATTTTTTACATTTTAAAGATTCATAAACCTAGGCTTAGAAATTATGTTATATATTGTAGAGCCAAAGCTTGAATCACAACAGTTCTATAAGGGCTTGAATCCTCTTACTCTATCCCCATTGCTCTTTCCACTATACACTGCTTATATTCGCAGTCAGTGCTCTTACATGCAAACAGTTGTGAAAACTATAGTGTCTTAACTTTTAAAACAAACTTTTCTTTATAGAATTTACTGGATTTGGGGTGAGTCACATTGTGATGTTTTTTATTTTATTTTATTTGATCCTTATTTTTAAATATTATATTTTTTTATTAGAGAGAGAGAGAGCACAAGCAGGGGAAAAGGGAGACGGAGCATCAGGCTCCCCGTTGAGCATGGAGCCTGATAGAGGGCTTGATCTCAGGACCCTGGGATCATGACCCAAGCCGAAGGCAGACACTTAATGGACTGAGCCACCCAGGCGCCCAATTGTGACATTTTAAAAAATGCTCTAGCCAAATAATACATAAATTATTATAGTATTTGTTGAAAGCAGTGCTATTACATTTGTTTTGAAAGAAATTATCTTCTTTAAATACTAAAAGCAACAGCCTAAGGCAATATCAACTCAGTCTTGCATTATGTTAAAATCGATAGGCTCAAAGTACAGCAAAAAAGTTGTAAAATGTATATCACCTATTCAAACTAGAGGGTTGAGAGTGAGTTGTGGAAAATATGTGGTGGCCATCATAATGGAAGAATCTGTGATATGTTTTAGGAAGAAAGCTGCTTATTGAATCCTTAAGGGAAAGAAGACCTTTACTTTTTTCCATTTTTGTTTTCTTATATGCCTTTTTAAGAAAGAAAGATCCAAGAGGTAAGAGAGATGCTGCAAGTAAGAACATCCTTCTTGAGCTATAATATGCTTTCCTGTCCGTAGTGTTAGCTAAGATGTTAGAGAAAGCATGTAATTTAAACAAAAATAGGAAAAGAAAAGAAAGCAGACAGGGAGGGAGAAATAGGCAGTATGGATAGATGGAAGAATAGGAGGACAAACATAGAAATCCAAGGCTTTTTGACAGAAAGTCAACTTTCCTAATTTAAATACATGTATCTAAGCTATTACTAGCCAGTTACTTGACATCCATTCATACAGCTAGTACGCATGCATGTCTTTAACTACCTTAAGCTTTTTCTTTTTAAAGATGTATTATTACTGGGGCACCTGGGTGGCTCAGTTGGTTGAGCGGCTGACTCTTGATTTCGGTTTAGGTCATGATCTCAGGGTTGTGAGATCAAGCCCTGTGTCAGGCTCCATGCTCACTGCAGAATCTGCTTGAGATTCTCTCTCCCTCTGTCCCTCCCCCTGCTCCTGTTCTCTCTCTCTCTAAATAAATAAAATCTTTAAAAAAATAAAGATGTATAATTACTGAGGTAAATAATATCTCATAATGTGTAGTTTGTGTGTTTTAGAATACCTTAACAGAGTACTGGAATATTTTGTTTTTTACCATTACAAAGATGACTTGGACTATTATTAAACATCATTTTTAATGTCATATCTCTTTAATTATAATTAAATATAAAAGCAATCTCAGTTTATGTTTATTTCATTCAGTGATATTCTAGGATTCTTAATTAGCAGTATACAGTGGCATGGGTTTGTAATTCTTCATGATGATATTCACGTTCTTTGAATGTATATACAATTATAGACCGATATTTTTCTCTTTATTAAAGTATTTTTGTTTTTCACCTACTACGTATTATAGGATTAAAGCATTTGGATTGTAATTCAAATCTCTTAGAAGCTGTACCTCCTGAATTGGCTAACATGGAATCACTAGAATTGCTTTATTTGCGGAGGAATAAATTACGTTTTCTACCAGAATTTCCTTCTTGTAGATTATTAAAGGTAATATTTAGATGATTATTAAACTATATATTTTCCAAAAGTTTATTATGAAAATGAAATTTTTAATCTTGCTTTACATTGGAAATATGTATTAGTTATAAATGCTATGTTTTTCCTATATTTTTCAGAATTTTAGTCTGACTAAATATGTTAATGGTATTGTTAGTAGTAGATTTTTTTTTAAGAAGCTTGTAAATTTTTTAAAAGATTTTTATTATTTGAGAGAGAGAGAACTAGCAGTGGGGAGGGGCAGAGGGAGGGAGGGAGGAAGGGGGAGAGAGAGAGAGAGAGAGAGAGAGAGAGAGAGAGAGAGAGAGAAGCAGACTCCCCACTGAGCAGGGAGCTCGATGCGGGGCTCAATCCCAGGACGCTGGGATCATGACCTGAACTGAAGGCAGATGCTTAACTGACTGAGTCACCCAGGTGCCCCAGCAGATTTTTTTTATTTTAAAGAAATAATCAACTTAAATATAGGAATTTGTCCATTTCATCTGGGGAGTAGTATATAATTGGAAAAGTAGATGATGAGGCTACATAGTAAGGTGGAGTCATACTGTAGGACACCTGGAGTACTAGGAAGGAATATGTATCTAATTCTGTAAGTTGCCACCTCTCACGTGTACCTGATCATAATTGAGTCTGTTTAAAATTAATTACTTTCTTTTGGTTTTAAGTATATAGCATTAACATTGTCTTAAATTTGCCATGCTTTGTTTTCCTTCATGTATACTTATATCTATTAGAGTTAAAAGGGCTTCTCTTAAACAGAATGGTGACAGTGATAAAAGGAACTGAAAAAGTTATTTAGTTAAAGATTAGTTATATATCTGATAATTATAGATTCTGTTAAAGGGAAATCACTATATTTTATAATCACTAATGAGGTGGCTCAGTTGGTTAAGTATCTGACTCCTGGTTTCTGCTCAGGTCATGATCTCAGGGTTGTGAAATGGAGCTCTGTATAGGGCTTCCCGCAGAGCATGGAGTCTGCTGGAGATTCTCTCTTTCCCTTGGCCTGTGACCTCACTCGCTCTCTAAAATAAATCTTTTAAAACAACTAACCACTAGTGAAAATGTTGAATAACAACAAACTGTTTATAACTTTTTATGGCTTATTTTAAAAGTTAAAATTTTTTATCAGTATAGTTCGTAGATTTGTATTTTAATTCTATAAATGTAACTACTAAATCATTTCTGTGCTTTGGTTTGTAAACCTGGAACTTTCTGAAAGATTAAATCTTTAATTATTTTTAAATTATCAGAAAATCCTTGAAAATCTTGTTTTACCCTTTTTAGCTGTAAGACAGCTTACTTGTAATTGAAAACTTAAGCACCTTAGTAATTAGAAACTTACATTTTTTTCATGTGTTTTTCAGTGATTTGAAATTTCAATTTTATTTTTATTATCTAATATAAAATTGAATACAGAAATACATACGATTCATCTTTGGTTTTGTAGGAATTACATGTAGGTGAAAACCAGATTGAAATATTAGGACCAGAACATCTTAAGCATCTGAATTCTATCCTTGTGCTAGACCTGCGGGATAATAAGTTAAAATCTGTTCCAGATGAAATTACACTACTACAGTCTTTGGAAAGGCTTGACCTAAGTAACAACGATATTAGTAGGTAAGTTTAAAGATCAAAGGAATAAGAAATCATACCGGTATTTGCTTATAATTCATAAGTTAATAAGATTTGTAAAGAACATGTAGAGATCTTTTTTTCTCAATTGACTTCACTAAATATTTATTGAACAAGTATCATTGCAGACCTACAAAGAATGGTTAGATTTGGTCCTTGGCAGCAAGCTTAAAATACTAATAGAATCAGATATATTTATAAGTTACTCTAATCCACTTAGAACATAAACTAAGAAGTCAGGGTTTTTATCTTTTGTTCACTGCTCTATCTCTAACTCCTAGATCAGTGTCTGGGTATACAGAAGGTACCTGATAAATATTTTTTAAATTTATTAAACGAATGTAAAGCCATGGGAGAGATACAAAATGCTTTGAAGGCTTAAAGGAAATACAGGAATCAGCAATTTATTGAGAGGAATAGGGCAGATTTTGTAGAGGAAGAAACCTTTTTAGATGATCTTTAGGACTGGGACTAGGGTGAGGCAGGTTAAGTGCCTAGAGCACAGAGTTTAAGAGCATACTAACCTTCAGGGTCATGCCTCACTCTCGTGCCACCATATGATCTTTAAAGGCTGACCATGATTTTCAAGTGCACAGGTAAGGTGGTGAAAATGATTGACTTGATGGGACAAAACTGCACAAAGAAAACCTTGAAAGTTCAGGAAATTATAGGGGTATATTGAGAGAACAGCAAGGAATCAAGTTGACCTGGTAAATTGGGTACAGTTAGGGAGATTGTGACAATTTAGGGCTTGAAAGGTAAATTGGGGCCATATAGAATTGGTCCTTAAAATGCCTGTGAAGAGTAAGTTTTCATTCATTTAAGAGATGGGGAGCTACTGAAAGATAAAGAACAGAAGCAATTTGATTATAATCTCATTAAAAAATTAATTGGTATTGGGGCTGATCACAATATTTGTGAGCTAGGAGTGCTTTTGTCTGTGGGAAATAATATGAGATTATTAGGGAAGAATTTCATTTGCTTACTTGAAGGACAAAATCGAAACATTAGTATCCTTGAGTAATGGCTATCTTGAATCACTGATTCATTCAAATTAACTTTCTACAGTTTTTTGTAGCTCACATTTTTTTTAGCAGTCACAATATAACAATTTCAAAACTAGTCTGTTTTTTCTTTTACATGTTCAGCATTTATTTCAAAGGGAGATATTTTAGGCCTATGTTACCTGAGCTCTCTTTTTTGACACTATTCTATGATACATAGTTTGTCATATGTTGTTAGTTTTATAGTCAACCAACTATTGGTTGAATTATACTTACTCTTCATGTTTTCCCTGAAATCAGTTTAATCTTTTTGTAGTCTACCATGTTCGTTGGGAAAACTTCATTTGAAATTTCTGGCACTAGAAGGAAATCCTTTGAGAACCATACGAAGAGAAATTATAAATGTAAGCATATTTAGAATTCAGTTCTGGTTTTTAAATTTGAAATTCAGACATGCATGTTGATCTATGAAACTGCAAGGTATGTCTTGGTGAATATGTGTCTTTTCTCCACCTTCTCAGAAAGGAACCCAAGAAGTCTTAAAATATCTGCGAAGCAAGATTAAAGGTACTTTTCTATTTTTCCCTATATTTTGGAGGATAATATGAAAGGTGGTGAAGCGCTAACAGTACATAAATTTGCATGTACTTTGGGTGTAAATAATTAGAGGAAATGGTCCCTTTCAGGTGTGGTTCTAATTCTGAATCCACACAGGTCATAAATATGCTGAAGTTATAAAAACATCCTTAAATTCACAATAATAATATTTTATCCTTAATTTCTTTGATTTGTGTTACAGTGTATCAATTGGAAAATATAACAAAGATTCAATAGCATCCTAGTGCTTTAACTTTGAAAAAAAGAGCAAAACTTGACTTTTATGATATAGTATATGAATTCTATGGCCTGGGAAGTATATTAACAGTTATTTGAATATCCGCTTCATGCATAGTTTTGCTAAGTATAAAGATAAAACACATTTTTCAGGATATGTTAATTTATCATGAATATGCACCGAAAGAGAAAATGATACTATACATTTAATTTTTAATGCTTCACTAAAATTGTACTATATCCCAATTTTTATTTTATGTATATCATTGTAGGATACACTAGACTATTAAAAAAAAAGTCAGCTACACTAGCATATCGCTGCTTAACAAACACTGTACAACTTAGTGGCTAAAAACAGCAACTATTAATTTAGCTCATGACTGTTGGTTATGCACAGCCTAACCTAGCACCATATTGCCAGTCAGTGTATGTTAAATGAATAAGATAATTATATACTTTAGCAATTTCCATTTTCCACCTTGACCTTCAAATAAATTAACATAATTTTCTAAGACTCTTATTTCCTGCCAATCAGGGAGTTTCCTTTGTTTTCCAGGTATGCTTTCTCCTCCAGAAAAATTTAATAATTCTGATATGAGTCGGTCAGAAGTCATATCAGAATAATCAAAAAAAATTTTTAAAGACTTATAGAGTAGTTTTAGGTTTACAACAAAATTGAGAGGAAGGTACAGATATTTCCCATATATTCTCTAGCTATTGTGCATTTCTTGTAATCCCACATAAATTTTAGAATCAGTTTGTTGATTTCTACAAAGAAGTCGGCTGGGATTCGGATAGGGATTACATTGAATCTGTAGATCAATTTAGGGAAAATTGCCATCTTAGGTTTTGTAATTAAAAAGTCAGTAGATGTACCTGGTAAAAAAATTCAACCAATATACAAGGATATATAGTGAAAAGAAAATCTATCTCTTGTATAGTTCCCTCCCAAGGGATATTAGGCACCCTCTTTCATTTTTCTTGATGCTGATTATTAAAAGTAGCTCTTTGGAAGTGTTGAGAATACTCTATCTCAATATGTTGTCATGCTCGTATGCACGTATATTTAAAAAATAATGCCGGGTTTTGTTGCTGGTTTGATGTTGCCTATCTGCTGATGTAATTTGGCAATATATATTACATATTTTTTAAAGTGACATAACCAAAATGCTAGGATACTTCTAAATACCAAAGCATTTACTTGATACTAATAAATATCTTGATGTCTTTTATTTCTATTTGATACTTTTATTCTGTGCTCTTTCTATGAACAAAATATCCATATGTTATTTGCATAAGAAATACTAGCTCAGTGATCATTGATTAGTGAATTATTGATGAGCTCCATGCAAGAGAAATATACTTCGTAGTTTTCAACAAATGTTCATTAAATGCCTACTGGGCTGAAGCAAGATCAGAGATACTACTAATTGTTCTATGTTCTTTTGGTATGCCTTATGCTCTTAACATATGATGAATGCTAGGACTATTTCATTTTTTTCACATTGTTAAAAATTAGTTGTCTTATTTTATTTCTGTCTGGATGGCTTGCAGTCTCTTTTGCCAAAAAGTCACAAAGCCATTTCTTTTTGATGTGTATGCTTTTTGTTTTTTTTGTTCATTATATCGTACGATGGGAGTGTTAAGTCTTTGGAGACTAGTGAGGGGGTTAATTGTGTGTGAGTGTGTGAGTATGCATGTATGTTAGAAAATATCTATTGAAAATAAAGTCTTGCATTTGCTGAAAAAAAGCCTCAACATAAGTAATGTACGAAAAGCTTACTCGCTTATGTAAATCCCCAGGTTTCAAGTGATCAAGGATAATCAGTTTCCGTATGTCCTAACTCAGAAGATAGGTATATGCCTCTTTGGTAGACATTTATGGGAAGTGGTATTTTTCCTTTGTTAACACATTCATTCTAATACACCATATTATTTTTCTTAAGAGGAAGGATTAGTGTCATTGTTTCTTCTGAGAGATTGTAGTTATTTTTTGAAGGTTCTTTCCTACTCCTAAATTTTCTTGGTAGGATTTATTAAAGATTTTGAAGCCATATTATAGTAATTTCATCTTATTTCTATTAATTAAATATTAAATTCTACACCTAGATTTGAGTTATTAGAAATAAAGTATATGACTACAGACATTCTTACTAATAATATCTAGAAATCATGTATACCATTTTTTACATATTTTCAATAATTTTAAAATGCCTTTATAGTATAGTATAAATATTGGTTTCATATAACTTTTCTTTTGCCAGATGATGGACCTAGCCCAAGTGATTCTGTTATTGGGACTGCCATGACACTACCAAGTGAATCCAGAGTCAATGTACATGCTATCATCACATTAAAAATATTAGACTATAGGTATGTAATTTTCTTAAACACTGCAGAATATAAAGGAAACTTTGAGAAATAATCCTTCAGATAAAAGGAAAGTTGGTGAGGAAGAATTCTTCAGAGTGTATTAGTACTTGGAGTAGTAGCAATTGCAAAAACAGTGATGAGATAAAAGCATATTAAAAGTACAGTGAACTTAAATACCATTCCTTCAGTGATTTGTGTTTACTATGTTTAAGAGATACATGTTTATTAATATTGACATTTTTATAATAAAGAACATTTTATTATAAAAAATAGGAGTGACTGTATTGGTTGGTAATAAAATTGCTTTAGTAACCAGCATCAAGAGAGGATTTTATTAGTCTCTATTTAGTTAATGAGTTAAAGGGAGAGTCTCTATTTAGTTAATTAGTTAAAGGGAGAGTCTCTATTAGTAAATAAGAAATTAGTATAATTTAGTTAATGAAGACCTTAAGCAGGCAAAGCTAGAGAGGTTGTATCCCATTAATACATTTAAGCCAAATAATATGCCATAATATTATGCTGTATTACATATGTATTAAACCTGGGACAATTCAATATTGGTATGTAAATTGAGGCAAAAGCCTAAAAATGTTTATAATATGGAAGTGTATTTGACTGAGGAAAGAAGATACCTATGCAAAGGTTAAGTATTCTTTCAGTACTATCTAAGGCAACAATGATAAAATTAACCAATACTCCTACAGTGATTAGCTCATGTCTGGATATGGTAATGAAAATACAGAAGGATACAGACTGAAGTTCAAGTCAGGTGACCAGAGTTATTAAGTTATCTAACAGTAAGCATCAGTGTCTGGCCTCTTTTCCATAATGTGTCAGTAGGAACCACCTTCTCAGAGGTCAGGATACAGTTTCTGTCTCAGATCTGTTGTTTCATTCACACTGTTTCCACCTTTAGTCTGACACTTTGATGTATGTAGAAATCCCTACTCTAAGCCAACTTCCTTCTTTGACACTGGAACACAAGATAGTACTCTTCCATACTTATATTTGTATCCCTCTTTTCTCATAGCATAGCATGGCAGCTTAGCATGTCTTCTCTTTCACATAATATACCCATTTATTCAGTAGATGTTTTTGGAGCCTACTAGGTTTCGAATCCAATGCGAGGTGTCATAATACACTGAATGATGATAAGACAGACTTGATTTCTGCCTTAGAATTTTTTTCTCTGCCTTCATTCCCTCGACCCTGAATGGATACGATTTATTGAGTCTGTTCTATGCTGGGCACGGTACTAGGTATTTTACATGTGCTGTTGCCTTTAATCTCCCAAACAATCTATAAAGTATTATTAATACAATTTTATTTGAGATAATCATTCCCACTCTTTTAAGTCACAGATATAACTAAAGTGTTATAAGGATAGCATTGAAGACCATACATCTTAGATTGTTTTGATTCTAAATTTATTGTAATTTGTTTTCCTCAGACTTTAATTGAGAAGGAGAATTCCATTTAAAATATAAGGCATATCAAGGCATAAATGCCTTCAACTAAATATTTTTTTAAAAGAGTGTGAGTCTTCAGTGTTTGATTACAATAAATCAGTTCCCCATGATTTGAGCATTTATGATTAAAAAGATAAAAATGCTACATTTGTACAATAGAAAATAGGGCCCTACAGCAGAAGTAGAAGGCATAAAAACTGTGAAATTTAGGCTGTCTTTTTACCGATCTGTATTACAATGCCTTTCTTACAGGTTTCTCTATATTGGACAAATAATTGTTTTCATGTTCATAAAGTCATTAATTTCACATTCCATCAACAATATTTTTAAGTGGATGATGTAATAGACATTAAAAATTGTAAAAGAAGAACGTGAGGACAAATGGCTAATTATAACATCAACAAATTATTAAATCCGCAAATGTCAGAGTACTACTCTACTTTCATTTAAGATCAAAAGTGTACTTTATTGAAAATTTTATTGAAAAGGAAATTTATTTACATTTATATTTGCAAAAGCTCTGACCCACATAACAATGAATAACTCTTCAGATTCTAATTTCACAGAACTGAGGTTAAGAGAAAGTGAAGTGAATTTTAAAAAGCTCCTTAATGGTAAGATCAGGAAGAGTTTAGTCTAAGGCCACTACCCTGTCTACCTTGTCACATGCTAAAGGAGAGAGAAATTGGCTTAGGTTATGAGAAACAGTTCAGTATAATGTTGAACTTTATTTTAAAATTTTTATTTATTTTTTTTAAAGATTTTATTTATTTATTTGAGAGAGAGAGAGCACAAGCAGGGGGAGCAGCAGAGAGAGAGGGATAAAGAAGCAGGTTTCCTGCTGAGCAGAGAGCCCAACCTGGGACTCCACCCTGGGATCATGACCTGAGCTGAAGGCAGAGGCTTAACTGACTGAATCACCCAGGCACCCCAGTGTTGAACTTTTAAAAATGATTGTTACCTTGCAGTTAACTACATAGCTACATAAAGTTGGCAGATAATCCCTGTTAGAAAAGGGATGACAACAGTTTTAAAATTATACCTATTCTGAGGTAGAAGAATCCACTTACTAATTATTATCCATTTACTATATGATTTCTAAACATCTTTGACTCTGAAGATGTATGTGGTTTTATTCACACTGAGTATGTGAATGCTCAGAAAATATGGTACAGTGTATTGTGACATGATTTGTTGTCTGAATTCTTAACAGTTAATATTTTGTGAGTTTGTAGGTTTTCGTGGCATTCTTTACAGAACTTCAAAGTGTTCTTCAGAAGCAACTGCCTTGCTGCCTTGAAAACTCATAAAATCTTTAAGAACCTTTAAAAGTGAAAAGTAATAATCATATCTTTCTATACTACTAAGGATGATGCATTTTTAAACCATTTTTCATTTAGTGATAAACAAACAACTTTAATTCCTGATGAAGTATTTGATGCAGTAAAAAGCAACGTTATCACTTCTGTTAACTTCAGTAAGAATCAGCTATGTGAAATTCCTAAAAGGTGAGAATTGTTCATGATGTCATTTCTATTAAGTTGTGAGTCATTCTCAGTTATGTTTGCATCTCATTGGCAAGAATAATTATTTTTCACGGTTTTTTAATTTGAAAGTATATGTAGAATTTTTTTCATTGATATTTGGGGGATTTAGCAAAATTCATCTAAGTCTTTTCTGAGACATATTAACATCAGTTCTGAGACATATATAAGTTTTTAAAATTTGATTTTCTTTTACATCTTAAACATGGAAAATGGGTATTAGAATTACTAAAAATATAAATTACTTTTTCCATGTAATAAAATATTCGAGGAAAAGTTTAAAGACACCATCCAAAGCCAGGTCCACGTGGATTAATAGGAATTATTATTTTGGGTTTTGCCAAGCCCACTGAATTTTTCACTGATAGTACAAGCAATAAAAAACAGATAATTCCGTTAATATTTTCCTCCCAGAAAAGGATTCTTTACTATCAAATATTAGAAGTCATGTGCATTGTACTTGTACTGTTCAGTATGTCTTTGTTGATACTAGTTAGAGCAAAATCTTTAGGTTATGAGAGAAAATTAGTTTAGCATAATATTGAACTTTTAAAATGATTGTTATCTTGCAGTAAACTATAAACCCAAAGAAAGTTGATAAATAACCTTGCAATTAAAACAACAGTATGGGAAACAGAGTCGGGTAATGGTAAAGAACTTGGACAATGGAGTCAATTGCATGTATCTGTATCCCAGATCTATGAGGTGTGTGGCTTTGGACAGGTTAACTAGCTGCTCTTAGTTTCCCTACCCATGAAGTAAAGATAATAAAGTACCTATTTTACAAGAATTAAATTAAATGACATAATCCACACAAAACATTTAACCAATGCCTAGCACTTAGCACTTAAATACTTAAAAAACATAAAAAAAGGTGATTGGGAAAATAAAATGACTTTCATCTGACCGTCAAAAACATTTTTTAGATGTTTAAAATATTTAAACAGTCAGACAAACTTTAACTTGCTTTCTGTTTTGCAGGGCAGTTTGGAGAATATCGATCTAAAAGTAAATTAACCTTGAGATTCCATAGCAAAAGGAGATCTAGTTCATCTCCTCCTCTTGTTTAAAGGGCTCTGAGGGTACTTGACAGAAGAACTGAGCAGTTAGGTTTGCTCTCAGGATGAGTTTGCTCGGGGATCCTGGATCAAAACTGGGAATGAGGATGGAAGGAGTTAAAACACATCACCTTATTACTTATTTCTCATTTTACCTCACAGTCTGGTAATTCATATGCAAAACAATAGAGTATTCTGTTACCTCCATTATTTCATCATATTTTTGGCAATTTAGAGGGCCAAAGAAGAAAGATAGTAAAGACATACCTTGATCTAGAGAGTTTCTGAGTCATTTTCCTCTTTCGTAAATTTTTATTTCGCAAGTCATACTTTTCACTATATTATTTCCTGATTGTGAAAATAATACTTATTCATAAAATTTTGGACAAAATGAAGGGACAGATCATTTGTAGTCCCATCACTATTCTATTCATGGCATGTTTTATTTCAAGCTCTTTTCCATTTAGAATTATATATACAATTTGTATCTTAACTGGTTTGTCATAAGTGTTTTCTTATGTTGTAAACAATACTTTTAAAATCTATTTATATACTATAAAGTTGATTATGGCAATAAATAAAACAAAACATACTGTTTCTTTAGACCGGATTTCCAGAAGAATTACCTAAGAGTATGGCTCTCAATACATATATCCAAAAACTTCCCAAAAAAGTCTTATCAGTTACATATCCAGACTTACCTTTCTTTAACATAGCAGTTGATGTTCTTTCTTTCATATAGTTTCATTTCTTGGCAAATCATATCTTATCTAACATTTCTTGTTCTTAAGTTAATAACATGCTTTAAAATACTAAAGTTGATTAGGCTTTCTTAGAAATATTTAAGTCTTTCTTTTGACTTAAGTTTCTTAGTCGTGACACTTACCAAACCTAGGAATTAACTTAATGTTTTCTTGCAGTCATGACTAATATAATGATAATTTGGACAAAAAATACTATACTTTAAAAATGTTGACATATCATAGTTAAAAAACATTGTGAAGTACTTAGATACAGAGAATATTATAATTATGCAGCCTAAAAGAAAATGACTATGTTAAAGAATACAAACTGAGTGAAATTTTTGTGAGAAAAAAGTTACAGAAAATCTTACTTAGCAAAAATAATATAGGATTTGTCTTCCTATGCTTTACTTGCAGTTTTGAAGTTCTGACAGTGAATTCAAGAGCTAACATTTTAAAATTATTTTTGTTTCAGGATTGTGGAACTGAAGGAAATGGTTTCTGATGTCAATCTCAGTTTTAATAAGCTTTCCTTTATATCCTTGGAATTATGTATGCTTCAAAAATTGACTTTTTTAGATCTCAGGTATTTATTGATTTTATTCCTTCACTTTTTCATTATAACTTGTCTTTGAGTTTTGCCTAACATTTGCTCTTTCCCACGTATTTCCTAAGTAAGTGTGGGAATTGGCTCTTTAGTTTATTAATTACATTTTAGGACAAATCTAAAATTAAGCATTTAGGAAATATTTTAATCAAATATCTATCATTTGTAGGCAATTGATAAGTTAAATTAAGAAATAATTATTTAAAATATTAGAAAGTATTAACACATTCTTTAAATTCATGCTTAAGCAAAATTACAAATAACCCATGGAAAGTGTTTGTTTCCTGTTTTTCCTTTTCTGAAAGTAAGTAGCATAAAACTCAAAATCCTGTGCTGGCATAGCAGCTAGCATGGCTTCTCTTAAAAAGAGCCTGTTTGGTTTCAAAATATTATAGTAAATATTCAAGGCCAGAAAGAAAAAAAAGACCACCATGAGTGGCAACAAAAGGAAAGAAACTAAGGCTCTGCAGACGTAATAGGAAGTTTAATTTAAATATGTCCTAAGTTGAAGTGACAGGACCAGAATTGCCACAGTTCATTTGGGTAATAATAAATGACTCAGAGGTAGATAGTCAAATATTTATTTGTTTGGGCTTTCAGTTTTTATTTGTAAGCTATAGCTCTATTATCTGCACTTCCTACTCATATATAATTACTAGATGTGCTTTTAGTTTATTTAAGCTGTGGCTCCTCTTGCTCTGCTCAAGCAATAGGTAAGTAACAGTAAGCGAAGTTATATCCGTTTGAGGATTTATTCTGCCTATAGAGACTTTGTTTTTGGCTTATGGGATTAAAGCAAATCTAATACTCTGCTCCTATTAAATGTAGACTTGCTTCTGTTTGGGGTGGCAGTTACCCTGGCAAAGCAGTGTAAAACCACATTGTAGTTCAGTATTAATGGAGTAAAGAGAATGAATTCATGTACTTACTACTGCTCTCTTTATTTTTATCCCAATTTTCAGTGTGTGTGTGTGTGTGTGTGTGTGTGTGTGCGCGCGCCTTTGTCTATACCTTTAAGTTTCTAATGAAGTGACTGATACACACTTTTATTTTATTTATTTTATTTTTTTAATTTACTTGACAGAGTGCAAGAGAGCACAGTAAGGGGAGCAGCAGAGGGAGAGGGAGAAGCAGGTTCCCCGCCCAGCAGGGAGGCCGATGTGGGGCTCGATTCCAGGACCCTGGGATCATGACCTAAGCCAAAGGCAGTCACTTAACCGACTGAGCCAGCCAGGCACCCCTAACGTACACTTTTATATCTGGTATCAGTAGGTATATAAGACCCTAGGAAAAGGATAGAAACTAGCAGTAGGTTATTTGGTACAACTTAATAAAGACAATAACAGGAGAAAAGTACAGAGAAAAGAAAAAAGAACATAGTTGTAGAAAGTATGACTTAACATATTATTAGGCTTGACTTCTGAACACAAAGAAATTTAGAGAAAATTACCCAGTTGTAATAGGTAGCCATCTAGTTGTATATAATTTTCTCACATATATTTTCTATTATAAGTAATTATATAGGCTCTAGAATCCTTCTGCCTTCCTGTTGTTAACCTTTCTTTTAACATTGTTCCCAGATCCTTGCTAATAATAAATGAGATTCTGTTTACTGCCATGCTTTGTTCTCAGATTCTTAAAAAATATATGCATTGTACAAATTGAAATTGTAAACTTAGAGTAGAAATAGACTTGCTTTTAATACCTATGTAGTAGAAAGCCCCAAATTTCTAAATCTATAGAATTTCATCACTTCCTGTTTCATTTTTTTTCATAAAATTTTACAGTTCTGCTTAGAGTAGAATTCGTGTCTGTATGCAAGATACATGTATTAAACACCAATCAAATATTTGTGGACTCAAATAATGTGGTATTTACAGGCATGATCTCAAGGGCCCTCTCTGTGAGAAGTATTGCTGAGATCAGTTTGAAGGAGATAAGTGATACAGTGTTTGCCCTGTTAAAATATATTATTAAAGATCCCAGTTTTATCAGTTGGTTGCATATTGGTACTAGGATTTGGCACGCTAATCAAATCCCTGAGGCAGCTGACTGATTCGGAATTCTCAGGACTCAGCCTTAATGAGATCAGATCAAGGACTGACAAACCGAGCTACATAATTTTTTGTCTGATCAACACTTTGTTTTTTTTAAAGATTTTATTTATTTATTTTGAGAGAGAGGGCATGCATCAGAGAGAGAGAGAGCATGAGCAGAGGGGAGGGGCAGAGGGAGAGGGAGAGGGAGAAGCAGACTTCCCGCTAAGCAGGGAGCCTGATGCGATGTGGCACTCAATCCCGGGAGCCCGGGATCATGACCTGAGCTGAAGGCAAATGTTAAACCAACTGAGCCACCCAGGCACCCTGATCAATACTTTAATTATAAATTAAAGTTGTACAAATTTTCAAGCTTTGTAAATCATCTTTTTCTTTCCAATTTAGGAACAATTTTTTAAATTCTTTGCCTGAAGAAATGGAATCGCTGATTAAACTACAAACAATTAATCTTTCCTTTAACAGGTGAGAGACAGAACAGACTAATCTGTGACTAAAGATTTTTATGTGGAGAATTTGTAGGTCTTAGAGAATACACCTAAAAGAGCCAAATAAAACAGCCTCACGTGTTTAAATATTCAAGTTTATTTTCACCTTATTCTACTTAAAATTGAAAGTGATACTGCTTTCTTAGAATTTTCACAGCTGATGTCTAATAGGAATTATTATTTACAGATATGTAAATAATAATTATAATTGCTATAGTGAAAATGCAGTGCGTGGGTAAAGGTGTTTCCTGAGATTGCCTGAAGGCAGAGGAGATAGCATTGAAACTGAGACTTAAAAATTACACATCAGCCAGACACACAGGGATAGGCATCCCATGTGGAGTAAATGACATGTAGTAAGGCACAAACATGAGAACATGGTGTGTTTGGGACACGTTAAGAAGTCTGATATGGCTCGGGCCATAAAGTGAGGGGTAGAGGAGTAGAAATAACAAATGAAGTTGGGCATGGGAGCAGTACCAAGTCCTGTCAGAGCTTTGTGTGCCAACTAATAGATTTTATTCTGCAAACACTCTAAAGATACTGCTAATAATTAAGAGTAGCTGATATTTATTGGGGGCTTATTATCTGCTGACACAGGACTACGTGCATATATTATCTCATTTAATCCTCACAAAAGGTGGTTTCTGTCATTATATTTATTTAAAAATCGAGGATCAGAAGTTAAGGAAATCCTGAGCTGCTCTGTAAAATGTCTTCATGCGGGTAGTCTTCCTTAGTTCGCTTTTACTTCTTATGAAACAGAATAACTGCCAATATATTAAGTAAATATTAGATATTTATGTTTTGCTAAGGTTCACATAAATAGTACATTATAGATCTGGGGTTTGAGCCCAGGAGGCTTGCCTCCAGGGGTTGGGCTCTTAACAACTATGTCATTTGTTTCCTATAGTGCAAGTTGATTCTGGTAACAATCTAAATATTAATAGCTAACATTTATTTACTGTATTCTAGCTGAAATATAATCATTCAGTCCTTATAACAAGTGTATAAGTTTAGTACTATTATTATTCCTTGTTTACGGTTAAGGAAGCTAAGGCACAGTAATGTGTCTAAAATACTGCCTATTTAAATTTTTGTTCTGTCTGCTTCATTATTGCCCATGGTTTCTTATGTATAGGTTATATCATTGTTGTCATTATTTAAAAATATATGCACTCCTCAGATCTCTGCTAATTTTTGTTTGTGAACTGAGCTATCAGTTCTCTATTTTAGTCTGTTGAGCTTTGTTACATTGTCAAGTAATGTCCTAGGGGAAGATGGCAAAAACTAACCCTAACTTCTGTGTCAGCAGGTGAACTACATCTTTTTAAATTACCTTGTTCATGCATTGGTGGGAAGAAGAGGAAGGACTGCTTTGGGCTAGTTTGGTCCCTCTGTACTCCTAGTTAGTGACTCTCCAGTCCCTCTGGAACTTCAGAGCTGTCTTGACTTTACACTTGCTGCTGCTTGCTTTTCTTTTCTTTTCTTTTCTTTTCTTTTCTTTTCTTTTCTTTTCTTTTCTTTTCTTTTCCTCTCCTTCTTTTCTCTTTTTTCTTCTCTTCTCTTCTCTTCTCTTCTCTTCTCTTCTCTTCTCTTCTCTTCTCCTTCCTCCCTCCCTCCCTCTCTCTTCTTTCTTCTTCTTTCTTCTCTTTTCTTTTCTTTTCTTTTTTCTTTCTTTCTTTTTCTCATCAAGGCAGCAAAAGAAGGGCAGTATAGGAAAGTAAAAGGCCACAGCTATAAATCTCTCCTTCAGCCCATCCCTTGTCTTTTCTAATCCATGCCACAGTTTATCTCACACTGAAACCGTGCCAGCCTCTGTCTCCCAAGAGATCCTCAATAATGTTGCATTATTGCTGAGTATTGCTCTGAGAGCAATCAGCCTTCCCTTCTTTTTTGTGACATCTTCAGTGTTGCTTTGGATGAGCAAGCAGCAGCCTATGTTAGTCTGTCATCTTTTCAAGCACCAAAATGCACTCATGTTGGAAGCTTCCGTCAGAGCAAAATATAAATCTCTAATATTTAATATATTGGTAAGTAATTCTGTTTCATAAGAAGTAAAAGCAAACTAAGGAAGACTACCTACATGGGGACATTTTATATAGAATCTCGGGATTTCCTTGTCTCCTAAATGTGAAAAGAAAAACATGGGAGAATTTACTCTAAAGTTTTGTTGGGTCTACACAATAAATAGAAAATGTTACAAGTCTGTCCACTTAACATATATTTCAAGGTTTCCAAAATCAGTTCATTTTCTTGAAAACTTGAATAAAGGACTTAAAGCAAATATAAAATAAATTACACTAAAGGAAACTACATCATGATATCAAACTTAAGATCATCTGTTTGAAAGAATGATTTTGCCTTGATTTAAGTATATTTAGGTGTTCTTTTTTTTTTTTTTAAAGTATTTATTTATTTGACAGAGAGATAGACAGCCAGAGAGAGAGGGAACATAAGCAGGGGGAGTGGAAGAGGAAGAAGCAGGCTCATAGCGGAGGAGCCTGATGTGGGGCTCGATCCCATAACTCCAGGATCATGCCCTGAGCAGAAGGCAGATGCTTAACCGCTGTGCCACCCAGGCGCCCCTATTTAGGTGTTCTGTTCATATTTTAATAGGTTCAAAATACTACCTGAAGTTCTGTATCACATCCCCACACTTGAAACAATTTTGATTAGTAACAATCAGGTTGGATCTGTGGACCCTCAGAAAATGAAGGCAATGGAAAATCTGATCACATTGGACCTTCAAAATAATGACCTCCTACAAATTCCACCAGAGCTTGGTAATTGTGTGAACTTAAGGTAACTACATTATTCTACTAAGTTTTTCCATTTATTTGATCAATTTATACATTTTTTTTCTCTTGTTGAGGTAATCTTGCAGGAAAGTTAAAGTAAAAAATTTAATGTTGTGTTAAAAATAACAGGTAATAAAATCCAGAATCCCAATTTCATTTTTTTTTAAGTTTTACCAAATAATGTATTTTTTAGCTTTGTTTCTATGGTATAATATATGTGTAAATATAGTAACTGATTGTTTCTGATACTTTTGTCATCACTGTGTGTGTGCATAACTTGAAACTCCACTGCATAAAGATGTCAGGGAAATATAAACTCCCCAATTATGCATACAAGGTTTTTCAAAATCTAATTCTAGACCATCACCATTTATTTCAAGCCCAGCATGGTCTTCCGTACTCTTTGTGTTAGCTGTTACCTTAGCTTCAAATGCCTCTACCCTGCTTTTATCAGTAATCACCTTAAATAGCATCTTTGAAAACCTTCCCTCTTCTCCAAGCAGAGTTAGTCCTCCCTCTGTTTCCCATCCTGCTTTGTTTGGACTCATTTGTATCATTTCTTTTTCCTCCTTTAGAAAAAAGTTGTCCTAGTGCCTAGAACACAGTAAGCACTCAATTAGTGCTTGTTAAATGAATATAAAGAGAGTTTGAGAAGTCAACAGAAAGCCAAATATTTAAGCAGGATGTGTCAGAAGGAATTTAATTATTGAAAACTGTATAGATGGTTTAGGCACATTTTACTAGGGCGGCACTGCATCTGCTTTGGTGCCTCATAGTAGTGAATGATAAGAGGCAAATCCAGTTGGTTCTTGTTATTTGCAGTAGTTGGATTTTATAAAGTCTCTGTGAACAACAAGTTAGTGAATACTGAACCATTACTGCTAGGGGAAGTATAAAGTTAGGCTCTTTCGAGCCTTTGGTCACATTTCATGAACCAGTAAATACATAACCTTGTTCTATGTGTGTTTCTGCATTTAATATTAATTATTCATGAACATTTAACTATGGCCAAACAACACTGTAATTCATGCCTGAATGAAGCTTAGCTGGTATATGTATTTTTTCCGTAAGGCACACGACAGCCTTCTTGTGTTGAGGAAAAATAAACAACACTTCAGCACGATACTTGCAGGCCATTTTAAACAGTGGAATCACCAACACAAAGTACAAAAATGCAAAAAATGTTGCACTACTAAGTAGACCACAGAAGGGACACTTGATTACAGTGTGAGAACTGACACAAAAAGGGAGAACGTCACCTTTTTGACCTCAGCTGAGAATGTGCCTAGTGATTGACTCAAATTTTTTGCTGCTGTGTGCATATCCAAAAATGACCTCGAAAGTGCCATGTGTATTGATTTTGGGGTTACTAATAAATTTTAATGGTAGGCAAATTAGCACATATGGAGGCTGTGAATAATGAGTATTGACTATAATTAATTCCTTTTTATAAATTAAGAAAATCAGTCTTTAAAAGAATCCCCACAGCCCATAGAAATATTGAAAGTATCATTTAGATCTATTGTATAATATGGTATGAATCCTTTGGCTTTTGTTTACACAAACACGTAAATTATTGAAAATTAAAATAAAAGTCTCTTTATCTTATAATTTATTTCATTAATTATATAAAGAAACAAGTCAGCCAGTCCTCAAATCTTAAATTGAACCTCATTTTAGAACATGTAAATAGATTTTCTGTGTGTATCTGGTCAAAGGAGGTAGAGAGCCGGAATTTGTCAATGTTTCCCAGAGTGGAGGGGGATATGTTGATTACATTGTAGTCCTTGGAATACTGACAAGTATGCTCATTCTAATGTGTAAGTGTAATTCAACCGTGTAGTATACGGTTATTATAAGATTGAGAAGAAGATGGGTAAAATGGTGGCTCATGTCACAGCTCCTCTGTTTAATAGCTATGTAATCCTGGGACACGTCTGTCTTACTTCTCTGAATTTATGTTTCCTTACCTATTAAATAGGAATATCAATGGTGTCTACATCATAAGATTGTTAAGTAAGAGAGTCAGTGAACATAAATTACTCAGCACAATACCCTTCATAAAATAAGTATTCAATTAATGTTATTTGGGTTATTATTATAGTTCTAATTCCAACTATTGAAATGCTTAGATTTGAAAAAGGACAAATGGAAAAAAATACACAAATTTATTTATAAAGTTTTAAATGAAATTAGAAGAAAAGCCTCCCTAGTGGAAAATGTTAAAATTCTTTATTCTATCTTTTGTTTAGAACGCTACTACTAGATGGAAATCCATTCCGTGTTCCTCGAGCAGCCATATTAATGAAAGGAACAGCTGCTATTCTGGAATATTTGAGAGACCGGATTCCTACTTAAATTGGAGTTGTTTTATAATCTTGGTCATGTTAATTCTTAGACTTCTTGCATTGATAAATAACATTTTTCTAAGGTATCGTGCGTTCGTATGGTGATAACCACATACAGTATTCATGCATTTATTCTGAATGTTTTGCATAAATTTATCTTACTTTCATTTGTTATAGCAAACAATTTCTTCAAAAGTAAATTTTTATTTAAATTAGTTTGATATTTTTATAATGATAAAGCATTTTTGTAGAAGTGGGATTTTTCCCACAATTTCTGTTTGTGTTACATATAATGTGACCAGTTGATTTGAATATGACCATCTAATTTCTACCTCTTTGTTAGATATAAAATTGAATTGAATTTTATTCAAAACTGTTCTTTGGCATTTAAAAAAATAAGGCTTTTTCTTACCCATGTTAAGATTTTTGTGTTGTGGTTGGTCTTGGTATAAGTTTTAAATTAACATTTACTGTCTTGCTTTTGTTTTAATCTAGTTGAGATGTTTCTTTTCTAGCCTTTTCCCCACATTATATGAAACTGTTTTGTTATAATTTCTAATGTAACAGAAATGTTACATGAGATGTAGTTATTGGTAGAGAAAACAGTAAAAGTGTTGTTTAAATTGCTGTCATAATTTTGAATTTAAAACATGACAAGTTTTTTTAAAACGATTTGTTACTACTAAGTTTCCATACAGTAACCCAGTAATTCCAGATTCAAGAAATTTAAAGGGATTGGATCTGCATATTTTCCCCTCAGACTGTTTACAAATACCTTTTGTTCTTCTTTAAAAAAAGTACTGAAGAGCTTATTTTAATTCTATAGATAATCAGCAACAGAAAGTAATTAATACCGTATACCGCATAGAAATCTTTGAAATTTCTTAAATGACTTACTAAGCAGATATTTGTATACATTCTCTACTCTGTTGATGTGTTCTAATCCAACCTTGTGCATTTATTTTTTTTTTAATTTCCAGGGCCTTACTTTTCAAATTTACTTCTAATCTTCATAAGACTAAACTTGTAGTCATGTGGAAATTTTCTAAAAGGGATTTTGTGACAGGTTAACTTGATTTAGTAAAAATAAAATAGAAATATTTTTATTTACACCCAAAATTTCAGAGGTAGGCTGATCAGTCATTATAAAACTTACCATGTGATTCTATTAAGTAGCCAATCCACAGAATGTATATTAACTTGTATAGATAGGTAGGTAGGTAGCTAGCTAGCTTTTGGGTGATTGAGGCATGCTTATATTATGAAAAAACTCATATTACTAATAAAGATGTTCATAATAAAAGTTACATTTTTCAAATATTGATTATAGTGGTTGTTTTCGGCTTAAAAAACATGCCCTTTTCATACTACAACTCTGGCTAAGAAATCTTTGATATTAAACAAAAGACACTTTACAATAAGGTGACATTTTATTATTTATACAATAAAGAGACTTTTATGTTATTCAAAACACGTTTTTAAATACTGAAAAAGTTGAGTACACCAAAGCCGAAAAATGGCTCTGCTATACACTGCACAGCATTATTTTAGTCCCTGTATTTTGTATCTGTACAGAAAGCATCTTCAGAATGCATTCTAATCACATCGTACACCTTTACCAATTAGTGTCAATACATAAAATAAACTGGAGCGTACAGCTTGCATTTGCAAATTAACTGACAAAGTAATTAATGTCACTGATTCAGTAAATTTAAAATATAGATTCATAGGACTCCTTTGCACATAAAATGAAGCAGCTTTCAAGGTCATTATGGTCTCATACTGCAAAAAAACCATTAAGTACATTCACAATCTATGTTAATAAAGTAGTAAATATGTCTTCATTCAGTTTTTATTTACATCAATATGTAGTTCAACTAAAAAGTACTGTTAATTGTGATACATTTTTTAGCACATACAAAAATGACAACTTTTTATATATAATTGAAGCTCAGAATCACAATTATCTCAAAATATTAATTACAATACAGCCATCTCAATTAAACATGTCATGATTTAATTTTTTTTTATAAAATGGTAAAATTTTTTTACTAAAGTAAGCAATTTATTTTGAATTTACTAGAGTTCATCCATGTAGAAAACCTTATATGTTAAGAGGTGTTTCTTGCCCCCTCCCACCCGAATTTGTATACAGCCACCTAGGCTAGCAAAGAGACAGAAAAGGCCCCAATTTATAAAGATTAAGCCTCTTTTGCTATACTGCTGTGGCTTGTTTTTATTCCATAAAAGCTTTACAAGGGGAGAGTCAATAAACTATGCAATGAAATGCATGCATTAATATACAATATGTCTATGTAAAATGTCAGTGTTTACCAGTGCACGTTAAAATGTTCACAAAGACTGCAAAAGAAGTCAAAAGTAGCATTTATAAAGATCTACCAGTTGCAAACTGTGAACTTGAAAACTACTTGATAACATAATGAAATTTCTTTGAGAACAGATCCCAATTCAAGTTCTTTCTCTGGCTAAAGGAGTTCTAGTTACTTGGCCTTAAGATGTCACTGTTGTGCTGCACATATGGTAGTGAAGTCAGATGTTGAAAAAGAGTGAGTCTAGAGACTGTCTTCATCTTACTAAAATAGTGGCCCAATGTTGCATCACTGCGTAGGAATTTTTCTTAAAGAAGAGTGAAATATTTCACTAACTGAATTATATGATCTCAAAGGAAAAATGGATAATTTGTATGTATGCACATGTGTTTAGCATATGAAAAATATTAATATAAATAGGTGGAATTAGAACTTCTTTACACAGTAATAAAAGGATTGTGTCATGCCCCCCCTCCCCCATAACTAAGATCCAAAGTAACCAATTGTCAAGTATTTTAGGAATGAAAGAATAATTTTCATGGATACTTGAAATTCTAAAAACCTAGTATCTAATATCCTTTTACTTATAATTCTTTACAGACCAATTAAAAATCTGTTGCTGTCTATTTAGAATTGCTGCCGTTAATATTTCTTCTCTGAGTAGAAAGAGACCATAGTTCATATTATGGTTTACTCACATACAGCTGAGTGGGGGGGTGCTCTTGGGTGGTTATCAAGTGGGGAAAAATGAAACTACAGCACTTACAACCTTACTTTTACAAGGCTATTTGGGATGGTCTTTGAAATTTACAATTTAGTAGATTCACCTCTGACTTTTAACTAGGAAAAAATTGCTCCTTTATATGAAGACAGTGCCATTGTTCTTAAGCTTCCTTTAGTCCCTTCTATACACTGAGTCCAAAAAGAAACTTGGCTGGCTTTGAGACGAAAGTATCCAGCTTATCTGCCTATCAATTATCTTTCTCTTCATTCCAAACAGAAAACAGTAAGGCTTGCATTTTCAAGGAGAAAAATGCAGTTGAGGATGTTAAACGGAAATACCTAAACATCAGAAAGCAGTATAAAACATTTATTGCATTCCATTGACACTAGGTGTCATCAAAGCTAAAACCAAATTTCCTAGAGTAGAACTTAACATACATTAGTCACTGCCCTGAACAGATGCCTTTTCCACATTCAAGACCAATAAGAGTCCTCTGAGTGGAAAGACTCTACAAGTACTGAATGTAAAATTTATTTCGGCATTACATTCTGAAAATAAATAACCATTCTAACAAATAAGGGAACCGCTTTGTGTTCTATCTGCCTGAGACTCGCAACTTGGTTTTCCTGCGGACTTTCCAAAAATATTACGTAAGATTTCCTGACTAAATAAGAGATGTATGCTAGGGAAGGGGAAGAGAGACGGAAAGATACAAAGATCATGTGATTTCTTTTGTCCATTCATCGAACGCTTTCCTTAATCTAGCTACCATAAAAGTCAGTTGACCTGCATACCTGGGCATTGTTTAGTCTCATTATTTTACCTGTGCAAAACAAGTGCTCAAAGAAAAACACCTATATACTGTGTCTGTACAGAGACACAAAACCTGAGTCACAATAAAAAGTTTTTAATATAAGAAAACTTTTCTTAATGTAGGAAAATAACCTTTAAAGGGCCAAAAATACCTTTGTACAATATAATCAGCTGACTCTAAAACTTCAATGTGCTTAAGTATCACATATTTTTATAAGACCCAATGAAAAAGGAATCATTTACATTTGATAATTTTCTTAGAGATACCCACATTTTTATTTCTAACATCTATTTTCATTCCCCTGAATTCATTAACTTTTCAACAACAACAAAAAAAACTAAATAAAAAGCACATTAAGCATGGGGACTGTTAAATTTCTGATGAACATTTCCTGATTTTTTCCTAAATACTGAGGACGTAGGAGATTTGGGGTTGCTAGGCATATAATTTACTGCCAAGCCACAGTGGAATTCTAGAATTCAAAATAAAATATTTAATCTGTTATTAAGAGAAAAATTACTTGGAAAAATATTTTGTAGAGGGAGTTGGGCCAAAGTCTGCAGAAAGCTATTCTCTCATTTGCAGGCTCCCTTTCTGCAGACAGTTAACTCAAAACTCCTTTTTTCTCTATGCTCCATTTCCTTAGCTTTCGGTAGGTTTCTTACCTTTTCCTTACTTGAACCCTGAATTGTCCCAGCTGTAGCTCCCTTGCTCACATTCGGCCACCAGTCACAAGGATTCCTTTGCTTCTCTAGATCATGTTATCTCTTCCTCTTCCTCAGGAGCTCAGTCCTCTGGAATGACTCCTTGGCTTCCCCTCATGTGGCACTTAACTACTCATTGGGAGAAAATGTTTAAATGTCCCCATTGTCCTAAATTAGACACCGATTTAAGGCTCCATTCAGGACCTACTTACTCCCTGGGCTCTATACATCTCAGATGCATACTAAGGATATTTTATAGAAAATTGAGTGCAAGTTGCTTCTCTCATGTTGCTTCCAAATGGCCATTGGCATTAGTTACACATTTCTGTCCGGTAAGTCACTGACAGAAGAGGAAGCCATCTGAACAAAAAAGGTTCAGTCCCGGCATCTGTAGTTGGATAGGAGGGCACTTCGAATACTTGGATCAAGAGGTGAAGGGATTCTGGGCAGTGGGCCTGGTTTGGGAATAGGGTGGGCAAGAACATGCAGTGGGGTAGGGGTTTAGAGGCCTTAGCCTAGGGAACTGTAGTCTCTCCCTGCCTTTTTATATGACACTTGCCTGAGGGTCACTAGAAGGATTTTGTATTGTGCAGAAGGCTAAAAGCAGAGTCACACTTTCTCTGCCAATAGACTCGTTACCATGGGAACCAATGCAGAAAAATGAAAATATGACAAGAAGCTGAGGATTAAATGTGGAGAAAATTGATAGGGAGTTGGTTTCTACATGGCAATTTGAGCATCAGAGATTTAAAGAAACAGGATGTTCCTTGTGTGGTCAGACCAATGAAAATGGACAAAATGACTTGTTGGTAGCTTGTCCTGGAGGCTGAGATGTGGAGAGAAAGCAGTAAGCATGTTGTAGTTTGGATAAGGGGAGCTCTTGATAAAATCTAGCCCCATCCCTGGTGAGGCTGAATTCCTCAGCCCAAATGTCAAGTTAACCATATGATCAAAGCTGCCCTTTGAAAAGCAGACTGCTGTAACAATTCTCTTCTCACCCTTCCAAAGCCAGGACACTCTCCCTGACAAAAGTATTGCACACCTAATATATTATTGCTTCAAACATTTTCCTGAACATTTAAAAAAAAAATCACCACAACTTTAAATCTGTGGTTCTCCTCCCCCAACAAGCAGCTACTGCAAGTAACCTAGAATTTAGCTTTTCATTAAGGAAATAATTATTTCACTTCACCTGTTACAGGTCCTCTCTGTGTATGCCCCTCTGTCATTCTAGAGTTGATAATAAACTGATTAAACCAGACTCCAGGATTCCAAGGCATCTGTACAAAGACTTGGAAGTTTCAGCAAGGACTTGAAGTTTCAGCCTAATCTGAGAAAGGCAGACTTCACACACCGCACTTTCAGAGGCTCTAGGGCCACTGCACCATCCTGTCCCCAAGCTTCCCAAAAGGCTGTTTTCTGAAATCCTGTGATTAAGCCTCATTCCTGTGACTTAAATGTTGGCCTATATTTAAATGCAATTGTCCTCAGGAGATGAGGGCAAATCACACTGTAGATGATTTGATCCTTCCAGGAGAGCTAGTTTTCAAGTAGTAGTGACACCCTCCCCCTGCCCCACCTTCCCAACACACACAAACTAGAAACACCACCACCCAGGAAGTAGGAGACAAACCATGATTGGATAGTTGTCTTTAGGGTACAGCTAACTGCAAATGGTCTGGATAAAATAAGCTCTTTGTGCAGTATGCTAAGTACACTGGACATAGATTTCACTAGAAATGCTTACTGCTTTCTCACTAATGATTCGCTGTCCTATTTGTTTGAATTTCTTACTGAAGTCTTTGATAATCCCAACAATGAGTTCTTGAAATGCCAAAAGCCCGTTAATTTCTGTTTTCCCCAGAGTGCCTGGAGAATTCCGAAATCCCATAAAAGCCTGAAGTTTTCTCCACTCGCAGAGTTTGGAGGCAAACTTGATAAACAGAGATTTGAGTACAGTGGTCTTGCTTATGCTAAAATAACTTCGATAAATATTCCAGTGAATTTCAGGATTTGAGACTTGTATGGTTGGCTTTTGCAGGGAGGAAGCATTAGAATAACCTGACACAGGACTGATCTTTAAAGCCACAGGAAAGATGGCTTTATACTAGGGACAGGTAAGCACATCTCTTTCTGTGGTGAATAAAGCATAGTAGGGTCTTCACAAGCAGCTATGCCTTTGAATTTGACATATGATAAATAAGACACTGCTTCTTTTCATTTCTGATATGGTCTCTAAAATCAGGTAGCAGATGCCTGGAGAAGACAAATTGGTGTGGATTAAACTAAAGATGATTAGCTTTTTCGAGACTTTGTACTGGTCTCCCGGGTAGATCTTGGACAAACTTGAGTTCCTCCAGGCTGGGAGGCCCCCTGACACAATTGTATTTAATAGTTTTACCATGTCCGTTCATTCTTCAGACAAGAATTTAAAACTGTTATAACACGTGTCATGATGTATTGAGAATTTAAATTTGATTCCTTCAGTTTTTTTAGTCAGTTTGGTTTCTCCTCTCAGTTTTCTCTGGGGTTGTGTAAGTGATTCCCTGCTATTTCATGTACCCTAAGGAGTTAGAGACACAACTTTCACAGAGTTTTCTCAGGTTTAGCAGACAGTCAGCATTAGTTCACAAAAGAACCAATCTTGGCACTATTAGGACGTTTACTGCTTTCAACTGTCACAAGAATTTGGAAATACAAAAGCTGACTTACCAGTGGAATGATGATGTCTGCATAGTAGGAATGTGATGAGTAAGTCTAGAGTTCAGCATGCTGACTGTAGTTAATAAAATTGTATTAAATACTGGAGATTTGCTAAAAGGGTAGATTTCAGGTGCTCTTACCACACACACACACACACACACACACACACACAAAGTAACTGTGAGGAGATGAGTTAATTAGCTTGACTGTAGTAATAATTTCATTAATGTATTTGTATATTGAATCCTCATGTTGTACATCTTAAGTATATATAATTTTTATTAAAAACTAAAAAACAAGGGCATCATACCCCATAGCTGTTAAATAAACAGTTCTGTTCAATAGTGCCCCCCCCCCAAAAAAGATGGCTTTTTCATGTTGGCCACCGAATATATATAGATACTGGGCTTTTTCCAGTAGTTCTCGAACTTCATGTCCAGCAATATGCCCAAAGTGGTACTTGAGGGTCAGGAGCCCACAGGTTAAGTATTGAAGAAGCACAATCTCATTTTCAACTGTAAGCAAGCTTCACAATCCCTTGCAAATCGTTTTAATAAACTTACATTTTCTAATTTGATGCCCAGAGATACTAAATGACTCCAAGGGAAAAGCTACCACTTCATCTCTAAGTGGCAACTCATTTTCCAGACCATAGTTGAACTCAGACACTTTTTGAATCCACCTTTATGATATAGTTGCTCTTCTACCTCTAGGCTAATTCCAACCTGAGTTAAAAAAAAAAAAAAAAGCCTTAATTTAACCTCAAAGAACAAACAAAAACGCTGGGATTTTGTTCGATGTAAAACGGTATCTGGTCTTTCTCTTGCCAGTGTCATCCCTGATGAGATTTTTCCCTCAGAATAATTTACAGGAATTTAGATGGCTACCGCTTCCCAGTGCTTAGAGGTGTTGCCCTGTGGAATTGCAAGACACTGAAGGACCTTTGAGAGGGATCTGGGGCTAGGCCCCACGGACTTCTCAGCCACCTCTCCGACGCCATGCATGAGACTTGGTCTGTATACTTGCATACTTCCAGGCTCTCTTGGTGTTTTGCTTCCTAGAAAATTTTATTATAGGTGCTGTTCAAGTTGCTTTTCATACTGACCTCTAATGGGTCCTGTTCTGTTCGTAAACACAAAGCATCCTTCCAATAGTGGGGTGTTTGCTAATAGTAAAGAATGTGATCTTTTCCTTGTCTGTAAGTGCATACATATTCAGAATATGCAAGTCCACCAGAATTATTGGCATTTTTCTTGTGTTTAAAATACAAGAGAATTATTTTAAAGCAAAGTTTCAAGAGACGCCAAAGGTTCACTGTTCTGTTCTCTCCTTTCCTCAGACTGATCTCTTCCAGCGGCACAGTAGGCCTTTGTTACTAAGCTGCAGTGCTCTCCCTCCAGGAAGGAGGAGCTGCCCTTCAGCGCCTCTGACTTTGGCCCTTAAGGGACAATCCGTTGGAAGGACAAAGCCAAGTGAAAGCGGAAAGTCAGAACTCAGCTGGCCTAATGACTATTCCTCCCTGCTACGGTACATTCTAGATGAGGACTACAGTTATTTCCATTCCCATGTCACCTTAGACATTGTCCTTTTTGGAAAAGAACATATATGAGGGACAGGAGCCTGCCTTCCTAAGGGAATAGAAAACTTATCCTCACTCACATTATAAAAACAATAAAGCTTGAGGGGTGCTTGGGTGGCTCAGTCGCTTAAGCATCCAACTCTTGATTTCGGCTTAGGTCATGATCTCAGGGTCCTGTCTAGCCCTACATCAGGCTCCGAGCTCAGTGGGGAGTCTGCTTGAGATTCTCTCTCGTTCCTCTGCCCCTCCCCCATCCCCAGCCCACTCTCTCTTTCTCTCTAAAATAAATAAATCTTCAAAAAAAAATAAAAACAATAAAGCTGAAAGGAAACATTTGCCATCTTACTGGGAGAGAAAGTGATAATACCTTATTCTCTGTTCTCTCCTCATATCTTGTACCTACACAGCATTTATTAGACTTTTTGTGTCTGTCTCCCCACTACACTGTTTCTTGAGAGGGGGATGGTAGCTTATTTATATCTCCCACTGTTCTCAAAATCCTTTGCTCATTAATATTTTTTATTTAATTGAATGGTACAGCAAGACAAAGATAAATTGTTTTAATTACTGATAACTTTTTAAAAAGGATAAGCCACAGATTGGCTGGAGAGCAGATCTCAGGATGGCCCAGAGGAAGACCTAGGAGAGCGTGCTTCCACTGCTCTCTAAGCCAGATCTATTCTAGTCTACACAAAGGCCCGGCTCAAAAGCCTCTAAATATGGGTATAGATTGTGCGGGTGTAGCTGAACATGCTGGAGGTATTTATGGACAGTTTAAAAAAGAAAAGAGGAAGAAAGTATAGTATTTTAACTCTGAGTAGTTTACGATGACCTAGGTCCCTCGATCACAGGGTAATAACTATCATTTTTCAGAAATATGTGAAAACCTAAAAAAAAAAAGTGACTGACGTGTATGCGTGCATGCGTGTGTGTGTGAGAGACAGAGTCCCAAGTTTGAATTTCTCTGGGAAATGGTTACAAACCTATATTTGTAATATTTTCCAGCAACTTTCATGCTTTTATAAAGAACATACATATCATAGTGATGGCCTGCTAGAGAAGTCTGTCTTGATCATAACAAGATGTGGGATTCTATCAAGTGCAAAATACTTATTGCTAAATTGAATGACACCGTAACTATGGCTGAAGAATTATGCTCAAAGGCCAATCCCCAAAGAAGGTTGAATGAATTTCCTAAGAAAGAGCACACTATATTCGTGCTTCGTGATCATGGGGCCAGAAGGAAATGGTTTCCTCTGGAGGAAAACACCAGAGGATTTAAGTAGTTTCACATAGACTTCAGAAAAGAAGAACATGTTTTCCTTCTATTCTTGCTTGGGGTTGGAAGAAGAAAAGATTAAATGCTTGGAAGAGAAACACCATGAACCCACAAATAAATAGGACTTTGATGGAATTAACGAAGGAGAGTCCCAAACAAGGGTGCTGGCGAAGCTATGAGGGTGAGGATATAATTAACTTAGAAGAAGTAAACAGTAACATTTGGCTTTTAAAGCTATGATCCAGCCATCATGTAAGGAAGCCTGTCCTAGGCACATTTAAATCCCGATGTTTAAGTTTTAGAGAGCTCATTTAAAAATATGTATTGTAAATAACGTGTACCAAATATCTTTCGACATATTTAGAATGAGCATATCTGAAGGAAGCTTGGTTAAAATAATGGCAGATAGACACAAAATATTTGGAAATCAAAGCAAATTAGAGAACTATTAAAATGGCACGTGTAATAATTAAGAACAAAATTGGGAATATCAAAACTAAATCACACGTTCACCAGGGCTTAGAGAGAGAGCAGTCTCTCTCTCTCTCTCTCTCTTTCTGTCCTCCTATGATTGGGTCCCTCTGTGATTGGGATGCAGCCAGAGAGGTTTAGTCAAAAAATATAGAAACTAAATAACTCAAAGCTCTTAATTTGTTTTCTCATAATGTTTGGATTTAAAGTGTTGTTTCAAATTAATTATCTCAAAAGAGTACAGAGATGGGTGTTAACAGTTTTACCAGCAGTTTATTAGCAGTTATTTATTCACAGTTAAATTAGCACAACAGGTATGAGAATGGACTGTCCAGAGTGTGTGGTCATTCCAAGCTAGAGACTTGCCAAGACATGGATATAAAAGATAGATATAAAGGCTCCATCTAGTGGCGGCTCTTCCTAACTGCAGCTATGTTTCTAAAAAGTATATGGCTCTGTCCAACTATAGATGAGGATAGTATATATCAGATTTAAGCCCAGCATTTTAAACCGAGTCTTATTGGGATGAAACACATGTTTTGTTGCTTTATCAGGGTGGGTTACTGAGTTAACTGGCAGCCTCTTCTCTGGAGGAAATTAAAAATAGCATTATTTCCAGAAGGTAGAAAAATGAAACAGATCCTCTCAAGGTCCTTTTCTATCTTACAATAGATAAGTAATTTTCCTCATTTCCCCTCAGAATTTACCTATGGCTATCTTGTTTGATATTAGTCTTTATTTTAGAGAACTTCCCAGTTTATTTTTTTTTAATGAGATAACTTTTCGTGATTTTCCTTATACTGGGAAGTTGCATGTCAAAAAATTATCCACTACATTATGAAAGTAGTTTCTGGAAATAAATAGCAATGAAATGAAATATAATTCCACTATATGTCTTATTTTTCATTTTGAGTTCTTTCTACTTCTAAAAGAATGGGAAGGAGGCCAGAAACCAAGAAGAGTTGGAAAGATCACTCTTCCAGCCTGGAGAGGGGAAAGGAGAGGAAGGGAGTGCTGGGGCTGTCTGAAGGAGGGGTGTGGTCACCAACAAATTGGAGGGTCTGTCTCTGATTTCTGTCATCCAGTTTCTCATTGTTCCTCTCTGTCAGTCCTTTATCTCCCTTCTTTCCCCTTTTTCATTCTTCTCTAATAACTTACTAATTTCTCTCCTTCATCCAGCCCTCAAGTCCCCCTCACTCATTATTGTAAAATACTCTTACTTAAAGTACTCTTACTATTCTGAAATATCCTTACTACTCTAAAATGTTACTCTCTCAACTAATAATTTACTTTTCATTTTTCACTTCAATTGGTTCAAACAGACATTGGCATTCTCTCCCTCTGTAAATATATAAAATGGGGCTATAAGACCCAAGTGTAGACCTCTGGAGAGTTTGAGGCACCATACTGTTAAAGAAAATGATGATGAAAGTTCCCTTAATGTATACTTAGGGCTTCTAGAATTTAAAAAATCCTGAAAAGAAGCCATCATCAGCCAGGTAGTAAGTTCTCTTCATGTAAGGACATAGCAAGTTCCCCTCATACAAAGAAATGAAAAGACAGAGGCAGATGGAGTAATTAATATTATTTGTATAAGCAAAATAGTAGATGAGAAATGGATTTAACTTTGGGACTATTTCACTAAATTCTGCAGTCAATGTGCTTTGCAACTCAAATAGAAAAATAAGGGAAATATTTCTGAGAGAAAGATAAGAAAGAAACTTTACTTGCAAGGAAATCAAGATCCTATGAGGTAATAAAGGAATTGTGTGGTTAGGAGCGTACCAACCCAGGGCTTTCCCCTCTTAGACACTACTTTTTTTTTCAGGGGCTAGATTCTACTCTTTTTCCCCCTGTAATGGAAGTATCTAATAAAGTTAATGCTAATGGCAGTATAAATAGCTTTCTCTCTACTTTGATATCAACAGGATTCAGACCTCTATAAAAGTTTGGCAGGGAACATGTGGTTTTATCAAGTAATCTAGATATCCTGTGATCTGTCTAAATAGTTATCATGTTAATGCTATAGCCTCTGCAGCTTTTCTTGATAATTTTGGCTGGAGTATATGACATTTTCACTTTAGGGATGCAAGTGGTGGAATCTGTCCAAGAAAAGATGCCAAAATGTAATGCGTAAACATTGTCAGACTGAACTATGGCCAAAGGCCCGTGGACAGACTCCTCTTTATTCTAGAAGAGGCAGCATGAGGCTGAAGTTTCACTAAATTTTAGAGCTAAAATAGGGTTGGGGACTCCCTCTTCCCGACTACCTCTTCCTAACCCCATTCCCAACCCAACTCTCTTAACCATGCCTCATGCCTCCAAATTTTAAAAATAGCTTGCACAAAGTAATCTACCAAGTCACAATGTACGGGGAGAACAGCCTTAAAAAGGGTCTAAAACCAGATCCAACTATACACTTTTGTCTTCTCAGTTCAGAGTCACATCACCTCTATAGGCTTTGGGCCTCCGATATGATGAAGGAACTGGCCTTGATTATCTTTTTTTTTTTTTTAAGATTTTATTTATTTATTTGCCAGAGAGAGAGACAGTCAGCGAGAGAGGGAACACAGCAGGAGGAGTGAGAGAGGAAGAAGCAGGCTCCCAGCAGAGCAGGGAGTGCGATGTGGGGCTCGATTCCAGGACCCTGGGATTACACCCTGAGCCGAACGCAGACGCTTAACAACTGAGCCACCCAGGCACCCCTGGGCTTGATTATCTTTAATGTGTCTTTAAGGCCAAAACCATGGCTCTGTACATTCAAACTCATGCATTCATTTCTCTGAAATATTTCTGGAATCTATATGCATGACTTCTTCCAAGATGAGAAATAAAACCCAAACAAATAAAAAGAATAGATGTTATATATTCCAATTCAGTGAACAAAAGCCACTTCTTAAACTTTTTGGACCGTGTTAAGGTCCTTAGAACACATAAATGAGAAATTAAACACAATTGCTGACACATAGCAGAAGAGCCTAAAAGGTCTTGATAAAAAGGGAGAATTAAAAAAAAAAAAAGAGCAAATAAAAACAAAAACAAAAAACCAGGCATGGTGAATGAACTGAAAAAGTGAAAAGTCTATGGTTTAAGATTGTGCAAACTGGACACCAACTTCCTATTTAATTCAATATTTATTGTGTTTATGTGGCAGGCCTGCCATGATTTAATCACTGTGTAAACATTTATTGAGCACCTACTATGACAGGTACTAATGATACATGGTGAGCAAAACCAGATGTGCCCTCTGGAAGCTCTTCTATATAGAATGCATCTTTGAAGTATTGTCTGATCTTCTTAAGGAGTGTATCGTTGATAGGAGAGAAAGCACAAATACCAAATAGCTGTGACCTTAGGTGGAATGTGATAAGTACTATAAAATATACCAAAAATTAATATGACTGTATTATCATAAGAGAAATTTCTTCCAGTTAAGATTAGGAGAAGTTTTATAGTGGTGGTGATGCTTGAGCTGGACTCTGAAGGCTGCATCTAATTTTGATAATTTAGAAAGGGAATGGAGAAAGGAAGACATTACAGGGGAGGGACCAGTGTGGGCAAAGGCTGAGGTTGAAAAGCACAGGGAATACTCAGGGAAAGTTAAGGATTTCTAAGTGTCAAAAACACTGATTATGCACAGGGAGGGTGAAGAAAAAATAAGGAATTCCCAGATTCAGAGGAATCACGCTCTCCTTGGAAGAATAAAGAGGTCTCTGTGATTTGTAAATACGTATGATCCCACCTCATGCAAACAGTATCTTCATGGGGTGGGAGGAACAGCAGGCAGTGAAAATGTCCTTCACCCCACTGAAGGAAGTGAGGTAAGTAAACAGGAAATGCAGCTGGCTGAATGAATATTCAGCTCACCGTGTTTCTGAGTGCCTCATTCTAATACTGGATCTTGAGGACTCCCACGCTCCCTGATAGTCTATAACAGACAACGGTCATAGGAGCAACCCTTTGGGGATGCAACACAGAAGAATCTCTTCAACCCAACAGCCCACACTATAAAGTACTGACTTCCATCGCTTTTCCCCAACATGTCAGGGGCATATAGACAGTGCTGGGCCAGGCGGAACAACACCATTTTTCATTATATTTTCTGTCTTCTTTAGAACAAACCAATTGGCAAAATTCTCTTCCACAGATTCAAGGGACTGTGGTTGCTACTTATCTTGTCCAGTAAGTCTCCACTCTTGCCACTTCTAGCCTATCAAATATTGCCTACATCTTGGTAAACATCAATAATGGCCTCCCAAAGGCCATAAGACCCAGTGGGGAGAACTATCTATAGCTCCCAATGGAACAGCCATGCTCAAACCGGGAAGAGAGTTGTCTAGATAAAGATGCTACTTCCTTTTGCAATACATGGGCTGAGGGCAGGGACAAAGGGACTCACCATATTGCCTTGTACTCTTTTTTTCTGGAAGCTCTCTCATCTTTCCACTTGATTGTGAGACTCTGTGCAGAGGAGACCATGTTATATCCTTTGCAGAGCCTGGTATATAGTTGATGCTCAACAAATATTTATGAACATTGTACTTACTGTTTTCATTATATTCTTCAATAAAATGCTCCCAAATGTTTAGAATTTTGAATGACATACCTTAATCCTCTGAGATTCAGCTATAGTAATTGCTTTCCTGTGGAGGAAATATGGAGTTTTCTGATGACAATAAAAGTCTCTGTACTAGGATATTTTACTCCAGGTATAGAGACACCTGCCTGTAGGCTGCTTACTCGTGTTGTTTTAAAGACAGAAAAACAAAGAAACAAACAAACAAACAAAGACCTGGTGCAAATAATACAATTGCGCAACAGTGATAGTTTAAAGAAAAATATATATATATTTTTCAAACTAGAGAAAGATTGGATGATTTATTTAACTTTTTCTCAACACTCATTCCCACACACATTGAAAATTATGCTAGGTTTGAAAATAATATTTGTAAAAGTTTGACCCATTGCTTTTTCTTCGGGTCAAGCCTATAATTGGTTCCAACATGAGACTAAGAGTCACAGGATTTCAGTGCTTTCTACATAAACAATGCCTGGATTTCATGATCTTCCACTCTTTGAGGTGCTGCTATTAACAAAAATAGGCCAAAAAAAGAAAAAAAAAAGTGTTTTGGAGCATCATTTGGGGAGATATCAGGGCAGCTGCAGAGACAGCCTTCTCTTCAGTGCCTGTCTTACATCCAGTCCCATTTCTTATCTTGCTTCATGCTCAGTGGGTTGTTACAAAGTGTGAGCTGACTGCCCTACCACAAAATCCAGCTAGGGAAACTCTAGCAGATAGAGTAATGCTTCTAAACCTTCTGAAGCTGGAACCAATGAATTATTTCCCTCCCCTCAGTTTTCCTCTCTTTATTTCCCCTAGAACCGCTCTCAGGGAAGATTATGATAATCACATAGTTAAGAGTCCAGGGGAATTCAAGATTCCTAGATTTTCATTTATTCTTTTTAATCAAGAGTTGAGTGTACTTTTCCCCTCCATAGATCAGAAATCTCTGAATTCTCCAAAGCAGAATTTGTGCAATTTGGGAGAGTGTTCCCAAGCCATTCGCTTGCAGTTAGTGTCGAAGGTGAGGAAGATCGGAACTTGTCCCAGTAACAATCAGCTGACAGGCTTACAGAGGGTCGTCAATATGGCAAAATTCAACATTTTAAAAACAGAAGTGGAACCATGGTTCTATTAAGGCATCGCCACCTCCCCCTCGCACACAAGGTTGGTTTGTTGTTGTCAGAGACATAAAATGCCCCACCTGTGCACGTTGGTTAACGCTACTACTCCAAGTTCCTTGGTCACCTAAGGAAGTTCTTCCCAAACCGGAAGCCGGAACCATCAGTAGATGCTCAAGGGTCTCCAAACAATTAGAACTCTAAGGGGGGCTCTTATCCTTGTGTCCGCAGGATAGAAGCAGCCATCCACTGCTTTTGGAACATCACGGGGGGTGAAGGGGACAGGTCTATAGCAGCTACAGCAGCAATGACGAGAGGTCAGTTCTACATACAAGAAATGTAAATGCCCCCAGGAGGTTCAGAATATAGCTATGCAATTTAACTTCATCTGCTTTGAGTTTCGTACAGCGGGGGCTTTCAGAAAATACATTCTCTGAATAGTTTAGATCAAATGAAGTGAAGGATGCACAGGAGAGCTGACAGCCAGGATCTCCTATCACAGTAACCCATGTGCTTCCTAGAACGCACGTCTGTTTTTCCCCAGCCCACGTTCTATTTTCTTGCTATCATGTATCCCTGGGCGATGGTCTTAATGAGCGATGGGGGCAATATTCTGGGCCAAGGCAGGATGCTTTTCTTAATGGAAAGCAGGTGTATTGCTAAGGAAAAAAGTTCATGCAGGTGATCTCAAGTCTGAAGATACCGCCCCCACCCCAATTCCCAGATGATCAGGTCACTACAACCGTAAGACAGGGCACATCACCAACCCAGTGTTTGAACATTTTATTGACCCTCAGAAAGACTGGGAATTTCTGTGAGAGGAACTTTCCTGGAAACTCGACCCTGCTTTCCTTGATACTGGAGAAAGGACTTATCTCCTTAACTTCTTGGAGTTCATTATTTGCATAACTTTTTACTGACCCAGTGTTTCAATAAACCCGCTGTTTGGTCAGTATATCAAGAATCAGTCAAACATATTGTCTGATTGAATTTACCAAAGGCTTACAGCGGTGGTCCTCTACCAGCAAGCCTGCTTATCTGGTTTTGCTGTATTGTTGCCTCTTGAAAACAGCAGATCCATCAGAATGGACATTCTTCATCTGGGTGCCAAAGAGGGGGCAGAAACTGACCGAGGACAGCATTAAGAGCCAATGAAAAGACAAGTTGACAAACACACTATGCTTTCCAAATATTTAAATTTCGGTGGAGATATTTGATTTGATGATTTACAGTAAAATGTTTTTCTGGCTCCCTTCATCTAATCATTCTGGCAAATTCACATACTTTTCACTTAATATTTGAATGTATAAATCTAATTTCTTCATTTTCTTCTGTCTGGGTATACTATCTCTTTGGTTTGCTTGCTGAAAGATGTTTCAGTCCTACTTTTTAAATAAGCAATTATATTAGTAATATGTGTGCAATCATCTTTAAGATTAAAAACAAATTAATGCTGATTTGTCATCCTCTCTTTAAAACTGTTTTTATCTTGAAAGTGGTAATCCAATGTAAGACCCAGAAACAACGGAGATTGTTTGATATTTATGCAATTAACAGTTTTAATTAACCGGGACATATATATTTTATAGGTTTCAATGAGCAATAAATTAGCATGATGTATTAGTATGTTATACTGATTTTGAGTATTCCTTGTCAAAAGTACACTTATGTTTCAAAATTACTATGTTTGTTAAAGTGACTTATATTGTCTGGAAGATGGGAATTATCATAAGAGAGCTTTTGTGGCAACGTATTTTAAGTCATGTAAATGTTTTAAAAATTGTCCACTAATGTCTATTTGGCTTTGCAAAATCTGCAGGAACTCTACCAATACTGTTCACTGCTTGGTCTTTCCACCCTGATCTTTCCCATCCCCTCTATTGCGTCTTACTGATCCACCGGACCTAGACCGCTTCCTCAGTAGAGAGATCTCAATAAAAATCAAAGACCAAGGGGCGCCTGGGTGGCTCAGCCATTAAGTGTCTGCCTTGGGCTCAGGTCATGATCCTAGGGTCCTTGGATCGAGCCCTGCATCGGGCTCCCTGCTTGGCGGGAAGCCTGCTTCTCCCTCTCACACTCCCCTTGCTTGTGTTCCCTCTCTCACTGGCTGTCTCTCTCTGTCAAATAAATAAATAAAATCTTAAAAAAAAAAAAAGATCAAAGACCGAGAGGCAAGCCTATTGGAGTGAGTCATGAATTCCACTCCTTTGTTGGTGCGGATTTTCTTTTTTAAAAAGACACACCTTTTTTTTTTTTTTTTGGTGGGGAGGGGTGGCTAACATAAACCAGATTCTAATTTCAGGTAGCAAAACCAGTTACTCTAAAAGTCAATACTCAGAAATTAATATATTTTTGGTTTTGGTCACCTATGGAATAAATTAGATTTTTTTAACCCCTCCAGTAATTAGCGATTTTTTTCAATCTAAAAAAAAAAAAGCCTCTTTTCATTATTACCTGCCTTTTCTCAGTATGCAGCAGTACAATTGACAATGAGGTGCTTTGAAACATCAGATTTCTTTTCCAGGTGGTCAGGAACCCCTTTTCTTTTCCTTATTTCCTGTAGAACAGGAAGGATGAGAACCCTGGGCCAGGACAATGTTGTCACATCAGGAAGAGGTGTTTACTATGATCCTTTAGCTTTGTGCCTCAGAAGCATCTCTTGAAGCCCTGGGTCTGATGTGGAAACCTGACATAAGAAAAGAGACTTGGGCAGTCCTCTATCTGGCTCTTCTTCCACGTCTCCCATAAAAGATAAAACAAAACTGATGGGATGAGTTGAGATGCTTCATTGCCAACCAAACTACACCCAGGAGTTTGTTTTTCCTTTAAGTGATCTTGTGTGGCCTGTGGGGGCCTCGATCTTGATTAATGATGGTCATCCTGGAATAGCAGCTGGAAACGGTGGCACCATGGTTTGGTGTGAGTTTTTGACAAAGAAAATTAGGCTCTGAAAGACATTTCTCATCAGAAACTGTCAATATATTAAAATGCATTTAAAAGTTACTTCTGGGAAACATATTAAATAGGCCAATCATTTAATCATTGCTGAATGTCAAACCCTATAAAATCATGGTATAATGTCACCTGACATAAAGCAACATCAAAATTAGTGCATCATCTGTAAAGTGAAGTATCATTTGCCTTCAAGTGACAAATTCTATTGCCAAAAAATACCACTGTACTTCTAATAAGTGACACTCATTTTAATAGACCCTACAAAAATACAGTATTTTCAATGTCCCCATAAAACAGTTAACTTACAAATATTACTCTCAGAGCTTTGGTGACATCAATACATGATACTATCGTGAAAATCCTAATAGAATACTTGAAACACTAGCATGTAAACTAAATCCATTATATATATAAAGAGCTATGTGGAAATATGAGAAAGCATGCATACAACCAACTCTGGGAAATTATTCTGGACTTTGAAATTAATATTTTAATCATATTAATGACTAATGTATAAAAGAAGTATTTTTAAAGGATTATAAAATGAATTTTGATCATTTATAGAGGAAAACAATTCTAATGTAAAAATAACGAATTCTCTATTAACTATGCTTGTCTTTCTCTCAGTAAGACAGGACCCAGGATTTTATACTTTGAAACATTTTTGGAAAAAAAGTATTTTCTCTATTTTTGCCCACAAAAACAGGCACTGAAATTAATAATACAGGTAGACCACAGCTCTGAGAAATTATATTTGAAGTTTCATATTTAAATACCAAAGTTTTTAAATCATCCACCATAACTTTCTAACAATGGTCTTTCTTAATGATAAATTTTATCAATCTCCAAAACTCATTTTAAATTATTTAAAAGTAGCAAATTAGATAAAGCAACACACAAATAAATTCCACATTTACAAGTAAAGAAATCACAGGGCTACAGTTTATAATCAACATAAACTTGAAAGAAATAAAGCAATAACTTTCCTGCCACCCATCATTCACTGCTTAAATTTGTGGTGAAAAAGATTTATCTATAATGACCTTTAGTCTGTTTCTTAACTCTGTGTGTATTGTAATTAGCTAAAGGCATTGAACAAATTAGTTTGTCCTATTTTTATTCCGGTCCCAGAGATAAATGGCTAATTTATGAAATATTTCACTCCGCGTTATGAGAATTTAGCAAATGAATATGGAACCAAATATAAACACTTTATACCATATGTACAGTTACTTTCATAAGGCATTATCATGTAATTTTTTATTGAAAAAGATTCAATATAGTAAAGTCTTATTTTAAGATATAGTTTCTTTCTCAATCCGAGATGTTTAGTTTATGAAAATATTGTTTTTCTCTATATTCTTTTTGTATATATGCCAACATATACCTGTGCTAGAAATATTTTATGGGAATTACAATTCTTTATATTTGTATTTTCTATATAAAGGCATATACAACTTTGAGGCAGTGTTTCTGATGGAGAGCAGAATTCGTAAAGAGCTTGAATGTGCTTCCGTGCTCCGAAATTATATGAAATCCACTTCGAGAAGAAACTTATTTGATTAAAAAAACAAAACAAAAACAAAAACAAAACTGCACCAATGCACAGCCAGAGGCTGACAATTAAAACTAATACAGAACCACATGAACATCATATTTATATAGTTAACATCTTTAAGGATGATCAGTGCTAACATATAGTATTAGACATTTGGCACTAATGTTTGCCATTGGTCCAGCAATTGGCAAAATTTGTTTCTATGTATAAATTTATTTTTGAACATTAGGTCTGGCTAGACGTATCTTCACTATTTATAAAAAATATTTAGACAGTAAGCTCACGTTGAATAACTAGGTCTACTGTGTTCTGGAAACTCTTCAGTAGTAATACAGCTTTTTCATGTTCCATATGTACAAAACTATGTCCATTTGCCTGTAAACACAGAAATAAAACAGGGAAATCAATGCAAGATACTTGTTTGTCACCTCACCACTGTTTCTAACTATAAGATTCAAGGGAATATTGAGCAACCAAAAGCTACCAGTTTTTAAAATTCACAACAGAATTGTAACTATGGAAACAACTAATTAATTTCACCCAGCTTTGATTCAGTTTATTAATTCAACGAATATTTAACAAGCCTCTAGTATTTCCTATCTAAGACTGTCCTAGCCACTGTATGAATCAGAGATATCCTGGTGAATAACAGATAGATACATTTGAAATATGGTAGCTGTTCTGTGGTTGTTCTTTTGATTTGTTTTGTTTTTGCAGGTACTTAGTTGAGATGTTTTGGAAGTGTCCACAGGACCATTGCTTACTTGCTATATAATTACTGAAAGAATAATCCCATCAGCAAGGTCAAATATTTCACTCTTGGCACACACGACTGCACACTTATAGTCTTATTAGATCTTACTTTCACTCACTGAAAAGTTCTTAGTTTATACATTTTTTGTATTTTTTTATGTTCTTTTTTTTAAAGATTTTATGTATTTATTTGGGGGAGAGTGAGAGACAAGGAGAGAGAGAAAACATGAGCAAGGGGAGGGGCAGAGGAAGAAGCAAGCTCCCTGCTGTGCAGGGAGCCCAATGCAGGACTCGATCCCAGGACCCTGGCATCACGACCTGAGCCAAAGGCAGATGCTTAACTGACTGAGCCACCCAGGCGCCCCTACATTTTTATATTAAAGAAACCATTTTTACTTCCCTTTGCTAAATGCAAGTATATTCATTATTTATACCCGTGGTTCTCAATGGCATCCAATATACCTAAGAGATCTATTCCTCTGAGGTAAAGCACAATGATATTAGTAATAGTGAAAATGCCTGCCATCTTCTAGTTAAGAATCATCAGTCTATGTATTCAAAATCCATTTTAAACATAATTGCCTAAGGTTACAATTTTGGGATTCGCCTTGTTATTATTTGACATTTCACATGCTTCTCTGTTGTGAGTGCTCATTTTTTCTACAGTAAATTAGAGATTCTCTTGATTGGAATAATTTTTACTATTAATATAAAAAGAAGTGGATCCCATAAACCTTCACAGTCATTAAGGCCCAAAGAAAACATAACTCTCCTGAAACTTGGTAGGAATAATTCTTGGAACTCTAATGACTAACTGTCTCCTTGCATCTGGGACTCACTTGATGCGGAAGAGCCGGCCAAATTGACTACTTGGCAAAGGACAGATAATAGAGCCGGTTAATCAGCTGCTGTTTTCAGTTTTCAATTGACTGATACTAATTTTGGGAACCCAGTGCCTTTGTTGTTTTACTTTTTGAATGCTTTCTTAAAATATGATTAATATTTCAAATAACCACTCAAGACATGTCACTGCCTTTGGCTTTTTAAAATTTAAAACAGCAGATCACAGTACTGTATAGCCTTTGTAACATTGATGAAAGTCATCTTACACATTGTATTTTATCACTAGTTTGTTGAAATTGGTTGGCTAATGATACAATAAAAAAAGAAGGTCCTAAAATATTGTATTTCTTAAACCACAGTACATCTAACAAGGAACATACTAGGACACAGAAATGTAAATCCATGAAAGCCCATATAACTGTAAGTATAAATTGGTTTTGTTTTGTTTTGTTTTTTTTTAAAGATTTTATTTATTTATGTGACAGAGAGACAGCCAGCGAGAGAGGGAACACAGCAGGGGGAGTGGGAGAGGAAGAAGCAGGCTCATAGCGGAAGAGCCTGATGTGGGACTCGATCCCGGATCACCAGGATCACGCCCTGAGCCGAAGGCAGACGCTTTAACGACTGCGCTACCCAGGCGCCCCATAAATTGGTTTTGAATTGAAGAATCTCCTTCTCTCTCTCGCCCTCCCTCCTCCTCTCTCTCCATATATATCTATATTCTTTAATATATATAATAACATTTAATTAATGGAAATGCCTATCAAAGTTGGCATTGGGTGTTTCAGTGGCAGGAAACAGTAGTTGGGTAGAACTTTGGGTTTGTTCCACAGCCCAAATTTCTTGCTTAAGTTGTAGCTGAAACCAGACAATTGGGTTCCATGTGATGTTATTTCTGGTCAGATGATGATGTGGGATAGAGAACACAGCATATGGTACATTCTTCTTTTGATTCTCAATCTGTATCCGACATTAGGAAAATAGCAAACTTGGGTGAAATGTATGCTTTTTCCACTGTATTTTTGAGGAATATACTAACTACATTAATGTCTTCAATTTGTTCAAAAGACATACTTGAATTGTGAATTAAATTTAACTTTATTTATTTATTTATTTATTTATTTATTTATTTATTTACTTATTTTAAGTAAGTTTGATGCCCAGTGTGGGGCTGGAACTCACAACCCTGAGATCAAGAGTTGCATGCTCTTCTGACTGAGCCAGCCAGGTGCTCCTAAATTTAACTTTAATAATGGAGTTCTTGAATGTCCTTAATAATAACTTTGCAACTGCTCTGATTTCTCTATCAGAAGACTCAAAATCTAGAATTGTAATGAACACACAACCCACCAAGAATTTTCAGGGAATTGTTTGAAATTTCAGTATCTTAGTGTTTTAGGGAAAAGGAATGCTCTAGGGTTTGGAGGCCATGAATGGTATATTGTCCATCATTAGACCTCACCATTCCTGGTTTTAGGAACTGCCAAATATCAATTATCAAAATAATATCAATCTTAAGAGCATAAACGGCACAGAACCCAGACAGCAAATTAATCATAACTGTTAATTTTGAATGATACTTTTATCAAAAGGTCTTCAAAAAAGGGTGTTCCATTTCCACCTTTTCTTTCATTTTCTTAATAAAAAATGTCTGTTATGTATTAACTGTGCCCAAGGCATTGTGCGTGGCACTGGGGATAGGAGTAAGAAAGAGATGAGACAGGGAAGGATCCCATCAAAGAGGTGACCATCCAGAAGGGGTAATTTAGCCATGGACATAATTAATGTAGAAAATGCCTTCCCTGTCGTAGGCACTCAACAATTGCTGAATTGAATTAACATCAGAGGGGATAAATAAAGTTCTAGGGTAGCTCAGTGGAAGGAAAAGGGAAGATGGAAAATTTTCATGGAATCTATTTTCTCTGAAGTAAATAAGAAGAGTTTCCCCCGTACTCACACCTGGTGAGTTTCCCCTGTACTCACACCTGGCAAGAGTGTGATTAGCGAAGGGCCACAATCCTTGTCTTGCTCAAGCCTGCAGTCTCCTCCAGCCCTAGACGTGTGAACAGTTGGCTATTTCAAGTAAATTCTTCAATGATCCATGTAGGGGAAAGAGTTTTAAGATGACCTAGGTATGCAATCATTGTTGTGAGAATTTAAAAATATCAGTGAACTTAGACCCTAGGCTTTAGCAGAGGAAACAGCCATAAAAATAAGCTAATGCGGGGGGCTTGATAGGAGAGGGGGTTAGTTTATAGATTCTTTTCTTCAAAACGAAGAGGGATAGCCCAATATGTGAAATATTTAAACAGAACTTTTCTGAAGCGATAGAAAGAGGTAATAAGAAAGTGAGAGAATGAGAGAGCAAGCATGATCTAGGCTAACCCTGTTATTTAGTAAGTGAAAGAGGTACACCGCAGAGAGGCCCAGCTACCAGACTGAGGCCACACATCCAGGGCTGAATGATCCAATACCATAATATTCATTCTTATTATTTCTCTCAATACTTCACTGAAATAATATGACCATGATTGCTTCCATTGATCTGAACTGACATTTCATTGATTATGATAAAATAATGAACATGTTCCCCTTAAAACTGTTTTGCTCTGCTGCCTCCTGACATAATTTGTTCTTTACAGTGCTTTCAAAACCTTAATTCTCATTCAGATTCCTATCAAGATTAACTTAAGTCATTCCAAAAATACTGGTAGAAATAACATTTAGTCCTAAATTAGCATCTCCAGAAATGCTGAACCTCTCATTCTTATTATAGTGTTAACTCTGGCTTAATTGGGTTCTTGTAGCCATATGCGAGCTTTCTCTCTCAGAAGTGGAAAGACTAAGTCAGGCTATCCGCTAGGACAGTGCCAGGAAACTTGAGAGGAAAGGGATTAAAAAAGGAGAAAACTTTTCGGGTAGAATCTATAAATTTGGTATTTAGTTGAACCAGGATAGAAGAAACAGACAAGAATCAGATTGTGACACCACTAACGGAAAATGGCAACGAAGGAATAGCTGAGTTAGGAAGACAAGGGGGTTTGAGGCCATGGCAATGCATGCAAGGGAAATGTTGATCATATATTTAGAGACAAGAGACGAGTTCAGGAAGGAGGTCACGGTGGCAGCATTAGCGACGGAGGTTAGGTCTTACTGCCATTTGGTGTTCACCGCATGGAATACTGAGAGATTTATCAGAAAATAAATTTAAAAGGGAGCATTGTGAAAGAAGGGAAATCTAACTAGGAGAGCAGGATGAGGTTGCAGCTTGGGACATGTAGAGCAAAGCTGAAAGATAGTGTTTGCTGTTGCCTTGGGCGTCTAGGAAAATCTGTCTGAAGTAAGGGAGGGGAAGGTGAAGCAGAGCCTAAGCCTTCCTGCAGGAGGATGGCAGACAGCTGGCTCGAGCTCAGTGGCAGAACTGAAGAACAGGGATCCTCACGGGACCGAAGCACGGAGGGGAGAGAACAGGACAGCAGGGCTCCTGGGAGATCCCGGCAGAAGGATAACTGGGAAGAGTCGTCAGGAAGGGGATCAAGGTACTGTGCTCACAAAAGTATCAGGAAATCCAAGAGAATCAAATCTTTTCCAAAGGCCCCAATGAACCCTAGCATTCTGCAGCAAAGAGGAAAAAAGCAGGGAAAAGGCATAGCCAGCTGAAGTCTGGCCTTGTGTCTGGGTCTGTTTCCAATAAAACAGTCTTCAAGATGTTCCAAACCACCATCTGAGCTCTCATTCAAGGCTAGAAAGATCCCCCTTATAAACTAGCTTTTAATATCCCTTTACACCATCAGCTTTTAGTTTCATGCTTTGTAAGTGACAAACGAGAGTTATACGGTTGGAAACTCAAGTGCAGAGCTGATTTCCCCAGAAGGAGATATGCAGGCTGATAATGTAGATCAAATAAACATTGGGACTCTACCTGTAATTTTAGTCCCCAGAAATATTCTGGATCTAAAAACCAGAGCTTTTGGAAACCTCAAGAGGCCTATTTAAAATGCCACAACTAGGGACTGCCTAGGAATGTCTTCAAAACAGCAGGAGAACTCTGAAAGATCAGAAAGCACATTATCTTAGAAAGTTTTTTAAAGATTAAATGGGTTAATGTATGTCAAGTGTTTAGGCCTGGCACACTATAAACCAATCAAATGCTACCCACTACCATTAATATTACTTCACTATTACTTTTTTGAATTTTCATTAAGTCACAAGAATAGAAAGACAAAATGTCAGAGCAAGGGACTTTCTTTTTCTTGTTTAGTTAAGCCTATTTTTTTTTTTATTTTTAAGATGCAAATGTGAGGATTGGAGATAGCACATGAGATAGGCAGGCTAACAGAGCTAGTGAATAGGTGGGAATTTATGGTACAGTAGTCAACTCAGTAACTTGAAATAATTCATTTCATTGGATATTGTGAGGTTGTTAATGAATGTTTTAGGGTCATTAAATAAAGTCAATTTTTAACATGAATTGAGCCATTTCTTGACATGGAACATTGGGTTAGGCCTGATGCAGGTGGAAACAATGACAGAAGGGGTCGGAAGGGGTGTTTGAATGAAAGGATAGAGAATCTCAGTTTGAGAGAACCTTCTCCTTCCACTGTTAGGACCGACGAACTAAGGGAATTTATATTGTTAAAATGAATTTGGCTATCTGGCTAACATCTTGGGCAGTTCAGACAAGAAGTCAGAAAATTATGTTACTTTGTTTGTGTAGGGCTTTTCCAATTAAATGAATATGAGAAGAATCGTAGTATTTCAGCTAGCAATGTTTTGTGGTTGTCTTATGTGTGTGAATAGAAAAAGAGCTGAGGAAGTAAAGGCCACTACTAGGCAGTATTGATTGATTGCAGGGTATAAATCCAATGATGCTTGGAAAAGTAAACGCAGGGGCGCCTGGGTGACTCAGTTAAGTGTCTGCCTTCGGCTCGGGTCGTGATCCCAGGGTCCTGGGATTGAACCCCGAGTCAGGCTCCCTGTTCAATGGGGAGTCTGCTTCTCCCTCTCCCTCTGTCCCTGCTCGCATGCTCTCTCTCTCTCAAATAAATAAATAAATAAATAAAATCTTTAAAAAATAAAAAAAAGTAAATACATATAATCTACATTTGTGCATTTGATATTTTGAATATATGAATATTATAAGTGCAAAAGATGATTTGAAGAGTCAATGCTAAATTAAAGAAATTTTAAAATACATCGTCAAAGTTGGTCACACACATGTTTTATGTAAACACAGTTTATTATAATAAATGTGCACTTCAGAGGAAATAGCAATTTAAAGAAAAATTAGAAATAAATGAAATGACTTATCAAGTTAAAATGAAATTAAGAAGAAAAAAATTCAGGACAGAAAAGATATTCTGAAAATTTTGTGCTTTGAGAATATATAATTAATGGGTTTCTGGCTTTAGCTGATTTGAAAGTATAAAGGAACATTTTACTGGATAATCTTGAAATTGTTTCTAGAAGATATCCTGCCTTTTTAAAATTCCACTTGATATCGGTGCCATAAAATGTTTTTTAATTGTCCCTTTGCATGATTTAGACATGGAAAGATGGAGGGTTAATGAAAATCATATTCACAATTACAACAAAAAGTACAGCTTTGCAATTATGGCTCATCAATGTACTGTAAAGCCTACTTGGTTTCAGGATTTCATCCTTTTGTTCCTTGCAAGATTTACCTTGGATTTCCTTCTGGTAAATGTTTTGTTAAATGGAGAAATTACAGATGTTTATACTACAGAACTTCTCCAGAGCATGCTGTAATTCTCCCAGGAATTTTCTTGTATCCTTATTATTCAAAGTTCTAAATTTAAAAACTAGTTGCTAAGAAGGCTTGGGCACAAGGTTGGTGGTATTATCCAATAAGAAGGACAGAATGGCTCTTTCAGAATCCAAAAAAGAGATGGGATGAGGGACTCAGGTGTGTGATTTTTGGTTGACTGAAATTCACCCTCAGGGACAAACATAAGGGCCGTACAGATGTATTTTGTACACTGGATATACATTAGTACGTTAACATCTTTGAAAGCCTATAGCTCTTGGAATGAGGGAAAGCTAAAAAATACAGCAACCATATTAGAGCTACAAGGGCAAGCCTTCATGGTGTTTGATCCCGACAGCCAGACATTATGAGGAACAGTGGGAATCTTAAATAATCATAATTATGTTTCACATTAGCTACCTGGAATTCAGAGTTTTAATCTGGCAGAGTACTCTCGTTAAATACTAGCATTTATTTGGAGCTGAATACACTGCATAATCAATATAACATTGACTTTATGCCAACTCATTTGAAAAATTTTCCTTTCTATCAAAAATCTGAACTACAGATCTTAAATTCGTGGAAAGTTCCCATGAAAAATTTACATTGCACTTTTTTTTTAAAGATTTTATTTATTTATTCGACAGGATAGAGACAGCCAGTGAGAGAGGGAACACAAGCAGGGGAGTGGGAGAGGAAGAAGCAGGCTCATAGTGGAGGAGCCTGATGTGGGGCTCGATCCCATAACGCCGGGATCACGCCCTGAGCCGAAGGCAGACGCTTAACCACTGTGCCACCCAGGCGCCCCTACATTGCACTTTTTAAACGTGAGAAAGTTTGAAGTCTTAATGGCTTTTACTGCAGTATTAAAAAAAATCTTCATAGAATTAAACATAGATAAGAATTTCTCTTCTATCTTTTTTTTTTTTAAAGATTTTATTTATTTATTCGACAGAGACAGCCAGCGAGAGAGGGAACACAAGCAGGGAGAGTGGGAGAGGAAGAAGCAGGCTCATAGCGGAGGAGCCTGATGTGGGGCTCAATCCCATAACGCTGGGATCACACCCTGAGCCGAAGGCAGACGCTTAACCGCTGTGCCAACCAGGCGCCCTGAGAATTTCTCTTCTATCTTAAGTGCACACATGTATTGCAGCTTGAATGTTTCATGAATTCTGGCTCAGAAAAGACATGGCAAGCTAGAAGAGACTCAACTAAAGACTTTGTCAATTATCTGTTTAGAAATTTGGGCATGGAATTGATAGTAAGTAGTAATCCTGAAGACATTTACTTATTTATCTGCTCTGATTTTAGAATGCCTGTTTTCTTCTTATCAAATATGGTGAATGAACATCTCTAACAAATGAATTCCCTACCTTGGTTTGCAAAGCAACTCCCTGACAAGCTATACTTTATTTCTTTTAAAAGAAATAGAAAGTGAAAATGAACAGAACTGCAAAATTAATCTCTCATTTTCAGGGGGCTCGTGCAGCCACGTTGGTCTCTGTTGGGTAGAGCACTTGCTCTTAAAAGAAGACAGACTGGAAGTTAATTTTATTAAATGTTGAAAATGTTCTTCCCTCTCTTCCTCTTTCATTTTCTGCTCGGGTAATTTTGGGCATGCCTGCTTCCTGGGCTAGGTTATGTAAAGCCATTCTCTATTACACTGTTCACATTGCTTGGCATAATACTTCCTACACAGTAGGCACTTAATACATGTTTTCCAAATATATAAATAGAAAATGTGATGAATATGATGCTATCAGTAAAATTTGTTCCAGTAAAGTCAGTATTGTATAATGGAAGAAGCTCTAATGAGTCATTTAGGCTCTGTCAACAGTAGATACCTTGTTGCATGATATAAATGAGACCATACAGGTGATTAATTGTTACTTTTATTTCAGCCAAATTATGGAAGTTAGAGCCAGTCTAATGAACTTAACTTGTTTTTATTGGTTTGCCTGTTTTACTTATTCTGTATACTATTACTGTTTTCATTTGCAATATGTATTTACTCAATCTTTTATTAGTTCACTGCACTGAATTTCATAAATTGAATAAGATATGCAGTGAAACTCTGGCAGATAAAACCATACACATTTTTAAAAATTATTTTTTGTTGTCTTCTAATCAAATTGTATTAAAAATCTTATTCTTCAAATGTATTATATCATTAAAAGCAATAATTTCTCTGAACATTAAGAATCATGTGATTCCTGACCCCTTCCTCCCACCCTTCCCCCAAACTCTCTGATGTTTTTGATTTTCAACCACCAAGTAAGATCAACTAAAGAAAAGCTTAACTCATTTGACCTTGTTGGGAAATGCTTAGCGAAATTTCCAAATAGCTTAAGTCTATTTTTTTAAGGGTCCCATACTTCATTGTAACCATAATGAAAATTTCTCACTCTACTTTTTGTGGCCTTTTTGGGAGAAATTTTTAAAAATTCAGAGACATGAATATACTCTAACACTTTCCAAATGACTCATGATGATAATTATGAACATGAACACTGTGGGATAAAGCTGTGGGCACAGTTAGATGCTTCTATAAGAAACATTTCCCAAAGCGTGTTCTGTGGAGGTAGTTAATTGATGTTGTTAGTAAAGAGGGCTTGTATGGTTAAATATGTTGGGACATATAAGTCTGTAAGATTTCTCAGGTTCTGAAATGCTCAATACATTGTGAAATCCTGAAACAAGGGATAAAATCTGAGGTAGCTCTGAAACTTCTTTGACTAAGGAACTCTTTTCAAAAAAAGATATCGTAAGGGACACTATTGGGAAACACTACATAGTTTAAACTGAATGACTCTGCTGTACTCTTCGAATTTTGTTTCTATGTTTTAAAGGAAGTTTCTCTCTCTTCTCAGGCAATGAAACTGTCAGCTATACTCCTTGCTTCTGGCAATGTGCCTGGATTCAAGAGGCTTTCCCCTTGGTGGTCTTGAAAGCTAGGTAAAAGATTCCAAGTATGAAATAAAGTTTTTCTTATGAATAAATGCATGAAATTTAGTGCATGGACTTTTGACATTAATTACAGCTTCTCAGAAGTATTTTGCTTTGAGGTTGTTGAAGAAATAAGCTTTAGCTAAGTAAGATAATGACTGTTAGCAGCTAAGCACACCTACTTGCCATTCAAAGAAGTGGAAAGCTTCTATTCACACAAGGAAGGCTTGATCCCGGGTCAAATACTGAGACATCATTGTGTACCTTACGCAGTAGATACAGGCATCTGCGGCCATGCCATTTAGACCTTTGGGAAATCTAAACTTTCTTCTCGCATTCTGAGCCTTGAAAACTCTATCTTAGCACCTCCTCCCCACCTTCATCCCCATTCCAAGCCCCCTGCAGGTTTCAGTGCTCCAGCTCAGGGCAAAACCTTAAAATCCTAGGGTTTTCTTTTTTTTATGCCTGCAATCTCCCTCTCCAGTGTTCTCTCTTTGGACTGCACACACACTCATTCTGACAGGAGCCTCTCACCTCTGCTCCTGAACACTGCTGCCAGGCAGCCCACAGCTTGTCCTCCTGCTGCTCATCCTCCTTTCGCCTCTCTGTTAAGCCTGGAGTAACTCCTGCTCCATCAAGGGTAAACTCTCTTGATAAGGCTCTCTGAGCCAAACAACCTACCGGCAGTGGACTGAAATCTCATAGACTTATTCATTCAGAGTGGGTTCTTGATCTGTCTATATGAATTGTAGAATCAAGGTTTTCTAAGACTAGAAAAAAGGGGGAAGTACCTGATTTGCTTGAATTATTGTACCTTTTGATTATTCTATTTTTGTATTTTAGAGAGAGAGCCATCGACCAGGAATGTATTTTGGAAAACACTTAAAATTATGGTATGGTAGAAGAGACTATGAAATGATCTTCAATTCGGTATCATATTAGTATACCTTGTATGAGAAAACTCTGTTTTGATAACTGGTAAAACCTGGGTGTCATCAACAAGTATCTATATGCCATTTATTTTCTCTTCTCCTGTCAAAGTTAGGCTCCTGTCTGGAGAACAGGGTGGGCAGGTAAATGAAGAGGATAGGGTTTGACGACAGTGATATTACAGAATATATACTTATAAATATAATATGTAATATAATGTGTAATATCCTTACAAATGAGTGTTAGGCTATAACTGTGAACCATGTTAACTATCAAGTACAATATATTCTTTTTTTCCAGTCTATTCATCTTTTCAACAGTAACTATAATTAATAGATTTTCTATATTTTAATATATTTTGAATTTAAAATGTATAATAAATTAGATTGAAATTTTTAACTGGAAAGAACATTAGAAAAAAGAAACTATGGTGTTAAACCAATGAAATTACTACTTGAAAAATGGTCAAAATTGGCAAATTCGTATGGTTCAATCTAATAACATTTTTTTTATGATGCATGTGCTTACACCTGTTCTCTCTCACAGCGGTAAGATTTGACTTTGTGGAGGAGGGTGAAGCTGGGAGGGACCAGTTCTCCCAGCATGGCGGCTGGCTCCTCCTCCACAGGGTCTTCAAGCAACATGACTCACTAAACACAGTAGGTCATTTGAATATGTTTCATTAATTATAGTGTATTTATTTTGGGAAAATGAGCAGTAAAATGACAGAAACATCATGTGAATATGTTTTAATTCAGATCACCTCTGATGCACACCTCTTTATGTAATTCCAGTAACATGTTCATGATTCCGTAACAGAGTAAGAAGAGAGTAGTGGGTAAAAAGAGTTACAGACAAAGAAAGAGAAAGCTCTTCTCTAATAAATTTGGGGCCTGGGGGAAATTTGGGAAATGCATATCTTTTTCGCTATTTAGTGTCTCTTTTGCTATTTGCTGTTGGGTTAGATCAACCCCAGTAACTGCCATCACTTAGGGGGCTCATTCATTGTTTTTGTTGTTGTTGTTTATTTCTTTGTTCCTTTTACCTTGATTTTCTAGGCTGTTACACTGTCATCAAGGCTTGTAAACAAATTTGCTCCAGTGAGGACATATTTTAATGATCTTCTAAATGAGAGGTAACTCATTTTTTCCAGTGGTCTTTAAACAAAGAGCCAATAGTGTTATAGACGAATAATTTGCCCTCTTAGCGTCTGACCCTCGCAATGATTTCAGTTTAGAATTAGCCATTCTTCTCTCTTTCAGAGAGTATAATTGGCCACTTGTGCTTTTTAACTAGTATGAGTGAAACTGTAAATATAGTAATTTATTTGATTATAGACTATGTGCATTTATCTTTTGCTGAAAATGGACTTTGATTTTATTGTATTAGATACAAATGAGTTCCAGAGCAAAAATAAAATGTTACATCTTTCATAGTCATTTGTGGAGCGAAGAGCCAACCCAGGGGCAGCCCTCCTGCAGATTTGTGGCTTTTAACAGACTGGGTTTACAATTCCTTCCTATTTCTTGCATTAGGAATTGATTCCTTGGTGCAGTTTGCTGTTGCTGTATACCTCTGAGGGACTAGAAAGACCCAATCCTCATGTCTCCTCATATAATCCTTCTAGAACGGACAGTCAGAAAAGACTATTCTAACCCTGCAACTAGACACTAACTGAATTCTCATTTCCCTTCTGCAGGATATCTATATTCATCTATACTGATTATCTATCTATCTATCTATCTATCTATCTATCTATCTATCATCTATCTATCAATCATCTATCACCTGTCTATAGATATATGGATATATAACATTTTAACATACAGCATAACATATGTATATATATATGTGTGTGTGTGTGTGTGTGTGTGTGTGTGTGTGTTTGTGTGTATGGATAGATAGATAGATAGATAGATAGATAGATAGATAGATGATAGATTTTTTTTTTCTGAATCCAGAGAGAAAAGTCTTTCGTTTGCTACCTCTGTCATGCATAAAGGCCACTCCCAACCTCGTCTCAAGCTCTGGAAGGCTTCTCTAACCGCCATGGATGGCATTCAAGTAGATCAGAGATCTGAGATTAACTGGCTATGCTTTTTTTCAGACTCAGAGATTCAGAATAATTTCCTTGAAATTCAGTAGAGGAAAAAACTAGCCATTTCCTTTGCTAAACAGCAGCATTTACCAAGTGTTAGGGATTTACATTTTGAGTTTATTCTTGACCATTTTTCATGGAAATTTATACAATTACTGAACAGTTGGATTTTTAACCTGAGGGGACCTCAGATATAATACAAACCACAGTTCATTTTACATATCATAATTGTAAGTCCTATAGACATGCTATAAAATGCTTAAGATCAAAGAGCTAGTTAGGAAATAAAAAAAATATAGAACTTCCATAACAAAATGGTAAAAATAATTCAGATTATTTTATGTGTCTTTTTCGTTTCAAGATTTTAACTCTGAAGATCAACTGCTGGCTTGGTCTTCTGCCTGCATGGAATGGACTCAAATCTGTTTGGATGGTATTTCTACCGTGACATTGCCACGGGTTCGAGCAACCCAGAGTCTTCAGAGAATTATCATTTTTGAAAATTTAAGTTTTCATGATCTTGTTAGTTAGTTTAAAATATTTCTGAGAATAAAATATTATGATTATATATACATATAATATATGTATATGTATGTATGTATACACAGTTATATATATATTATGATTGTATATACATATATGTATATGTATGTATGTATATACGGTTATATATATATATATATATATATATATATATATATATATATATATATGGTTATATAGGGGTCTTACTTCTCTAGAACTTTTTGAAAGTGTTTGGTAAATAAAAGATAGAAGATCTCCTCAGAGCTGAGCTGTGTGGGGTCCTTGCATTGTTGTAACAGTTTGCAGAGCTAGTGTAACTAGAAGGTTCCTTTCCCACATGTCTTCTCTCAGTGTCCTTACGTCTTCAATGTGGAACCATTTCATAATTGCTTCAAATGGTTAAAGTCTGTAATGTCAGATAGTTCCACCTAGTCATATAGTGGGGAATTTCGGGGTTATAAGTCAGAATACTGAATCTTAAATAAATTGATGACTTAAGGGCCTTTCTCTGGGACATAGGAAATGATTAATAGAAGCGAATTCAGAGAGAAAAAAGAAAGCAAAATGGTTACACCAAGCATTTACTTAACTGTTTACTGGAGTGACCCTTTTCTGTTACATAGAGCTTTAAGTTAGAGAAAAAGTCCTTTCCATCAGACAGTACATTTTAATAAGTCACCTTACTATAGTTAAACTTCTGTTCAAGTATCTGAGAAGGGGGAGTAGGGAGATATAACCACGCATTTCACAGTATTCAAACAGTAATAAGCTTTCCGTTGAGAACTTAAATATGGATCAGTCCCTTCTTCCTCATCTAAAGTTTAAATAGATACCCTAATTCAGTACTCTGTTACTCTTACTTATACTTGATAGCTATGCATAGATTCTTGTACATTTCAATTCTTCTTTTATTACCAAATAACACTATTCATTTAAACAAAAATATGCAGAACATCTACCAAAATATGCAGAACATCTACCATGTGCCAAATACTGGAATAGATAGGATTATATCAGATTGAATTTGTTTCTGACTTGCTTCTCAACCCTGCCAAAAATTAAGGCAAATAAGAAGTGTGAAAAGGACTTATTGCCAATCATTTAACTCAAGTCACTCAATAACATGGTTACATATTTGTTTTAGTGTGGCATTCGAAAGTTGTGGCTTTCATTTCTCTTACCTGAAGGATCTTATCACCAGGCTGCAGCAGGTTGGATGCTGGTCCATCAGGCTGAACCCTAGTAACAAAGATACCCTATAAGTCAGAAGTAACAGAGGTTAGGATTGTATTATCAAGAACTAGGCCTCGTTAAAAAAAATTTCATTCACATAGAAAACAATGAAAACAGACTAAAAACAGTTTCCACACGTGAGCTTCAAAGATTTTGATAGCATTCTAAGCAACCACTCTTCAAGTCAAGTTTAAGAAAAGCAACATCTTTACTTGCATAACAAAAGCTGATCTTGTTTTTAAAGTGCATTTACGATTTATAAATTAATCTCATGGCATAGTCTTAATTTCTTAAATAATTTGAAATATGGTACTAAACCATCTTTTATATAATTCAGAAATTATCCCAAGTTATTCTTCATTGAAATGTCTTCTATTTGACAGGTTGTAAATTCAGTGTACACTTTAAAAACCTTATCAGAATTACATATAGATACTGGTTTATTTTAATCAGTATTACTTTGTATGTTACTGGAAATTTTAATATAAAATGTATATGAACAAATTAAACATAAGAAAATTTCAATATGCATCTTAAACATAAAGTTTCTGCCAACGTAGTTACCAAATCCTGAAACTGATTTAGTTTATAAAAAAGTCAAATTAATTTTATTGATATGTATATAAAGTAAGCATTTATTGAATGCCTACCATATGCTAGGTCTTGATTACTAGTATTATAGAGATATACAGGATATAATTTTTGGCTTCAGTGAGCTCATAATATAGTAGAAGAAAAGTCCAGAAACAAACAATTACAAAAAATTAAAAATATAATTTACATAACAATATGTATTGAATAATAAAAATGATATCTCAATACAGTTGACATTATTTCTTTTTAGTTCCTAAGAAGTATTAATAGAAGATAATATTGTAATGTCATTGCCTGTTATTTAGGAAATTATCTTATTTGTTGACTTGTAGACTTAATGACTCTCACTTAAAACCATTACCTTTATGTATGCGTGTGTGAATGGTTTAACAAGAAGGCCCTAGTTGAAATACTTCTCCGTGTGTTTTCATTTAGGACATCAGATCTTTGTGAAAGTTATTAATTTATAGCTGTTGAATAATTTTTATTGTTGATTTTAATCTGTTTTCCTTCCCATTCAAAGATGAAACTATAGACAGCGATAAAAATCCTTAGAAAACTATATAACTTTTAACCAGTAATTCAACTTCTAGAACTTATCTTAAGGACATAACTGGACAAGTTGCAACATTCATTTACTAATATGTTCATCATAGTATTATTTGTAATAATAAAAGTTACAAACCGTACCTAAAAGTCTAATAACAGAGACTTGATTAACTAAATTACACAGTAAATTCACACAATAGTATGATATGTGATCATTAAAATAAAGTCCTAGATGGGAGTTACAAAGTACACTAGTCCTTAGTGAAGCAAGCAGGTAATAAAACACTATACCCTATTATACACTAGATCTTATTATGCTATGATACTGTTTTGGCTGAAATATATCTATATGCATATTTGTGTGGAAAATATCTGGAAGGATATATTCCTTTTTTTTTTTTTTAAACGTGAGAAAGGATGATGAGTTGTTTTTTTGTTGTTCTTGTTGTTTTTGTTTTTTAGATTTTATTTATTTATTTGACAGAGAAACAGCCAGAGAGAGAGGGAACACAAGCAGGGGGAGTGGGAGAGGAAGAAGCAGGCTCCCAGTGGAGGAGCCTGATGCAGGGCTCGATCCCAGAACGCCGGGATCACCCCCTGAGCCGAAGGCAGAGGTTTAACGACTGCGCCACCCAGGCCCCCTGGAAGGATATATTCCTAAACATTAACAGTGGTTGTACTGGGTAATGAGACTTCACATGTATATATATATGCACACACATATATATATTTCCTTTTTGCTTTATGTCTTTTCTAATTTTTCTACAATGATTATGTACTACTTATAACATTAAGAAAATAATAATAAAAGCTTTAAGAAAATTTTAGGTTAACAATGTCACTATTCAGAGTGATGATCAGGTAGTTACTATTGTCTATTCAGTTGTACAAATGGTCTGTTCAAAAGGAATAAGAAAACTGGTTGTTTGAAAAGGACAGTAAAATAAGGCACAGTGTTTAATCCAGCAGACCAGGGAACGGCACTGTTTTGAAAACAAATATAATCCCTACGGCCCCTTTACACACCGGGCACATAACACTCATGCCATCAGTCCAGGAGACTGTACGTGCTTGGTCCTTCTGGTAGTCCCCCTCTTCACTATTGGGATCTCTGTACCACAGACAGAATGCCACTTTCACCCAAAATAAGCTGCTACATCTCTGGATGCTGGAGGTGAAGTTGTTGCGACTATTTATCCCAGCTGTCAACGTCTGGGCTACCTAGTTAATTTTGACTGCCTTTCTTCAGCTTATTCTATGGGAACCATTTTAATGATGTTTGCATGAATCCAGACCATAGGAGCTAAATTACTGCCATCGTATCTGCAATGCTGGGAGGAACTGGTAATGCTCCACAACCTGACTGCTGAAAGAACACAAGCGTAATGTACGTGGCAGGTTTAATTTCATTCATCATAAAGCTCTGTGGGATTCAACTGCTGTTCTGAAGACTTGTTTTGTTGTTGTTTTTTAAGACTTATTTATTCTAGAGAGAGAGCGAGCGCGGCAGCAAGCATAGGGAGGGGAAGGGGGAGAGAGAGAACCTCAAGCAGACTCCCTGCTGAGTGCAGAGCCTGATGTGGGGCTGGATCCTACAACCCTGAGATCACGACCTGAGCCGAAATCAAGAGTTGGATGCTTAACTGACTAAGTCACTCAGGCACCCCATGAAGACTTGCTTTGAAGCTTACTCTTATGGCGGCCTGAGTCTTCCAAAGCATTTATTGCTGCTTTCTAAAGCTTTAATATTTCTTTTCAATCAAAACATTTCATGAAGTAAGAAACTGCTACTGCCCACTGGTGTAGTTTTACTTTTATATATATATATGCAGATATATCCTATCAGGCAGCATCCTGCCACATTAGCCGAAGCAGATAGCAATGAGTGCTATGTTTGATAAGGACCTGTGGCATTCATCATTTGTGGGGGTGGAACATTTCCCAAAAGACTGTCTGCAAAAGCCAGTGCCCTGATTTTTCACTGTATTTATGTATATACATACAGCCATATGAGAAAAATAACTCTGAACCCATTTTGTGGTGTCTGTTATGATGAATATCGATGACTTTGATACAGTTTTGGAAAAGCTCATTGTAGTAATGTGTCAGTCTCCCTTTCAACAAATTCATTTTATTCTGAGACTTCAAAGAATACTTTCGCCCTGATGACAGAATTGGTAAGGAATCAGACTATTTGTATTCTGAACATTAGAACAGTAACTTTCCATTGGTTGGTCAAAAGCCATCATGTACTAATCAAAGATCCATATCATGGCATCTGGTCAAATTTATAACTCTGCTGCAAGGGTTAAAGTATGTTCAGTTTCTTGTAACATTTAGCTGAGTGTTAAATGTGGGACAAACTACCACCTAAAACATTCAAAACAAGTGAAACAACACGCACCTAAGGTTATAGCAAAACCATTTTGCCCAAGGAAGGAAAATGCCTCAGTAACTCTTTTTCAACAAGCTGCTGCTGTCAACTTATCAGAAATTTAGTGGCTTAAAACATCACAAATTTATTATCCTACTGATCTGTAGGTTAAAAGTCCGAAACCGGTCTTACTGGGCTAAAACAAAGGTGTTGGCAGGTCTGCATTATTTTCTGGAAACCCTAGGGGAGACTCTTTCCTTGCTTTTTCCAGGTTCTAGTAAATGTCCACATTCCTTGGAAAAGTTCCCCTTTTCCATCTTCACAGCCAGCAATTGTATATATCTCTGACCATTTTTCTATATTCACATCTTCTTCTGACCATAGCCAGGAAAGATTTTCTATCTCTAATGACCTATGTGATTAGATTGGGCCCACCTGAATCCAGGATAATCTCCTCATCTCAAGGTCCGTAATTTAAACTCACCCACAAAGTCCCTTTTGCCATGTAATGTAACAGGGTCACAGTTCTAGGAATTAGGGTGTGGCTATCTTTGGGGGGGGGGCATTTTTTTCCTGCCTTCCCCATAGTGCAAGAAGTAAGAGCATAGCTCTGGAGTTTAACCTGTGTTCACCATTCAAAAATTGGGCAAGTTAATTAACTTTTCTGTACTTTCCCTCATCAATAAAACGGGTATAGTAATGACACATACCTCACAGTTATTAGACTAAGTAAATATATACAGAAGTACTTAGAACAGTGGATGGCATTCAGTGTAGCATCAATAAATGTTATCATAATTATTGAAAATCTGAAGGTTGAGCTAAATCCAAGGTCTTTATAACCAGTAAAACCCATTTTGAGAGTTTCTGAGTTTCTAATTGTTCCATATTTATTATCTGGAAATTCTTCTTTACCCTCAATCTGGAGTATACTGAAAGGCCAACATTTGTTATCTTTCCCCTGAATGCCCAGCAGGTAAGAGGATTTGCATCTCGTATTTCGGGAAGAGGACAGGAAGCGGGGCTGGGAAGTCTCTACTATCTCATTTGTGGTTTTCTAGTGGTGGCATTTAGTGATAATGGTTCCAATTATTGTTCGCTCTCAGTAGTGGACGTGGGTCCCAATTAGAGGGCTTTTTGGTGGTTCTTAGTAACTTTCAGGGGCTACTTCCTTTGGTAGCTCCAAGTCAGGAGCATTAGCTCTTTACAGTAGTAGCTGCTAGAATCTAGTTACTAGCTTATGGCATCTGAGTGTGTTTTTCTAATGTTTGACATCTCATGACCAGAACAATGGTTTTCCCCTAGCACCACCTCTAGAGAGCATCTCACACCACAGCAACAAAATATGTGCTGCAGCCTTTTCCAAAGAATACATGTTTGCTTTCCTCAGACCCCAATATCTGGGTGTGCTTGAGTCAGACACAGATCTCCTGGACCCATGCATCACAGAGGGACCCACACGTGTTTGCACCAAAGCTAAGCTAGAGAGGGCTGGCCAGGTGCTGCTAATAGGCATGACCTGTTGCCGTTTCATTTTTCTTCCCCGTTTTTTAAAAACCAGTATTTACACAAGTCATAAATGGTTTTATTTTCCTAAATAATCCAGAATTGGTTTTTTTTAAAAAACTTTTACTTTTCACAAGTAATTTTGGAAAGTAGTGAGTATGGGAGGTTTTTCATAATGTTAAGATCTGACCTTGTCTTACTGGTTACCTAGTCTATACACCACTGGACATAAACTTTAATGGACTCAGAAAGTTAGTCTACAAGGCCAACATTTAACATTCTAACTTTAGAGGAGAAAGGAACTTTATATGGCTTTTTAATGATGAAGGTGAATGACTGTGACAGTCTCAGCTATTGTAAATGTAGACTCCAAAATAGAACTTGTCTTAAGGGAACTGCAACTTCAATTTATGAAATATGCTTTTCTTTAAAATTCTGAAAAATCCTGGCTCTAGCTGATGCTAAGAAATTGGTTTCTAGGAAGGCCATATCTCAAATAAAAATTGCATACTCGTATCATTATAATTCAGAACACACTGGTTAAGTATTATAGAATATAGTATTTTATGCTTTCATATAATTATGAAAGTTCAGAAAATATTTCTGGAGGACAAACTGACTCATAAAGAACAAACACAGCTATAGATTCGATAGATTTTAATGGGTTCTTTGTTTTGCCAAAAATGTGCAAATATTTTTTTTTCATGGGTTGGGCAAGGTTAATATGAAACTATGTTGTGGCTCATGGAAACAGAATTACATATACACAACAGACTGCATTTACTTAACCCCTGTGATTAGTAGAAGACTTGACATGTCAAGGATATAAAGGTATTATCAGTAGTTCTCCTCCCTATGAATCAGAAGTGTGATCACAAAATTTATTTTAAGACTAATTGCTGAGTGTCAAATCCTAGGCTTTGAACAATTTGCTACCCTAACAACCAAGGAATCTATATGTAGCAAAAGAAGAAATTTATCCAGGCCATTAGAAACCAAAGGAGAGTGGGGAGGAAGAGAGGAAGAAAAAGGGGTGCTGGGAGTGAATGTGATGCTTCCGCGTATTAAGGAACTTTAGTCAACAAACCAATGAAATGTAAAATCCATAAGGGATGAACAGAAATAATTGTTGAGAAGCCTAGGAAATTTGAACCTCAAAAGACAGAGATATAAATATGCTACAACTGACCAAAGTCCTCTAAAATTTCTCAAAAATCGTATGCACAGATGTTTAAAGGAATAAACATATACATGGTATATATATTTATTTATTAAACTCTCACACATTTTTAAATAATGTAAACACTAAAAAAGAATCACTTGGCTACATTTGTAAAAAAAATTATTAATAATTCATTGGAGCAACAGGGAGACTAATAAAACCCATAGAAATTGACTATGTGACTGCAAATACCTTCGTGGCAATATTATGGAGATGATCCTAATGGAAGAACTATACATTGTTTGCCCTTTAGACTTGCATCCTTCTTTCAGGTCATTCTAAAGGTTTGTTTAGTAGACAAATGACAAATTGACTACCAGAATATTTTTTATAGTTTCATGCTGATCATCATGCACTGTTCTTTTGGGGGGAAATTTGAATGTAAGGGTTAAAATTTTGCTTGGCTTGGGTTACTTTATATTTTTCCTTTTATTAATTGCTCCAGTATTCCAATTATTAATAAACAATGAAACATACATCTCTGGGATGTCAGTCCATTGTGACTGAAAGTACCTTTGCTTCCTGTTCATTTCTTAGTGAAATTCTTGAGCTGAAAAAAGAGTTTTCTTTCATTTGATTTTCATATTTTCTCTTGAAGGTAAATGATCACGCTCCTTCACGTGTTGTCTTTTCAGATTTTTGCCTCTTTGGAAAAAATTAAAAAATATTTTTCTTTTGTCTTATTTCATGAATTCTTTAAAGCCTATATTTAATACACCGCCTCAAGGGGTAGTGAATATTTGGATTACTGAGCTTCATGCCGCTTACTGATTCTGTCAGAGCCCCTCGTGGATTTTCTTTTCAGCTTCATAGATAGCATAAAATAGTAGAAACAATTAGAAACAGGAGTGGGGGACTGTAGGTGGCTGTGGATTCTTCTTTGTAGCAATTCCTAAAATAGTATTGGTAATCAGCTTTCTGATTATCATCACTGCAGGCTTCCTCAAAGCCTTTTCAATGGTAAAATCTTTGACACTATTTCAAAATAATGAACTGCAAAGTGAAGAATTTAGTGAAAACTTTTTTTGTCACTCATGCTAAAATAAGGTTTTTGAAGTGAAAAATTATTTTGTGGGAAGCTAGATTCAGTCAAACTATGATTCCTTTAGACTTAAGTTTTGGTTTTATTTAATGGCTAACACATCATTGTATAGTTAGACCAGGCAAGCAGTATTGCTCAGAGGCGGCAGTGAACTCAGGAGGTCCAAAAGGCCAGTGATAAGTGCCCAGGAGGCACACAGTTGTAAATTCCTGATAACACTGACCTGTGAAGTGGCTCTTAGGCCAAGGCAGTGCATTGGCAGTATAGCGTGGAATGACAAAGAAGTGTCTTTTTTTTTTTTTCACTTTTTAGTCTCTATATTCCTATATTATTTGAAATTTTACAGCGACAGTGTTTTCATTTATTATCTGTATAAATTTTAATAGGTGTAGGTTAAAGAAAAAGGATTTTGCAGTTGTACACATTTGGGACTAAGAATGTGTTACAGTTTTACAGGATGATGACTAATGTCACCCAGAGTAAAAGCACTGAGACTGCCCCATGGCTGATGAATGGAAGGGAAGCCGTTCACACTCAGGCAGAAGGTTCCTAAGGAAAAGTGGTTCTTGATTCTCTGTCTCTTTGATCACTATCATTTTACAGTTCAGAGATGGAATCCTTCAGAAGACCGAAGCCACCCCAGCTGGTGTGTCATACAGAACCGAACATATTGCGGAGTCTTTCTCGGAATAAATGAATAAGCAAATCTTCACAAGTCCAGGTATCCCACTAAATTTGTTACTCAGAGTCAAGGCAGAAACATTTTTTTTCAAGGACGAAATAGACGAACATATGACTTTTTTCATTCAAAGAGACTGAAGCATACTTCAGTAAACAAGGAGGCAAACAAAAAAATATGATTTTTCTTTAATCACTTTAATGTTTAGTCCAACACTAAAAGAGGTTGCTTTCTATCTCCTATTAATAAATGTCCTCGGGGGTTAAATGATAGTACCTTATTACGGGAATGTCATTTATATATGGTGATGGGGTTTGATCAACTAGGTTACAAATATAGGAAGTAGTTTTCTACTCCATTATACTTAAGACAGTGAAATTAGTTACTAAGAGCATGTATAGCTGTAGTAATTATATTGTAAAGGTGACAGGCAATTAAACAAATGCATATTTTCCATTTTGTGCTTCATATAATAATCCTTAACTGTTATTATCTACTCACTGCTTAATCTAACTCTGGATTTATTAAAATAGATATATATTTTTAATATATATTTTAAGTATATATATATTTTTAGTTAATTTTCTATTTTTAAAAATAACACACTGTAAATTCTGATCTACTAGTTTAATTTTCTGGTATAGTTCTGAGACTTTCAGGTTGACTTGTCTTAGTCTTTCCTGGAAATCTATTCTCATCTGTCTGTGGCTTTCTCCCAATTTATTAGAAGGATCTTAGGGAGAATTTAAGTTAGAATTCACAGAACTTAAGAACCAGCTCTTTGAGTTTACATGATTTCTTCACACACCCAAAAGAGAAAAATGACACAATAAAAGTGTTTTGTAGTTATTTGGTTTTCTTTTTTACTTGTCTTAGATTCCTACGATCTTATCTCTTGTCACCTGGCTTTTTTTTTTTTTTCCTTTTCCCCTCTAAGGGTGTTGACCCTAAACTTCCCTGCTCCTTCTGATCTAGTTTTACAAACTGATCTTTAGTTACCAAAGAACATAGATTTGGTTCAATTAGTGATTACTATCTCAGGGAAACTAGGACTGTATTTGTAGAATATAGTGGTGTCTTTTTTTTTTTTTAAGAAAAAATTAATCAGGAAAATGACAAGGATTCAAAAGCAGATTTAAATGAGTCTCACTGCAAGAAGTCTGACATGGTCAATTTCAGGGTCCATACTGAAGTACCAGCTGCTTGGCAATCTCAGTTAAAAACTGGTTGAAAGCATGCAGGTCCTAGGAGTACTTCTCATAGATGCAATGTTGGAGTCTCTAGTACTAAAAGACTTTCAGTTTGAAAGATGAAAAAAAAATCTATTGTTTTCATGATAGTGTAATGGACACTTTTGGGGACCTGCCCAGATTCCCTTTATCAAATTGATGTTTTCATCCTACAGGCATTGCCGATGGCTCATATCTGACCCCTCTCTTGAAAATTACCCTCAGACTGGAGCCTGCTTACGCTGAAATGCTTGGAAGGTTATACCCTCCTCCCTGGGAATGTCCTACAGCCAATCCCTGATACTGGGGTACATAAGGCCATTTCTCTCTTCAAGGTGAGACAACTCTGTGGCATCACTTTTCCTCCTGAGCACTCTGTGCCATCACGCTTCCCACATCTTAGCCCAGTTTCTTCCCCGCCCTATCCTGCATCCCTCTCTTCCTTTAGATTTCACCTGAGAGCATTTCTTCAATTAACTACTTGCACAACAGTCGCCATCTGAGGTTTTGCATCTAGGGGAACTGACTTTAGACAAATACAAACTACAAAAGTTAAAGCTCTGCAGTATCTTCTTGCTTGGTACGGTATGGAGAGTCTATATTTTGCTTACCAGTGACTCTCTGGAGGCCAGAGTCAGCATAGAATAACGTTGGGGGTGGAATGGAGGAAAAGTGGATGATATTGTTATTAAATACATATTTGTGAGATATATCTCAAATATTATGTGGGTAAAAAATGTTTAGATATAATTGCTACAGGCAGACACCTGATAGCTATTCCTTTTTATTTATTTTTTGTTTTATTTCTCATAATATTTCCAAGAATTCTGGTTGGTTTATAAACTTTGCTTGTTTGTTTATAAACTTTTCAAGCAAGAAACTAGAAATACTGCGAGACCCCTGGAATAGCACTTAAGTCATTGTAGTACTAACTCCATAAATGGAAAAAGACTTCACACTTCCCAAAGATCTTTTTGACCCTCACTAATTAGCTTTCTTTCATTGATCGGTCTGTCAATTCTTGTTAGTTATTACAAGAATTAGTTACAGAGTTAGTTATAGAATTAGTTATAGCGTTAGTTATTACAAGAATTACAAGTTAGATATTATTTATGAACTAATTTTAAATGCTTTCATATTTTGATTGAGAAGTGTCTGGCATTTTTCCAGTAAACAGTAACTAACTTAAAAGTCTCGAAATCTTTCCCCACACCATTTTCTGCCTGCATATTTTACTTACTTTGTTCCATGCTAAATGGCTACCATGATGCAGCAGATAGAACATAAATAATGTGTAACTCTAGCAACTAATATAGCTACTAATATAGTAGCTATGTACTTGGGCTTTAATTTTATTGAAGAATATTTTACTGATTGTTATAAAATATCATAAAGTGACAGCAATCTTAATTCCAGTGATTTTCTAAATATATGGCTGAATTAAAACATTCCCATCAGTGTTCTTATTGAAAATGGTACTTTTTAATTCCCTTATATTGTTCACACGTATACCCCAGTGATATTTTTGTGAAGAACCAAGCCAGTGTTGAGTTTTATTATGTTCTTTCATAAGCTGAAATCCATGTCTTGTCTTCTCTATATTATAATGTCTAGAACCTACATTATCCTATTGGCTAAAGCACAGTGCCATGCCTTTAAAAAGTTTCATCTAAGTGGAATACTTGTGGGAACCTACTGAAAGAAGATTGTGAAGACTACATTCCTATCCATATTTCTGAATAGATTCAAGATTTTTTCAACACAAAGAACAGAATATGCAAAAATACATTTTTTATTAAAAAAATCTCTTTTAATGTCCTCAAACAAAGTGGCATTCTGAACCTCAGATTACAATTTGACTAAGATGCAGCTGAAATAATCAGTTATGTTGTAAAATAATTTATGCTTGGTATTTATTTTGAAAAATTTAGTTTTGTATCTAGGGGCACCTGGGTGGCTCAATCGGTCAAGCGTCCAAGTCTTATTTTGGCTCAGGTCATGATCTCAGGGTTGTGAGATCAAGCCCTGCATCGGGCTCCATGCTGAATGTGGAGCCTGCTTAAGATTCTCTCTCTTCCTCTCCCTCTGCCTCTTGTCTACCCCCCAAAAAAAGAGAAAATAAAAAAGATTAAAAAAATAAAATTAAGTTTATATCTAAAAAAAGGACACCTTTTTAAAAAAAGATTATTTATTTAATGGAGAGAGAGACAGCCAGAGAGAGAGGGAACACAAGCAGGGGGAGTGGGAGAGGAAGAAGCAGGCTCCCAGCGGAGGAGCCTGATGCGGGGCTCGATCCCAGGGATCTGGGATCAGGCCCTGAGCCGAAGGCAGACGCTTAACGGCTGAGCCACCCGGGCGCCCCTAAAAAAAGGACACTTTAATTCCTTCCTAAGTTTAGTCCAAAATACAGTATGTAAACAGTATTACCTCTATCCCTTGCTCCTGAATGTTACTTTTATATAATTCATAGATTCTCCAAATTACTTTGCATTACATAATCACTTGAAGTAGAATTAAGGATAGGACAGATATATAAGTTATAGTACAAAATTAATTTGGAAATAAATAAAATAAATCATATGTATCTAGTAGTTGTACAAAGTAAAGGAAATGTGTTAGATGCAGTTTAAGACTTAAGCAGTAAATATAAATCATATGCTGTGTGGAATTCTAGACAAATGTGTCTGCTATTCTTGATTTTTATATCCACAAAGAACGCATGACAAGAAGTAGCCATGTAGCATGTACCTTTTTCATAAGTCAAGAGGATATCTTCTGCAACTGTTTGTTTAGGAATCACCCAATGCCATGAGGATGAGCAAACCTGGAAAATTATTCCTGTGCTTTTCTAACTTGCCACTGCAAAGTGTGCCTCTGGCTGTTATTATTCTTGGGTAAAGTATCAAGTAAATGCTTTGATTGGGCACATCTAGTCCTTCTTCTCTTAATATTAATCATACACAAAGTTTTATTTGAGGAAAATACCCATCCCCACACAAGGAAATTCCCATTGTTTTTCTAGGTGAGGAAAGAAGGGGTAAAGGTGTTTAGGTCCTGTTTGCAGGCTCTTTCGGCATCTGGAGTCAATCTTTTAAAAGTCATATAGGATAAAATATAGTAAGGTATTCTAAATTCCAGGACATTTATCTGGGGTTTATTGGCAATATATTTTACATCTGCCATGACTCCAGTATTTTTCCTGGGCTTGGGATTTTACCTGTACCATAGGCAAAGTAAGACATTTAAAAATTTTAAGAACATGGATTTATTTCTCCTATCATTTCTGTGTCTACATGCAGATCACCCAAATCAGTAGAAATAGGGGTAGGCTCTATGGCATCTGCTGAATGTGGTTATTATGTTCAAATTGTGGAGAACAAGTGATTGCTTGGTCCCAATGCCCTAGTATGTATATTTCCTGATGTCCAGTGCTTTGAGGATATCCGTAACATGGCTTTCATTTTGATACTATGACTAGATAATTGTATATGGGACTGTTCAGTACTATACTTTTAGAGCATATAGAGAAAGGGGCTATGAGTTTTCTTTAATATCTTTTTTTTTAAAGATTTTACCCTTTATTTGACACAGACAGAGAGAGCACAAGCAGGGGGGAGCAACAGTCAGAGGGAGAGTGAGAAGCAGGCTTCCCATCAAGCAGAGAGCCCGATGTGGGGCTCAGTCTCAGGACCCCAGGATCATGACCTGAGCCGAAGGCAGAAGCTTAACCAGCTGAGTCACCCAGGCGCTCCTCTTTAATATCTTTAAACTTTAGGAGCTTAGTCCTTTCTCCTTAAATGAGGCAAGGAGGGTTATCAGTCCCTGAATGATGAACTATGTGAATGCCTCATTAAAAATGCAGTCATGCTCAGAGTCTTGGGCTGACTTAAGAAGTCACTACAATAACATGGTATCAGTCATCCATTTAATCCAGTCTCTTCTTTCCAACGACATCAGGTGGAAACTGTATTGGTCAATTATTTGAATTTTGCAAACATGAATTATTATCCCATGAACATTTAAAAATAGGCAAAGATTACTGTGGTTTGTTCCATTGGCAGAATCACCACTATAATGATACCTTAGTCCAAAACTTACATAATTGCTTAGTAATCCACTGTGTGCAGTCCGCTTCTAATTATCTGGGTTCAATAGAGAATACATGCTGACTTCCAAGGACTTGTTGAAACAAATATCTAGACTATGACAAATTAGAGGACTTTGTAATACTCTCAATATTAGAATATCATATTAGTCTCAACTCTACAGGGTATAAATTTGTCATGTGGCTCTTCTGCTAAGTGGCATTTGAAGATAGAGGTATGCATCATTGGTGTTTATTAAGAGAAGAGGATTTAGAGTCAGATCAATTTGTGTTCAAATCTTGTCTGCCACAGATCACCTAAATGACCTTGGACAAGTTAATTAACCCCTTTGGGCCTCAGCAAAATGAGGGATAATAATACTTAACTAACACAAGTTGTTATGAAGATCAGATAAGTGTGTAAAGGGCCTAACAGTGACCAGCACATTATAGGTAGTCAATACAAGGCTATTGTTTTTACTACTTTTACTATTATCATCAGATTTGTTAGGTCAAAATCTTTCAACTCTCTGTAGTATATTGGTATCTTGACAGCAATGTTTCCTATGATAATAGACTAGATCATGGCTTCCATCCACTTTACTGGAGGGCAGAGGCAAGCATTATGCAGGACCATTTTCATTTGGTTTTCTACAGTTTTCCCTTTCCAAGTATGTAAAAGCAGTTTTCACCTGGCAGTGAACCCATAATAATGAACTCCATGATAAGTGACTAGGTCTGTTCAATTATTAAACCTTGTTCTGACAAACACATGAGCTGCAGGACTAGATGTCCTCCATCCTTTCAGCCCAGAAGACCATATTTAATTAGGACAACCTTGGTGTCTTTGAGAGGAGTTAAGTTTGTAAGACCAGATGTTGTTAGAAGCTCTCAAAGTCCGGTACAGAACAGTCCCCATCTCTGGCTTAATCCTGAATTCCCTCTAAAGCCTCAGTCAACTTTTAGACTGCCTTAGTGTTTTCTGCATAATCTCATGCTACCCCAGAATTTAAATGGGAACTTCTGCCAGACGAACAACCCAGCTCACTTTTACCCCATTCCCATACTCCCAGCCTTTTGGGATGACTACTTCATACTTCATGCTTTCCCTGTCTGACGTTACACAGGTAATGTTTGGATCCTATCTCACAATGGTCCACGGCATTTGGCTGGAACAGTGGTTGCCATCAATCATAATGAAGAGGATGGAATAAATCTACTGGCTACTTTATATATAAAGTCCTCAATGCCTCAAAGACATTCAGTTATCTCGGATACTTAGAATTTTACAAAGCATTCAAACATTGATGAGCAGTAAGTAAAATGTAATATGATACATATTCTCTTCCAATAAACAACTTATGGATTAGAAATATTCTCAGAACCAGTTTCACCTTTTGCCTGACTAGGACTCCTTATAAAGCGTTCCCCTCTGACTCAGGTAGTATCTGTCCAATTTAAATATCTGTTTAATTTGGTTCTCCTCACCCTCAGCTGTAAATTAAACTCATGAAAAAACAGTCTCTTTTTCAGCATTGGAGAGAGGAGTATTTTTAAAGTTCATTTTCATTTTCTTACTGTTTGGCATTTTTGGTTAGTTTAGGCACTGGGTTCTACTCTAAATTTTACGCCACCACTACAGGAAATGGGACATGGGGTAAAGAAATGCAATTGAATTTCCAAGAGATTAATCCCTTTCCTTGCGAGTGAATTAAGTTCTTGTAATAATCGTCAGACCCAAGGTCTTTAGATCCTCTGTACACTTTTAACTAAATATCCACCATATGTTTGGCATGACATCAAAAGTGGCCAATAAATTGAAAGCAATCTTGAGAGTCTTCTGCAGATTTAGAACTTTAAATTACTGTCATCAATTTTACAATAATAGAGATTCACTTTTCAGATTGTGAAGTGTTTTAGAGAGTAATCAGGCGAAGAAAAGTGCTTTTGAGGGGAAATCTTTCAGTGGACACATTATCAATTCAAGCTTTATATCTGTTGCATTTAACCAAAAGAGCAAATTATAATATCATAGAAATAGTTCAGTCTCACTAGAGTCATCAAAATGTTACAAATGAGAAATTAAATTAATAGTTATAAAATGTTCATATTTGTCATACTGGAAGAATTACAGGCAATAATTTTAAAGCCTCGCATTTACTCTCTCCTTGAGTTAAGAATAACAGCAGAAAAGCAATAGCATTCAGACCTCTTGACTATTTAGCAATGTGTTCATCCCTCATTTAAAACATTTATAACCCTGTGCTTTCCAAAAATATGAAAAGATATATATGCTGGTGAGAAAGGGGAGGAAAAAAACATGTCCTTCTGATTTTAACTATATTAAGAATGATACGGTTACTAACTTCTCATTGAAAGAACTTGTGGAGAAGATGTGAGACCAGAGACAAAGAGAAGGGTCATAATGAATAAAACATAATGATTTGAGGCTTTTAAAAATAGCACCATATGTTTCTGATAATTTTGAACTTTCATACTTTTTGTCTTAAAATATATCGATAATTTGTTAAAATTAAGTAAACGCTTGATCCTACCAAACCATGAATATTTTAATTCTACTGTATCAATGGTTATCCTCAGCATCATTTCAAAATAGAAAGGCAGTAGTTAGTTATGAACAGACATTGCTAACTGGCATTCCCCTAATTATATAGGGCTGCCTCATACACATTCCTTATGTATGAATAACTGCTCCAACCATTTGACCAAAGGTGCTTCCATCTAGAGCCACTGGGGATTTCTTTCTACTCCCTACCATCTTAATGTGTATAGTGTGAATAATTCTACCTTATAGTCCAACCTCTTCCTCTCTTCCAGAAAGGAAAGGGAGAGGGCATAAAGAATGCTAGAGAACAAAAAGATTGGGAAGAAGTAGAGGAAAATAAAGGATTAAAGGCCCTGTTTCAGACTACAGAAATCTCTAGAGTAGGGGCATCCAAGTTTTTTTCAGAAGCAGGTTTTATGATCAGAAATTGATGTGTGGGTTATTTTTTTATAATAGTGATGAGCTGAAAGAATCTGTCCCAGGTTGTGACTCGGAGGTAAATCGAGAATCTGTGGAGGTTTTACCATATCTAATTTGTCTTCTTTCATCATCCCAGAGTTTTGTGATGTTTGTGATGTCACTTAATGCAATTAAATGTGATGAGGTCAAAAGCAGTTTCAATTATCATCAAATTATAATTATTAATTGATTCAAAGCTGAGGCCATTAAACACCGATGTAGCAGGGTAGGTTATGTAACTCCGGGTAACTTTTTTTAAATAAAAAGTCAGGTGGTCCAGGTCCACATTGGGATCATACAGGCCAGATGTGAGTATGGGCAGTAAGCTGGGTGTTCAGCATGGAGGTGGTGGTGAACTTTTACTCATGGTTTGACAAACAGGTAAGCATGAGAGGAGGCCTTGATTTTTCTGCATGGCTAACTTTGATTTTCCGACAAGATGTTTGTTTTCTGTGATGTTTTAGTGAAATATTTTATGAATACAATTACTTAAAGAGATTTCAGTCAGCTGGCCCTGGCAACGAAGCATTATTTAATCATTCTGTTACTATGAGGAAACATTTTCCCAGATAACTGATCTACAAGTAAACTTTTGAAAAAAACTTGTTATAAATTGCATGTATAGTTTTCTTTAAAAATATATACAATTGTGAGCAAAACAAAAAGCAAAAACCAAACAATTCTCCTTAATTTTTTTCCTATTCTTAGGATTTGTCAAGCACTGCAGTGAATTTTTCTTCCCCTGTGCTGAAAATGTGTCTAATTGGCTTCATAATTAGCTAGTTTATTAAAGCCCAGTACATTTTTTCTGACCTTTTTTTTCTGCTGTAAAAGACTGTTTTTCTAATTAAGACTGTCAATAAGAAATTCACTTCTTACCTTGTCAGAAGGTTTAAATGGATTTCCTTGTCCACTAATTCCACCACTGATACTAAATCCAAGGCCAGGATTCTTTTCTATTCTCACACAAAACTATGTAAAAAAGATATAAAAAGGTGATCAAATATATATCAAAGCTAAATATCTTCAAATAACTGCATCACAGTAGAAAAGGTTCACATTTCACTTAAGTTCTCAGGGTTAGCCTATTTAACTTAGTACACAAAAGACAAAATACTTAGTGCTTCTACAGGCATAAGTTATGAATGAAACTAGCTTGAAATTACCTGGGCAAGCAGATATTAGTAAGTATTTATTCATTATTGTGTATAGAAATGCACTTTGATGAGCAGTTTTAAAAAATTAAAAGCTATACTTATAACAATAACAAAACTGTGCATTGTTTCAGCTACCTACTTTAAATGCACATATATTACAACCAATTAGAAGACACTGTATGAATAAATGAAAGAAAGTTTGCGAATATACAGTGAGGGAAAATATGGCTATTTAAATAAGTTGCTACTGCTTTCTAGGAGAATAGTACAATTCATCTCTTTGGTAGATGATTCTATTGTTTAGAAAAGGCAGGTTTTTTATTTTGAGAAAGGGGAGAACTTTTTTTTTTTTAATGATTTTTTATTATATTATGTTAGTCACCATACAGTACATCCCTGGTTTCCGATGTAAGGCTCGATGATTCATTAGTTGCGTATAACACCCAGTGCACCATGCAATACATGCCCTCCTTACTACCCATCACCAGTCTATCCCATTCTCTTACCCCCCTCCCCTCTGAGGCCCTCAGTTTGTTTCTCATAGTCCATAGTCTCTCATGTTTCATTCCCCCTTCTGATTACCCCCCCTTTCTTTATCCCTTTCTTCTCCTACCGATCTTCCTAGTTCTTATGTTCCATAGATGAGAGAAATCATATGATAGTTGTCTTTCTCTGCTTGACTTATTTCACTTAGCATTATCTCCTCCAGTGCCGTCCATGTTGCAGCAAATGTTGAGAACTCGTTCTTTCTGATAGCTGAGTAATATTCCATTGTATATATGCACCACAACTTCTTAATCCAGTCATCTGTTGAAGGGCATCTCGGCTCCTTCCACAATTTAGCTATTGTGGACATTGCTGCTATGAACATTGGGGTGCATATGGCCCTTCTCTTTACTACGTCTGTATCTTTGGGGTAAACACCCAGTAGTGCAATGGCTGGATCATAGGGTAGCTCAATTTTTAACTTTTTAAGGTACCTCCACACTGTTTTCCAGAGTGGCTGTACCAACTTGCATTCCCCCCAACAATGTAGGAGGGATCCGAGAAAGGGGAGAACTTTTGACCAGAGCTCGAGCGAGGGTGGAACAGAGGAAGAATGAAATACTCAGAAGTTTTGGGTTTGGCACCAGCTCTTGGAGAGGCAGTTAGAAGCCTTGGAAGACAGAGGAGAATACTGAAAACAGAAAGAGGTCAAGAATATGGAGAAACTGTGACAAGGAATAGTTGATAAATATTTAGAACCATGAGGGCTGATAGTCTAGTATTCTGTGCTGTATTATCTCACCAAACCCTAAACTATCAATGAAAGTCTGTTCAACACAAGAGCCTTGTGCTTTGAGACCTATGGGGAAACGATGGCACCAGGAGTAGGTCCATGTCATGCCAAGGCTGTAGTGAAGGTGAAGCTATTATAAGAGTGAATGCACAATGTAGATCAAGAATTCAGCAGAAAGGAATCATTGCCAGAATGACCTAGAGACACATGACAACAAACCTAGGAATTCTTTTTTTTCTCAAGATTTTATTTATTTATTTGTCAGAGAGAGAGAGAGAGACAACATGAGTGCACAAACAGGGGGGAGTGGAAAGCAGAGGGAGAAGTAGGCTCCCCACTGAGCAGGGAGCCTGATGTGGAACTCTGTCCCAGGACCCTGGGATCATGACCTGAGTCAAAGGCAGACTCTTAACCTACTGAGCCACCCAGGCGCCCCAAACCTAGGAATTCTTGATGATCCTGAGCTGAGATATGTATGAAGACTGTGGTGAAAATCCTAGTTTTCCATGTAAAGTGGGATGGGGTGACCTGAGATGATAGAAAGACCTGGGACCCCAGAGGGAGCATACACTTTGGTTACAGAAAGAAAGGAAGAAAGAAAGAAAGAGAGAAAGACAGACAGAAAGAAAGACAGACAGACAGACTTTTATAACTTTTAAGTACAGAACAAGTACTGGAACTAGGTAAACCAAGTGTTACCAGAGATTAGCAGGCCAAAGATTAATAAGGAGTTAAGAAAAAAAAAATCTAAAGAAACACATTAACACATATTTTGTATCTATATAAATATATACTGGGAAAGTTCTTAAAGATGATTGGAAATGTTTGCTTTCTTAAGTAGTGTAATGCTTTCCCCACCAATCTTGCTTAGTTAGCCTATTAATTTGATGGGGAAAAATGTAAACGCCCAAATGCTCTCTATATTTTTATTTTCAAGATACCTTTAATCCCTAGCTCTTAGATAGTTCAAGGCAAACCTGAGTACTGTTCCTGGCTTAATTAGCATATATTAAGAGTCTCTGGGATCTGGATTAATTAGGTTTGGCCGTTTAATGAGACTATCCTTAATTTACTATCATATTTCATAATAATAAATATAATGTTTAGCTGTTACATAGTTCACTTGCAACACAAGTGCAAAACACTATCCACTAATGTGATTTTTATGGTAGAGTCTTTAATGAATAGTTTCTAAATTATGGGTAACTGCAATTACCATAAGTACTTTCCCATATTTTTATTTTAAAGATATGTTTAATTATAACTTTTCCTCTAATTGAGCTAGGTTTGTTAAAACTAGTTATCATAGGGTAATAGCAACTACAGTTTATAATGATTTTGTATTTATATGGCTCACCATCTGTGGATACGAACATAAAATAGCTTGATGTAGCTCAAAGGAATATTTTAGCTTTATGCAATACACCAGTTTACCTAGTAATCCTTTTTTGTTACCAGTGGTTAATTAGAAAATAGTAAGAAAAGAACTAATATGATTTAAACATTTTACCTTTGTGCTTCCCCATATATCTGCGCGTTTCCAATTAAATTATTTGAAATTTGGATTAGATCATTCTAATGTGAAAATTTTATATTGCACAATGAAATATGTGGAAGGTATATACACTTCTGGTTTTCCCCAGGCCACTATAAAACCTGAAAGGAAACCTATGCAACAGATTTTATTTACAAAGTAAATTGCTGAGAGTACTTTCTAGTGGTTTCTTTCAAGGTACTGACTGCATCTATTTTATATTATTGTCAATCTGGAAGGCACTAAAAATCTAAGGGAAACAAATTTCATATGTGCCAAGTATATGAAGAACTGCCTCAATATATTTTTTAATAATAGAAATAATAAAGATGACACTGTGGTTTTATACATGTGACAAACAACCATAAATTCTGATCTGAAGCTAGACTGCCCTTGGGCATGCTATGGTATGGCTAATAGGTTGTGTTGTGACTGTTGTGTCCCATAAAGCATGTCACAGAGAGTATTCATCTCACACATAAGGAGTTCCACCTGCCTGGTAACAGGGCCATAAAATGTAAGAGCAGAGGATAGCTCACAGCCAAGAAGCAGTCAGAAACTAAAGAGATTTAGCAAAGAGGAAATGCAGTGTTCTAGCAAAAGGTCAGAACTAAAAGGCTAATAAATAGCTTATTTAATGAAAAATTTCAATTTTTTTATTAAGTTATTGATATGAATGAATGAAACTTCTGGCTGAAAATATAAATAACAGGCTGGAAGTCAAGGGTGTATTTGCTTCTTTGAGCATCTGCTTCCATCATTTGACTTGACTTCATGCTTCTGGTCTGTGTCAGTCTTGCTCTAATTATAATACTGGGTTATTTTATTTTATTTTAAAGATTTTTTAATTAATTTATTTGACAGAGAGAGACAGCCAGCGAGAAAGGGAACACAAGCAGGGGAAGTGGGAGCGGAAGCAGCAGGCTCCCAGGGGAGCAGGGAGCCCGACGCGGGGCTGGATCCCAGGACACTGGGATCACGCCCTGAGCCAAAGGCAAACGCTTAACGACTGAGCCACCCAGGCGCCCCTGGGTCTTATTTTAGGGAGGTCTATGATAAAATGGATTGTTATGTAACAGTGAGGCCCTGTGAAGGTCATAATCTATACTGTCTAGAAATAATATCTAGAAGGTAGTAATCTGATTTGGTCTTACAATGCTCTACAACCTAGTGGTAAGAACAAAAGAAATGGTAGCACTTGTGTGTACATGTGCACATAGAAACGACACATGTGGTGTGTGTGTATGTGTGTGTGTCTGTGTGTCTGTGTTGGGAGGTGTAATGAGGGTGAGGGAATTGCATTCCAGAAAAACATTTGGCGATGCTGTAATGAACTGGCTTACTAGGATATGTTCTAATTACCATTCTTTTTCCTAGCAGTATATATAAAAGCTTTTAATGGATATGTTTGCTTTTGCTGTCCAAGATCCATTCATCCAAATTCTGGTAGCTATAACCTTAATTTCTCTTTGAATAACCACCCACTTCTTTATTCTCAGCCTATATGCTTTGGATGAATCATGTTATCTAGACCTAAAACAAAGTACTGTATCCCTTAGAAATACGATTGTTTACAGGCTGGGCAGGTAATCCAATCAAAAAGGAGTAATGAGGTATCTACTAGGATTTCCAGGAAAGAGAATCTTGTGCTTTCCTGCTGGTCTTAAATCTGAGAGGGTCTGGAGTTTTCGACCTATTTTTCTACCATGATGGGAAAGCCTTTTTGAGACAGGAACCAACCCATAGAGGTCATGAGCCCACTGTAAGCCTCATCTGAAGCTTACCCATCCCTGGAGTTTCAGCTAACTGTAAATGAGTTAAAACTCTTTTTTTGCTTAAGTCTTTTAGTATGAGTTGCTTATAATTAAGAGGCTTGATAAAAAAATCAAGGGGAAACTTGCTTATTTGTTATAAAAGAATTGACTTTTCTTATTTTTTACTTAAAAAACCCCCAAAATATATAGTTGTTTGAAAATCTTTTGGGGAAGTAAAGTAAGCAGAGCCTCAAAAACTCTGTACTGATGGAAATTCAAGGTGAGATTTTGACCTATTGGAGAGTTGTTCATTGTTGAAGCATCAAGAAGGAACCTTGTAATCAAGAACATTAAGCTTCTGAGGCCATTTCTAGGCCTGACTCCTGAGAGTATTATCAGAGAGTATTAGTGAAGAGGCATCCACATCCACATGGATTTGTATGCAAGTAGGACACTTGAATCCCCTCTATTAATCATATCTATTATGTTATCTCTTCATTGACTCTCTAGGACAATGGCTGGCACATAGTTAGCACTCAATTAACTTTTGTTTGAATAAATATGTGCATATATGACAAAAGATACTTTCAAATATACATTGTCAAAAGTATATAATGGCTTCTTCTTAAAACATGTGATGAGCTATTAGAAAGTATGCCAGTTCTTCAATGACATGCTCCAATTATGTGACTAACTGCTTGGAAAAACCATTATAGCTTTGAAAATGAAAATTGTTGTAGAAATCATTATTCATGCCTTTACTCCACAAATATTTACTGATTTCCTACTAAGTGCCAGGCACCTTGTCAGAAAGATAAAATATCCTTACCTTCATGGAACTTACATTCTAGTGGGGAAAATATATTAAACATGTAAACAATGAATAATTTCAGATAGCGAGATGAGCTGTGAAAAAATAAGGCAGGAAAGGTAGTAGAGAGTGATGGAACAAGAGTGTGGAGCTATTTTAGGGAGAATAGCCAAGAAATGATATTTCAAATGCTCAAATGACATTTTAGTAGAAATATGAATAATGTAAAAGATCATGCAACAGACAAAAAGAAAAATGGGAAAACTGTGCCAGTCCCTAAAGTCAGTGATTTTAATTGCCCTTAAGATAGATGGGTCTTTATAAAATCAAGAAACAACAAGATGGCAAAAGGATAGATGTATAGATCAATGAAATAAAATTGAGACTCCAGAAATAAACCCTAACATTTATGGTCAATAGATTTTCAACAAAAGGTCCAAGATAATTCAATGAGGAAAGAACAACCTGAAAAGATTGTTGGTACAGGGACAATTGGACATCCACATGCAAAATAATGATTTTTACCCCTACTTCACCCCCCCCACACAAATGAACTCAAACTCAAATCAGAGACTGAAATGTAAGAGCTAAAACTACAAAACTCTAAGAAGAAATACAAAAGTAAGTCTGTATGATCTTCAGTTAGGTGATGCTTTCTTAGCTATGAAACCAAATGTGATAAAAGAGATGATTGACTTTATAAAAATTAAAAACTTTGGTGCTTCAAAGGAGACTACCAAGAAAGAGAAAAGATAACCCAAGGAATGGGAAAAAATATTTGCAAATCATATATATGGTTAGGGTCTTATCTCCAGAATAAAACAACCCTTAAAATTCAGCCATTGAAAACACAAATAACCTAATTAAAAAATGGGCAGGGGCACCTGGGTGGCTCAGTCAGTTGAGCAACCAACTCTTGCTTTTAGCTCAGGTCATGATTTTGGGGTTGTGAGATTGAGCCCTGCATTGGGCTCTATGTTCAGTGTGGAGTCTGCTAAAGATTCTCTCCCCCTCTCCCTCTTCCTCCTGCTCTCCTTCTCTCTCTCTCTCTCAAATAAACAAATAAGTACTTTTAAAAAATATAAATGGGCAAAGAAGTTTAATAGACATTTATCCAGAGAAGGCATACGAATGGTTAATAAATGCATGAAGACGCACTCAACATCATGAGTCATTAAAGAAATGGGTATTAAAATAATTATGACATACTACTTCATAGGATGGCTATAATAAAAAGACAATAAATAATGGTAAGAATGTGAAGAAATTAGAATACTTCTTCATTGCTGGTGGGAATGTAATATGTGGCAGCCACCTTAGGCAAGAGTTTAGAAGCTTCTCAAAATTACAAACATGATTACCATTTAACCAAGCAATTTCCTTCCTAAGTAACTACCCCCGCAAAGAAAAACTACCCCCACACAGACTTGTACATTAATGTTCATAGCAATATTATTCATAATGGCCCCAAAGTGGAAATAAAAGGTACATAAACTGATGGATAAACAGTTTGTGGTATATCCATATAATGGAATGTTACTTGGCAATACAAAGGAATGAATTAGTAATACATTCTACACTTAGCACAATATGCTAATTGAAATTAGTCAGTCACAAAAAAAACTCACATATTGTATGATCTCATTTATATTAAATACCCAGGATAGGCAAATGTATAGAGACACAAAGTAGATAAGTGATTGTCTAGGGCTGGGGGAAATGAAGGGAAGGGAGTATGGAAAGTGACTGTTAATGGGTACAAAGTTTCTTTCTGGAATAATGAAAATGTTTAAAAATTACATTATGGTGATGGTTGCACAATTGTATAAATATATAAAACCCACTGAATTGTACACTTTAAACAGGTGAACTTTAAGGTCCGTAAATTGTATCAATACTGTTAACAACAACAACAATAACAACAACAAGTTCAGCATGACTAGAGAAAAAATAGGTGAAGGAAAAAGTAGAAAGAGAGGAGGCAGAGGCCAGATATGTAGGGGCTGTATGCCATAATAAGGATGTATATGATTTCAGAAATTTCAAAGCCACTAGGGCTTTTTAAGCAGAAGAGTGATATGATCTGATTTATATAATGACATGATATAGCAATATGTAATAATTATATTATTATATATAATAATCATTATATATGATATATTACATGTGATATATAATAACATATAATAGATTATTATATGAAATAATTATATATCAATATATAATTATATATCTAATTATATAATCAAATATATAAATGTTAATATTAAAGAACAATTAAATTTTTCATTCTTCTTCTATTTTCATACCTTCTTTTGTTGTGAATTAGAGATGCAAGTGCAACTCAAAGTACTCATTAAATCTTTTGAAGAGACTTACTAAATAAAGACTGACGAATAAAATCCTCTGATGTACCATTTTGTAGATCTTTCAGAAAAATTAGCCAACTCTAATTCCAGCTCAGCTTCTAAATGGTTGTGTGACAGTTAACTTCTCTGAATCTTACTTTTCTAGTCAATAAACAGAAACTGCTCTATCTGTGTCATATCGTTATTAATTGGATCAAGTCAGTTAATATATGAAAGGGTTTTGAAATGTTTGAAGCATTGTGTTGATGTTTTTCCCTCCTATTTCTGCTTTGGTATCTGTATGTTCCACATATATAAATATACTTTGTCATGGACTATCCATTTACAAAAGAGAAAAACCAAGTTAATGTTAGTTTCTTTTGAAAATATTCAGCAAGTTATGAACAAGTTATGAATCAAATGAATGATAATAACAGTATATTATTCACCTGGTAAATTTTATCTCAGCATTCCAAACCATTTCAGCCCGAAACCAAGGCAGGAAAAAAACTGGGAAGCCTAGAGGAATTTACTTAAGTCCCTTCCTTAACACAGCCATCGAATGTTTCCGTTTTTACCTCTCAGGTTGAAAGGCATCTGATGTTGGAACTGTGAACCCAAACACCTGCCAGCCATGACAAATACCTTCACTGAAAGAATCATGATGTTTTAAGTTTAATAAGTATGTAAACTTTAGAGTTTAGTACTCCTCTCATTAGTCAAACTATACAATTTATGTATTTTGAGAAATAATGTAAAAAAGGCCTTTACATTTAGAGTGCTCAGAATAACTGCATGCTGGTACTAACCCTACTATTCAAAGTAGGTGAAACAGAGGGCATTGATCTCAGTGGATTTTTAAATGTGCTCATTCTGAGGGGAAAAAAAATCATGTAGCTTCTAATAGGAATAATGAAATCCAAGAACTTCATTGAGGTTATGATATTTGTGGGTGGAGGGAATATGAACAATTTTTAACCATCTAGGTGCCTCTAATAAAACATAATTTAAAAACGTTATTAACTTTAAGGAATCTCTGGAGAGTTAAAAACCTCATATTATTACCTGATTACAGGCACCTGTCTGATTTACTTACCTTAAATCCAACACTTGACCTAGATCAAGGTAGGACAGGAAGAAAATTATCTTAAAAAAATGTATGATTCTGAGAATGATTAACACCTAATCGAAGCCTCAAGAAGGGTGTTAAGAAGTACAGGCAATGTCTAGAGTAGTTGGGATCCAATAATAAATGGCTCTTCACAGTGTAAAAGAAAAAACTGGAGAAAGAAGGTAACGTATGAGATGTTCAGAAAATAAGGTAGGGTGATATCTGAAGCTGTAAGTAGGCAATAATAAAATGAAATCTTTATAAACCATATTAAGGACTTAGTGAAGTCAGTGGGAGCTTTGCCTACTTATCTGAAGAATGAAATAAGAAAAATTAATTTTATGGGAGTATTAAGATCTTAATGTCTTACTTTCTAAGCATAATGTAATTCAATAGATAAGATTCTATTCAGTTTTCTGGTTCTAAGGAAGAAAAACAGATTCTATAATGGAAAAGTAAATCCTAATTTTAGATAGGTCAGGAGAGCAGCAATTTTTTTGTTACATGGTACTTATCAGCAGTTTTTGGAGCATTTCAGAAATGCTTCCCTTCTAACTGTTCTTTATCATTTTCTTCAAGCAAAGCTTTATCTTTGTCCTATTCAACAACCAGAAGATAGAACTTTTCAAAAAGGTTCCCACAAATAGTTTATCTTTCACACTCTCAGTTTCACCAGAGGCCTTGGTAAATACACCTATTCCAGGGAAGCTCTGTAACATTCACAAGCCATGCTATAGCCTTAAATTAGAGTGGAGAGTGAATAGGAGAAGAGGTAGGATAAACCAGAAAAACTTCCAATTCATCAGTTTTTCCTTATGTGAAATGGGCATTTTACCAACTATCGGTTTTTATATGTTGCAGTGTTTAACCACTGAAAATAATGATAAAACCCCTACAAAGAGTGCTCCACGCCATTCAACATGGTGACAGCATTAATTTGTCCCCGACAACATTAGTGGGGGAAGGTAAACTGTGGATTCACTGGACTTGCCTGAACATTTCCTGAAAATTCATCAGTGATAAAAACTCTTCTCACCTGCTCCGGATATCCATCCATACTCCTTTGCCCTTTAGTTTGAATTAAGCACCGTCCAGGCTGAGGTCCCCGGGTGGCCTGTGAAGAGGGGATCTGAATAGGCAATGGTGACTGAAATTGCTGGATGGTCACTTTGTTTATATTTCCCTCATATGGCTGCTGCTCCCGGCTACGATGCTGAAGGCTTTGAGACCCCATCAAAGTCTGGATGTGGCTGCCTGCCTGTGGAGAAGATAATTTGTCAGACGAAGATTCGTGGTGTTGAAAGGATGTGATTAAAGTAGAACACACGCACAGAATACCTCTCTGGTAAAGTGGCATCACTCGGGCTCTCAGTCACTGCTGGAAAGGATAATGAAAAAACAGTAAGGGTCTGCCTACTGTGGTTTGTGAAAATGTTAATACTGGAGCCAGGTTGCATTAAATGCATTCGTAGTCATCTGGTGTCTTGCCAAAGATTATTTCATCCCCCATTTTAAGGGAGCAAAATTCTCTCTGAAAAATCTCAAGAACAAAAAGTAGTCACAGCTTAAAAATAAAGTGGAGTTCCATCTGGCATTTTATTTTGAATAACAGCAGGGAGAGAGATATGATATAGGAAACATCAAGGGGAGAATGAGAGGGCCTGGTTCCTGATTCTGAAGCAAAAGAATCGAAGGGTGTACTTTCCTTTATGTCACAGGTGCATAGTGAGCTTGTTCAGGTGAGGTTAATCAATATTTACTCATGTTCTGCACTATCAAATCAAGAGTATGGTTTTTGGAATCTTTAAGTCACGTTGGAAATGAACCATGTGATAAATTCCTGTATCTGTAGCTCAGGGAGGCACTAGATGTGGAAAGGTCTTCCAAGTGAGCTCTGTATGTAGAGCACCCCAAGGTTAGCTTTCAGAGACATTCATTAGTATCTCATTTAAAGCAATAATGACCATTTCTCAGTCCTTAAGGTGGCTGTTGGAGGGAGAGGGCATGCTCACTTTGGTCTCCCATCTTCAACTGCTATGGTGCACACCATTGTTCCTTGCTCACTCTGATTTTCTCACCTTTGTTTTAGCATCGGTTTCTTGAGTCAGTCTACTTGATATCTTTTCCACCAAGCAAGCAGTTCTGCTTGTGGGCTGGTAACCGAGAATATGCCTTTTATAATTATGTATGGCTTAAGACGGAGGTCTCACATGGGAAGCGAATGCTTATCACTAATACTTTTAAACATATGTTTTACTGCTGTGCTTGGTACACCTATTACTAGGGAGGCATCTGAGGGGTTACTTTCTGAATTCATTTTCTTTCTTGTTGATCTTTTAAGGGTAGATAATTTGGAATTCAAAACTGAATTTCACCTTAGAATTCATTAGTTAGGAAAGCCTGTGGATTCTGCTATTTGTAACAAATTTGTAATTCATTAGCTAGGAAAGTCTGACTAATCAAGATTTTTGATTAAAATTCAGATTGGAGGAATAAAGGAAAAATTATTAAACATGCATTCAAGAAACAGATTAATTTGAATTTTTAAAAGCTCTTTAAAAAGAGCAACATTAAGAGACATAAGGAAATGACAGTGATCATGGAAAATCATTTGGAGAAGATGGAAAGCATATTGATTCCAAACAAGAGGTGACTTCAGTGAAGAAAATATTCAAAATTATTATTCGGCAATACGTGTGGCAAAGCAAACAACCATTTGATTATATTTTTAGATGCCCAACTGGTTGTCTTGTTATTATGTACAATGTTTACATACAGAAACAGTAAAGATATTTCAGTCATGAGAAATTGGAGGAAAAGAGGCAAAAAAAAGAGTCAGGCTATACCAGCACAATGTGAAATAATCATCAGTCCAACACTATCCGGTGCAACTAACCCACAGTGGCAAAGCTATAACATCATGAACACAACTAAGATAACTTCATAAAGGGCAAATGTATATTTCTTTATTGTATCTATGCCCTTCTCAGAAATCTAAATGAAAGGAGATATTGCAACTTTGATAGCTGCTCTAGATGACTGAACACCCTCCTGGTCAAGTTTTTCCCCTTAGTTTGATTCTCTCCTACCTCCATGGAATTTCATGTTCTCTCGTTTGGTAGGAGAGGAAAACCATGATAAACCGTATGACATTTTGAGCTGCTATACTCTGAATGAACTCACTGGCATGCTAAGTTATGTAGGTGGAGACAATGACTTCTTGGAGTTTGAAATGCTGACAATGTAGGCTGACTAACGGTGACTAGCCTGGCTATGGAACAATAAGTTGATTTTACATTTAAACCTGCTTGTCACCTTCATTGGCATAATACTCATGGGGCTTCGGTCAGTGTTAGAGCCAGTGGACAAGAGGAAGACCAGCAATTTATTTGAAAGTGATAATGTAGACAAGCAAAGAATTGTTAACACCCAGAAAAACTTAGCAGGATCCAGAGCATGGATGCATAATCTACATGAGAAAATTAATAAGGGCCACTTAACAATCTCTTCATTGATTAGAATATTCTGGTAATGGTCTATCCAAGGGTGAAAAACTGTTTGCATATGTTATATAACTATTATAGCCTGTAGACTTATTTTTCTGGTTTAGTTTTCCCTTCTGATGGGACAGTTGGAGCCCAGAATTGTGCTTTGATTTGGAACTCCTTGAAGGCAATCACCATATCCTACTTACCATCTTTAATGATTGGCACAGTAGCTGGCATTTAATAAATAATGGCTACTATCGAAACACTAGGTGCCAAATAATGTGCTAAAACTTATCTGACACATATTACTTCCTTTAGTCTTTACAACAGCATTACAGGTTAACTATTATGAATTATCATCATCCAATTTTACTAATGAGGAAACTAAGGCCTGCAGAAGTTACGTAGCTTCCCCAAGTAATTTTCATTACTGGTAAACTGACAGGATCAGGATTTGAACCAAGGCTATCTGACTATGAAAGATCATGCTCTTAAACACAAAATTATACTGCAGTCCCCTAGCCCCCAAATAGGCTCTCTCCCCCTAATAGTTGAACTGTGAATTGAAAAGGAACCATGAAAAGGAACAAAAGGATCCGATTGTTGGATATATTAAATTTCTTTAGCAGCTCTTTAATTTGCCAAAGGGCCACTCCTACTTATTGAATTAGGTCTGTTATCTATTTTAGATCCAATGGATGTGACTTAGAGCATTATAGTTAAGCAAATAAGTGTATTTAGTAATCTTCCCACAATTATGAAGTGATAAAGCTCATGTTCTCAGGTAGTTTGGTAAAACATCAAGTGGGCATGGAAGGAACGTGCTGTAAAATGATTCTGTTTGCATCAGTACTGTTACTTCATTCTCTATTGGGACTACGGGCTGCACTGCATGGGGATGGGGAGTGACAGCTGTAGAAAGCCAAGAATTAGCACTAAATTTTGTGTGAAGTTAAGCAAACATAAATGACACAAGACATTTAAAGGGACAATTACGGTGTTGGAGGGATTGTAAAGAGGACTTTTTTTTTGACTGGCACAAAGGCTTACGGAAGGTAATAAGGACGCTCACGACGAAGTACAAAGGGCTAATGAAAATGTAGAAAATGTCAGAGGCTGGATTTGTTCAAGCAGAGGGTTAGCTTTGAGAACACTGACTCATACTGAAGGGGAATGTGAACATAAAGGTTTCTGTAAAGACTGTGCTACACATTTTGAATGATAAAAAGAAATAGAGAAGATCTGACATTTGTTTTGAACTTTCAAGGGGAGGTTGGACAAAATAACACATATTTGAGGGGAATAGTGATGAAATATAGTGTTTTCAAGTTGACCCAAAACCATACTGTCAAAATTTACAGAGAAAAACTCCAATATCCATTGGACCCAAGAAAACATCAATGTCAACACCACAGAAAACAAATATTGATTTGATACCAAAGGGCATTGTTCATGCAAAATTTAGCCCACAGCTAATCAGGCTTATTATGTCGAATTTTAAAGTGTTTGGGAAGTTTTGTATGATATAAAAGAAATGACTTTTTTACTACAACAATGCTTTGGTTCACACTATTCTCCTAGAAAAGACTGTTAGACTGAGAAGTATATTACCCAATTTGGTCATCTGTTTTACTAGCCATCTTGGCTCTTGAACCACTTGGGGTTGCTTCCAAAAATCATACACAGCTTCAAAGGATGACAGTTTATGCCACTAAGAATATTCAAGTGGACACAATTCATTCTCTCAAATTAAGTCCAGTAGAGTTCACAAAATGTTTGGGAGCAGTGTCAACAACACAGAATCATCTACAAAGGTTAACTCAGTAACCGATTTCAAGGAACAAGTGACGCTCATTTAAATGAGTCAGTAATTTTGTAAAACAACAACAATAACAACAAAACAGTCCTATTATTTTCCCTTTATACCATGTGTTCTATAGTGACTTTTCTTTAGTAAGCAGGTTAAGTTTTAAAAATCTAGGCAGTTGGATTTCTGCTTCCAGATAGATGGAGTAGACATACTATTCTCTATTCCCTCCAAGAACAACTAAAACCTTGGACATTTTATGTCCATTTCCAGAGGAAAGAAGACAGGAGAAAGTAGATCAACTCAGATATGGAGACCAAGTAACAAAATGGCAGTGAATCTCTTGGGTTTTATTTTTCTGTCATAACAAGACTTGCAGCTGAGCAAGTGGGCAACCCCAGAATGCCAACAGATGCAGAAGAGGAAAGCCCCAACAGTAGCTTTCTCTCTTTAGCCAAAGGACCAGAAAAGGGGCAGCCTAGCAAGACAGACTTTTAGACAATAACAATTCTCCTATAAACAAACATGATGGAAAAAACTGTGGCCCCACCCTGACAATGCCAGCAACAGCCAAGTGTGGAGCCTAGACTTCTACCCTTATAATGATGTAACAAAGCACACCAACACTCCTGCCAGGGTGGTGTCCAAGAAGGCAAGTAAGACACCACTGCATTAATTCCCATCTGCCTATAGCAAGTCTTCCCCACCCCAAAGATGCCAGTGGAGATCACACAAGGAGCCTGGGCTTTCATTCTTACCCTGCAGTAATGAGGCAGCCCTCTACCTTAGCAATAGTATGATCAGAGAGGCCTTGTAGAGAGTCAGGACCGTCTCTATCACCCAATGAGGCCACCCCCACTGTACCAGTGGAGACCATCTGGGGAGATGGAAATTCCATCCTCACCTAGCAATAACTAGAAGATTTACCTGAAGTATCAATGGAGACTGAATGGGAAAATTGGACTTCTCCCTACCTGGCCAGAATGAGGCAATGACTCATTCTCCTCCAGCTGGAGTGGTGTCAGAGGAGGCCAGCTAAAACAGAAGGTTTAAGTACAATCCAGACTTTATAACATTATATGAAAATGTCCAGGTTTCAATCATACCAAGAACCAGGAAAATGTCAAACTGAATGGAAAAAGATAATCAGGAAATACCAACACTGAGAAGACAGAGATGTTAGCATTATCTGACAAAGATTTTAAAGTAGCCATTAAAAAATGCTTCAGTGAACAATTATGCATATGCTTAAAACAAATAAAAAAAAAAGAAACCAAGCAAAAAGAAATAAAAAGTCTCAGCAAAGAAACAGAAGATATTAAGAAGAAACAAATGGCAATTTTCGAATGTAGAGAGCAAAGGAAACAAATGTAAATTAGAAGATAGGGCAATAGAAATGATCTGGTCTGAATAATAAAGAGAAAACACACTGAAAAAAAAATGAAAAGAGTATTAGGGACCTATAAGACCATATAAAACTTCTAGCAATCATACTATTAAAAGGAGAAGAGAAAGAAAATGGGGCTGAAAATTAAATGAAGAAATAATTGCTGAAAAATTCTGAAATTTGTCAGAAGACAAAAACCTACAGATTAAAGAAGCAGAGAAAATAATACCATGCAGATTAAACCTGAAGAAAACCATGCATAGACACATTATAATTAAACTTCTGAAAACTAAAGACAAAGAAAAATGTCTTAAAGGCAGCCTGAGAAAAATGACATCTTACCAGAGAAGAAGAACAATTCAAATGACAGTGGATGTCTCATCAAAAACCATGGAGGAAGGAAAGAAGTGGCACAATACTTCAAGTGTCCAAGGAACAGAACAGTCAACCTAAAATTCTATACCAATGAGAATGTTCTTCAACAATGAAAGGGAAATTGAGACATTCTTAGATGAAGACAAAGAAAATTTGTCACCACCAGACCTATCCTAAAATAATGGCTAAAGAAAGTTCTCTAAACAAAATGGAAATAATAAAAGAAGAAACCTTGGAACTTTAGGAAGGAAGAAAAACATGGCAAACAGATATATGGGCAAATATAACGCACTACTTTCTTTCTCTTCTTGCATTTTCAAAGTTATGTGTGATGATTGAACTAAAACTATGGCACTATCTGAGATGGTTCTGAATGTATGTAGAGGAAATGTTTGAGACTATTATAAACAGAGGAGAGTGAAGTGATGTAAAGAGAGATAAAGTTTTTACATTTCACTTGAACTGTAAAGTGATGAAACTAGCAGACTCTTGTAATTTATGTATATACAATGTAATAGCAGAAGAAACCATTTAAAAAGCTACACAAAGAGATTTACTAGAAACACTATACATAAATAAAAATGAAATTCTAAAAAATAACACACAGGAAGCAGGTAAGAGAGGAGAGAGAGAGAGAGAGAGAGAGAGAGAGAGAGAGAGAGAACAAACAAAACCCCCTGAAAAATTACATTAAAACTTAAACCATAGTGTGTCAGTTCTTAAATTAAATGCAAAGAGACTAAATGCACAAATTAAAAGACAGATCTTGGCAGAGAGGATTAAAGAATATTAGTCAAGTATATACAGACTGTAGAAACTGTATGCAGACATTACTTCAAATATAACAATACAGGCAGATAAAAAGTAAAAGGATTAAAAACATACATCATGCAAATATTAATTAGAGGAAAAGAAGTGGCTGTATTAATACCAGATAAAGTCGAATTTCAGAGCAGAGAAAATATACTAAAGATAGAGAGGGATCTTATGTATGAAAAAAGAGTCAATCTACTGAAAGGACATAGCAATCTTAAATGTATACACAACAAACAGCAGAGCTGCAAATATGTGGAGCAAAATTGATAGAACTTAAAGAGAAATAAGCAAATCTACAATTATAGTTGGAGGTTTCAACACTCTTCTCTCATCAATTGATAGAACTACACTAAAAATCAGCAAGACTATAGAAGAACTCAACCATGCTATCAACTAAGCAGATCTAATTGTCATTTATAGAACATTCTACCTGACAGCGCAAAATACACAGTATCTTCACGTTCCATAGAATATTTACAAAGAATATGCCCTGAACCAGAGAACAAATCTCAATAAATTTAAAAGAATTGAAATAACACAGAATGCATTCTCCAAACACAACAGGATCAAACTAAAAGTCAATGACAGAAAAAACGATCTGAATACTTGGAAACTAAACAATGCAGTTCTAAATAATCCATGGGTCAAAGAGGTCTCAAGAGAAATAAAACAATACATTGAACTGAACGTAAATGAAAATAGAGCACATAAAAATTTGTGGAACACAGCTAAAGCAGGGCTGAGAGGGAAATTTATGACCCTAAATGCATGTGTTAGAAAAGAAGAAGCCTCAAATCAATAATTAAGATCCTACATCAAGAGCCTAGGGAAAGAAAAGCTAAATAAACCCAAAGCAAGAAGAAGGAAGGATATAATAAATAAAAAGAACGGAAATTAATGAAATGGAAAGTGAGTAACAGATAAAATAGATGAGAAAAAAAGAGATGGTGCTTTGAAAAAAATCAATAAAAGTGACATGCTTCTAGTAAGACTGGAAAAAAACAAAAGAATACACAAATTACCAAAAGTAGGAATGAAGAAGGGAATATGATTACAGATCCTGTAAACATCATAAGGCTAATAAGGTAATACTACAAATAAGTCTACATTCATAAATTTGACAATTCATATGAAATGGGCCACTTTTGTGAAAAACCCAAACTACCCTAATTCATCCAAAATGAAATAGATAATTTCAACAGCCCTACAACTAACAAGATTGTAATCTATAATTTAAAAACTTCCAGGAAAGAAATCTCCAGGTCCAGATGGTTACACTGGAGAGTTCTACCAAACATTTAAATGAGAATTAACGCTGGGGCCCCTGGATGGCACAGTCGGCCAAACTTTAGGCTCCGTGCTCAGTGGGGAGTCTGTTTAAGATTCTCTCTCTCTCTCTCCCCCTCTGCCCCTCCTGCTTGTGTGTGCTTTCTCTCTCTCAAATAAATAAATAAATCTTTAATAAAAGAATTAATGCCAATTCTACACACTCTTTTCCAGAAAATAGAAAAGGAAGGGACACTTCCCAATTTATTTTATGAACTAGTGTTGCCCCAATAACAAAACCAGACAAGGACAGTATGGGGGGGAAAAAAAGGAAGAAGAAGATTAACTATAGACAAACAAAAAATACTGGCAAACAGAACTCAGCAATATAAAAAAAGAATTATACACCGTGACCAGGTGGGGCTTATTCCAGTGGTTCAAAGCTTGTTCTGTATTTCAAAATCAAGCAATGCAATGCACCATATTAATGGGCTACAGAAGTAAAATCATGGGATCCTGTCATTGGAAGTAGAATAAATTTGACAAAACTCAGCACCCATTTATAATTAAAAAAAAAAACCCCAGAGATAGAGAAATGGAGGGGAACTTTCTCAACTTGATCAAGAACATTTACAAAAAACGTACAGCTAACATTTTACTTAATGTTGCAAGAGTGAATACTTCCTCCCTAAGATGAAGGACAGGCACAGATGTCCACACTCACCAATCTTTTTCAACGTAGGGTTGGAGGTTCTAGTCAATAGGATAAGTCAAGAAAAGGAAATAAAAGGCATACAGACTGTGGAGGAAGAAATTCATTGTTCTCATTTGCATATGACATGATTGTCTACATTTGAAAATCAGAAGAAGCAACAAAAATAAATCCCTAGAACGAACAAGTGAGTCGAGCAAGTTTGCAGGCTACAAGATCAACATGTATTTATGTATGTTAGCAACAGATGTGTACACATCAAAATTTCAAGTGACACTATGTACAATGACTCAAAAAAAAGTGAAATACTTAGGTGTAAATCAAATGAAGCCTGCACAGGACTTGTATGCTGAAAACTACACAAAGCTGGCGAGGTATTGAAGAAGATTTAAATAAATGAAGACATACCTATGGATTGGAAGACTTAACATAGTAAATATGTCATTCTCTCCAAACTGATACACAGGTTTAGCAAATTTCGGTAAAAATCCCAGCAAGATTTTTTTATGGATATGGGTAAGATTATTCTAAAATTTATATTGAAAGGCAATGAAACTAGAATAACTATAATGATTTTGGAAAAGAAGAAAATAAATATGAAGAATAAGGCTATCTGATTTCAAGATTATTATAGTTACAGTAATCAGGACTGTGTGGTATTGGCAGAGGGACAGACAGATACATAAATGCAACAGTTCAGAGAACCCATAAATAGACTCACAAAAATCTGTCCAAATGGTTTTTGGCAAAAGTGCAAGAGCAATTCAGTAGAGGAAAGAAAGCCTTTTCAACAAATGGTGCTGGCTCAAATGGTCATCCAAAGGCAAAACGAAACTCGACCTACATCTCACACCTGACGTATATAAAAATTAGCTCAAAATAGATCACAGACTTAAATGTAAAACATTGAGAATGAAACACAAACCACAGAGTTTGAGAAAAGATTGGCAAATCACATAACTGACAAGAATAGTATCAAGAATAAAGAACTCTCAAAAGGCAGAAGTAAGAAACTAAATAATCCATAATGTCGAAAGATATGAAGAAACATTTCACCAAAGACAATACAGATGGCAGCAAACAAGCACATGAGAAGATGTTCAATATCATTAACTACTAGAAAACTTAAAATTAATAGCACAATGAGCTATCACTACACACGTATCAGACAGCTTAAATAAAACATAGCGACAGCAGCAAATGCTGACAATGATGAGGAGAGACTGGATTGCTCAGAGGCTGCTGCAGGAAACAGAAAATGGTACAGCCATTCTGGAAACATATCTGGCAGTTTCTTTTCTTTTTTCTTTCTTTCTTTTTCTTTCTTTCTTTCTTTCTTTCTTTCTTTCTTTCTTTCTTTCTTTCTTTCTTTCTTTCTTTCTTTCTAGATTTTCTTTATTTATTTGAGAAAGAGAGCAAGAGCGAGAGTACAAGCAGTAGGAGCAGCAGGGAGAGGGAGAGGGAGAAGCAGGTTCCCCGCTGAGCAGGGAGCCCCATGTGGGGCTCGTTCTCAGGACTCCAGTCCCAGGACTCCGGATCATGACCTAAGCCAAAGAAAGGCAGACGCTTAATCGACTGAACCACCCAGGTGCCCCTATTTTGCTGTTTCTTAAAAAACTAAATATGCATGTACCATATGATTCAGCAGTTACGTTCCTGGATGTTTATACCAGAGATGTAAGACTTACATTCATACAAAACCTGTCCATGAATGTTTAGAACAATTTTCTTCACAACAGCCCCAAATTGGAAACAACCCAGGTTTCCTTCAGTGGGTGAATGGTTAAACAAACGGATTCATCCTTACCATAATACACTAATCAGCAACAAAAAGGAAGAAACTATTAACACATACAACGATGTGAATGAATCTTCAGAGAATTATGCTGAGTAAAAAAGCTAATCCCCAAAGATTACATACTGTAGGATTCCATTTGTGTGACATTCTTAAAATGACAAAATTATAGAAATGGAGGGTTGTAAAAATGCCAGGAGTTAATTTAAAAAGTAATAGAGGCAGTACAGATAACAGTCTTTGGAGTCAGATGCCTCTGGGTTTTTTCTTGTTCGCTCACTTTTCAGTCATACAATCAATCTTACGCAAGTTACTAAACCCCCTCTTCCTATCATATGAAGACTATAGATAATGACAAGTGCTTCACAGAATATTGTAAGGATTAAAGGAGATATTGTAACAAATTGAGCATCCTGTTTGGTACATAGTAAGTACTCAATAATTGCATTGAGAATAAAAAATTCTCTGCTAGGTAAAGGTCTGATTGTTCTTTGGACATAGCAATAAATAATCACCCAAAAGAACGGTTTTAAAACCTGTTGCAATTAATTAATGACAATTTGCATTAGAAACTGCTCCTGTTGGGGCGCCTGGGTGGCACAGCGGTTAAGCGTCTGCCTTCCGCTCAGGGTATGATCTCGGCGTTATGGGATTGAGCCCCACATCAGGCTCCTCCGCTATGAGCCTGCTTCTTCCTCTCCCACTCCCCCTGCTTGTGTTCTCTCTCTTGCTGGTTGTCTCTATCTCTGTCAAATAAATAAAAATTTAAAAAATCTTTAAAAAAAAAAAAAAGAAACTGCTCCTGAAATTAGCCGATCAGCAACAGTCTCATTCAAATAACTATGCTTCGCAAGTTCAAGGTCAACGAACCCCTAAATATTCCAACTTCTGAAAATCCACCAATCCTTGAACTCTATGCTTCCCCAGACTCCGGTTTACTCAGAGATTTTGCCTTACAAGTTATTTGTTAGCAAGCAGTAAGCTATGCATTTTGTTTCAGATATTGAAAAATGGCCTCTTTTGTGGAGGGGTATAGCATATACAAATTTAAAAAACACAATTCTGCCTAAGTAGAGATGATACTACTCACTCTTCACTAATATGGCTAGTATTTTAATTTGAAGTGATTCACCTTCATTTTTTTTCCCTTAGACACTTCCGTCCCCATTATTTATATGATTTCAAGAAACTGTCCAGGGGAAGAGTAAAGCCTGTGTTCATATATAAGTAATTGAGAAGGGATACTAACTCATGACCTTGGTCTCATTAACGGCCTATTGTTAGGAAAAACGCTAAGTGAAAATTTAGCCTGCCATAATTAACACAGATTTTTACCCTAAATAATAAATATCGTAATAGCTACCAATAGTTAAATACTTATATGACAGGCACTGTGATAAATATTTTAAATCATGATCTTAATTTTTAGAACCACTCTACAAGGTATGCATCACTGTCCTCTTTTCCCCGACCTGGAAACTCAACAGCAGAGCTTAATGCCCAAGGGCCAATTAAAGACAAAGTTAAATCTCACAGTTTCTCTGGAAACAAACTGAGGGCATCAGAGGGGAGAGGGTGGGGGAATGGGATAGGCTGGTGATGGGTAGTAAGGAGGGCACGTATTGCATGGTGCACTGGGTGTTATACGCAAGTAATGAATCATGGAACTTTACATCAAAAACTAGGGGTGTACTGTATGGTGACTAACATAATATAATAAAAAATATTATTTAAAAAAACCCAAAAAACAGAAAAACAGCCAGATCTTAAAAACTAACAAAAAACTGAGATTTTTTTTCCCTGCAGGTTAGCGCACAGTTTAGTTTTTATGTTTTAGTGTAATTGTCATTTTACAGGGATTGATTCAATATTCAGTGCAGTTTTCTCAGTTTTACCAGTAGTTTTTGGAGACAGGGTTTAGGTTATCTTTTGGAAAATGGAGACAGTATCAAATGGGAAGTGGTGGTTGGAATCCTAGATATATAATTAGGAAGTTTGATGAGCTAAATGATTGAGAAACAAAATTAATTCCACATGATGGAGGAATCTGTAGGTAGCTTTCAGTCACACTTAGAGCTCCTGATTCTGTTCCTTCTGAGATTCACAAAAGTCAGTAAAGAATTTGTAAATGTGTCAGATAAAAGAAAATGAAATTTCAGAAAACAGGTGCATTTAAGAATATCTAAAATACTCAATTATGTGTAGGATCAAGAAAAACAAGTTGAAGAGGACTCAAAAATTATTTTTAAGCACATGACTGGTGCCAGAGTTTCTTTCTCTCTTCTGAACATGAAACAGAAGAAACAATACCAAATTGTGGCCAAAAGTACTAGCTAGTTATATATCAAATATATTCCTGATATTGGGGGTTATTTACTATTCCAACAGGGCTATGCTATAATATTTTCTAATTTTTTTTGGTTGAGTGGAGTGGGAGGGATACCATAATAGTATAACATAGTGGTTAGACCAGGCTGCAGAAGCAGACATTACTGGGCTCCAATCCCATGTTCCTCGATTCCGCGCCTCTAGTTCCTTGTCCCATAAGGTTGTTGTGAAGATGATATGAGGATGTCTACATTAAGCACCATGATAAAGTCCTACTATATATTGTAGATACTGTCTTATGATTATGATAATGAAGCTATTAAGCATTATTTTTTCTTCTCTCTTTCTCTCTCTTTTTAAATTTTCCGTTAGGGCAGTTCCAATGCCAAAAATCTATGTTCTCCCATTTGGGCATTAGAGGACAACTTGGAAGGGAGCTCTGAAGCTTAAAAGAGAGGGGGCAGGAAGATATTCTTTTCTCCTGACCTGAGGACTGCGTGACATTGCATTCTGCTAGCACAGTGCAATATTTGGGGAGCGGGTTATTGCATTCTGCTAGCACAGTGCAATATTTGGGGAGCGGGTTATTGCATTCTGCTAGCACAGTGCAATATTTGGGGAGCGGGTTATTGCATTCTGCTAGCACAGTGCAATATTTGGGGAGCGGGTTATTCAAAATACTTGTTGGCTAAATTTTTTAGAGTCCAAAACCGGTGATATACTCCAATGTCCCAAATGACAGATAAAAAGGTGAGGCAGTAAGGCCTTTCCCTTCAGTGCATGTGCCTTAGGATGACAGCTGGCTGACGTGTGCAGACAAGTCTTTTCTGGCTTATTGAATCTCATAAGCATATTCTTGTATGATTAAATGTCAATTTATAAATATAGCTATGGAACTGGAAATTATTAATCAAATGGAAAAATAATAAAGGATTCATAAAAGCAAAAATGATGACATTAGAACTATCTGACATTTTCAACCTACAATTTGTTCTGTGATGGTGCTAACTTATACAGTCCTGAAATAAAATAAAAAGAAAGATGTCAACAGTAACAAAAATTTGACAATTATTTCTTTCACCCTTAAGATTTCTAGGAACCTGTAGGTAGTAGACTAAATCAGATAAAAATCAAATGGCAAGAAATGGGATCATAGTATTTTGACATCTTCTATTTGGCAGCAATCCTTGATCATCTGCCAGTTGTCATGTTGTTTAGGTCTTCAAATTACATACTCAATCATGGACATTTTTATTACATTGGATTAATTTTGCATCTTCTTTTTGCTTTTATATTTCTTCCAAAATGAGGATAGTATAAATGTTATTGAGTTAATTCAATTTTCTGAAGTAGAATAGTCATTTGTTTTAAAGAATACCTATGTCAAGATTTTATGAAATAAATAGTTTTAATCTGCCATTCTATTGTTTTAATCCGTGGCAAGGTTTTTTTTTTTGTTGTTGTTGTTCTGTTTTTTTTTTTTTTCCTTCTTTACCTCTGGCTTAATAGTCCTTTGATAGATACTCTTTGGGTTTGCACTTTTATTGAGGAAATAATTTAGAGTCAGTCCGGAGGAGAACAATCTCCTGATTTTATGATGGTGATGTCATGATGTCTTTTACTATTGGAGATAGCTGTATTGTTGCACTGATATTAGGAGATAAAGGGATATACTCTGGAAGTTAAATAATTAATGTGGTATTAAGTAAAAAATTTTTAAAAAGTGACTATGAAACTGAACAGTGTTTTATTCAACTGTCACTTTTGCTTTAAGTTAGAGAAGATTTTTTCCATTCACATTTCCACAACCTCCTATCTGCATTATTTTTTGAGAACAAACTTCATTCCATAATAGAAACACTTAAAACATCTATGAATTAAATAATACTAAAATCAACTGATTAACCACATCATCCTAGCTGTTCAGATTAACAAAACGTATCCTTGAAATGGATCATTAAATAAAGGAAATTACTTCATTGATTTCTTCAAACCCTTCTTCCTGATTCAGGTACTATTACCAAGGACATGGTACTGCCTCTGACGGGTTCCCTTTTCTTGAAATTTTTGACTTCCTACAGGCCATGTACTCTTGCTTTGGCAATTAGTTATTGTTTAACAAGCAAGTTTTTTTTTTTTAAATAAATCTTCTTTTTTAAAAAAATATTTACTTATTTATTTATTTGACAGAGAGAGAGAGAGAGAGAGAAGGAGAGTGAAGGACAAGCAAGGGGAATCGCAGGCAGAGGGAGAGGGAGAAGCAGCCTCTGCTGAGCAGGGAGCCTGATGCAGGACTTGATCCCAGGACCCTGGGATCATGACCTGAGCTGAAGGCAGTCTCTTAACCGACTGAGCCATCCAGGCGCCCATAACAAGCAAGTCTTTATATTTATTCAGGCTTCTCTCTCTCATATCAATAATTTGCAATTATGGGGGGCATTGAATCTCATTGGATATATTCATTCTTATTTCTCTAGTATAGGGAAAGACATGGTTGCACTGATTTCCTGGAAAAGGTAACATGTTAGTCAATCAATAAGCTGTGTTTTTACCATCTGAATAACTGTTCTGATTCTGGTGACATAAAAGGAGTGCAACTTGAAATTCTCAAGACTAGATGGAACCCTTAGCTTACAACTCCTATTATTGTTCTTTGGATTGTCCTATGTATTTTAACTTAACCTCTAGCAGTGCATTTTTATCCTGTTCTGGAACAATAACTGATAGTTATGCCATAAAGACCATGTTGATGCTATTCTAGTAGAGAAAGAAGCATATATGTGTTAGGCAGGGGAAGTTAGTGCATGTTCTTAATATAGTCACTAAATATAAGCATCGGAAATTTCAAAGAGCTCCAGTGAGTTTTTGGTGGATGCCTAACAACATTATCAATAATTGATACCTAGCCACAAAAGCCATATAAGATACAATTTTCATCTACCTACTTCTACTCCTGATCCCTCCTAACCTGGAAGGATATTTGTGTGAGGGTGGGTATGCTGGCCTCCCAGGCAACTGGTGTGTTGCTTAAAACTCCTTTTTCAATCTAAGGGTAAAATTAATGAGTGGGTACTTACTATTTTCACAAATAATCTGCTTCAAATTATTTTTGGATACCAAAACTTCAAGAAAAACAGGGTTGCATTATTGTAGATCTAGAGTCATTTTCAGAGTCCTGCTAGGGATAGAGGTTCATGCATTTCCCACTGCTCCCCTCTCCTTTTTAAACTTTAGTTCCCTGAAAAAAGTGGGTTTTGGTCAAGAGAAAGACTTTGCATATATTAGCGTAAGAAATGTCGCTCTGGGGGCAACAGATTGTGCTAGGAGATTTTTGTTTTTGTTTTCATTTTCATCATTTAAAAATCTATAATTGTATGACTTCATCAATTTGCCCTTTTACTGACTCATTTCTTGTTTGGGCCGAGCTCACTGACAGCAAATGCATTTGGCTGCTATTTCTTCCTGAAGCTCAGCAGCCCTAGTAGAATATGCCATCACCATGGTTATCAATGCAGTCTTTATATTGTTCAGTAAGAGCCCTAAGTGACACCACCACGAGTGAGGGGGACAGGAAGAGGATGAGGGAAGCAAGGAGAATCTCAACCTTCCTAGTGACTCAGTAAGATCTTTTCTTAATGTTTAGAAAAATGTCTGGAGTTCAAAATGACTTTATAAAGGATTCCAATCTGTTTTTGAGTTTCAGTGATGGCCCAGTCTATCAGAAAAATTAAAGAAAAATGTACTCTATCAGAGGAGAAAAATGAGGCCTGGGAAAGAGAAGCAGAAAAGGGGAGCCAGGATTGTGCTTGGCATTACTCAGTGATGGGGAATGTTGTTCTCATTTGCTTATGGACTGATGAAGTCAGGGCATTACTTCTGGGATTCTTCACTGTCAATAATCTACATTGCTTTGGGAGGGAAAAATACAAAGCCTCAGGCAAAACCTATTCTATCTGATATATTTCTTTCTGTATAAAAGGAGAGTTTAGCTACAGAATTGACAATTACTAAGGTTTCAGAATATTTTTTTCATTTCAGTTTTATTTTAGACTAGAACACATATTCTTGACTCTGATGTAGTTGATGGAAACGAGAAACACTTCATTTCCCTGTATCTTCTCTCTTACATGCAAGGTTTATTGGGTTGATTTTCCTATCTGTTTCTTCCACATCTTGACTTGCTCGCTCTCTCTTTTTAAAAGATTTAGTTATTTGAGAGAGAGAGAGAGAGCACACAAGTGGGAAGGCAGAGGGAGAGGGAGAGAGAATCTCAAGCAGACTCCATGCTGAGCACGGAGCCAGATGCGGGGCTCCATCCCAGGTCCCTGAGATCATGACCTGAGCGGAACCAAAAGACAGACACTTCATCGACTGTGCCTCCCCGGGGCCCCTTCACTTGCTCTCTTATAGCCTCAAGATTTTACTCTACTTTCTGCCATCTCTACTTTTTCCAATATTTAAATATTCATCTTTCTTATCTATTCTAGACTTTCCACTATTTCCATGTAAGCAAACTATATCCACCCTCCCCCTGCCTTCAGTATAGGGGACTCCAATAACACTCTTGCTCCGTCTCAGCTAAATTACAAAAACCGAGAACTGTTATTTTTATTCTAGCTCCACGTACATAGAGTGTGGATAGCAATATTTGCTTTTAATGGAAAAGGGTTTGGAGAAAGTTACTTGTTAATGACAACTTAATTAGTTATATAATTTAGAGAAGATATTTGTGGCATAACACTAGGAAGCTTTTATTTAAATTACTAAATATATAGGTTAATTTTCATATGTCACATTTTAAAATATCTACTTATTTAAAAATGATCAGTTTATTCTCACTTTTTTGAAAAGTTCTATGATAGATTGACTTTTGTTACCAAGTGAAAAAACAATTCCGGTAGAAGTTTATTTAGTTTTTTGGGGGGGAGGTTGGTGAGAGTCAGTGGGAGAGGGAGAGAGAGAATCTTAAGCAGGCCCTGAGATCATGACCTGAGCGGAAATTGAGTCAGATGCTTAACCAACTGAACTATCCAGGTGCTCCTAATTTAGTTGTTTTAAAACAAAAATGATGTCTTGACCATATGGCCAACAGCAAAACAACATGAGATTTTCAGAAGGTAGTTTGGATCTTTTCTTTCTAAATATGTATAGAGAGAAATGGTAAAATGCATTATACTAAGATATAGGAGAAATGCCAAAATTAAAATAAGGAATGAATATTCCTTCCCAGAAACTTAATTTAAAAACTTTTTAATACGTCATATGATCTGAAAAAGCAAAAATTCCAATTTGGGGGTCTGGAAAAGAAAGGATAAAAAGGACATGAAAATGATCAAAAAGCCCATATAATTTCTCTTAAATTTCTTTAAGTCTCTCCTAATGAGTTCCTGGGCATGCCTCAGAGATGACAAGCATCTGGCAATCATGAAGCCCTTAATGGCTGAGCTGGCATTGTAGAGGCGAGAAAATCATGGGCAGATTCAGCATGAGGGACAAGTTTGAGAGCCAAGACTAAATTAGCTGTGTTTTTATACTTTTCTTTTCAACTGTGTCAATCCTGATGTTGACCCTTGATACCTATCTTTATTATCCTAGCTACCAAGTCATTATGTATTTAACATAGAAAAATAGACACGTGGGGAGGGAAGAGTTGCTAATGGTAAGAGACCTTTGAATGCCTAGTCCTATACATACTAAAAACAAATTCAGATTTAATATCTGTAGGATTTTAAAGCTTCTTTGTTACCCTTTCCAGAAAGGAAATGTTTTAAGTTTCATTTGTTTTAATATGCCACTTTAGCCTTTTTTGCTGCAATGCTTTTCTGCTCCAGCATTGTTTTATCCTTCTATTTTATATCTCCTAAGGGATATTCAACCTTAAGACTCTCAATATTTTTTTAAGACTCTCAATATTCTCAAAAGAGTTTGTCATTTCAGAATTGGGGAAAAACAACCTTGTCATTCCTATGGAAGGAGTCTACCAAATCAGAGTATAATGTCTGACTTTATTTTTTATTATTTTTTATTTTTCTTTAAAGATTTTATTTATTTATTTGAGAGAGAGAAAGAGAGCAAGAACAGGGGGAAGGGCAGAGGGAGAGGGAGAAACAGACTCCCCACTGAGCGGGGGTGGGGGGTGGGGACTCTGTCCCAGGACCCTGAGATCATGACCTGAGCCAAAGGCAGGTGCTTAACCGACTGAGCCTCCCAGGTATCCCTACTGTCTGACTTTAAAATGAAAAAATTTTCACTTATGTTTTACACTATGACCTTTCCTACTGTTTTCTCTTAAGTGTAGGAGAGTGATCTAAAATATTTAGTCACCTGTGAAATCTCAGCAAGTAATCTAACCTAAACTCCATGTCTCTGAGAAACTGTTTCTTTCATACAGCGGATAAAAATAATAGTACTTAACCTGATATGGTTGTCATGGGGTTTAGATGAAGAAATACATTAAAACATTTAGCACAATGCCTGACACAGAGTAATATTTAATATATGGTACATAATAGTTCTGACCAGGTGACTGCAGCATAATCTAATAGACTACAGCAGTTAATGCAGAAATGTGACGGGAGTCTAACATACAAATACCCCCCAAACCCCTGTGTGTTCAGCCATTGCAAAGTTTTTAATAGCAATTCTTAAAGTGCTTGAGTAGTACGGCTTGGAATGCAGAGGGAGATTTACAGAGCTGTGACATGTTCTTCTAGCAATGACTCCCAGACTTTTTGAATTAATGGACATTTAGAATTTGAGATTTTGGACACTGACAAGGCAAGAGAGAACTGAAAACTACCACCTGCTATTACACCATTAAAAAAAATAAGTCAGTTAAATCCCACCTTTTGCCACTCAGAAAAAAAGGAAACAAACAAACAAAAAAAACAAAAAACCAAGTCAGGATTTAACACCCTCAACATTTTGCCAAGGGTTAGCCACTCTTGGGTACTCAGGACAGAAAGAGTAGATAAGGAACAAAATTTTTCTGATTGATGAGCACCTTTTGTCTAATTATTTTATGCGTCTAAAATATTTTATGTGTTGGAGGGTAGCCAAATTTGTTCTCCTTTAGTGCTTGGAGTACTTATAGGCATACCCATGAGTACTACCAATATTAGTTCAACCAAAGATCTATGATAGCCAGAACATAGAGCCACAGTTCAATCAAAGTCTTTCTAAAACTGTGTCTCCCACTGAATCTCTGAGTCATCCCAGTGGTTTCCGATCACAGCAGTAACACAGCACTAATCACACAGTTGGAGTATCACAGTAGTAACAGAGGAGTATCTCTAGGCATAGCAATAAGATGAAAAAAAGTCTAATACAGAGACTTTAAGAAATACACTCAAATGGAGCTGGCTAAGACTTCTTCACTACTTATTCTCTTTTGATTCCCCATTCCATTTGTAGTTCAATTTTTAATTTTTCATTCTCACTCTGTCTAGCTTAATGACTACTCACTTCAACTGCAAAAGAAATATTGATTTTTAAAAACATTCACTGTAGAATGAAATATAAACCCAGAAAATAATAGTATAATTTTCATAGCTATTATAGTAAATCGGGCAGCCCAGACTAATAATTCCATTACTATTTTCATTTTTAAGGTTGTTTTTCACTGAATATTAATATATTCAATTATTATATAACAAAAACTAAATTTGAAAATTTAGAACATTCTTTATTCTCTCTACTCTGTAAAATAATAGGCAGCCACATCTGTATGTTCTAAAATCTCACATTTTAGGCAAAAGTGCTATAACTTGGGGTAGTCTGAAAATGCATATTATTATAGTAAGAAGAAGATACAAATGAGTTTACACATGAAAGACATACATTATTTCACATTTGACAAGAAGCATAAAGGTTATGAAGTTTTCAGGTAGATTAAGCAATTATTTAGTCTTTACTAAGATCAACAACCTCACAAATGTCTAATCAATGATGGATTGCATGGGGTTCTTAAAGCAAGTAGAGAAGCAAGCAAATGATCACCATGATTTGTATGGATGATATGATTACATAATATGGAGTTTGAAAATAGATTTCAGGTAAAATGGATATATGGATGGACAATGTAAACTTCTGTTAATTCCACCTAGAGTAATAAGTGAATAAATCTTTTTCTTTAATGGGAATATTATAGTAGCCCTTTGCAAACAGGTAAGTGAATATAGTTCCCTCCTTTGGTCAGGAAACCTCCCCTCGGCTCTGATAGGTATTCCTTCAAATTACTGCCATCACATTCATCCTCTTACCTTTCCTCATAAACAAATAGATCCCCCTCCTTTCTTCTCTGAGATTTTCGACTTCCTCTTCACCAATAGCTTCTTATCAGCCTTCAAATATGATCAGGTGTTTGCCATCTTAAAAATTCCTTCTGGCTTCCTTATATCCCTTTTTAGATTCTACCATAATTCTCATTCCTTTCAAACGGAAGCTCCGTTCTCAAGTTTTCTAGGTTTCTATGTTTATCTACTCCTTAATGTAAGTTCCAATGGATTCCACTCCATCAGTAAAGTAAACTGCTTTTGCCAAGGCCACAAATGACCTCTCTGTTTCTAAATCCAAAGAGCCTTTAGTCATACTTACCTTGCTTGATTTTTTTTTTTTTTGGCACCACATGACACTGTTGACCTCTCCCTCCTTAAAACATTATTTCCTTCTAACTTTTTAGTGGTCATTGGAGTTGAGAGCCCTATCTATTCTACTCCAACTGATCAGTCGACGGCAATCATATAATTCCATTGACTTGCTAGGGGTGGGAAGTCCCTAGCTATTTTGGATCAGTGAGATGTAAGAAGAGGTTTGCTGAGGGATTTAGGGTTGAAAGGTTCTGCTTGTAAGAGACAGCTATTGGGAACTTGGTTCTCTCCCTTTGAAAAAGGAAGCTTGTATCTCCAATTGTCATTGGTAGCCAACTTATAATATGAGAGGAACTAATTTTAGGATAAAGCCAACAGTATGGATATAAGAATAGAGAAGGAAAAAAAAGCCCTAAGTATTTAGATTATATAACTGAAGACTAAATTTGAGGCTTACTCTAGATCTTGATAATCAGCTAAATATTTACTTAACATTCAAGGCTGTTTCCCCTGAATTTTCTATAACTTGTGGCAGAAAGAACCCTATTGAACCCTTTCTCTGTTCTTCCTAAGAACATCCCTTAAATGTTGGTGTTCCATGGAGTTCTGTGTCACCCATCTGTCTCACTCACAGCAAATTATGACATATATCTGATGATTGCTAAGTTTATATCTTCAGCTAAGATTTCTCTCCTGAACTTCAGATAAATATATCCAAGTATCCACTAAACATTGCCACTCAGATACCCTAAACATACCTCATATCAACACATTAAAACTTAAACTATCCTCCCCTCCTCCACTTCTACCTATTACTCTTTTAGTACTTCCAATATCAGTGAATGGCACAACATCAATCCCTTGTCCAAATTAGAAACCTGTGTATCAATCATGGAACTTATATCTAACTCCTATATGCTATGCCCAGTCAATCACATCATGTTGGCTCACCTTTGAAGACGATATTGAATCTATGCATTTCTCTCCACCACCCATTGCTTCCACTTACTCTCCCCTGTATTACAAAAGAAGCTTCTTAACTGGTTCCATTGCCTTTAGTCTTTCTCTGCTACAATTCATTCTCTGTAAAGCTATCAAAGTGTTATTTAAATGAAAATTTAGTCTTGGCTTTCTCCTGATTTAGATGCTTCAATGCTTCCCTTCTTATTTCCTTCAGTATAAAATGCAGCATGATCAAACTTCTGTTTACCTTCCAGCCTTATTTCACATCACTCCTCTCAACTTCCTTTAGTTTCTTTACTAAACAGGTGCCTTTTCCAGATACTCTCATAGTTCTATATTCCAACTTCATAGCACTAATCACACTATATTATGTTTATCTGCTATGCTTAAATTGCCCAATAGGCAGATTAATAACATGTGTAATACATGCAAATCAGGTCACTAACAATTATTTCAGGTAAAATAACGTGGTAGTTAATATATATTTTTTAAAAAAAGCATTGAAGCAGTCATCAAGAGGAAAATCAACACCTAGGTTACAAAGAAAGTATGTCATCATATATGTAAGTTATGAAGCATAATTATAAAATAAACACTCATGTACTTAAGAACTATGTGTAAGGCCACAATTCAAGAAATAAAAGAGTAGCAAGAATAATACAAGTTTCCTTCCTGATCCTTCCCCCAGCCTTCCCTTCAGAGATAACCATAATCGTAAATTTTGTTAACCATTCCCTTATAAAAATAGTTTACTGACTCATGTACTTATGCCTAAACAATATATTTTTAGTTTTGCTTGTTTTTGAGATTTATAAATACGATAGTTTTGATGTGTTCCATCTTCTGAAACTTGTTTTTTACTCAAATTATGTTTCTAAAGTTTATACACATTATCATAATTATGATTAACTAATTTTCATTGCTTTAAAATACTCTTCTGTGTGAATAGCAGGGTTTATTTACATACTTTCCTGGTGGTAGGCATTTGGGTTTTTCCAGTTTTCTACTGCTGTAAACATTACAGGTGTCTTGAATAATACCCCAGGAGGGCGATTTAGGGATTGTAGGTTACGTGCATGCTCAGCTTTATAAGATAATTTGCTACCAAAGTGATTGTGCTTCTTATTCCCATAAGAACCATAAAAAGGTTTCCATTGCTCTTATACTTGCAAACAACTTACATTTTTCAGACTTCTTTTAATTTTTGTGACTAGTTAGCATCCTTTTTTTTTTTTTTTTGTATTTCTGGTTGACAAAAATATTAAGTTTTTAAAAATGTTTATTCACTCTCCTAATTCCCCTGATATTTTACCATTCTTTTGTAGTGTTGTATGTCTTTTGTTACTGATTATATGAGTTTTAAAAAATATATTCTGGAATACCAATCCCTTGTCCCTCCTATATGTTGCAATTATCTTCCCAGGTTGTGGCTTCTTTTTATTCCCTTCATGGCAATTTAATATGTGGTATTATAATTACCTGCTTATCACTTAGGCTACCTCATTAGAATAAAAGGGTAAGACACCATCTTACTCATTTGTTCCCCAGTATCTAGTAAGTGCTCAACACATAGCTGTGCACACACAGTTGCTCAGTATTTATTGAATGAACGATTGGATGAATGAACTGCTCTGACTTTAAAATGGTAAATCAACTTTTTTAAGTTAAATTTCATTTTACACAAATTGGCTGCACCATACTGCTAAACTAAAGAGCGCCAGAAGTATGCATTACACACATTCCTGTACTTGCACTTCAAAGGTGGGAGTCAGGCACGAGGAAGGGGTATCTGCAGAGAGGTGGCAGGATATTGTTTATAAAAATTTGTTACCAACTCTCAACATTTGGTAGTGTTCATTTCCCATTCTTTTCAATGCAGTTATAGTTAACTAAACTACCTATAGTGGGATAATATTTAGCCTAAATTTATTACAAAATTAGAAATGATGTTAAGACACAAGATATGGATTACATATTACAATGGATGCACAAGGTTCACGGTTTGTGTCATTAATTTGAAATTGGTTACCTTTTTAGTAATGGTGTCCGGAGGTACATCCCGCCTCCCAAGAGGATAAGGATTCCATTGGCCACTAGGAGATACATCTTCTTGTCCATTGTCTAAAATGTTGCTTTGCTGGGACGGGGTCTATTGCGAAAATGGTATGGCATTCTTTAGTGATGTAATAGAAGTTTATCATAGTTTTCTGAAAAGAGTCCCTAGTGACTATGATAAAATTAATTTTGTTTAATTGAAGAAAAACAAATATCCTGAACTGGAAGAATTATTATACACTATTTACTCAGTTAAGAATTCTAAATTGACAGCTTTTTGAAGCAGTGAGAAATTCAATTAAAATAACCACCTTAGAGTTATTTACTGAATTTTAAAGAAAAGTTTAGATTATATACAGTACCTGAATCAAAAATAATCAGAATAAAATTGACCGATTGTTAAAAACCACAACATTTAAAACCTGCTTATTTCATTTCTTTAGTATGATCTTACCATTTAGAATATAAACTGAAACATATAATACATAGTATGTAACTTTCAATATTTCAAACCATAACCTAAAATGAATTTTATAAGGCTATACTGATTCTGGCGGAACATGCCTTGCACTAATCCAATATAGTGTTAATACTAGCATAGTGTAAGATTTATGATACTATTACATTATTTACAGATTGCTTTTAGGGAAATATGAAAGGAACATCAAAAATATTGTGCTATTAGAATCACAGCATAAATAAGTGACTGTCTTGATTTTAAATTTATTTATATATAGGTTATGCTTTAAAGTTTAAACTCTTCATATATTTTTAGCTGATTTACTGCTTATTATTTTTAACAAATAATAATAATACCCATCTTTATTATTATTAATATTAGATACCAGGGAGGGCTCCATAGTCTGATTTGAGTAATAGCAAGTAATTACACACCATCAGAAAGACAACCTCCAGTGGAGGGATATAGTACTGGTATATTTTTCCTGTGGAAGCAAATCAACTTTTCTGAAAGACTTTCTCCGCCCCTAACCTCCAGGATATCCAGGTATTCCTTGATTTCCTGGGGAATTCTTATATGGGTGAGAAATTATGCTCAGTGTTTCCTATGCCATTTTCTGTATGTGTTCTGAAGTATCCCTATGGATAAATAAAGCCTAGTTAGAGGGTGTATGTGCAGCTCTACTCTGTGTGAGGAATTGTCCAACCCCAGGATGAGAGAACTGGGCCATTCTCTTCACAACATGGCACAGATGGGCTGCTTGGCAGCCCTCATCTGGTTATATCAAGTGGTCCTAGTTGTTTTTTTAAAAAACAATTATATAACCATCCAATCTGCATTCTGACTGCATGCATTTTTTTTTAAAGGGATTGCTTGGAAATGTTTTAAAATAAGATTATGACACTAGATAAAGTTTTCCTAAGATCTAATGGATATAATGAAAAGTAAGGAGATAGCTCAATTTTCTTCTTGTGCTTTGGCCATAGGAATTCCTTTTTCATGAGTCTATCAGAAAGTGTGAAAAAAAAGAGAAAAAAGGTACTGAATTGAAGCATGTGGGTTAGTTAGAAATGAATTCACTTGTGTTTGTTTGAAAAATCATATGTAGGTAACTCATTAAACTACATACTACTTCAAAAAAAGCCCAGATAGCTATTTAATGTCTGTCTGTTTTCAAGCATTAATTTTCTAGTCTTTTCCTTTTTCAGATTAACATGTTTGCATATGTCCACACACAATTTTTCTAGATATTAAAATATGAAAAATCACATTATTAAAATTAAGCAGTTAAAATATAAGTTTTCAGGGTAAGCACTACTGACAAGTGTTTTTTTGTTTTGGTTTAAATTAATGGTTTAAACTATGTCTTTCTGGCTCGATTTCTTTGCCAGGGAAGTAGGATAATAAATGTGTTCATCTGGCTATGTGTGTGTGCAAAATATATTTTTGAGAAGAGGCCAGAATGTAACACAAGTATTCCCCTCCCCCACCCCCCCATATCATCCTCCTTTCCTTCCCTATTTCCTCCACTAGTCTTGCTTCAGCTGCTCAGACAGGACTCCTAGTCACAGAGAGCAACTGAGAATTGCAGAATTCTTTCTGGTGTTAACAAAAATGTGAAAATCCTTTAGTCAAAATCCTAATATGATGGTGTCGGCTCTTCCCTAGTTTAAGAATCAATCTTTCTCTTTTTAAAATAAGAATTAGCAACCACACTGATTCTACAGTACAGGGGTCAGAGGAAACATAAACATGCAGACAAATGAAAAAAAGTACTTTCACTAGACACCAAAATTAAAAGAATTTTCTGAAAGCAATTTCCTTTCTTCATTTCAAGAATGCTCTGGCCTCTTTGTTTTTCTTAAGTGAGACACCCTGGGGGCTTAAGTTTGGAGAAATAGAAAGATGATGAAAACAGTTTATTAATGTGGGGTGGGGGGAGTGGTCCAAAAGAAAGTTATACAGTGGGTTCACATTCTGTCCCAAAAGACGTATAGCTATTTACAAAAAAATTATACTTTTGATAAAGTGCTACTGAACTGTATATAAATGCAGTTGCTTAGTTGTTAAAATTCTTATAAAAGATTAAAAGGAACAACTGAAAAATATAAAAAAGAGTAATGAAGCGATCACTGTTGAAATTTGTTATTACAGAGATTATAACCAAACTGAGGTTCAGTTATTCATTCAAATATTTCTAGTACCACATTCTAGATATTTTCTTTAGATACTTTAAAAAAGTAAGAATGAGTCTTCTTTTCCTTAGTATATATAACCACTTAAACATAGAAGACATGGAAAATCACCATAATGCACCATTTTCTCAGCTTCTAAATTCTGTAGGTCTTTAAATATTTTAAAAGAATAGAGAAAATGGTCATCATGATTTAGTGAAAACTCAGAAATTATATTTATTAATAAATACACTAATGCTAAGGAGAAGTTTTGCTGAAGGGATACGGTTGCAGAAATGACTGTGGACATTTATAGATTTAACATTTATGTTTTTGACTACCATAAATGACCACAAGTGTCTACTGGAAGAAGCAATTTCTAATTTTGCTAAGACATAAATGTGCATGAAAATCTGTGATATGTATATGTGCATGTGTGAATGTGTGCATACATGTGTTTACGTGTGTCTATATGTGAGTATATGTGTATGTACAGGATTCACAAATATGAACAAATGAGCTTAGCTGATCTAGTAGTTTTGCTTGGTTAGCTAATTAATGGGTGAACTGAATGCTTGAAAAATTATACTTCCTGCACCTAGCTAGAGAAATTATGAGAGTAGAATTAGCATTTGGCACTTTGCAAAGGTTTTGGGATATATGCCTTAAGAACTCAAGGATCTATTTTGCTTAGTAACTGGCATATAGTTCACAAATGGCATTACCATAGATTGAAAAAATGTTTTAAAAATAATCTTCACAGAAGTATTTCTAGTGAAAATTATTGTTATATTATTCATTTTCTGTATGTGTTTTTTTTAAAAAAATAGGTATTACAAATATATGCCAGGTTTCAATATAAATGATTATGATTTCAAGGGGTTTAATCTGAAGGTTGTAATGTAATGTTCAGATGATTTTTTAAACCAGCATTTCATTGTCATGGTGAGGAAGTGTCTGTATGAGTACTAACAGTATTATTTTGGTAATTTTAACCATTGTCCATGAGGATTTATGTGGATTTACAGGCTGGAGGTTTTTTTCATAATTAGAAAGATAAGTGCATCTTTCTTGAGTGATAGGTAGCCAATAATAAATGCAGCAGAATCAACAGAAGCTATAGGCATAAGTTGCCCGAAGGTGCTGCATAAATCTTGTTTGCTTTCAGTGGGAAAAAAAAATGGAATTAAGTAAGTAACCCTTGAGACTAGGGTGAGTGAATAAATGCATAGCCAATGTTGGTACTATTTGATCCTGAGTCATCTGCATAGATGCAGTATGAAAGGACATTAGAAATTTAAAAATAATTTAGGTGCACACATTTCTACCCAAATTTCTCTAATGCAAAAGATAGTGGGATGAGTATCAACTGATAAAACAGATAGCGAGGCCATCTTCTTCCAGGCAAAATCCTATGAAAAGATTATTTAATACATATATTTCCATAATTTCAACTTCCCTTACCCTGAAATTGTAATTTATTAGTGTCTGTTCCAATAAGCCAATAAGCAGTAGGTGCTATGGTATGATATTATGGTGGTAGAAGTTAAAAAGAAAGGAACAAGAAAAAAGTGTCAATTTCACCACCGTGGAGGAGATCACACTGTACTGTCAGCCACACACCTGCAGAGGAGGAGCTAGCAGAGGCCAGCGATTTCGTCCCCAGCCCCACGTGTCTCTGGGGCTGCAGGAGCAGGAGCGATTAACTTGTGATTTCCTTGGGTTCACAGCCTTTGGCCTTTCACTGCCACCAAGCATATTTCTTGAAAACACTGAGTGCCCAGGAAATGCAAGTGAATCTTAAAGAGTGTGAGGTATCTATGAGCACGTATTAGGTTCTGCTAACTGAGAGAGCCCTGTATCTGTAGCACACAGGGAATGATTTGGGTCATGATACGTTATGGATTAGTTAATACACTCTACTGTGTAGTCTTTTCTCCATCCCATAAAATCTGTTTTTCTGGATTATTGTGAAGATGATGTGAGATAATAATGTATATGAAAGAGCTTTACCAACGATTATAAATAACGTTCTCTGAAAATGTCAGGTTTTATAAATATTTGAGAAGGCTTTGTTGTATGGTAAAAACAGCAGGGATGCTGGTGCCAAGCAGAGTCAGATTCAGATTCTACCTACTACTACTTTTAGGTGCAGGGGTAACAACAGGAAAATGGTAGAATGTAGGTAAGTTCCTTCGTGTGACACATGAGCCTCAGCTTCCTGGTCTGTACAATGGAGATAAACACTTCCTTTGAGGGTTTGTGAGGGTTGTGTGAAAAAACATACTTAAAGTCCCCAGTGGTACCAGGTACACAGTAGGTTCTTAATAAATCCTAGTCTTAATCTCCTGTTGAAATATTTATTCTACCATTAATCTGGATAATAAAAATGGCAATTTGAATTGACATTTTACAATATTATATTTCTCTCTAATAACATAAAATTTCAAGACAATAACTAAGCTCAATACAACAGAACACATCCGAGGAAGCACATGGAACCATTAATAATGTCATAGAAAGTTGCCTTAAATGCTTTTTGGAGAGGCAGTAAATAAATGATAAATGAATAAATGAATGAATGAATAGATGGATCGATAGAAAATACTAATAATTTTATAATTTAATAATGACATATATATTAAGTTTCTGGTTACAAGTACTATTACATTTTTTAGGAAATTAGAATAAACATCAATAAATAAAAACACTAAAGGAAATTAAATATTAAAATAATTTTGCTGTATATCTTAACATTCTGTTAATATCTTAACAGGTCTCATGAAATTACCATAGAATACGCAATTTACTGTTTTTAGAATAGGAAGCCTCTATGTAGCTTGTAATCCATGAAAAATGTATAATACTTGACCTGGCATGTAATAAATACGAACAAATTAGAAATATTCAAAGGACAGAAAAATCTGGGAGTCTTTTCTTTTCATCTACATAAATATTCGCTTTGTAAACAGAAGTACAGATTCTTCAATCTTCATTTACAAACAGCTATGTCCTTTAATTAGTTTATTATAAATTTGTTTAAAACATGAGAAAAAAAATAACTAGATATGTTTGGTAACCTAAACAGAAACTCAAATCAAAAAACAAATGACACCCTGAGTTAGGACCTCAGCTAGCACAAAATGTCGGTTACCAAAATGGAGGTGGGGGGAGGTCAGAATCATAGAAAGGTGCCCTCTCTGGGTACACAACCTGCAAAAATATCGCCTCTGTGTGACAGAGAAAATACGAAAAAGCACTCCTTTCTCTTAATTGCAAGAGGTAAGGTTTGCCAAGCAGAGTATGGGAAAGGGTGTGGATTTCAGCCCCTGAATGTTCCTGGAGGAGTAGATGCAACTCCGTTCCCAGGGCTTAACCAGTAATACATGAAAATGTCAATTAATTAATTAGTTAATTAATTAGTTATTTTTATTATTTTACTATTTTTTATAATGTTCAGTTAGCCAGCATACAGTACATCGTAAGTTTTTGATGTAGTGCTAATTTAGATTCCTTAGGACATCCGGAGTTTTCTGCCACAGCATCTACCTAGAGATGGCTAGTATTGTCATTTAGGAATTTTATAAATAAAAAGAGCTCCTGTATATCCATGGGAGAACGAACAGATTTATCTGTTTTATCTACTGAAAATACTTCTTTATAAATTGATCTTACTCTGTATTTTCAATGCAGTTCTCATGGCTAACAAGCATTTAGAGACTGCAAAGAAATCTTAAATTGCTGATACTAATTTTTATTATCTTAAGTAGCAAGACAAAATATGTTGGAATAGGTTTTTATGCATTTGTAAGTCAAAGGAAAATAATTTTTTCTCTTTCCTCTCCCAGTGAGAAGGGTTCAGGGAAATTGAACCTCAACCATAATACCTGTTAGCAATGGTCAGTGGAGCCAAGAAAGGAAAATTGTAAGAGAGGGTGACTCTAAAACTTGGCCAGAAAGAACGAAGAAATTTTCAAATTAAAGAAACTCTTAAGATGAGCTATGCCTAAAAACAAAGATGAAGGGGCAGAGACTGCGAGTGGAATCCATGCGAGTAAGCAGTGCCTGGAGTATTCTTGAAACATCAAGCACCCAGTGCCTGTACCTGAGAAGGTTCCTGCACTGGCAGCAGGATAGGAAAGTTGCCCCAGATGCCTAAAGCTGAAAGTTTATAGGCCTTAAACTGATAATCTGGGGTCATAAAATCTTTTAGGAATAATTGTCCTGTCTCTATTCCTTATCTCTCCCTTGCCTTCTCTTTCTCTCTCTCTCTCTCTGGTGTGGATAATAACATTATTGATTATAATTCATTTTAAGATGGAGTCTTTCAGTACTTGCCTTATTTTTGGTTTGCAATTTAATGTAGCTTCCAAAGAGAATTCCTTTAGGTTATCTCCGTGTCTAACTGAGGAAGGTTGAAAAGTCTCTAAATATTAGAACTCTGTAATATTTCTGATATAGATTATCTTAGAGCTATAGCAACAGTTAATGAATCTGTTCCCTAGGGTACCCCAAACAAGATCAGAAAGTTGATATAGTAACATAGAGGTACCAAGTTGATATTTGGGGAACAATTAGACATTGAGAAACAGCATTTCAAGTATACTACCATTTTTCAGACACTGAATATATCCATATTGTTATATATATGGATGAGTTTAATAGGGCTAAACATTAAGCAAAATAACGGGCTTCCCATATAATTTCAAGTGGTGCAAACAACAGCTCCCTTCCTATCAAGATCTCGCTAATCTGTTCACTAAATTTTGAAATTCCATCGTATTTGTTTATAGGTTTGATTTTTATCAGTTGCCAAGCCTTCCAGGAGAGGGGCCTATTTAAGTGATGCTGTCTTATCTATTCCTCAGTGCAAATTCAACATTCAAAAGTTCTTAGTTAGTTGTCCCCCCCCAAAATGACTGTGGGTGATGAAAAAGCTGTGAATATAAATGTCTTTTTGGTTTTATTCCTCTATTGACAGTATGAAGCAAACTATCTAGAGTTAGGAATTGTTATTAAGACTAATTTAATAATAAAACATGGATTTGAGGTCTTTGACCCTCATTTTGCTGGGATGGGAGTTTGTTCCATATGTTCATTAATTTTATTATGAGAGAAGTATTTGGAGGCTACTGTCATTCTGTTATCCCTACTTTGCACTGCTTTTTTCATAAAACTTACTAGGCTAATGACTATATTAATAGTATAGTTATAATGACACATTGCGTGAAAAAGACTCATTAGACTCCATCAAAATGTAACTAAGACAGAGGCATTAATCAATTTAAACAGGTAAAATGTGCATTCTCAGTTGCCTTAATAAAACAGCAGAAATGTTCCTTTGACAATGGAAATGTTTCCTCTTCCAGTATATTTCATTTCAAATGAGCCTACAATTATCTTGAAAGCCCCGTTAACAAGCTCCTCTTCCATTAGTCTAGGATGAGTAACAATTTGCTAGCTAAGCCACAAACCTGTTCCTCATGTTTTATTTCTGTGTGATATTTTCCACAAAGACAATGGGCTGAAGAAGCATTTAGGAGTGCCAGCCACTTCATTTCCATTGTAATTTAGGTCTCTATGTCTTTTCCAAAGGGATCGACTGAAATCCAACAATAATTTCTAGCTCTGTTCTCAGAATGCATCAGCAAGGAAGAGAGGGCTAGCTCCAAAAACGCTTAAAAAATACATGTTTATATATCTACACACACACAAAAGAAGGGAAAACAAAGAATAAAAGAAAAAAAATGAGTAATAAGAAAATGAGCCTGAAAGCAACTCAAAAAGCCATGTAACTGCTCAATCCAAAAAGCAAAGCCGTTAAGCAGGAACCTGAGAATCATTCTAGCTCCGAATATTCGTTTAGCAGCTAAGAGTTCGGGCTCTACGTTATTTGCCCTAGTGCTTTGTGGACTCAGAAGAGTCTCTGAGCAGGGTTGTGCGTACAGCCTAGACACAGTAAGTGAGCAAACAACATTAACTGGCTTTGGTACGCTGACACGTATAAGGCAGTCCGTACTTACTTTCTGAGGAGGTAGTTCTTGTAGATCAAATTTAGACTTAGTCTGCACGTTTAAAGTCATGCTTCCGCCTGCATGCATTGCTGACATACCTCCATAGGGCAGCATGCCAAGGCTAACTGTGTTGTGTTTGTAAGCAGCATTCTGAGTAGAGGAAATAATCATGTGACAGGGTGTGAACACATGCTCAACAAACTGATTATTACATGAACATGTTTAAATTTATAACATTTAACTTTAAGCGGGCAAACAGTAACTTCCTTTTAAACATGCACTTGATCAGACAGAAGCATACAGTCCACAGTGTTAGTTATGCACATAATGAGTACCATCCAAAACTACAGAAAAGACAAAAAGCAAGGATACGTTCTGTTTTACATTTGCCGCTAACTGAAGGGCATAAAACCTATCTCTTATAGATCATGACTGTAGTGACTTGGGACAAATGTTATTCGTCTGTGGTAGTCTATTAGTTAAAAAAAAAATTTTCAAACAGTGAGATCTTAATCAAAATCTGCCAGCTCCAAATCTCATGGTTTCTTTCATCATTGTGAGATAAACACATTCAAAAGACAAATACCAGCTTCTAATTCTGCCCTAAAACGAAGGCACTACAACATTAAAGCCAAAATCGGTGTCCTTTATTGCTCACTCTACAGACATAATTACAGCAACTCAGAAAAGGAGCTGGTCAAAAAAAAAAAATCATTCAACCTGTTGGCTAACTGAATTGACTGATGAATTTAATTAAACCAGTCAAAGAAATTGTATGTGGATCCAAAGCTTCTGACTTTTTTTTTTGTTTCTTAAAAATTACATTTTAAACTGGAGAAATTTCATAATGAAACTAAAGGAATTATGATTTGAGCTATGAAGGCTACTTATCTAATATACCTAAATACTTATAGAGCACTCTGGTGGCGTCTGCATTGTGGCTATCCTTCGACAGGTGCAACTCAGCTTATTCTAAGGGTCTGAGAGCTAGTTAATTTTTCTTCTACAGAGCTTCATTTATTTCAAAACATTTTGTATGTCCCATCATCAAATAGTTTCCATTAGTACAATCTCCACTTTTCACCTCTCATAAAAAGATAATAATTGACAGTATTTGGCCCTTTAAAGCAATTCTCTTATTTCAGAAAAAAAAATCTACACAAGTTAACTGCGTAAATTTTTTAAAAAACTGAGTCTTACTGAACAATAACAGGAGGCAGCTATCCTATTCTGAGGGCATTGTTTGCGAAGTAATGATTTTTGGCATCAGTTTCACTGAGCTCAACTGAAAAACAATTATCCTCCTGATGGTGTGCTTGTCTACCAATCATATTTGTTATGGATCCTTGATTATTTCATCCAGTGATTCTTCATTGTCACCATGCCAAAGAAGGAAAGGACACCGAACATTTCAATCTAGCACTTGAATGATTCCTTAAGGTTTAAAATTATTCCGGTCTAGCGCCCTCTTTGCTCCTGTAGAAGGGTAGCAGTCTCGGACATATGGGTTCATGTTTTAAATTCTCTCAGTCACAGGGCTCTGTGGTGGAATCATGAGCCTTGAGGTTAAACTACAGGAGAAAACAGCATCTTTTATCTACGACAGTACTTGGAGCTGCCTCTCCAAGGTCAGCACCAGGCAAGATCTTTAACCAATATTATCTCGGGCTGTTAAGCTTATCCAATGGCCAGGCCTCTGGGCAGTTCTCTCTTATGAAGAATGGACAAAGATCTTGTAGTTTCTAGTGTAACTATTTGATTTCTGGGTTTAAATCCTCAAATAAATTTCACAGGGAAGGAAACACAGTGTTTCTCTGGTGCAGTCTGACTTTGAACACTATGTTAAGAAGCACAGCTATGTCAAAACTAGTCTTACATAAAAAGTCTGTGCTTCGGTACTCTGAATTTATCTTTTTGAGTGCCTGGGAAGTTCTAAGTAAGATACAGCCTGAATAGCTCAGTCATGCAACTGTGAGGCGGGAAGAAATGTTCCTTGGAGAAAACAAGAGGACAAATTTCAGGATCTAGTGGCTTGAAGCAATACTCTCAGGTAACCTAATTTCTTAGAATTCAATAAGGAGCTATGGAATATACATTGAAATTGCTCTGGAAAATGAAAGACAGACTGAGGGAATTATAAACGAAGAGGGGAAGCATGGAAACTAATTAAAAAGGAAGATGTTGTCACAGCAATAGGAAACACACATGAGTTTACTTTTAGTTTTCTGGATCTGGGCCAGGCAGGGCTCGCAGACTTCTGCCGATCCAAATCCCCCTCCCCCGGTCCTATTTTCCTCTCTCCAAATTCCTGCTCCAGCTAGAAGAGTAGCTCCGATCAAAGGAGAGGAACCATTTATCTGAGAACCAGTAAATAAATGATGGTACCAAAGGCTTAGCATTTTGTCTTCTTTTCCATGCTTTGTTTTCACTCACTCCTCTGTTGCCTCAAATTACTAGTCATTGTACGTATGCTCCGAAAAGCTTCTCACAACCTTTCTTGACTAGTTCATCTTACCCTGTTACGTATGGTCGTGTCTACACGAGGCCAGAGTTCCCAAACTGTACTGTATTATTTGGCCCCCAATATTTTCGCCCTCCAAGTTATCTGTCTACATGGAGGGTATAAGTTGAGGTAAGGCATGGTGACAACTGACCAGGTGTCTCCCACTGACAGCCAGTCATGAGGCTTTGATGAGGCTCCCTTCAATGGGACTGAGCACACCTATTTGAAACAGACATTCTGATGAAATACTTTGCAAGGCAGAACCAATTTCCACATTGAAAAACTAACACCCACACCCACATTTATTAGTTCCCTTGTCCCTAAAAATAATTGTTTTCTTGTCATGTAGACACGACCTACAAACAATATAATTATTTAAAAAGAGTATACCTGAAAACACAAAATTCAATATTAAGGAAATATATAATAAATGCAGTGGCCTGTGCTTTTAACAGGACACCAAATAGAACAATAGAACTATTGAGTGAAACTTTCTAACGGTATATTATTACCCAGATCCCTAATTTACACTAGGTATTTAAACCCTAGAAAATGAGAGCAAAAGGCCCTGTTTTCACAAAAAGGACTTTAAGATTCTAAGGTCAATGCAGAGTACACAAAGCCCTCTATATCAAAGCCACAAAGTACATTCAGTGATAATGGTCAATTGATCATAGTTCTAGAAAATGAAATCTCAGATTTCTCTTAAGGAGATACGAATAGGCAACAAAAGTAATTCTAGGCTTTAAAGCAATATATATACATATATTGTTTTTCTTTTTTTTTTTTACCCTCCTCAATCACTGTGCATTCCATGCTGTATTGTCACTCAGTTTGTAACTGCATTGATATTAATTTTCTTTTTTTGGTTGTAATATACACACTAATTTGTATCTTTGTAGTCTTCATGAAGACCTCATCTATTTTTGTTGCCTATAGTATAATTAGAATTTAAACATTTCTTTTTGTATAAAAATCAACATTCTAAATGGCAGGATTTTTTATTAAGTAAAGTAATATGTAGGAGGGCATTCAATCTCTGCTTATTTTATTTTTCTGTTTCTTGCTGGGAAGATTATTGCTCATTAGAAGTAATAACTTTAGTAGTCCCATAGCAGTAACTGTATGCAAATTTTATAAACAAATTAGGCCTGACTTTATTATAAGTGAGTCTGTGCAGAAAGGGGCAAAATACTCACTTTTTATAGATTCAATAAAAATCATACTCTTTAGGTTGCTAGAGAACAGTTCTGTGTCCTAGGAGAGGCATTCCGCCTTAATGGCTAGAAAGCAATTGAAGCACCATCCCATATAATCGAGTCAAATTCTTTCTTACTAACAATATTTAGGCTAGATTTGATAAATCATTCACCTACAGGTTATGGACTCTCGAAGAGCATTAAACAATATCCATGAGAAACTATTATGATCAATTTCCCCACAGTAGAGAGATAAATAAAATGCTGATCATCTATTCATTCATGTAGTTCATGCTTCACTACATGTGCTTAGAAATGCCAATAAAGTAAAACTAAAGGCAGGAGGGATATTCTTACAGAGAAATGCCAGACATACCCTGTCTAACCTTCTAGCTTCTATATGTCTAAGCAGCTGTTGTCTCCAGTCTGCAGGCATTTTACCACAGCTCTCCTCTCCCTTCACAGGAGTGGGCCTCGTCTTTATATCACTGTTATCTGATGGCTTGTCACCATAGTTACCCAAGTTATAGTCAGATGGTATTTTTTCCAAAAGAGCTGCCATAGTAGGCCTAGCTGAAACTGGCCTGGTTTGGGAGGCACCGTAACTCTCTGTACTGTAGCTTCTTGCAGACAATGGCCTCCTTTGGGTAAGGTTTTTAACTGGAAAACTTCCCGCCTGAGCTTTCACTTCTTGATATGAAGGGTGTTCATCTTCATACCTGCCATTCCTTTTCAGGAACTGGGACTCAGTCACTGAAACGCTGCTTTGGCGATCCAGACCTCCCCTATACGGAGGTCTGCCGTACCTATCACTCGGAGGCAGCTCATGAGGTTCACTGACCCTTCTAAACATGGCCATTTCTGTGGAGCTCGCCAGGGAGTCGGCTCTTCGCAAGAAGCCTGCCCTGGCACCTTGGCTTGCAAACTGGGCATTCACCACAGCATCCTCATTAACAGATGGCTGAGAAAATGAAAACATTTGCTCCATTGGTGGGTATCCTCTGTAAGCTCTGGGACTAACCAAATCCTTGGCGATGTTTTTGCTGGGCTGTTGCACATACTCAGAATTGTGTTGAAAGGGGGGCGGTATCCTCTTTTCGGCTTTCACTTCCACTGCTCCTTGGGGATTGAAGCTTTGGTCAAACTGATAGACTTTTTTGGTCATGGAAGCTTTTTGTTGCTGTGGCCCTTTACTACTTCCGTAAGTGAGCATCTCATCATCCAGCATTGGGACTGACTGGCTTCGAGACATACTGGACATACCATGCTCTGGTCCCAACATTTTGTCTGGCCGTTCATGGCTTCCTAAGTGATCACTCCCAGAAGCATAGTTTTCTAATGGTATATTATACACCTTGTATGTACCAATGTCAATCTCATCGATACTCTGTGACTTTTTGAATTTGTTGGACTTGATATCTTTCATGAGTGGGGAAAGCCTCTCTGTGCTTTTGCTAATGGAAATAACACCTTTAGAAGATTCTGGGCGGCAGTGGATCTGAGAAAAGACATTGCTAAGACTCCTGTTGGGATTGGAGTCGTGATACTCCCATGGTACTCCCGGAGAGAAAGGACTAGGTATTTCAGCAGATTCTTTCATATGTTCTTTCCTTTCAGGTAATGGGCTGGTGGTGGGGGTTGTCTCTAATTTGGAAGGGAAAGCGGTCCTGTCTTCAAAAGGACTAGGGGTTCTGGTCCAATTCTGCCAAGGATTGGAAGGAGGCACTTCTGTTTCTGGTGTGTGTCTGTGTGTAGACTGCTCAAGTTCCAGGGGAACACCAACAATCCTATCCTGCCTAATCAAAGGCCTGCGTCCGTGAGAAGACGTGCTTCTAGATTTCGAACTTAAGAGAGGATTGTTGTTGGCATTCTCGCCTGTGGTCTCCTCTGCAACAAACCCTGTGTTATCATAATGTGAACCATCAGTCCAGTTGTCAGTGAAGGCGTCACTCATTGGCAGCCGGTCAGGACGCTGTGGTAGATTCCCTGGGGGAACAGCCTCCCGCTGGCTGAGTAATGGCTTTGAATCAAGAGGCTGTGGGAAAGATTGTGCAATCCTGTGAAGACAGTGGGAAGAAGAAGTATGAAAATGAGGAAGAGCTGGGTCTTTGCCAGAAAGAGAAACTAGCAGCCAAGAATGCCACAATCCTTTGTTTAACGGATCATTCATCCACACCTCACTTACGATTAAGATGGCATTGTTATTTCATGTCCCCCCAAATCTACCCCTTTACCTTGCTCTTTTATTTCCTCCTTGAAATCATCACCTTCTAACATATTATATCATTTACTTACCTATTTTGTTTATTGTGCACTGATGTGTGTCCTCTGCTAGAATGTAAACTCATGAGGGCAAAGGTTTTTTTTTTCTCTTCAGGCCTAGCATAGTGCTTGGCATATAGTAGGCATTAAAATACATATTTGTTGGATGATTAAATGAATGAAAGAAATAGATAGGTCTTCAGTAATGGTCCTGACACTTGTCTGATAATTAAAAACATCTGATTCTTGGTCCTCATACCTGGAATTTCTGATTCAGTACCTTTCTAAACTATTGGTCGAGAGGACCTTTCTTATGAATACTTGATAAATCTAATGAACCCAAATTGTCTTCAGATAACATTTATTTGAAGGCCAGGTATTGAAAACACTAAATTCATTGTATAGGGAACATGTTTTCCTAGAATATAAATTATATTATATTATGACTTTTGGTCATTGGCTTGTTTACACCAGTAACTGGAGTATTTCTAAAAGATGCTCATTTTTCTAGATCTATTCTAAACCATTTGCACACCAATAACATTGAATGATATATTTTTATCAGTAAGAGAACGACTTTTAGGTGCTTTTGCTAATTGAAAAATGGTACATTTAGAAGGAACCTTCCAAAGCACCTCATTGATCTCAGCTTATATCACAAATAATGAACTTACAAACTGAAAGAGTTAAGATTTTTATCATGGGCACTGATAGGTAGAAATAATTATCCACTAATTACCAAAGAATATATTGCTAACAGCACTGATATTATCAGTAAAATATGAGTAATAACCACGACTACCTACATCGTGTGATGATTTGTATTCGCTGTTTATACTGTAAAACAAGGTACAAAACAAGAGAATCAGAACTGGGTAATTACTACCTCACTGAGTCTCTTTACTGTGCTCTTTGGCTTTTGATTTTTATCTGTAAAATGGAAGTAATATAGAGTAGGAACCATTTGGGAAAGATTAAATACTTCTGCTTACATCCTAACTTTTCCAGGTGGTGATAAAATGATGATGACGATGATGACCATGATGATGACAACAGCAATGACAATTTTATTAAACAGTTACTTTGTACTAGGCACACAAGTGCTTTCCATGCATCTTGGTTTAATCCATAACCCCATTTGGGATAGTGAAATGGCCATGTGTGCCATAAATAAGTATTGGGCAAACCGGATTTTTGGGTTCTGATTTTTAAAATTTCTGTTCCTATTATCTCAACCTGATAATCTCCTACCATCTCTCCCTTAAACAATGGTTTTGCTGTATAAAATGGATTCATCCTCTCCTGGAAATCCCTGGGGGACTGTGTTTGCTTACCTGCCCCTTCCGTCTGTCTTCTATACCATTCACGTGCTGAATACAATTCAAAAATTAGGGTCCTATTTTTTTTTATAAAGTTGCTGAAAGTAAGCACTTGGGAACAGAAAAAAGGGAATTCTAAACACACCTGTTACCCCATAAAGAATTATGTACTGCATCTTTAGCTGTTGTCTGCAAGGACCCCACTTTCACCCGGGTGTTAGAGGATCCTGAGGAAGCCTGGGAAGGCGAGTAGTCGGAGTAAGTGCCTGAGGAAACACTGTTATTCAGACAGTGAGTTTTGTCAACTTCAGACTCATCAGTTGATTCTGAAACGTAAAGGGGAAAATGTTATAATGCTATGAACGCTGGCAATAATAAGCACAGAAAAGCAAGTACGAAAAACAGCATAATGATGTTAGGAATATATATTTGTAAAATATTTCTATAGACTATGGTGTAGCATAAGTTACAACTGGTGATTCATCATGCACATGCATTTGTGGCATATTTTCCACGTCAGGGTCACAGTGTTACCTTTTTTGTCCTTCCCTAGCAGAACAAGTTTGGGTGGGTACAGAGGGGTCTCAGCTAATGAAGGGTGAAGTTCCCCAATCCTCATTTCATTAGCTGGATGAACAAAAGAATCCTGAGAGATATAATAATATAGGACAAGGAAAGTAAACATTTAAACATTGGTTAACCAAGGTGGCAATATCTTTATTTGGTTCAGATTTAAAGATGGGGCTCTAGAATATAAGTCACTGTGGAGCACTGGGAGAAGTGAATCATATGTTTCTCTGAGGTAAGTACTAAAATGTTTTGTTTTTCTAATTTAAATGAGTCCATTTGTTCATCAGATGTTTTTTGAATGCCTGTTTATATGCCTGGCACTGTGCAAAGAACTGTAGAGTTTCCAAAGAAAGACAAAATGTCACCATGTCCCTTGGAGATTTACCATCTAGTGGGGGAGATGAGATACATCTTATTATAACACAGGACTGAATTATGATAAGCTGTATGTGAGCATATATATATATATATATATATATATATATATATATATATATATATATAAAAATTTAAGGGGGCATCTCCCTTAAGAGTTCTAAGAGGAAAGTCCATCACTGACCAACTAAATTTCTTTTCATCCTCAGCCCTGCTCATGCACAACTGGGTCCTTTAAATCCTGCTTTTATTGCCAATCCCCCTCTTAACTCCTACTGTTTCCCAAGTGATCTTATCTCAATTTCTTTAGTTCTATCATGACTTCTTCACAAGGTTTCTAGTTTTCTCGTGATTAATCTACCTTGCTAATCTTCATTCTAAATCCATTCATTGAGTGTAATGAGCAACACTGGTACAAGAATATAACTTTATAAAGACAAATGAGCATGTTAAAAAAGTCCGTGAATTTTAAACTTCTATAATTAAAATTAAAATTATTATTTCCAGTTAACCAGATAGTGAGAGAACATTGAGGAAGGTAAAATACCAAATTTTCACTTTCTTACACATATAAAAATGTCTTGTCTATGCCCACGGGGAGGTAGTGATATAAATTTATGCATGGCAGTTATCTTTATGTCTTTTTTTCTTAAACCTTAGGTTAATTTGAATTCAAAAAATAATTTTCAGTGTTTTTCAGTTTTCTCATTAATTAATACTTATTAGTTTAAAACATTAATGCAACACATTTAGAAATATTTTGTTAAATCAAAGAAAGAAAATACTTGAGCACAAAAATACAGTAAATGAAATGTGTTCCACCTTATAACTAATTGGTAATAGACAGAAACTCTTATATATTTTAATGCCCCACATAGTGAGTGACAGGCTCAAGTCTTTGGGTATTGCAAAAAAAAAGCCATTTCTTTAACTTCTGGCTTACGTTCAATTGTTTGGTTTGGTTTTGGTTAGGTTTGTATGAGAATATTAGCCTGTGAAAAACCTGGGCAAATATCTGATACTTGTTAATTATTTAAGAAAATACTTTTAGTCAAACCTTTCATTTCCTACAAGTGAATTTTGAGAATAAAAGAGGTCCATGCTTACAGAGATAACGAGACCAAGATTCAGCATAGAGGCAGGATTCTCGGGTTCCTGTCCAATAATCTTCCCTTATATTATGCTGCCTGCTAGTGAACTCAACTCTGAGCACATTAAAGACTTTTAAAATCCTGTTCCAGATTTGAAGAGGGATAGGAAAGAGAGTGGGATTGATGGAAATTCTGGAGATGAAGAGGAAAATCTGTGTTTTCATGGATTTTGAAAACTATTTCAAGGTATTATGATAAAGTTTTAAGGTGACAAAATAGTGAGTAAAAGCCTTTACACATCTTTGTAGAAATTAATAAGTAGAAGCAGACACAAGTTTGAGAAATAGTACCATGAAAAGTCATAAAATATGTTAAGGCTTATCAAAAAATATTCAATTACAAGGTGGCATATTTCTATTCCATTCCTGCTTTATCATTTATTAATCAGGTTATCTTGGGCAAGTCAGTGTACCTCTCTACCTTACTCAATTCATCAGTAAAATGAAGGTAATAGATGATAGGAATTAATGCTCTTTTCTGTCTAGTACTAACATTCTATGAATCTAAATGTAATTTATTTGTTGAAATAATACTTTAAAAAGGAAGTATTTTTATGATGCCTGATAATAAAGTACAGGAATTTTGTTTTAGTCAACAAAAGAAACCAAAGAGTTGTACAAGCATAGAAATGTAAATATAATTAAGGGTTACATTATTTTGTTTTCCTTATGAGTTATACATTCAGTATACAAATTATCTTGCATGTATAGATCATATTTTCAAATTTGCATCCCAAGAATGTGGCTGGAGCTTGGCATGGTAGCTATGGTATGACTCAGATTCAAGTCTCTGGTTCTGCTCAAGAATTTCTACTTCGAATCAAAAGGAGCTCTAGTGACTAGGAAGAGACTATGATATCAGCTAATCATGAGGTTGCACCTTTTCTCCAGAGTTCTGTGGCCCTCCACCTAGAAGGATTAACATTACTGAAGCAAGAACAGTGAATTCCCACTGATCCAGTTAGACTCACTTATCTTCACAAGCAAAATGATAATAATGATGATGATGATTATGATGAAGCTCATGATGCCATCAGTTATGGAGAATCTATTACATATCTGCTACTGTGCTACATGCTAAACACTTTATCTGTATCATCTCTGTTAATTACTTAATGATAACCTAGTTTTTTACCGTTATTTATTATTTTTAAATTATTTAATATCATCATCTTTGTTTTACAGTTAAGGACATGGAGAGAGGTAAAGTCGTAATTCCAAGTCAGAAACTCAGTGAGTGGTAGAGCTGAGATTTGAACTGTGATCTGTGCTACTGGAAGGCCTTCTGTGTGATACTATGTATGCTATATTGTCTACCCTAAGAAAAGCTCACCTCTCAACTGGACTTTACAGAACAAGTTAACTGTCCAACAAAAGAAATTAATCATTGATTTTGTCTCTATAAATTCTGTTATAGAGGCTGGAGGAATCAAGTTCATGTTGGAAAAGTGGGTGAAGCTTTGGGGACTACTTCTATGGTGTAGGCAATGGAAGTTATTGGTCGGGAATCAAATACAATGAGGGTCCCATTTTAAGCACATTGAACCATATTTGCTTCTGGCAAGGAGGCAGAAGAGGGGGCAAAAGAAAAGGTAGAATCTCTTTTTTCTTTAACCCATTGACCTTGTGTCATTCAAACTAAATCTCAGCGGCTACTGTAGGGAAAGGGAGCCTAAGGTAGAAGAGAGAGGGGGAAAAAACTTGTGCCCGAGCTTTCAAGAGTCCGGGTCTGGTATTAATAAAAACATTTAAGGATATTTTCAAGGGTAACTGGCTACTCTCTATTACCAAGAGATAGATGTGTTTCCTCTATAGAAAGAAATTGGGTGGAATCTCCTAACAAAGGAAAAAGTCCAGAACCTTTATGAACATGGTGGACAGAATGAACAGGTATCCAGTGAGAAGTTTTCTGAAATGCAGGGTAGTGGCCTATGAAAGGATTAAAGGCAGATGGGCAGGATTAGCACATCACTCTCTTGTGGAAGGGAAAGGAATTATCATTTACTGTAGCTTTCCCCTTTGCCAAGAACTGTGCTTGCAGCTATATAAAAATACTTGTTTTCATCTGATTTCATTTCCACAAAACTCTAAATGTTATTGTTACCTGTACTTCTAAAGATATAGAAAGCAAAGCTCAGAAAGTTTTCAATGACTTGTCAAGGTCACAAAATCAGTAACAAGGTAGATTCAAGATTTGAATTAATGTCTGCTAGACTTGAAAGCACTTTCTCTTGTTCCCAAACTGTGCTCCAAGCTACCTGTGGTGCTGTTGTTAATTCACAGGGATACATGGGTTATTTTAAATATGTGAGGGAAACAAAGCAATACTCGACATCAGTCAGTTACTATGTGAATTGGTGGCTCTCAGTTTCAATATTAGATTGCACTTTCCTTTTGATACAATTTTTGTGAAGCTGGGTTTTTGGTGGTTGCTGTGATCAAAAATCAAGTGCTATTTGAAAATCAATGTGAAACAGAATTGTAGTATCTGATATGATTCCAAGGTTTGAGAAGATAAGTGGTGTCCCACAGGTACACACATTTCATTAATAGGTAGTTTTGTTATTTAGGCATGAAATAAAACTATTATTTTCCCTTTCAATTTGTGTGTATTATTTTTCAAATGACCGCTAGGCAGGGCATAAATATTTACTAAGTTGTCAGACCTACTACTTAGTAAATGGAACTGTTAGGTACTTCTTTTGGTCTATGGTCCTTATAACAATATTACTAAGACATTAAAGGCATACCAAGATTTTTAGAACCCCTTTATTTATTTTATGTTGTAGCTTTATTTACCATACCATTCTCCTTCGTCCCTTCCTTCCCTCCTCTTTCCTTGCTTTCCTCACTCTCCCAATATTCTTCATCATGATATTTTGCCTTTACTCATAATATTATATTAATGTATTAATATGGTAAATTGTTGTTTTTAAATACATGTTATTCAAAACATAGGTGATAAAATATAAATAGGTATGGCAGCCAACAATTAATTCATGATTAATTTGACAAAAACACAGAGAAATTGTTCTTCCCCTCAATTAACTTCTAATTGGATGTAGAGACAGACATGTTATCAGTATTACAACATTAGACTCTATTAGTTGTTCATGTACTCAACAGATATTTATTGCATCTGACTTTGACCTAGGCACTGTGCTAGACACCAGAAAGACAATGGTGGACAAGACAACCTGGTTCCTGCCCTCATGAAACTCAGTCTGAAGTTAATAAACAACATAATCCTATGGACTATGAGAAACAAACTGAGGGCCTCAGAGGGGAGGAGGGTGGGGGAATGGGATAGACTGGTGATGGGTAGTAAGGAGGGCACGTATTGCATGGAGCACTGGGTGTTATACGCAACTAATGAATCATCGAACTTTACATCGGACACCGGGGATGTACTGTATGGTGACTAACATAATATAATAAAAAATCATTAAATAAAAAAAATAAAAAATAAAATAAACAACATAATCATAAATGTTTTCATTATATTTAACACAAATAAACAGAATAATGTGATAGAGAAAGTAGAGGTTTTATTGATCATGGTGATTAGGGAAGGCCTTCCTATTGAGGTCATCTTTAAACTAAAACTCAGAAAGACGTGGAAGTGCTAGTCATATAAAGCGCTGAGTGCTACAGACTAAATGTTTGTGTCCCCTCAAAATTCATAAGTTGAAAACTATATGATGATATTTGGAGGTGGTATCTTTGGGAGGTCATTAGGTCATGAGGATAGAATCCTCATGAATGAAATTAGTGCCATTGTAAAAGAGACCCCAGAAAGCTCCCTATCTCCTCCCGTGTGAGGTCACAGAGAGAAGATGGCTATCTATAAACCAGGAAGTAGGACTTTACTAGACACTGAATCTGTTATTACCTTGATCTTGGACTTCTTAGCTTCCAGAACTGTGATAAATAAATGTTTTTATTTATAAATCATGTAGTCTATGGTATTCTGTTATAGCAGCCTGAATGGACTAAGACACTGGAAAAAAGCAAATGTAAACTTCATAAAACTTATATAAAGGAATATGGAAGTAGAGGACAACCTTCATACCTCCCTGTTCTCCTTGTTCATATGACTCTCCCAGCTGTATTCTTTGTCTGGCATAATGTATATTAAAAGTCTTGGCACACGGTTGGCAAATAGAAAGTGATCAATAAATCTTGATTTACCTTTCCTTTTCCTTTTTTCTCTGTTGCATTTGCAATCTATTTACCTTGTTTATTCTTACTGTTTTCTGCTTCTGGTTCTGCCTACCACTAGTCTTTTTCCCTTGGTTTTCCATATTTAACCACATGGATAAACGGATCATGCAGTGTGTAATACTCTCTTCCACATTCTTGACAGTATGAACTAAATAATGACCCAAAAATGTCATACAAGTGCAAAACATACAACAAAATGCTTAATATACAGTGATCAACTGGATATTTGTCTATCTGTATTTATTTTATCTGGAAGTTGAAAATATGGAGTGTGGCCCCTTGATCCGTGTAAGCAATTCGAGAAGGGAGGATGATAAAGAAAGCAACAGCTTCTCTTTGCTCTAGCATGGCTAAAAGTTGGGGAGAGAAGATCTAGAATCTCAATTTTAGAAAACGTATTGAAACTACCGGTGAGATTTCTATTCAAGATAAAAGGCCAGGAGAAGAAGAAAACTAAGAAAAGGTGGGGTGAATCATTGAAATAATTATAAAGCTTAAGACTGAGTTTCAGTTAGGTAGGAAATAAGTGTTTTTAAGGAGGGCAAATTAGATTTGTGTCTTAACAAGATCATTATTAGGCACACCTGGGTGGCTCATTTGGTTAAGTGTCCAACTTTGCCTTGGGTCATGATCTCAGGGTCGTAGGATCGAGTCCTCATTGGGCTCTCTGCTCAGCTGAGGGTCTGCCTGTCCCTCTCCTTTTGCCCCTCCCCCTGCTTGTGCTCTCTCTCTGTCTCTCTCTCTTAAATAAATAAAATCTTAAAAAAATAAATTAAAAGTTCATTAGCAAAGTAATGAGGGGGCTGGGGACAATGTAAGCCAAGAAGTTGACAGTTTCTATAATAATGCAGGACAGAGCTGAGGGCCTGAGGAGGTTGAGGAGATACACTTAGATGAAAATGTATAGATTTAGGTGACTGTTTGGAAGGGACAGTGAGTGGAGAAAAAGATGGAAAAAGAAACCAGGATATCTTCCAAATTTCTAGCTTGAGTAAGCTAGTAGATAATGGTGCTAGCAGAGATCAAGATTGGGCGTATAGGAGCAGAAGCAAATTTGGGGAAGAAACATTAAATTTAATTTTGGATTTTTTCAAGTTTTAAATGATTGTGGGATAATTTTAAGATTTATTTTCTCTAGTAGGGTTATTACTAAATTTATGACCAAAGCCATCTTTTCCTTTCCTCACCTATCCCAGCCCTGTATTAAGCAATTTTAGAATCTTCTCATTTTGTAGCAAAATTACTCAGTTTATGGGTTATCATGACCTCACAATTATTTTAATGTTAAACTGTGATTGCATGAGGTTTAAATACAAAGTGTATGTGTATTTAGTGCGTACCTCCTAAATGCTGGCTTTCTTCCTTTTTATATTACTGCACTGCTTCAGGGATAAAAGAAAAGTCTGTTTCTCTGCTATTGCATATCTGTAACATTTTAGAAAGGAAAAAGTACAATAATACTGATTTCATAAGCAAAAAGAAAAAAAAAACCGAAAATGAGTATTTACTTAAATTTTCCTCCCTTGATACCAAGCTGTATTCTTTTCTGGGGTGGGCTAGTACCTCCACTGCAAGATATTCACACCATGCTTATTTTTGCTCAAGCTTTTTCCTCTGTCTGGAATAACTTCCTCCCTTTCAACTTTAAGAGAATCACCCCCTTATCGAAACACAGTTCAACCTTAAACTGTTTCACATAACTTCTTAATTGATTGGCAGTGACTGCTTCTCTCTCCAATTTCTTAAAGTATTATTATATTGTCTATCACACCACTAATCATGTGATCATATTTTATATAATCTGTTCTCTAATCACTTCATCTGTGGTAATGTTACCCGGCTAGGCTCTAAATTAGTTGGGGACTAGGCACACATTTTATATTTCTTTTCTCTCTCTCACAGTGTTTAGCACAGTGCTAAATATACAGTTGGTGTTTAATCAGTGCAACAAATTGATGCTGTGAAATGCAGATTTGTAAAAGAGTTTCAGGAACCTAGATTTTTGAGAAGTAGGTACAGTAACTTCTAGATGTACTCACACCAGTTATGTTTCTAATGAAGATAAAAAGGTGATAACCAAATCGGCTGAAGAGTGGATGAGATAGTGTAGAGGTGGCATAAATGTAGTTGAATTCTTTTCAGACCCCACAAATTGATAAGGATGAATATCTAGTTTATTCTAAAATATAGGAATTAAGTTTCACATGGCTAGATCCAGAAATTATCTCCTCTTTGTCATGTTTATAGTAGTGTTTCCTATAAAGGTTTTAATCCAAACACAAACAAACAAACAAAAAAAACTGGCTCTAAATCTGATCAAGAATTTTACTGAGATTTGCAGACTAAAAAAAACAAAAAAACAAAACAAAAAAACCAACTTCATTTAGTCTTTTCTAATGACTCATACAATAAAAGTTTGGGGTAGCCAAAAAAGTAGAGTGAAAATTATATAATGCACTTACTGGCCAGGCCTAGCTGAATGAGCAAGTTATTCCTTCTGTGTGTATTGGAACTTTTGGAGCTGTGTTAATAATTTTAGGCCATGAGGGTGTCATTTACCTGTAATTTATTAAATGCAACCCTCATAGTCTGAAAAAGTAGAGAGACTCATTTATATTTTAGGGGGAAAATGCACTTAACAGAGAAGATCTAATCGGTTAAAAAAACATATAATTTAGTAATTCCAAAAAATCCAAACCACACTGGCAATTACCAATAACCTTGAAATACCTCCACTGTAATCTCCTTTGGGGCTACAGGCCACTTGTGTTCATATTTTTCTTTCACAGTTTGCTCCGTGTTAGCAGTTGGATTTGAATTCTCAACACGCACTCCATGGCTTGGCTTACCCACCAGATTTTGAACAGATTTTACCATATTCTTTAAATCCTCTGGATAAGGAGTTGGATATCGTTTTAGGTTTATTTCAACCTAGAAGTTTATAAAAAGAAATTTAACATAAAAATACCTTCGGCAAACATGTTCACAAAACTACTCCATTTTATGTGCAGTAGTAAAACCAAATGCAATATAGTGAGTGTTGAGCTGGCTGAGAAACTGTACTGTAGAGTAGAGCACATGGTATTCTTTGCACATTCTGCCCTCATGGGGCTTCTTCCCACCCTGCCCACCTTCTAGATTAGAAACAATTTTAGGGTTCTATTCTATCTTTAGACCTACCCTGCAAATGGTTAAAATAGCAGTAGGTCAAACATATAAGTGACTGGTAATCTGAAAATTTTAAGCATAACTATCAGCTGCTTTTATACTTTAGAGGCTGTTCCTTCACTATCTTAATTATTTATAAGTAATTATTTTCATGTTAAAATATCTTTGGAATATCAATGTAGATGATAAGAGGAGACCCCAAGAGATTTACAAGTAGAGTTTATCACGGATTTAAAAAATGGGGGAATTGTCAGTATCTGCTACCAAATATGCATCAGCTCTATATTAATTAGCATGTTATATCAAAAGGTCAGGGAGCTAATTCTTGTTAAAACTTAAAAAGAATTTGCTTCAAGGTGGCTTTTATATTTAGTTTTTACCCTAATAAAGTCACATGCTTTGTAGGTAATGTCTTAAAAGAACAAGAAATTTAAAAATTTAGGAGGAGATTTTCTAAGATGTTCTAGATAAACATGTTAATTTTGGCTTATATTACCCAGATATTTATTTCCATTCTTGAATTCATTTTTGTTGTATTGATCTGACTTTAGGGAACATATATGTTAATGATTATTCTTCACATTTAATTTAAAGAGAGAAAATACGAGACACTTCCAAATAGAAAATCCCATTATCAGAATATTTAAAATATACTTAAATTGGAATAAATACAAATTATCCATGCTGATTAAAAGGGAGTGGGAAGGAAAACAAGGAGCAGGTTTATTTGTCCTGGCTTCTTCCAACTGTCATGGCTTTTTGCATCTGAGTAGAACCAACTTTACAAAATGGAATGGTTTATGTGATTGTGGTGAATATGTGTCTGTGGAAAGTGTGTGCGGGGATAGGTTGGGAGGAAGGGAGAAGAAAGCAAAGCTGAAAAAGGAAGGAGTGGGAATGAGAGGAAAGGAGAAAGTGGGGTGGGGCACATACATACCCACCCACCCACACCCATGTAATTCATGGGATGTAAGAAATTATGATGGTGGCATAGATCTGAGGATTATACATATGAATTCAAACACTTTTGCTCATCTGCAGTTTTAGCAAATCCACCAACTTTGTTATATTTATCTTCCTTGTGGCTCATTTTCCACATCAAATACTGGGATTGGACTCCACTTGATGACTTTTAACATTCCTCTTAGTATTAAACATACAAAATTATTTTTCCAATAAATTTTTGGAAAGCTGAGGAAAGACCAAATAATTTTGCTAGTATAAATATTGTAGTCTTTTACACTCCCAAACAAATAAGAATGAAATCAATAATACATAGAAATAAAGCTACAAAAACATAACCCAAGAAAAAGTTAGACTTCTCAGAAAAAAAGTGTTAAGTTGTTAGAATGTAATATAAATATAGCTCAGGGTACTTAATTTATAATGCATTCTTAAATAAACATAAAAAGAATGATATCCATGCTAGACAAAGTCCATTGGGATGCATGCATTCTTGGATCTGCTGTTTAAGTTGGTATTAGAAATGTTAATCACAAATTACATCTAAATTTTAAATTATATTGTTGAACTCATTTAAAAGTACTTGATAGCAAAGGGCTAAAAGTCAAAAAACTACATTTAAAAAATATAGATTGTAGAGTGGTATGGCTATTATGCCAATTAAGAACATCTCTTAATTTTTAATAACCAATGGTATATGAATGAAAAATAATTTTCATGTAGGTCAATAGATTAAAATTCCATGTACCTTAAAAAATCCTCAATGCTAAAATTACACTTCTAAATTGAATCAAAAGCAAAAAAAAAATGTGAAGCGTTCTTTAATTCAATTAAATTCCACACTGAATAATGTAATCTATTTTGTGTAGATACTATGTCTCATCTGACACAATTAGATGACTATTTACTATGGCGACAGTGCCAATATCACACTAAATGTGATATTTTAGTCACATCACCAGAATATGTTTGGGTACTTTATCTCTGAAAAATATTTAAATTTAGAAACAGAAACAGATTTGTCAAGCTAAGGAAGCTTAAGCTTCAGAGCCTGTCACCTACATAGGTTCTTTCCAAAGCCTGTGTACTTATTTATTTACATGGTTATTTCATATTCCTTTCCTTAAAGAGGTCCCTCTCCAAACTGTGGGAGTTTCAGTTCTTATAAAATTTGGATTTGTTCCACCTGGACAATAAGCTCCTTGCTTCCCATTTACTAGTCTACCAACAGAACTTGCTGGACTTGGAGCCAGAAGATTTACCCCCAACAAGCTATCAGCCACTAATCTTTCTGTCCAGTTTCTGCTCATGTATGTAAAATAGGAATGATAATATCTTCAGTTAATCTAGAACTAAAATGAGATAATAACTGTGAAAATCTTTTGAAAATGTATAAATTCTATGCAAAGATAAGATACTATTTTCTAAAATCAGATTCTACTTAGGTATTTTTAAAATCTGAATTTTTTTGGTAATTTAGATTCTACTGCATTTTATATGTATATATATATACACACACATATATATATATATACACACACGCATATATATATATATATATATGCGTGTGTGTATATATATATATATATATATACATACATAAAACTCAATACTACCTGTAACCGTTTGGACTTTTTTTCAGATTGTATACGGCAACAACTATTTATTCAGTATCTGCCATGTGCCAGGTATATGCAAAATGTTTTATAAGGATATTCAATTAATTAATAGTTATTTATTTAATAAATAATATTTATTTTATTGGTTATATAGATTTGGATATAAATAAAAAATAATTATAATTAACATTCTTTAAATACCTTAATTAATTATAATTAAACATAATTTAAATTTCATAACCCATTGAAGCATCTGTTCCTATACCCCTGAGAATAGGGCTCAGGCAGTGTAAATTCCTTGCCCAAAGTCATACAACTATACATAGCAATGCCCAAATTCAAACTCAGGTCTTTGACTCCAGAGCTTATGCTCCAGAAGTGTTACTTGGCTCAGGGCTATTCTCTGATATAAGTAAAGCACGTATTTGTACAATCTTGTAGAAAAGATAGTGTGTGTAAATCTAAAATGTAAATTTTATTGAGTTAAAAAACAAGATAATTTCAATTTTTTAAAACATAAAGCTAGTTTATAATTTCTTCTTAAAGGAAACTATAATATTTTATAATTGTTAGGTTTATAAGCTCTGTAAAAGCGTATTTTATACCCTTTTACAGACTGTTTTGCCTATGCCCTCCTACTTTTTAACTCTTGTGCAATGCTTCAGAAATGAAAAAACATGATCATAAATACAATTTTATTTATAGTTCAGTGATGCCCAAATAAAAACAGTTTCTTTATATTTCTAAATACATAGGCTAGAAATGTTCTCTCATTCTAATATGGATGGAGAAAATGTAAATTCATTTATGATATAAATAGGCGGGAAAAAACTGTCAATTGTTCTTACCAAAATGTTGTGGATATCACTCACCATAAAGTATTTGTTCATTTTACATATACATTTTATTAAAATGCAAGATTTTCACTGCAATGTTACTTCATTTTAATTTTAGAAAAATAGAAATGTTTCACAACATTCTATATATCTCAGATCTAAAAAAAGTGCAGTAAATGCAAATAGCAGCTGCAAGATGTTGGAGACTCCCAAAAGTTTAGCAATGGAAGAAAGAATTCATGTTAATAGCTAGGGCATTTAGAGACGGTATCTTGAATTCTCAAAGAACTGTGGTTTGCTTATATAATGATTAAATTCTAATTTGGCTTGACTGTAAATTCCAGTAAGAGAAGTAATAGTTAATGCTTTGATTACTGATCTTTAGGGATCTTATTCTGGGAATTAATCAGAACATTTTACACAGAAAGGAAACCTATAGGAGTTTTAGTTAGGATTCTCAGCTGGCCTTATATTGCAGAAAGAATATAAGACACAGAATTAGAATCTAGGCCATTACATGTGGATGGTAAAGCTTACCAAAAATGTAGTGTTCTTTCACATCCCATTAAGACATTTTTTTTTCCATTGAACTTTTAAACACCCAACCCACTGAGATAAGGAAGCCCTATTTGCTACAAGTCCCAAACCAATCTTCTCTTACAGGAATTCTCATCATCTGTGCCTTCAAATTAGAGGGAAATTGATGCTTTTTGACAGATGTCCATCTTTGTGTTCAAAGTCCACTCTCAACAAATCTCAATTCGAATCTCATGCTATTTTAAGAATCAGGTTTTAGTTACTTAATCTCCCTCTGAATTGATATACAAAAATGTGTGTATGTGTGGGGGCAATTTAGATTTTATCAATAGTGTCATCAACATTCTGCCCAACTATTGGTATTCCCACACTTTAAAGAAAAAAAATCTTTAAAAATAAAAACATAAATAAAAATGAAGCACCCAACTCAAAAATCATGCCATATATCCCACCATTAGGCACCTCATTATTGATGTTCCCTCCCCTCTGACTTGGTTCTCTCCACCCCATTGCCAATGTCAATGAACAAAAACTTAAATTGAGATCAAACACTGGCAATTGGATGGTTTCTACACGATCAACATTTCTTACCCCAAATCATGCAGAACATACCCCATAAACCACTGTTCCAAGGTTGCCTCTACATGGGGGATTCTCCTACCCCAAACACCTAGGCCTACCTGTCTGCCACTTAGAGAGGGAAGAGTGGTGGATTGTGCTGCAACTGGCAATGGAGTACACATGCTCCTTTCCTGCTGGAGGCCACTTATACAACCCCATGCCAGCTGTGGGTCATTCTGGGGGACGGGCATATCTTGGATCTGCTGATCACACCTGGCCCATGGTGTGCAGCAATCGCCAGACAGTCTGGCAGGTTGGAGAGTAATCCCACGCTGGCCCCTTTCCCAGGGGGCTTGGCAGGAGTGATCCTGTGGGAGAAGGAATCTCCATTTTCTGGGAGAAAGAGGAGCACTGTAGCAATACTTTCACTTTATCATTTTTCTACTCTTGATTTTTTTTTTCACTCTGGGTAATGCATTTAAAACAACCATCAGAAAATTAGTTCAAACTCTGTAATAAAATAGTACCAATATCATATGAATGGGTCACAATTTTTTTCACACAATGCAGCATTCATACTACACTATACACTCTATAAGTAGGGCATTATACTCTAGTCCATTTGGAAGTTGATGACATAGGTCAGTGGTTCCTTTCTAAGTTTTATGTAAATGAAAGGTAAAATGGTGGTAAATTTAATGTATATGTAATGAACCAGAAAAGTGTGATTAATTTATTTTAAGATTTCCGTATATTCCATTCATCATACTTTCATGATGATTTATTTAGAAGTTTGTTTGTGTTCTAATTTGTCCAATAGCCAATGGCATTGGAAATATTCAAATTAGTCAAAACCAAGTGTCTGAGATTTTTGAAACACATATTGTTTCACCAAAATATAAATAAATCAAATATAAATAAGCATAAAGAGAATGTAATCTAAAGTATAATGAGCCTACTCTGATTATAAACAAACCTGGCCACATAACACACAAACAGGGCTTCTAAATAACTGTTTGCATTTACCATATTTTATGTTTTCATTGACACATATACCAGAGTATATTAATGTACTATTTTCTTGTTTAATCCTTTGAATATGGATTTTTAGGAATAAGTATGTAGTTTTTGACATTCAGTGAAGTAAAAGAATGAGTCAGAGGTCCAGTATAGAATGCATCATCCATTGGTTCTAGATTTAACATATGAACTCTCAAAAGAAGAACTGAAATGCTGTAAGGGTCTTTGTTTTAGTTTAGCATTGCTTTTTCTAGAAATTCACAAGTTAAAAAAAATGTTTCTTTGGTTATTAGATAGCACTAACCAAGCATCCAGAAACATTTTTTAAAACCCAAATCTTTAACAAAACTATCACTTTGATTTGGGAATCCACTTTGGATTTTACACAATGATGTAGAGGTGGCCCTTGTCGATTACCTTACTGTCTAAATCTAGTAAGGTTCCAGGGTGCGTTGGTTTAAGAAAAAAGTTTAGAAAATGTGGGAATGAGGGGACAGAAAAGAACACATTACACAATCTAGATCTATTAATAGGATGCACATACAATTACTTAGGCAATTAGTCACTCAGAGTGAGATCTGTTAGTATTCATGATGGAGAAAGTACACAAATAATACCATAAAAGATTAGAGATTCAAGATGTTGCCATGATGATAATATGAAGATCTGATGTTGATAAAATCTGTTCTGTACTTCAAATTTAAATAATGAAAAAATATAGATTTTAAAATTCCACTTTGTTACTTGACTTAGATTAGTTCTAATAAAGGATTTTAAAAAAGATGTTGGAGGTGAAAAAATTGAATATCACCTGCTGTTAGGCACTTGCCTCCTTTAAAACTGGTTTTCTCATTTAAGAAAACTCATAAATTCTTTTCAGATACCCCAGAGACAAAATATTTCAGAGATTTTTAAAGCCAATATAACATATTAATCCATTGGCTCGTCCATAAATGTATACTTTGGTCTCCTATGGCCTGCCTGGTGCCTTGCTTAGTGATTAAAAGAAAACCATTTCAATGTTTCAAAAATGTAATAAGGTGCTTCGATAAAGCCGATCACCCAGATTCGTTGGTTTGTTTTGGCTTTCTCTCACCTTGAATCTCTTTCATGTTGTTACTCTGTAAGATGGGGTGGTGTATCAAATTTGCTCAGTCAGAATTGGGACAGGAGTCTCATTCTGAAGCACACCAAGGCTTCTCAAGTTACCGTACTGCTATAATGAAGATGTGAAGATGTATCTGACCTTCAAGCAGAGGTCACTCAATTTGTCCCAAAGTCTATTTAAATAATAACAATGGACAAACAAAAATAATGAGAAGAAAGAAGAAACAAAATGAAAAGTTTCACCTTAACTTTCCCAGCATTTTCGTCATCTTCCTTTTTTTCTTCAAATTCAAAGGCAACAGTCATGCGTTGTTGTCTCTGCTCTTCCCACAGGGTAGGGTTAAAGCTGTCACTGTCTGACTGGAAATCTACAGTTAGATTCCAAAGTATTATTGCTTTTTTTTACATGAAGTGTTATTAATAGAGCTTAGTACACTATGCAAAAAATGGCAATAGGTACTACAAACAAGTACAAACATAAAAAAAGGGAAAAATAAAGAGAAAGAAAGAAGGAAATAGAGGAAAAAAAAAGAAAGAGAAGAGAGGGAATAAAATTCCCTTGATATTTGTTACATGGTTTTTTACATCTTAATTCAAATTCAGCTTTCCTAAGTACATATTAATTATATATTGGGATGGGGAAGTTTTCTAGTGTGGAGAACGGGCTCTCCAAAGGAAAATAATAATAATAATAACAATAATAATAATAATAATAATAAAGAGAGCTGGACTATACATTTTAAAATATTATTTTTAAAAATCTTCAACTAACACACCAGTGGTAGTACTAATATATCCTCAGTTTGTTAATGAGAAAACTCTAGGGGCGCCTGGGTGGCATAGCAGTTAAGCGTCTGTCTTCGGCTCAGGGCGTGATCCTGGCGTTATGGGATCGAGCCCCACATCAGGCTCCTCTGCTGGGAGCCTGCTCTTCCTCTCCCACTCCCCCTGCTTGTGTTCCCTCTCTCACTGGCTGTCTCTATCTCTGTCGAATAAATAAATAAAATCTTTAAAAAAAAAAAGAGAAAACTCTAGCTGAGTTTTAAGAGATTTGCTCAAAGTTGTATAGCTTCTCTGGGTCAATGCAGGATTCTGTTCCAAGTCTGTGATTACAGAGCCGATACCCATATTTGTAGCTACTGAGCTCTATCAGGATTTTGTAAAAGATACTACATAACATTGGTTTTTCGGTAAAATGTGTGAGATTGCAAGCTTTTCTTTGTGTGTGTATGTGTGTGTGTAGTTGTGGGGGTAGTGGAGGGGAGCTTGTTTTTGGGGTAACTTTAAGATTATGGTCTCAAAACTAGTCTAAATATGACTCAAATTAACAAGGAAAATAAGCAGCTTATAAATCTTTAATTTATATCAAAAAATGTAGGCTAATAGTAATATCTTCCTTACCAACATTAATTGTGAAGATCACATGAAAAAGCAATACAAGTACTTAGTTTAGTCTAAATTCTTTCCCAAAAGATGACCTTTATCATATATTTCCTTTTTTGTTGCAAGGGATTCTGAAGATTCATTTATTATACTTCTGCCTGAAAAGCCAAAGGGTGACGTACTCAAAGTTCAAGAAAATTTTCCTATTACTGTTCTTCTTTCCTCAAAGGAAAGCAGAACAAAACCAAACCAGTCTAATTCCTTAACATCGTACCTTGCCTGACTAGTTATACCTCACTCCCCGCAATAAATGAGGGATTTAATATGTGAGACTGTATCTCAGAAATGACCAGCAAATCTGAGACTCTTTACACTTTTCCCTACATTTTCTTGAAATGAAATATTTCAGTAAGCTAGGGATACTAATATGAAAATATAAGTAAAGTTGCATGAATAAAAACAATCCTTAATTAAGGTTTTTCTTATAGCATATGTAAACATGGTGACTTCTCTTGCATAAATTCAAAAGATCAATTTTACTGAAGTCTGAAAAAAATATGAAACAATCTTTCCTTTTCCTACTTTTGTTAGTCGAAATTTGACTAAAAGATTCTAAAGTATCCCAAAATGATTCACTTATATTTGTAAGTCAAAGACTAATGATGTTTATTATAATTATCCCTGAAAATAGATCCATAAACAGACAGTTGCTTTTAAAATGTGCTCTCATTCAAGAGGATTGGGTGGATTTAATCCATGGGTGAAGTAAAGTGGGTTTACTCTTCTAAGAATTACCATTACTGTGAGACTGTAGAAAATATGTGTGGCAGCCTGTTCCGGCTTGGGTGAAGGAGCCTATGCAGGTGCCACAAGATAAAGGATAAACCTCCTTTAAAAATTTTATGAAATTTGTCATCATAAAGGATAGAAGATTTAATTTTAAAAAAGGTTTAGGTTTTCAACAAGTATTCCTATCAAAGCTACTGACATCATTTAGAGAAATTCCACTTGAAAGAGAAAGAATGGTCATTATTTTCAAGTCATCTCTTTATGGTTGACTCTTAACATGAAATAATTTGGGGCCTGGGATCACTGGACAATATGTTTAAATTGTGCTCATGAAATTGGTGAACACAGAAAATAAAACAGTACATTGAACCTTCCTTAAGGTCAGACTCTTCTTAGCCTATTTCAGTTGGCTGGATACTACATTTAGTGACCTAGTCCTATGTCTTACAATCCACCAAGGGAAGTTGTTCCTAGAAATCAACATTTTCACATAAGATATGAAGAGGGAGAGTTACGTTTTTGGAATCTTACTTGAAATAATATAGTGGACGTTGATTTTGTATCCTGCAACTTTACTGAATTCATTTATCAGCTTTAGCAGCTTTTGGGTAGTCTTTAGTGTTTTCTATATAGAGTATCATGTCATCCACAAATAGTGACAATTTGACTTCTTCCTTGCCGATTATGGAAGATAAGATTCATGCTTAGGGTTAACCCCTGGATGATTTATATGTGTCATGTAATTACTTTTATAGCCTTGCCCATGGGCCAGATTCCTGGCCAGAGATCAGAACAAAATTAATCCCTTTTATCCATGATCATATAAGCATAGGAGACATTTTTACTGACAATTTACCTTCATCACCACGAGGTTGCTGGGGAAACATGTAGTTAGTCAATACTCTTTGCTTTGTTTCTGGATGGGCTTCAGTTTGTAAAGGGATAAGGGCTTTGGACTAGAAGCAAAGAACATATAAATCAGATTAATAGGATAGCAAATATGAAGAATATTACTTTTAGAGAAGATAACGGTCAATAGTCTGGCCTCACTGAGCTGAATGAACAATTAAAAGAAAGGCAGGGAAAAAAGTAATGAAATAAGAAAGCATCTCATAAAATAAGACTGTTGCTGAGGAATATTCTCAAATTCTAAGGTCTTTATGCTGAGAGTTTCTTTTTCTCTAGTACACTCTTTTACAAAACCTATTCATCTTCACTGGCAATATCAGTTTTAATCTTAAAGAGACCAAGATGTATTAAATTGTTTCAACTAAGTGAGCTTTTGGTGTGGTTCTATATACTCACTCATTTTCACAACCTGCTGCCCTAAAAAGACAAATGGAAATTGCTATCAAATTCATGCTATTGCAAGATCATCTATGAATTTAATTAGGTTAAAACATAAGGATTTTTTAAGAGATAGTACTTTTTGTATCTGCTATATCAACAATATATTTCTTAAGAATGGCAATATTTCATTCTTTATTATTGATTTGATTTTAGAAATACTATTTCTGAAGGGTGTTTTAGAGCTCTGATATTATATACTATACATATAAATACACTACATATAAATATATTGGAAATGATGGTATCTAATGTTTAAAAATTGGTTTATTTCATGACATTTATCAATGGGAGTGAAGCACAAGGGGGATTTGGGATACCAACTTGTCTCATGAAACTGAGTCAGAAACACATTAAATCACTGTTCTAAATAAAAGTTAAATGATGCAGTCACCGTTCAGTTCATTCTCCCACAAGAATAATAAATCATAATATTAGTGGATGTTTTTTCACAACGCAAGACTGTAGCATAGACTGTTCCATTAGCATAGCTCACATTGAATCCAGAAATGATTTACTTATATTGATATATTAATGCCTTGAAAAATCTATAGTTCATTGATAAGATTGGAATTTGAATGACAATCTTATTTTTTTTTTTTTTACTCAGCAGATGGAAGCAAGTGCTATAATGACTGTAGGGACACAAACATTCTAGTGCTTACAATCTGTACAGATTTATCTTATTTTTTCACAAAAGTAGCCCAATACCTAGAAGTCTGAATGATGATGCTACTTTTATGCTCAGGAAATGACAAGAAACTAAATTCAGATGATGTGTTTTCATTTGGCTATTCATATTTGGGGGTGTTTCAAAATTTTAGGATTATAAGATGAAAGTAAAAAAGACCAATAAACTATGTCAAAATTATCTGTCATCAGTTTTTTTCTGGTGGCAAATCAGATGTCTTCAACTGTTTCTTGTTATTTTCCTTATTAAAGTTACTCATTAACACTTGATGACTGATTCAATTATAATCTACTTATGCGAGTATAAAAAATAATATCAAACCAATTACAGAAAGTACTGGTAATAGTTGCAAAAACTATCTGAGAACTTCTTATATAAAATTTTAGGATCAAGTTGATCATAATTAAAAGTATGAAAAAAAAGGGAACATGTCCTCTGTGGGGACTACATTAATGATTTCTTATTCTTTACCTTCAGAGATTTAATTAAAGAATGTCCCCTAAGGACATATATGTACTACTTAGAAATAAAAAGGTATGAAAATGATCAATTTTGTGTATTAGATCTCTGGGAATGAAGTAGATGCTAAATCAAAGTATTTAAAGAGGGTGGGGATTATAGTACCGTATTGTCTGTATATAACTTGAATTGCTATCGTTACAAAAATCTCTCTTTTAGAAGATAAAGAATCTATATTTTGCAGTAATTGTTAAGAGTATCTATTGGGAATAAGTTAGTAATTCAAAGTTTCAATTATAGTTTATCTTAATAAATAAAATAAATCAGGTAATAAAAGTTTTTACCTGATTGTCAGAAAGCCACAAAGCTGCAAGCTCTTTAAGTTTGGTAAATGAGAATGGTAAATTCTTCAATCTGCAAAAACAAGAAAATTCTAATAGCATGGGTGAAGACGGAAATAGCTCGTTTTTATGAAGAATTATTTAAAATAATGTAACTTATTCGTTTCATTCTTCTCTCCAATTCTTTCTCTCCAGTAGTCTGAGCAATCTTCAAAAAGTGAAAATTTCCTGCTTACAACCCTTCAAATGCTTCCTATCATTTCTAGGATAAAATCCAGAATTGTTAACATGCTTTGTCAAACCTTACAAGATCTGGCCCCTCAGGCCTCTCCAGAAACTTATGCGACTCTTTTTTGGACTTAGTCTTCCCAGTGGCACTGACGGGCTTTCTAGCAGCCCACTACGAGGATTAGCCAAACTTTTCTCTCTGTCTGGAATATTCTTTCTCCCCAGCTTCACTAAACTAAATCCCACATGTCCTTTAGCTCTCACCTTAAATGTCATTTTCTCAAAGAGGCTTTTCCTGACTCTTCATTTAAATTACTTTCCCCAACGTAGTCTCAAAGTACCTTATATTCTCTTTGATGGAACATACCAAAGTTTGTAATTATATATTTATTTTTGTGATTACTTTTTTACTGGGTGATAGCCCCACAACATTGTTGCCTCCATGATGGGAAGAGGTCATGTCTGTCATCCTACTAAAGGTATCTACAGCTCCCAATGTTATGCTGACTCCCCAAAGTGTGTCCTTTTGTTCTCTCACTGTTTGTATACTGTGTAGTAAATATTCCAAGAGGGAATCTTAAAAAATGGATTTTGAGGTACATGAAGTTTGGCATCAGCTTTGGTATTCAATCAAAATGATCTAGTTTTGGCTTCAGCCTTTGAAGGACCAAATTAGCAAATGCCTACTTAAACATACTATCTGATATCCCTGAAATTGTGCATGATGAATGAATTGTGATTACATAGGTTACCATCACAGCTACTCAGCAAAGTGCTAACACAATCAAGGCATGCTGATGGATTTACTGTTAATTTCTGCATGTTCACTTTTGAATATACATACACATTTTAGATAGAACATGGAATAAAAATTTCCTTAAGTCTTTAATATATTGGAACTCTTTCAGCCAATTGATGAGTACATATATTTTGATAATGGAAATGGAAAATGTTACAATAATTAATAAAGATTATGGAAGTAATGTGATATGTAAAAGCAGTAAAATGCTTTCAAATAATTTAATAAATGTGAAAAGATATTGACAGCCAATACAAACATCAACAGTGTGTATTAGCCAGATAACTTTGGGAAGAATATAATAACCTCTCTGAGCTCATAAATATTTATAAAACATAAATAAGAATATAAAGAGTAACAGAGACTAACTTATAATTCTTTTTTTATAGAATATTTTGTTATATTAGTATTTATACCATGAAACCAAATTACATAAAAACTATTTATAGTTTTTAGTCACTTAATTTCATTTAAGCCAGGAATTATGAAGTACGGTCTTCTCACAACATATGGAGATGAATTAAAAGCAGAATATCAATTCTGCCACATCAAAATTACATGAGGGGTAACTCTCCAGAATCATATACAATAACATGTATGATAAATAATCATCAATTCAGTCATAAATATAGAGTATAAAGAAAAGAAAAGAAACTGTTAGAGAAAGATACGTTTTGTTTATTTCTCCTTGCTCTTCCAGTAACCTACATTGAAGGTGAGCTTCTCTTTAATATCACAAATGTACAACAATAAATTCACCATAGGAGCAATCTCGCAGTTGACAGTACAAAGGAATAATTTGTTCCTAAACTATAATACCAAACTTTTTAAATCTATTCTATTATAAATATGAAATTGTGATAGTCAAGACATTTGGATAACATTTCATATTTAATCTTTTATCCAGGAAGTTCTTTCTCTGATGGTAATGTTCAATTTTGGACTCAGTTTTGGCTGAATATTGATTTTAACTGCAGGCTTAGATTCATTGATTAATTCATTAATTAAAAAATATTAATTTGGCTCTATACTATGTTCCAGTCATTGTACTAGGAAAAAAATTAAGCTAATATAACTGGCCTGACAAAATATTTTACGTTCCTGATATTGTAAGATTCTCAATGTCTTACTCATATCTTTTACCCTAGCATCTAGCAATATGTCTGTCCCATGGTAGTTACTCAAGTATCCTTTATTTGTTGAATAAATAACTTCATTAGTAGCACTTGTACTTTCTAACACCATACCCAAAGATGAACTCAAAATGGATCAAAGACTTAAATGTGAGGCCTGAAGCCATAAAATTCCTAGAATAAAACAGGCAGTAATTTCCTTGACATTGGTTATAGAAACATTTTTCTAAATAGTCTCCTTAGGCAAGGGAAACAAAAGCAAAATTAAACTATTGGGACTACACCAAAATAAAAAAACTTCTGCACAGTGAAGGAAACTATCAACAAAACAAAAAAGCAACCTACTGAATAGAAGATATTTGCAAATGATATACCTGATAAGGGGTTTAATATCTAAAATATATAAAGAATTTATACAACTTAACACCAAAAAAAAAAAAAGTGCCATTTAAAAAATGGGCAGAGGACCTGAACAGACATTTTTCCAAAGAAAACATACAGATGGCCAAGAGACACATGAAAAGATGCTCAACATCACTCATCATCAGGGAAATGCAAATCAAAACCACTATGAGCTATCACCTTACACCTGTCCGAATGGCTAGAATCAAAAAGACAAGAAATAGCAAGTGTTGGTGAGGATGTGGAGAAAAAGGACCTGTTGCACTGTTGGTGGGAATGCAAACTGGTGTAGCCACTGTGGAAAACAGCATGGAGGTTCCTTAAAAAATTAAAAATAGAAATACCATATGATCCAGTAATTCTACTACTGGGTATCTACCCAAAGAAAATTAAAACTCTAATTAAAAAAGATATATGTACCCCTATGTTTATTGTAGCCTTATGTGCAATAACCAAGATATAGAAACAACCCAAGGGTCTATCCGGAGATTAATGGATAAATGGATAATGGATAATGGATAAAGAAGATGTGCGTGTGTGTGTGTGTGTGTGTGTGTGTGTGTGTGTGTATATATATATATTACTCAGCCACAAAAAAGAATGAGATCTTGACATTTGCCAGGTCCCACAAGGATGGACTTGGAGGGTATAATGTTAAGTGAAATAAGTTAAACAAATAAAGACAAATACCATATGACTTTACACATATGTGGAATTTAAGAAATAAAACAAACAATGGAAAAAAAGAAATAAACAAACAAAAAAGACCTTTAAATACAGAGAATAAACTTGTGGCTGCCAGAGGAGAGGTGGGTGAGGGGATGGGTGAAATACATAAAGGAGATTAAGAATACACTTACAGTGATGAGCACTGAGTAATGTATGGAATTATTGAATCAATATATTGTATACCTGATACCAATGTAACACTATATGTTAATCATACTTCAATAAAAATAGTCAAAAATAACTTCACTTGTAGTACTTCTAATTATGGGTCATTTAAAATATTTGATTAGCATATTTTCTATATCATCATGGGAATATTATTGAGTTACTAAGTGAACAGTCTTTGAAAATCACATTATTATCATGATTTGTCTTAAACAAACTAACAAACGAATGAGAACTTGTACACTTATCTTGAAACTTACAGATCTGAATATTCTTAATGATTCCATAAAAGTCATCTTTGACAGTTTTGTTGCAGTCTCTCAGTTTCTCACTTTATCATTTGTCTGACTGAAACTTATTGAAAACAGAGTTCATACATTCTATTCTGTAATCACTTTGTCTACTTAGCAGTTATCTTCAGTCAATATTTATGTTTATCCTTTCCTATCTGAGAACAATTGTGGAAACAAAGATGAATTCAGTTTCGCTTTTTCTTTTTGTCTATACACCACTATAACACCTTTGTCACAAGAAGGGAACCTATCTTTTCTTTTTTTTCTTTTCTTTTTTTTTTGCCCTACTCTGAACATGACTAAAGGACCATTTGGTTGTCCTTACAATAATGTACAAACTTCACAATTTTTGAGTATTAGGTAATTGGAAATATTCTTACCGATATTCTGGTGGTGTTGACAATACACCCATTGCCCAGTTAATTTACTGGAGACATAAATGCGTACATGAAAGCATATATATATGCATACATACATACATACTTATATACATGATTTTAATTAATGTATTTTGTATCTTTTTATTATAATTTTTCCAGGTCTTCATAATATTATGCTTTCTGCATATAGGAGGGTTTTGGTATATAAATTTGGGTGTATAAATTTTATATAATTTAAACATACAACATAATATATGACCTGAATTTAATCAAATAAATTTAGAAATATCAGTTTATAAATAATTTAGCTTCTGCCATTTTCTCAATAAAATATTGATCTACATTCTATATACTTCATAAGACACAGAAAATGTTTCTAAAATCATTAACAAGAAACAATAATTTCCTTTCAGTAAGTAACTAATATGTGATTGTGAAATGTTGCAGAAATACCTGTTGTCACTCAAATTTAAGACTCTTAGTTTCTGCATCTGTCCAATCTCTTCAGGAAGAAATTCCAGTTTATTGGAACGTAGAGACATAACTGTTACATTCTTACAGCTTCCAATCTATGGGTAACAAAAGAAAGTAAGTAAAGAAGTACACCATAAACTATTTTTATATTAATTTTTAATATTAAAATAACTTAATTTACACATTTCCTTATCACTTTTAAGACTCTTAATATATCTACTGCTTTATTTTTTGTAATCTCTCCTTAAAATATGTGAATATATTATATATATTCCTTTAGATGTTAAGACAACATATATCTCATACTCTTTTGCATATTAGGAAGTTTCTTTATAATTTTATTATTAGAATGCTCATTAGCTTCATTGTTTTCATAAATAACATTGTTTTTACAGTCCATCCAAGTGACTACTAATATATCTATGTTTCTAATAGATTACTCATACACAAAAGATAAAATATTGTTACCAGTTCCAAGACCAAGTTAGGCTCATTTCATGTTACAATGGTACTTGTCATGTTTATTCATAACTTTTGGCTCTAAAATAATGACATATTGACTATTGTTCCTTCATTATAGAAGTGTTCAGCAGAAAATATTAAAGCGAAAACATACTTCACACTTTTTTCTTGACATTAATCAATAAAAATCCCACTTAGAAATAAAAACTGAATCTTTTGGTGAAATCTAAAATAAAAATAATATTATCATGTCATATGATACTTTAAAAAAAGTTATTTCCATTAAAAATCTTTCACTTCAGAAATGGAAATGTAATTATCCCAGGATGTTACTTATTACTATTCTTAAAAGCAAAATATTTAAATTAAATTATTTAAAATTGTATTCCTTAGCATTGATTAACTTACAATATTTTATTACTTCTCTTTCTAAGTAATGTTTAAGTCAAATGGATTTTCTGAGTCAAATATAAGAATTTATCACTTATTTAAAAAAGAATAATTAACACACACATATGTAGATAATTCCTATATACATTGACAGCTCAACTTATGAATCTATGTTGCCATTGCACCTGTTAAGACTTAATCCCCAAACATATTCATTAAAAGTTAATTAACAGAAATAAGTTTATTCCTCACTTCTCGGGGTAATTCTGGAAGGAAATTCTCATCGACTGCTAGCGTTCGAAGACTATGAAGGTAGCCAATAGTAGAAGGTAGAGACTCCAGTTCATTACAGCTGCAGTCAAATTCTTCCAATAAAGATAAACTGAAAAGTTAAATACATTAGTTAGACATATTAAAAGGTAAAATGGCGAAAGAGCTTTTAAAAAGCCACATATCCAAGTTCACTGAACAAAAAGCTTATTCACCTAATGACAATAGTATCATATAAATTATTTTATCAGTTCAGCCAAGTGGTTCAATACCATTTAATGAGTGGTTCAATTTTGTAAAATAAATATGGCTTCTTTTTTCCCTTTCTAAATTCACCTGCCATTTAACTGAGCCATTGAAAATGACACAAGGTTTTGTTTGCTTGTTTTTATACTTATAGCCTGATGTTCATAATGCATGTCCTTGGAATGGCTGCATATAACTGGCATGGCAGAAGTATGGAGAGGGCAGGTCCACAAAAGGGAGGATAAAGGGGCCCAAACATTAAAAACAAATCACTGGTTAAATTTTAGGCATTTTACTAAGCATTTTAAAGATAAAAATAACTAATCTTTACCTTATAGCAATTCTATAAGATAGTTATTTTTAAACCCATTTTAAAGATAAGGAAATTGAGACCTACAGAGGCTAAATAACTTGCTCAAGGCCACACAAAATAGAAAAGCTGGGACCCAAAATGCACACAGTATGCCTCCACTGTATTTTCCTGCCTCTTAGCCCGTGCATCTGTAGCGGAGGCTATGGGCAGGGCCCATTTCAGCCTGTAGATAAGTTTAGTTTGGTTTACACGGTATTTTATTATTGTATTGTATTTTTTTTTTAAGATTTGTTTATCCATTTCAGAGAGAGAGAGTGTGGTGGGAGGAGCAGATGGAGAGAATCTCAAGCAGACTCTCCACTGAGTGCAGAGCCCGATGTGGGGCTCAATTTCATGACCCCGAGATCATGACCTGGGTCGAAACCAAGGGTCAGATGCTTAACCAACTGAACCACCCAGATGCCCCTACACAGTATTTTAAAAAGTGGTAAACTCTACATAATGACCCAGACTTTTGGTGCCTCTTGAAAGAGGGAAATCTGGCGATACCAGGCTGGTATTCCTCCACGACGAGCAACAGAAACAGAGTAATGGCTGCTGCCTTCACATGAACGCAGTTCTTTAGCTTGTCGCAATCCCTACTACTCCATGTATAGCCAGTTTTAACCCAGGTCGACACAAAGAAATTGTATAAATGCACATTCATGTTATCACAAGGGAACAAGACATTTCAATATCTGGTTTGAGATAGCTGGGAAAGAAAGACGGCCTGTCACTGAGGGAGCGCTCTCTGTAGTTAAGCTGTCATTGATGCTGTTGTTAGTATTATTACACTGTTATTACCATTCATATCATCGTTATTACTGTAATAGGAAGGAACCCCCAAGTGTGAGGATCTCGCTGTTGCAAAGGGAAGAATGAATTAGAGTTAGTGGGAGTTAGAGTTGTAGAATCAGCTTCCTTTTTTTACGTCTTGGAACTAGCTGGCTTGAAAGCAATTAACTCCCATCATTTAGTTAATGAGTAAACACAGACATTAAGCATATGGGTTTTAAGTCAGAATGGATTTGTGCCCCAGCTCTGTCGCTTACTCGATGTGTTATCTTGGGTGTCAAACAATAAAACAACGATCACAGCTCAAAAGCCAAAGCTGATTTTATTTACCTGCTAGGTGAAAGAACATACCAGGGAAGACATTCACTGAGTAGTGCTCTGACGGGGAAAAGTCAGTGCCAAAAGGGGGTGGTCACAGTGGAATACGCTTATTAGAGATTAAACATGTGCATTATGGAGAGGGTGGAATGAGTTCACAAGTCTGTGTACAGTTAAGTAAAGCAAGTCCCGTTAACCACGGGTCAGGGAAGAATAATTTGGTAGGTCGAGTCTGACCCTGACTAAGGTAACCCAGGGTTCATGGTCCTTACCAGCTTCAACTGGTTAGAACCAGATGCAGTGAAACATGGCATTCAGCTTTGAATAGTGTCTCATAAACAAATGCTGCTTTATTTTATTTTATTTAAAAATAAAAATTTCAGATGTATGTTCAGAGGTAGAAGTCAAAGACTTAACAGTTCAAAATATAACAAAGGTTTCTCATTTTTCCTTTTTTTCATAAAAACATTTTTTAAATAAAAACATATGTTGAGGTTAGTCTTGAGTCACAGTAAAGCAGCCCTTACTTTGCATAGTTCTGATATGAACTCATTTCAGTCATCATGGTTTCATTAAATAACATTATTCCCCCATCACCAAGGCTCAAACTTCAGTATATTAACTGTGAGTAACGGCATAAAACATAGACTTTGCTCTTAACTCCTGGGCCCACAAATCACAATGTAAATAACAGATGTGCAGCACGGTCAGTGACTCATCACATACCTTCTTTCTAAGGCTGTCGGTGATTTGTCCCTAAACATCGGTCATTTAGTTCACACCACAAACAGTACATCATGCAGTTGGTTTGCCTTCTTGTCAATCAGTAGAGAGATACTATAGGTACAATAATTTAATATTTATAGCACTGTTACTGTTGGAAAATGCTCTTGGTCTCCCTAATTCTCTTGGTGATTTAAATGAAAATGTGAAAACTGGCTTTTTATCACCAAGAACAACTTCATTAACCCTGCCAACAGACCAAGGAGTTATTTCAACTTTGAAAGCCTATTATCTTACACAGACTTTTGAATAGGCTATCAATGCTACAACTAGAGATCATACAATTTCTTTAGTTGAGTTTTGGAAGAAATATGACATAAAGCATACAAATGAAAATATGCAAGCATCATGGCAGGAAGCCACGGTAAGCAATAAGCGAGCATGACAGCAGAAACTTTTACCACACTGTGCAAACAACTTCGCAGGGCCTGGAAAAACATAACTGGAGTTACAGAAGAAATAGCTGACTGTGGGCATGTTGCCTGCCATTCTTCAAGGGACCATGCACACTCTGCCAGAGGAACTTCGAGGCAAGCTTGTTGACATAAACGAGGGAAGTGGTTGTAATGAAAAGGATGAAGATGTCTTAGAGGAAGTGACACTGGTAATAAACTTCACATTAAAGCAACTGTCAGGGATGTTTCATGACACTGAAAGCACAAAGGATAGAAGTTTGGAAGCCTATTTAAGCTTAAAAAGACAATTCATCAACACATAGGAAAGATGTTCACTCTGAATTATGATTTACATGATGAAAAGAAGGCAAGTACTGTTCAAACTAATCTTGATAACTTTTTTTTTACAAAAAGCCCACTTTAATTCTTGATGTTCCTGCTGTTTACAAAGACAGCAAACTATATGAATGTTAGTTTTACTATTTTTCCATTTCCCTATACACTTAAAACCAACAATAATAGTATTTAATGTTTTAAAAAAGGTTTTAAAGACCTTCAGGCAGAACTATCAGAGTTTTCCCTCATTGACTATTTTTTTTTAAAGAATGTATTTATTTATTCGACAGACAGGGAGGACAAGCAGGGGGAGTGGCAGAAGGAGGGGGAAAGGGAGGGGGAAACAGGCTCCCAGCTGAGCACTGAGCTGCGGGGGGGTTGGGGGGGCTCAATAGCAGACACTTAATGGACTGAGCCACCCAGGCGCCCCTCCCTCATTGATTATTAAGACTGTTGCATGATTTCAGCTTGAACGGTTGTTTTCACAGTCCTCCACTACTGTGCAAAGTGAGAACTTCCTGCATTGAAAAAGACAACGGTTTGACTGCACAATGGGCTGTACTGAATCAATAATTCATAGTCGGAAAGAATTTTACATCTCTGGGTTATAGAGAAAGATATTAAATGCAAAGTACACACTCTTCAATGATCTCTGAAATTCAAAAGATTTAAACCCATAACATTCCAGCTGACTTTGCTGATGGCACTCTTATTAGGAATCACTTAAGGCATTTTAATACAGGATCCTCGACGAAAACAGTTATATCACATTTACTCAGATTAACACTGGCTTTCAAAAGATAGAGCAAAATAAGTGAAATTGGTCACCAGAGAAAGACAAATACTGTATAATCTCACTTATATGTGGAACCTAAAACAAAACGAAACTGAACTCATAGATACAGAGAAGAGATTGGCGCTTGCCAGAAGTAGGGATTGGGGATGGGAGAAATGGGTGAATGTGGTCAAAAGGTACAGACTTCCAGTTACAAAATAAAAAAGCAATGTGGATACAATGTCCAGCATGGTGGCTATAGTTAACAATACTGTATGTATTGCATATTTTAAAGTTGTTAAGAGAATAGATCTTACAAGTTCTTATCACAAGCAAAAAATTTTTTTGTAACTATGTATGGTGATGAATGCTACTAGACTTACTGTAGTCATCATTTCACAATATATACAATCATTGAATCATTATGTTGTGCACCTGAAACTAATATAATGTTATATCAGTTATATCTTAATAAAAATTCATTATACTTTTTGCCAAAAATAGACCAAAATTTCCTCTTTTTTTTAAGAATTGTTTTCTGTAGTCTATAATTATACACATTAAAAGGAAAAACAAAGTGCAAAGAAAGTGTAAAATAGTTTAAAGCAGTGCTTCCCAAACTTCAGAGTGCCTATGAATCAACAAGAGAACTTATTTAAATGCAAATTTGGAGTCAGTGGTTAGGGTGGGCCTAGATCCTGCATTCATAACAGGTTCATAGGTGATGTAAATGCTGCTGGTTCTAGGACCACACACTGGGTTAGTTGTTAGGTTTTAAATAACGTCCCTGCAAATACTTCAAGAGCAGCATTTAAACACAAACGCACACACACACACACACACACACACACACACTAGACATGCTCATATAAGCGAAAAATCTATAGAAATATTAGAAGAGTTGTACTCAGTAAAGCTTTGTCTTAGTTCACACATGAGTGCTACTGCTAAAGTAAGCTACTGAAGGTAGTAATGCTTGAAATTAAACAAAAATAATAGTATTGACTTAATTTTCTAAAAATACTCTCTGCTTTTTTCTCTAGTTTGGTCTTCATGAATTAGTTTTGGCTGGGAAGATATTACTGTATCATTAACCCTAATTACCTAGTAAGAGAGATTGTGAATATATTATATGGATAATCTGTAATTTCACTTTAACATCATTCATGACTATTAGAAACCATTAGATCCTATTAAATGTTTTATTAATGTAGATGCTAACAAACATAAAAATATATGGCTTTGGGCTTCATTTTCTTTGTTCAGTTTCAACTCAATAGAAATAATGTAATTCAGTGGAAATATTCACAGACTTGGTTTCTAATTCTAGTGTGACCACTTAATAGCTGGGTGACTTTTGTCTACGATTAATCCCTGTTTTCTCATCTGTACAATTGGTTGATAGTGTCTAATACTGAGAGTTTCAGAGGATTAAATGTGTGCTAAGCCCCTGGCATATATACGGCACTTCAATAAAATCACCTGTTCCAGGGTGGAGAGTACCTGAAAAATATCTTGAATAATATTTCTGAAGTATATAAAAGTTATCCTGTTTAAAATGTGTTGTTTCATATAAACAAAACCTTCTAATAGACAAAATGTAAAACTACCTGCAGTTGATTAGTAAGGCACTGGAGCTAGACAAATGTAAGATTAAATTTATAAAATAAATTTAATAGTATTTGCAAAGATTTAGTAGAAAGGGATATATAAGCATAACTTGGAGATATTGTGCGTTTTGTTCCAGACCACCATAAATAAAACAAATATCGCAATAAGGTGAGGCAAATGAATATTTTGGTTTTCCTATAATATTTTGGTGCATGTAAAAGTTATGTTTACACTATACCACAGTGTACTATTAAACGTACAATCGCATTATGTCTAAAAAATGTACATATCTTAATTTTTTTTTTTTTTTTGCTATAAAATACTAACCCTCATCTGAGCTTTCAGTGAGTGATAATCCTTTTGCTGTGGAGGTCTTGCCTTGATGTTGATGGTAGCTGATAGATCAGGGTGGTGGTTGCTGAAGGTTTTTGTAAAATTTCTTAAAATAAGATGACAATTGACTCTTCCTCTCATGAACCATTTCTCTGTAACATATGCTGCTTGATAGCATTTTATATACAATAGAACTTCTTTCAAAATTGGAGTCAATCCTCTCAAGCCCTGCTGCTGCTTTACCAACTAAGTTTATGTAATATCCTTTGCTGTCATTTCAACAGTCTTCACACATCTTCACCAGGAGTAGATTCCATCTCAAGAAACCACTCTCTCTGCTCATCCATAAAAAGCAACTCTGTATCCACTGTATGTATGATCATGAGGTTGCAGCAATTCAGTCATATCTTCAGGCTCCACTGCTAATTCTCTTGCTATTTCCATCACATCTGCAGTTACTTCTCCACTGAAGCCTTGAACCCGTCCAAGTCATCCATGAGGGTTGCAATCAACTTCTTCCAAACTCCCGTTAATCTTAGTATTTTGACTTCTTCCCATGAATTACAAATGTTCTTAATGACACCTAGAATGATGAATCTTTTCCAGGAGGCTTTCAATTTACTTTCCCCAGATCTATCAGAGGCAGAACTATCTACAGCAACTATAGCCTTACAAATTGTATTTCTTAAATAATAAGACTTAAAAGTGAAAATGACTCCTGGATCCATGGGCTGTAGAATGGATGTTGTTTTAGCAGGCATGAAAACGACATTGATCTCGTTGTATATCTCCATCAAAGTTCTTGGGTGAAAGGGTGCATTGTCAATGAATGAGCAGTAATATTTTGAAAGGAATGTTTTTTTCTAAGCAGCAGGTCTCAACAGTGGGCTTAAAATATTCAGTAAATCATTTTGTAAATAGATGTGCTCTCATCCAGGTTTTATTGTCCCATTTATAGAGCACAGGCAGAGGAGATTTAGCAAAACTCTTAAGGGTCCTAAGATTTTTGGAATGGTAAACGAGCATTGGCTTTTCAACTTAAAATCACCAGCTGGTAGTGCCTGGGTGGCTCAGTCAGTAAGCATCCAACTCTTGATTTTGGCTCAGGCCATGATCTTGGGGTTGTGGGATTGAGCCCTGCCTCGGGCTCTACACTCTGAGGGGAGTCTGCTTATCTCCCTCTCCCTTTGCCCTACACTTTACTCTGTGTGCATGTGTGTGCCTGTGCATGCCTTCTCATGCTCTCTCTCTCAAATAAATAAATCTTTAAAAAATAAATAAATAAAATCACCAGATGCATTAGCCCCTAACAAGAAAGTCAGCCTGTCCTTTGAAACTTCTAAGCCACACATTAACTTTTCCTCTTTAGCTGTAAAAGTCCTAGGTGGCATCGTCATCCAATAGAAGGCTGTTTCATCCATATTGAAAATCTGTTGTTTAGTGTAGCTGCTTTCATTAATTATTATAGCTAGATCTTCTGGATAACTTACTGTAGCTTCTACATCAGCACTTGCTGCTTCACCTTGCACTTTTATGTTATGGCAACAGCCTCTTTCCTTAAACCTCATGTACCAACCTCCATTAGCTTCCAACTTTTCTTCTGTGCCTTCCTCACCTCTCTCAGCCTTCAAAGAACTGAAGAGATTCTGGCTCTGGATTAGGCATTGTTGGGGCAGGGAATGTTGGGGTGGTTTGATCTTCTAACCAGACCATGAAAACTTTCTCCATATGAGCTATAAGACTGTTTTGTGTTCTTATCATTTATGTGTTCACTGGAGGAGCGGTTGTAATTTCCTTGAACAACTTTTCCTTTACATTCACAACTTGGCTGTTCGGCACAAGAGGCCTAGCTTTTGGCCTATCTTGGATTTAAGCTAAATCATTTCTAGCTTTTGATTTAAAGTATGAGATATGCAACTTCCTTTCACTTGAATACTTAGAGGCTGCTGCAGAGTTAGTATCTGGCCTAATTTCAATATTGTTGTGTCTTGGCAGATAGAGAAGGCTGAGGAGAGGGAGGAAGATGGGGGAACATCTGGTTGGTAGACCAGTTAGAACACAAATGACATTTACAGATAAGTTTGCGGTCTTGCATGTGTGCAGTTCATGGTGCCCCTAAGCAGTTACAGTAGTAACATCAAAGATCACTGATACAGATCACCATAACAAATATAATAATGATGAAAAAGTTTGAATTATTGTGAAAATTACCAAAATGAGACATAGAGACATGAAGTGAGCAAATGCTGTTGGAAAAATGGCACTGATAATGTTGCTCAATGCGAGATTACCACAAGCCTTAAGTTTGTAAAAAATCTCAGTATCTGTGAAGTACAATAAAATGAAGTATGTCTGTTATAATTAAAGAGAAAGATACAAAACTTGTTTGGAAAAGGCAAGTTGCTTAAATAACTACTGCTTGAAAGCATTAGGATATCCCAGGAGTTAAGAGACCAAACTGCAGCCAGCCAGCTGGGATGGACTCGAACAATTACTAACAGCAATATCCTTGTCAAGTTACTTAATTACTCTGTACCTTAGTTTCATCACTGGGCACAAGAGGGTGATAACAGCAGTTAACCATGTGTTACAAGGACCAAATACAGGTAAAACACTTAGAATGGGCCCATAATGAATGCTAAGTAACTTTTGCCATTATCCTTATTTTCAGAGATTGTAAAATCAATTTCATTTAATGTAGGCCAAGAATCAAGTTTTAGACCCTATTCTTAATTGTGTCATGAATATTAGGTAAGTCGCTTGTGCTACTTCTAAACAATGCAAGAAATTAACAAAACTGAAACTAATTCTTTTCTCTAGTGTTCACTAAATGAAACACCCAGTTTTTGTACTAAATCTACAGTTTAAGGTGAATTCAGTCATATCATGGTGGCAACATTTGTTGGAAATAGTCAATCATTTAGAGGTTTTACTCGTGAAACATCTATGTTGACTGATTTTAAATAGTCACCATTATTGTCAAGACAATATACTTTTCATTTGACCCAATTTTCCCATTCTTCCAAAGTAATCACTGATCTTTCCCTTCCTTTGGATTCTTTAGGAAGTTAATTAGGTTGATTGAAAAGAATACCTGTAATTTTTTTTTTATTATAGGAGAAAAGTACCACCCAAATGTAAAATTCTATCCAGAAGTATTTTTTTTAAGTGAACATTTCTACAACCTATGAGTAGAAAAAAGCTTTTCTCATTGCAAAAGACCACTAAAAAAAGACTCTATATGCTTCAAGATAGGATACTGAAAGATTTTTTAACTAACCAAAATATAGAAATATTTAACTTATGCTGTATTTATAATTTGGCCACAATCCATAAATGGTCACAGTCCTAAAATATTCAGGCAGGGAGTGAAGGAGAAAATAGATAGTAGAGGACAATGGCTTTTATTTATTTATTTATTTATTTATTTATTTATTTATTTATTTATTTTTTTTTTTTTTTAAAGATTTTATTTATTTATTTGACAGAGACAGCCAGCGAGAGAGGGAACACAAGCAGGGGGAGTGGGAGAGGAAGAAGCAGGCTCCCAGCGGAGGCGCCTGATGTGGGGCTCGATCCCAGAACGCTGGGATCACGCCCTGAACCGAAGGCAGACGCTTAACGACTGCGCCACCCAGGCGCCCCCAGGACAATGGCTTTTAAATGGAAATCATTTCTGGTTTTGTACTTTAACTGAAATCTTATAGAATCAGTGAAGTTCCATTTGATCATTTCTCTGTATCTTTCTCAATAACTTTACTCTTTCTATATGGACAACTCTATCACTTTGGGAAATACATTACAATCTTTTTCTTTTGTGTTTTAAATTTCTCTCTAGGTCCTTAGACTTTACAACCAAATACTATGATTCTAAAGGCTTATTCTTGAGAACTCTGCTAAAAAGCTTAGAAACAATTTCAAACAGTGCTTTTCTTGAGAGTGTATTTTATAATTTTAAAATATATATGTCATGGACTAAATGTTTGTGTCCTACCTTCCAATTCTTATGTTAAAGCCTTTACCTCCAGTGTTATAGTATTTGGATATGGGCCTTTGGGAGGTAATTAGGCTTAGATGAAGTCATTGAGGATTGGGCCCTCATAATGGGATCATTGCCCTTATGAGAAAAGACACTAGAGAACTAGTCTCTTTCTCCCCCTCTCTCTGTATACACAAAGAAAAGGTTGTGCGAGCACACTGAAAGACAGTAGCTGCTTGTAAGCCAAAAGAGGAGTCCTCAGAATGAAATCTACCTTGCCAAGACCTGATCTTGGACTTCCCAGCCCCTAGAACTGTGATACATACATTTGTGTTGTTTAGGCCACCTCATCGGTTTTATTTAATTATGGCAGCCTGAGCAGACTAAGACAGTATATTATTATATTTGAAAATCAATATAAAACATTTTTCTTTTTAAACACTGGAAGTTACTTCATGTTATATTACTAATCCTCACACAAATGAACATAAACAACAATAAATAAATAAATGTCTTTTTATTTATTACTATTAATGACTATTATAATTTATTGAAGACTATCCACCACTAAGTCTCACAACAACCTCTGAGATGAATTATTATTTCCATTTTTCAGATGAGAAAACTGCAATTCTGAGATGTGCAGTGACATGTCCAAAGGTCCATTAGTTAATGAGTGGAGAAGCCAGGATTGAAATCTGTCTAGTTCCAAATCTTGCAAACATTCCCCTTGGCCATACTGCTTGGGTACATACAATGAAAGACATACTCAAGACATGATCCCAGACTTTAAGGAGCCTATATTCTAGCTGTTAAGACACGGCAAAATAATGGAAAAGTTAAATGATGATACAAAAGATAAATAAGAAACTGATAAAAGAAATGGTAAAATATCACAAATTAGAATGTTCTCTAACTTGTTTACAGAGTTCCCAAAACTTATTTGTCCATGAAACTTATCTTTGTGTCATACCTATAAAATCCCAAGTAAAAACTGTTTTGAGAAATACAATTCAGAAAACGCTGGTCTAGTTTGTAGGTGTACTAGGACTTTTAATTTAGAGGAGGAAGCTGCAGTGGTCTGGTGGGCAGAAGAGAGAAGAGAGAAGAATTAAGTTGTAAAAACAGTAAACATATTCTTGAATCCAAATCCCAGAAGTGCAAATTAGGTCAATAAATTTTTACTTTATCAAACTATTTTTGACAACATTTATTGACTGTATAGCACTTTCCGTCCATTAGTACATTTAATCCTCGCAACATTCTTATGAAGTAGGCATTATTACTATGACTTCTATTTTATGAGGAGGGATCTAAGTCTCTTTACCCAATAGCAAATCAAGGAGCCAGGGTTTGAACCCAGAATGTTCAGGCTCCAGAGCCAAAGCAACCAACCACACTATGGTAAACTTCCTCTCTGAAGCAACTTCACTTTAAACCAGCATTTCAGGTAATTCTGGTACAGGCACAATAGATTAAGGTTTGAGAAGATATCTGATAACTGAAAGCTGAATCTAGATAGTTGTTCGAAAACTTTAGCATGCATCAGAATCCCCTGAAGGGCTTGTTTACACAGAGATTGCCGGCCCAATGCCCAGACGTTCTCCTTCAGTACTTCTGGGGTTGTCTGAGAATGTGCATTGCTAACAAGTTCCCAGTTGAAGCTGATGCTGCTGATCACACAACCACATGCCGAGAACCACTGGTTTAGATGAGACTACGAAAAACTTGAATATTGTGTAAAGAAATTTGGGTTTTATCCACCGAAGGGTGTGTGTGTGTGTGTGTGTCTGTGTGTGTCTGTGTGTGTATCCGTGTCTGTGTTCTGTCTTTAATTTTTTGACTGGTATAACATTACATAATAAAAAATTCAAAAACTACAGAGAGTATATGATAAAAGCAAGTCTCCCTGTTTATTCTATTCACCAGCCCCCACATTCTCCTCCCTAAAGCTGTGTACATTTCTAGTTTCTTATGTATCTTTCCATAGGAAACAGTGGGATAAAATGTTTTTTAGCATTCAGGTACCTAGAATAAAGTTCACTTATTTTCTTGTTATAACAGTCTAGTAAGTGAACTACTGGAATTTACTATCTGGGGTATTGACATCATATAGGCTAAAGATCTGGATCAAAGAACTAGAGAATCTTGGATGTAGGTAGATACTATAAATGAGGAAACTAAGCCAACAGAGAGGTTAAATAACTTGTCCAAGTTCACACAGCGAGTGGCACAGCCACGGTTCACACCCATGTTGTTTGACTCCAAAGCCAGGGCTCCTTGCACTAACCCTCAGGAATTTGAGGCCCAATAAGAAGAAGGGGCTTACCCAGCTTTGCTTAGTTACTTAGATTTTCTGATTCCCTGTCCAACAGTCTTTCTGTTTGGCCATACCCTATGAGGGAATGACTTTTTAAAATTTCCATTCAGATTTTTGAGTTTTTATTGCTTTTGACCAAGGCTATGAAGCTAAAAAAGAGAAGGTTTAGTATGCAGTTTCTCTTCCTGTGGAAGATCCTTTGCCTCTAGAACAGTGCGGCCCACTAAATTACCAAATATTACAAAACGTGTGACTCAACTATTATATATATTAAGAGGCATCATAGGTCAATTAACTGCTTAGTTTTGAAATCTGTTGACTTATCTCAGCCTCAGCCTCTGTAACTGTTGAAGGGGAGAGGGAGATAATGATACATATAGAATACTCTTAATAGAAGCTTTAACTACAAGGGAATGTGTGTAAAACACCAAACAGTATTTGGCACCATGAGAAAAACAAAGTTATTATTATTTTTCATTGTACATTCAATTCTTAGAGTGGCTGGAACTCCTAGGTACAAATTAAGGTTTGACAACAAAAATAATCAGTTTTACAAGTCATTTCACACAAAAGCCATGGAATCCATTTCTGAAACATGTTCAAAAATTAATTCTTCTAGCAGTTTTTAATAGTTGGAATACTAAAAATGACCAAAGATAATTCTAACATATCGAAACATTCTAGGTGCAGAATAAGAATATCACTACAGCTTGTCTTAATATTTCTAGGATTTTGGTGTCCAGAGTTCTAGGTAGAATGTTTCATAATAAAATGCAGACTATTCTACTGTTTACAAAACACTTTTTGCATGTGACCTGGGGTGCCATTAAATAAGATCATAATCAAATTTCACCTCTAGGCCTTGCACTAAACCTCTGATCTATCAACGCCAAATTCCCTAAGAAAAACAAAGCTATCACTATTATTATTATTATTGTTATTTTTACTTCATACAGATTGCTTATTAAGGTATACTATAAAAGTTTAGATATTTAGTTTATTTTTTGCCATACATTCAAATTCAAATCATTTGTATTCAGGTGCTACCTTGAAATGAGAACATAAGTTAGACAATAGCTCTCAAAATTTTATTTTACAAAACGTGATGTGATATAGAACAGACATCTCCAAAGTTTTTGGTCCTAGGATCCCTTTACACTCTTAAAAATCATGGGTAACTCTAAAGATCATGTGTTTATATTTTTTATATCTACTGGTATCTACTATATTATAGATTAAAACAGGAGTTTTAAAAATAATTACTATCTGTCAAATAATAATAGTAAACCTATAGCATGTTAAATAACATATTTTTATTCAAAGTAACCATATTTTTCGAAACAAAAACATTTAGTGAAAAAGGTGACATTGTTTTTAGTTTTGCAAATCTCTTCAATTTTTGGCTTACTAGATGGGACTGGATCTCATATCTGCTTGTGAAATCTGTTAACAAAATCCAGCCTTACACAGATATGTAGTTGGAAAAGGGAGGAACATTTTAATTGTCTTTTTGGATAATTGTGATTTTTTTTTTTGATACTACAACAAAACTCAACAAGTGGTAGTTTTTTAGGGGATAACTGCAATGTAGGATCTGAAATTACATCAAAGAACTTTTCTTACTCTTCACATCAATACATGAAAATCAACTGGTCTATTTTGCATTTTGAATGGGTTTTTTACTCATGTCTGATTTTGTAACTCATGCATTGGTCATTTGGAAATACTGCTTCACTGAGTTATATATATTCTCCAGATATTGACACATTGCATAACATAATATCAACAAATTACATTAACTTATATCACACTAGTCTTATCAGAAAAGCCTGTAAGTATTGGGAAGCTGTCAAGCTCACAGTGGCAGATAGGAATTTCCCAAAATTCCAATTTTTGCTTGATAGCTCAAATTTTACTGTCAGCGACAGATACTGTCAGTTGTTTTCCTTGAAGTGACAAGCTCACTTTGTTCATTTTCGACAAAATGTCTGCCCAAAATCCAAGTTTAAATAATCAGTTTGTCAGTCATTCTTTTTCTTAAAGACTATTTTTTTTTTTTTTAAGAGCTGTCTTAGGTTCACAGTAAAATTGAGAAGAAGGTATAGAGATTTCCCATACACTCTCCACTGGCTTCTTTCTGTTGGTTTGTTTTTCTCACCAGTTTTTGTTTTGTTTTGTTTTTAGTTCATTCCTCTAACACTTCCCTTTTATTTTCCCTGAAACAATACTCAAAGGAAGATAATGGCACTTAAAACTAAAAAAATATGAACTTTTATGAGAAGATTCTTAACCTTTATCCCTGTAAACCAGTAATCAACTTTGAATTGAATAGGCCCATTTATCTTTGATGAACCTTTTTCATACTTTCAAAGGCAAATAATTTTATTAATTTTTATAAATAACTTTTACAGTACTATTATATAGTACTACTACTATAAACAACAATTACTAACATAATGTATAAATCACTTATACTGTAATGGCAACATATACAAACTACAGAGCTTTATACAAAATGATTTGATTTCATAAGGTATATTCAAGTGAATTTCGAGCTGCTACTCTCAAATTAATAGTATCTGGGAAATTATAAGCAATAACATAATTAATGATCTGGGTAATCCCTTTGCTTATGAAAGAGTCATAGTTATTTCTCAGGATTTATATAGTGTGTCAATGCAATGCTCAGATATAAAACTAAATTAAGATAGAAAATGTTCTGAAGTAAAAAAAACTCAACATATCCTTTTGTTTCTGGCTCAGAGGGGCTGACTGGTATGGAACTTTGGCACTTACTTTCCGATTGTGTTGGGTAGCATTGTAAGTTGATTGTCATCTACTTTTAGAGTAGTTAATTTTTTCAACAGTCCTAAAACAGAGAAGAAGGTTTATTAATACATAAGAACAGATCTCTGGCAGGAAATACAATACGAGAAAAAGAATCACTTGTGATGACTACTTATCATGCCAACTGGCTACACTCTGCTTATATAAAGCCACAAATATATTTGTCTGTAGTCTAGTCTCGACTGTCCAGTTGTAAAAACTTCACTTACGTCAGTGGGAGTTCACGTACATCAACGCAGACAAATAAACAAAACATAGAGCTCCGTAGAAACCTAAGTTGACAGCAACACGACCACATTTCCCTTATCTAGTATACTGCAAATGGACCAGATGAAAATTTTTAAGCCAGCTGTGATTTAATATTTAATTAACTCCTAAGCACTAATAACTAACATCCCTGTTGTGATACAAATTAAAAACAAATCTGAAGTAAGCCCAATAATCAACAAATGGGTACTGAGGTATTGCGATGCAGTGCTTATAATTATGGGCTTGGAAAATTACAACATATGATCTCATACTCTTTTTGTTACCATAAATCCTTGACTTGGATCAGCAGAAAGCACAAAAACTTGCAATTTTAATATACCGAGTAGAACTGGCCAAGAATCGAAGTTTCAACTATTTATATTTCACTGTCAGATTTATGCCTCCCATACCCTTACTGCCTGCTCTATTCCTAGGGTTTTATGAGTATAGCCACAGAGTAACTGAAGAACAGCTTCCTTTACCCAGCCACGATGTAGTATCAGAATGGCTTAAATAGCCAAAGTCCAAGGACAAAGTGCGGTTAATTTCTGTTTTACATTGGAAATATACATATATACTGTAAGCTACTTTTTTGTTTCCAGAAAACTTGTTTTCATGGATCTAGTGGGTTCCATGGTCAAATGTGTTTGGGAAATGCGAAATTAAACAACAATAAACATATTTCTTTAGTGATGTTTTCCTAGGAGCTTTTAATACATTAATGTAGCAATGTGACTCTCCTAAGCTTTTGTGGAATGCGTGTGAGTGTGCAGCATACCTTGTACAGCTAGTGTTTTGTGAATATGCTTTGAGAAACACTGCCGTGGACCATGCCCCCCCCCCACTTCAAGTATTCTGAGGATTCCTTAAAGGCACAGAGTAAGTCAGAATACATCTGAAATAAGCAATTATTGCACTTTAAATTTCAGTATGCTCAGTTACATATTCTGTAGAAGCACTCAGAATCTCTAGTGGAGATAAAGGTTCTCACCATCAGACTGCTGTGAGAAAATATCTACAAAATATTGGAGCTTAATACATCAGCTTGTGCCCCCAGGCTTCACTGCCGAAAACAGCAGCACCTGGGAAAGAGCACAATTCTCACCAGGGTAATTTATCTCTGAAGTTTGCTCACCCACTGCCATATTCATCTACGTTTAAAGGGTGACTGAATCACTTCAGCTTCTCTGTGTGTATGTAAGAAGTATCAACCTTGGAAATAGAAAAGAGCTTGTTCACCAATTGTGAAAAGAAAACAGGGGGTGATGGATTACAGCTAAATTCTTTATGACTTGGTAGCCCTTATCAACTACTGCACCTGCCCACCAGTGGAGCTAGAGGAGGGTCGACAGTCTCAATGTCACTTGACTGGAGCATAAGAAGTTTTACGCTGGGTCACAGACCACTGTGCAAACACCATGAAGCCAGGCTGCAACATAGCCTTTAAGAGAATCACAGTACCAAAGTCTGAAAGTAGTGGTGAAAAATCTTGAGGCACGTTAGGGACTAAAACTAAAAGGTTGATGCAGCAGAGATTTTTTGGAGAATGGAGTAGTGGCTCTGGCACCTGACGGAAGCTTCTACAGCTTTAAAGGTGGAAGCAAATTGGGTCTCTGTGCTTAGCTCCATGTCTGTGGGTTTAAAGGAACCTTGCTCATTTGTGATGGGACTACTTGGTCACTCACATATTCCATCCAAGGGGATGTTCTTTGGACAGATTCTGCAGGAATGTGGTTGTCCTCGGAGCAGAAATAGGGCATCAACCTAACCTTCATTGCTCATGACTTTTTCTAACAAATAATTCCTTTACTGCATTTCTATATCATATCTGCTTGGATGTTTTTCTTTCATCCTACAGGAACCAAAGGTATTCTATTCCGTTCCTTCCCTCTATTTGTGTCCTTCCCTAATTCCCCACCTCTTTAGCCTACATTCCCAACTAAGTATTGAAGGCAAAGAAAAAGGAGGACTTTAACTATGATTTTATATATATATATATATATATATTATATACATATATAATATATATAATAAGTAGCAATGTATTAAACATTAATATGATTTGTTATCAAAAATAGCTAATATTCCCATGGCATGTACACACATGTAATAGAATTTTGAAAGCCAAATAGCTGTGCACTCATCAAATTTAAGATTATAATAGTTATTATATTATTATAATAGCTAACATGAGCACACAAGCACTTACTATGTGCCAGGTACTGTTCTAAGTAATTTTACATATATGAATTCATTTATTGCTGAAAATAATCCCATGATGCAGGTACTACTACTGCCCTACTTAACAGATGAAGAAACTAAGCACAGAGAGATTAAGTAGCTGGTCTAAGGTCACAAAGCTAGCAAGATAAAAAAGCCAGAATTTGAACTAGGATAACTTGACTACAAAACCTGTGTTCTTAATTGCTAAGTGAATAAGATAAATTGCTTTGGACAGTAAAAAAAAAATATATATATATATATATATATAATTAAAGCTCTATCTAGAGGAATAAATGAGCCCCTTTCATGTTCCCTGGAACCAGACAAGGAAAGGGACTCAGCACACAGGTTTTGTTGAGTGTATCACTCCATTCAAATACCTCAGAGCTGCAGAAGAACTAAAATAGATGTGAAGAAAGTAAAGATTTTAATTTTAGTTGCTATTTTCCTTAATTGATACTATGAAATTTCTCATCTTTTGTTCTTTTAAATGTTGGTAGTCCAATAATGTCCAAATAAAGAAGATAAGATGCTATTTCCCATCCAATTAGAATCAATGAATTCTTTTAGGGCCTTAGAACACAGCTCTCAGTCTCCTATCCCAGATACTTCTCTTGACCAAGAGGGGAATTTTTGGAGGTAAGTCAGCCATTCCACATGTATAATCAGGGACTCTGGCAACTCTGCAGATGCATAAATGTAATTTTCTCTGAAAGTCAACAGGGTCCAAAGATATAGTCTCATGAGTAAGCTCCTCTAACAAAGTTACTTTCCTAATTTGAGAGCCATTCAGATTCTTAATGAAGGTGTTAAATACATAGTACCCGCTTTCTATCCTAGCCTGCTTTATGCTGGCCAAGTACCTAATCTGGTGTTTTCTATCACCTTTCCATGTTGTCTTCCCCAGACCATAAGGCTAATTTCCTAGTCTACCGTCTTAAAGAAAGATATTTTAAACAAATAATTATATCATCTTTTATTTCACTATGTGCCATTTGCATTTCCAGGATTTCTAATTGTTTTTTTTTATAACCACCTATTCTTAGTCATAGTTCTTGTTTTTGTTTTACAAGTTATTATTTTTATGAATGTTATTGCAACTTTTGTCTATTTGAGGATCTACACATACTTAAAAATAATTTTTTATATTGCTTGATGACTTCAGTTTTTCCTGGGTAAATTTTCCTATTTGAGTTTTTTGTTGTTGCAACATTAGTTTTCCTTTAAGATTCCTGTTTGCACGCTCATTTGTGAGGGTGAATACTTTCTCCTTACCTATGCTCACCCCTCACTCTCTGGCAGTTCTATGGTTACCTACCCCTGACCCCAGGTTTCTGGAGTTCGGAACCAGGTCTGGTATTAGCAACATGGCGCTCTCATCGCATGTGTATAGGGCAGATCCAGTCCAAACTAGCTGTGACTTGCCAGTTTTCAGCAAGGAATGTGTATCTGTTCTCTCTAATGCCAGCTCCACATACCAGTTGTAGCTTGTTTCAGGCTCTCTTCACAGAAAAGGAGCTGTTGCCTCAATCTCCTGTGCATTTGGATGCTCCTGTTATGCTTATGGTACTTTATTTTTTTACTTTTTTTTTTTTTTTTCACTGCAGAAGTGGAACTTAGAGCTGCCACTGCTGTTTGTGGTCTGGAGCTCATTAGGCGTGGGGTCAGTGCTATATTTCCATTCTAGCTCCGGTTCAGGTAGATGTTCATTCTTCCTAAAGCACGGCTCAATTATTTTATTTGCTAAATATTTAAGGAGCCCTTATTATAAACTAGGCACAGTTCTTGGTACTGAGGAGGCAATAAGGAACAAAAATATGTTCTTTAAATGTAAGTCGCTTTTCTAGTCTCATTATGTCTTTGAAGAGATATGGAGTGGTGATGGAATGGGGATTTAAGGCATGTATCTTGAGTGGTTATCTTGACCGGAGATGATCACCTCTGTCATCTTAATGCAAGGATGCTCTCTCTTTTTTTTTTAATGAATGATATTTTTTAATTATATTATGTTAGTCACCATACAGTACATCCTTAGTTTTTGATGTAAAGTTCCATGATTCATTACTAGCGTATAACAAACTGAGGGCTTCAGAGGGGAGGGGCGTGGGGGATTGGGATAGGCTGGTGATGAGTATTAAGGAGGGCAGGTATTACATGGTGCACTGGGTGTTATACGCAAGGATGCTCTTTTTAACCATTATACCTCCTCATCTTCTACAACATAAAACAGTATTTTCTGAACTTATCTGATTATAAGTTTCATCTAGGATGCTTAATACAAACAAATCAGAGGGCCTATCACAAATGTAGTGAATCAGAATTTTCAGAGAAAGAGCCTGGAAATGTGTAAGTGTTCAATAAAGCTCTCGCATAAGTCTTACAATGGAACGAGCTGGAAAAATACTGTTTTTATAAAGTACGTGGTTACATAAATAAAAGATTATCAATCTACAAAGAAAGGAAACCTAGATTGCTATTAGCTTGAAAGAATGGTGAAAATGGGAACAAAATATTGAAGAAAAATTTGAAATACTGCCTTGTCTTCTGGCTTCCTTTCCATCAGAGTACCTAGGTTGTAACTTAATTGTCAGAGGTTTTAATAAGTTCCAGAATATATGACATATCAAATTCAAAGAGTGTTAAAAACTAATCTCCAAAGTTAAATAATTACCCTCCTGAGTCCGCTCATAAATAATAGTAAGATGTCTACACAAAACGGTTTGCTCATTATTAAATTATAAGGAATCTCTAGTTATTTTACTCATACAAAAATTTATAACAAAAATGGATTGGGTACTTGACATATACTAACAGACAAATTCTCTGCTGTCATAAATCTTAACAGCATATAAAAGACAATGTACCTGTCTTTAATAAAAGAACCACAAAGAGATTTTATATTTATTATACATCTTTATGCTATTTCTAGATTATAGCAGTGTTATAATAGTATTGAAAATAGGATATGGCAACACTCTGTGGATAGAAGCTAACTCTATGGTGATAAAAGGAGACATACATGGTTATCAAATTACTCTAAATCTAAGAAATACACTTTTTAAAATTTATAATAATTTTTTATTATGCTATGTTAGTCATCATACAGTATATCCTTAGTTTTCAATATAAGGTTCCATGATTCACTATTTGCATATAACAACCAGAAATACACTTTTTCCAGTAACATTTTATAACTTAAAAGATCTGAATTAAAAAAAAATATGTCAATTTGGTAAGATCGTTTTAATAGGAGAGCCTTCTTGAATTTAATAACTAGTGTTACCATTTCATTCTAAGATATTGGTAAAATACTATTTTTATATCTTGAATAATGAACTTGGTAATTTATTAATATCAGTCAGGCTAACAGTATATTCCCCATATCTATTGATAAACTAGGACTCGGCCAAAAAAGAAAATGATATATTTCATATAAACATTCATGACATAATAGAATATTCTCACCTATAGAGTCAGGCAACTGTTGCAACATATTGGATGACAGTAAGAGGTCCTCAAGGGCTTCACATCCAGAAATGTCCATGTCAACTGTTTCTATTCTGTTTTTTGATATATCCAGGTATACCAACATCTTTAACTTCCCTATAGACTTGATAACATTGCATAAACTCAGGGTTAGTTGAGAAACTTTCACAAGACATTTGAAAATTGTAAAAACCACAACACCGTAAAACTAATTTTAAAAGCAACTACAATAACAAGCATTGGCAAGAATGTGGAGAAATTGCAATCCTCATACACTGTTGGCAGGAATTTAAAATTGTACAGTCACTTTGAAAAACAGTTTGCTAGTACCTCAAAACATTAAACATAGAGTTTCCATATGACCCAGCAATCCCTCGGCATATACTCAAGAATGCAATATACGTCCACACAAAAACATAAATGTTCAAAGCAGTATTATTCACAACAGCCAAAAAATGGAAACAACCGAATGCTTATCAGTTGATGAATGGATAAACAAAATGTAGTATATCCACATGTTGTAATATTATTTTGCCATAAATGCAAATATATGCTACAAAATGGATGAGCCTTGAAAACATATGCGGTGAAAGATGCCAGTAACAAAAAACCACCTGTTGCATGATTCTATGTATATGAAATGTCCAGACTAGGCAAATCTATAGAGACAGAAAGTAGATTAGGGTTGCTGGAGGTTGGGGGGAAGGGGACATGGGAGTGATGGCTAATGGCTTCAGGGTTTCTTCTGGAGATAATGGAAATGTTCTAAAATTAGACTGTGGTGATGGCTATCAATCATGCAAGTATTCGAAAAGCCACTGAACTGTATATTTTAAATGAGTGAATTTTATGGCATGTGTATTGCATCTCAACTCAACAATCTCAAAGATGCAGAAGAATGAATGAATGAATGAATGAATGAATAAATAAATACAGATTGCCACCAAAACAACATATGTTGACATGTTGAGTCTTATAATTTCAAGTGCAGGAGAAAGGTTTTAAATCATGATTTGGACTTTATCCTACCAAACAGATTCTGTATCTTGTTCATTCAACAGTTCTTTTTGAGGATCTACTATGTGTCAGGGTTTGTGTTGTATATGGGAGAACAATTATGATTAAGTCAACTAAGTATGAGGAGAGACTTGTCATGATACAGACAAAGTCTTTATCCTTATGGAGCTCATAGTAGTGGAGGAAAATGCCAAATAAACAAATAATTATAATACCCTATAATATATGCAAGAAAACAAAGCATGTGGAGAATGACACAGAAGCACAGGGCTACAAAATGCCAGGAAGACACAGATTATCAAGAAAAGAAGAACCTGCACCTGGAAGAGAAAATGACATATACATTCATAGCAGAATGTGAAAAATCATGCACGTTTAAGGTAGAGTGGGAAATTCGATTTGTAGGATTACAAGAAGCCAGGTATTAAAAGGCCTTACGTGCTATGTGAGGAGATGTCAATTCTACCTTACAGGCAAGGAAAGCTGTTCAAGGTTTTTAAGATGGAGAATGACACGCTCATATTTGTGCTTTAAAATACCAACTTCAGGGGACTGTGGAAGAAAGATTCATGATGGGAGTGGCAGAGACCCATCACGAGGATCTGGAAATGGTGTAGCTGAGGAGATGAGAAGGAGAGGGAGGAAAAAAGTCATACTGTGAACAGGAGTATCAAGGGCTGCTTAGTTGGGACATGGACCACAGAAGTCAGAGCAAGATGAAAGTCCTCATTTTCTTTTTCTTTCAGGGCATGTTTTGCAAATAAATGCCCCACACATATCCGTGTTCACTGGGTCATCTGTTCTTCTAATCTACCTGTGTATACTTTAGTATATTGTCTCCAATTATTTGACAAGAGTGTAAACAAACAAACAAACAAACTTATTACACACACAAGCACACCTTTGGCACTGTGCTAAGTACTTTATATATATTATTTTATTTAATACTTCATATCCTTGCTACTCAAAATGTGTTTTGCAGACCAGCAGCATTGGCACCACCTAGAAGCCTGTCAGGAATGTAGAATCTCAGACCCGCTCCAGACCTACTGAATCAGAATTTGCACTTTAACATGCATTAAAGCTTAGTAATTAAGTAATGTCACACACTGGGTTCCCTGGGAAGCACAGACAAAGAGAAGTTTATGAGAGAGTGTTCTTAGGATTAAAACAGCGAAAGACAGAGGGGAGAAAGCAAGCATGAGTGGGCAGATGAAGATGCTGAGCTGTGATGAAGTCTTGAGGAAGTCTGCAACTGGTCCTTCAAGACTCACTAAGTTGGGATTGCCCTGTAGTTGTCCTGAGGAAGGGTGAGGAGCCAGACCTTTATCATTGGTCATTGGGTGGAAGTCTTCTGGAATAGGGATGAGACCCTGCGTAAGGAAGTTCTCTTCAGCTGAAGCAATTCCTGAGGAGGGTGGATAGCTGCAAGCAGCATTCCCAGAAGCTTCAGAAATAGAGTCAGTTCTTCATTCCAGGAGGATGATGCATGACAGCATCTACTACAAGTAACATTCCAAGGTTACCCCACTAATAAGGGGTGGAGCTAAAATTCAAACACACTTTTCTCAGATTACAGACCACAAAGCCTGTTGATTATATTGTCAGTTACTGACCTCGAACTCCCTAATTAACCCAGCACATATATCTAGGCCTGTTCCCTCACTCCCCATGCAGGTAGAGAATGTGAGCAAGGTCTTGGAGTAGACGAACAGTTGCTAAGCTAGGAAATAAGTACTTTGGGCGACTTAGGTCAGGGGGCTGAATTCTCCCCATGCCTGGAAATATGTCATTTGGAAAAATACTCTCACTTTACCTATAGATTTCCACCCCAAGGAGCTATTATGTTACCATGGCTCATTCTTCTCTTCTGGTGAGCAAGAAAAGAATGATATATGTGTTTATGTGTGTGTGTGTGTGTGTGTGTTTGTGTGTGTGTTTCTTTTTTGTTCCTTTATCATGAGAAAATGTCTTTACTCTAAAGGCTCCTTCATTGTTATCTGCACTGCAACTCACTATTTTGGTGTGAAATTTCAAAACATCATTTTCAGAAGCAAAATAACACTTCGGTGTTTATTTTTGAGTCTTTCTAAACCTTCACTTTCAAGCACCATATAAAGGCAATAGTAGCCTGGAGTGATAAAGGCCTTTGAAGTCCACTGTCTCAGAGTACTTGGGGATATTGAATCTTGCTCCAACATCCCTTGACATAACGGGGTCTATAAGTGAGCAGTAGACAGCAAATGAAAGGAGTGGAAGCCATCACAAACAAAAGAAGATACTGGAGTTTGAGCAGAGTAGCATAATGATAGCTCAGGCTTCCAAAAGTCTTTTACAAGTATATTAATTTAATGTATTATGATACATGAACTAATAATAAGATGAACTTGCTTTTTTTCCTGTGTCTTGTGAAATGAAATATTTAGGATTAATCATTCTTTGAAACTGATAGACATGGGTTAGCTGAAGTCTACATTCAAGAGAAGCGTTTCAAAGACATGTGTTTCTAGGTACTTGCATAGCAACTATTTGCTAACATTGACATTCAGAAAGCCATGCCTCTTTATGGCAAGGATGTAGGGGTATTCCCCCAAGCAATAGAACAAAATATGAAACTCAAGTATACTAAAATGAGAAATCTACTTAAAGCAGTGTTTAAGAAAAATCTACTCTTGAAACAGACAAATTAGGCAGCATTATCTGTTTCATGGACAGTTTGATTACTACTTTTCCATTTAGTTAATAAGCTTACTAAAGAATCTGAGGTCTGAGCTGACTTTCAAGGTTGGATTTTGGAAATGTAATGGCTATGAAAAGAAAGATGAACATCATTCTCATTTGTGCCTTCTGTTGATTCTATAGCAGTGGCATGTTGGAACATCATAGTGAACAACAGCTTCTGGTGCTGGTTTGAATTATCACCATCCACCTGCTGCATGACCTGCGGCCAGTTACTTACTCTTTCTGTCTTAGTTTCCTCATCCATAACATGGGGATGGTAATAAACCCTACTTCATATGCTCATTATGAGGATCAAGTGAGTAAATACCTGTAAAACACCTAGCATTTATCATGAGCTACGCATTATCTAGGTGTTTTTGAATTAATAAATATATCAAAGAGGCAGGTATAGACTTTTCCGACTACACATTCTGATCCTCAGTCTCTGCACAGGGAATTGATGAGTGTCTTACCTGTGTTGCTACCTACCTTGAATCTGGCACAAATCAGGCTCTACTATGTGTAGTGGAATCTAGATATGTCTCTCCTATTATGTGTGAGCTCCTCAAATAAATATATTCAAGGTCATTGAATATATTATCTTTGTAACCCTAACATTAGCACAGTTTCTGGTTCATAGAGGTGTATTTATAAACGGTTTTTAAATAAATCAATATATAAAGGATGTGCATGCTTTTTTGTTTTGTGTCTATGATGACAGTATAAATGTATTCTTTTGATAAGAGAAAAGGCATTTTTTTCCTTAATCTTTTGCCACATTTTCTCCTTTATGTGGTTTCATGCTTGTTCAAAAGAGAAAAACTTCTTATTCTACTTGCTTTTGCAATCATTTTAAGGAATTTTTAATGTCAAGTCAAAAGAAGAATAAAACTGGCTTTGGGAACACACATCCAAATCTCAGTGGCTGAAGAGTTATTACAAATCCAGCTGTCCTGTCTACTTAGCCCAATGCAAGGGTTTGGAAGTGGCTATTACCAATAGGAACATTGTGGTTGATGTGTGTGTGTATGTACATGCTTATTTAGGCGCATGTATTATGAGTGGCAAGAGGCAGTGTTTTATGACGCCATTCTTCCACTGAATGGAAAGGTAGGAATGTTCACACTCAATGAGTTGACTGGTAGATGTACTATTTGGGAAATATTGCTGGATTGTCGGTTAGTTGAAAAAAAATGGACTCTAGTTCTACTTTCTATTTTTAACACTTTGTAATTTGTCACATACCATTTTCAAAAATTTAAGTGTATTCTATTGGAAATCACCTAAACTGAGAGAAAGATTTTTATTTTGTGGAAGAGCTCTAACAATATGAGCAGAAACAGTTATCTAGTTACCTATAGGAATAAATTTGATTTTGCAAAAATAAGACTTGAATTTTATATGTAGCACTTTCTTTTTCTATATATAACAATATAAGTTTCTTAGCTTTTAAAAATCAGTATGTGGAGAGATGAAAAATATAATCCTAAAAGAACAAGAAAAATCTTTCATACATTGTATATACCTGCATCACTTACAGAAGGTATGTGGAAAAAAAGAAAAAAACGACTAGTGAAAAACACTTGGTGACCAAACAAATGTTTTACTTTGAAAGTCAAACACTGAGATTTATAAATGAAGATTATTATTAATTACAATTAATATATAACATAGATGCTAGACTACAACATGTCATAATAAAAACTTACATACCCCAGGTAGCACTTGTAATGCATTATTATCCATCCACAGCTCCCTTAAATTTTGTATTTGATCCAGAACTTCAGGCTAGGAGAGAGATAGGGAGAAAGAGAAGAAAATTAGTCTTTTCTTAGCACAATATAAGTGTCATTTCTTGAATCTGGAAACTTTATTTGGGAATCTAATATTAATCCTCTAAAAGTCCTAAGTTTAACAGACTGGTAGTCCCTGAGGTAGTCAACCTAGAGCTGATCTGGAAACAATCAGAGCAACAATAATAAAAATTAAAATTGATTATTCTCTCTTAACACCCTACAATCATCCTTTATAGCATTTATTACACCTCAATTACTCAGTGTGTTTGTCTTCACTAGAATATAAGCTTTTGAAGGGCAGAGCAGTGTTTGTTTTTAAATTACTATTCCTTGTATCCCCATTGTTTGCAATGGTATTTGGCACACAGTAGGTTTTTATTATGTGTGTGTATTAGAACGTTACACACATACCCCCTATAGGCATTACATTACCGTGAAATGATGATAGTATGGATTAGACCCATTCATTTCTTATCCCTTCATTTACTTGACAAATTATTATTGGTTGAATAGTGGGGATGCCCAGTATGTGAAAGGCACAAGGCAGGATCCACAGTTATTCAAATCCGGTTCCTGCCTTAAAGTAGCTGATGATTTAATCAAGGGAACAAATACATTTAAATAACTGAAACAGAAGTAGCATACGGGAGAAAAGAATAATGTAGAGAAGTTCAGAGTAAGGAGAGTGAGAATATGATCAAGGTGTAACACACAGTGCTTAATGAAACACTCTAATTCCCTAAATTGAAGTTGTCTCTAAATTCTACCTATGGGCAGCAGACTATTTGGAGAGGATAAAAGAAGCTATTGCTACCAGCATCATCTCTTGATTTGTGATGACCTTTTTCTGATTTCTCCCCCAAAATTTTCCCGTTCAGCACTGTAAGGCCATCTGCTTCCCTTGAAGTTGATTCCTTTTTGGCACTTCAGGGAAGTGAGGAACACCTAAGCTAATTAGTGCGTTGTATTCACCTGGCCACAGGGGTTGGCTCAAGGATGGGAACAGGGTCCATTCAGAGCAGATGAGAACTAATGTTTCTTTTACTGAGACTTCAGGGGAAGAGACTCTTTTTCTTCCCTGCTGGGTTAGAAACTGGAAGGGTACAGCTCTGGGAGCTTCAGGCATGAAAAACAGGGAAGAGCCTGTTTGAGTTAAAAGATGGATCCTGATAACATATTAGGCTGAAATTAAGCCACACCTGAAGTCAGATGTTTTGTCTCTTTTAACTGAAAAAAAAAAATCACTGAAACAAGATACAACCATAGTTCAATAAAATTTGAGACCTAATTAGGAAAACCAGTGTATCTTATAGAATAATAGTGAAAAGAATGGAGTTGTTTCTATGTTATAATGAGACTATTGGTAATTGTGGATCAGCAGAAGTTACACACACACATCTTTGACACATTAGGAAGGCTTCAGAGACTGCCAGGACTACTTTGGAGAGAGTCTCTGAGGCCTTTAGGCTACAATTGCAATGGAACATGGTACTATTCTTTGGAGAAATTTATTTATAACAAGGATGAATGGATAAAGAAGAGGTGAGATACACACACACACACACACGCACACACACACACACACACACACACACACACACTGGAATATTACAAAGCCATCAAAAATGAAATCTTGTCATTTGCAATGATGTGGATGGAACTGGAGGGTATTATGCTAAGCAAAATAAGTTAATCAGAGAAAGACAATGATCATACGATCTCACCGATATGTGGAATTTAAGAAACAAGGCAGAGGATCATAGGGGAAGAGAGGAAAAAATGAAACAAGACAAAACCAGAGAGGGAGATAAACTGTAAGAGACTCTTAATTATAGGAAACAAACTGAGGGTTGCTGGAGGGGAGGGAGTTAGGGATGGGGTAACTGGGTGATGGGCACTGGGGAAGATATGCATTGTAATGAGCAATTGGTATTATATAAGACTGATGAATCACAGACCTGTACCCCTGAAACAAATAATACATCATATGTTAACTGAATTTAAATTTAAAAAAGTTAAAAGAAATCTCCAATAAACACAGAAAAAAACAAACCGAGGATCAAAATCTAAAGTTAGAGCATGGCACTCAGCTGTGTAGACTCAGAGGCACGTGTGAATAAGTGTGGGGGATTTTTTTGTGTAGGAAAACATTCTCACTTTTACTTAGATGAACTACTCTACCTGTATGTTAAGCTGGGCAAGAATGGAAAACAAATCAAGTGTACAAAGCACACTCTGATGTGCAGAGGCTTTAAGGCAGAGGGCTGGCTAGGAACAGTCAGGCCAGTTGTAAATATCAGTCACATGGTGCAGATTTTCCTAAGCCTATGCATCTTGCAGACTTTAGAAAAAGAGTTGCATACTGGTAACTTCAATACAACCTTATGTATGTAATAAGATGGATATTAATTTATAAATGTGGAACAATGAGCATTATTTAAGATAAACTCAATTTTGCTGTGGTAACAAATTAATCCTGAAATCTCAGTGGCTTAACACCAGATAGGCTTACTTTCCACTGTCCACTGTCATGGGTTCTGCCCCCAGAGTATTATGTTGCCACCATCTTAAGACTTCTAGAAGAGTCAAAGCAGAGAAGAGAGTATAGAAAACAAGCCACTGCTCTAAAGATCTCAGACTGGAAGTGACCCAGATCACTTTTGCTTATATCTCCATGTCTAGAACTATTTACAAGGCCTCAACCTAAGTTCAAGAAAGGCTGGGAAATATAAGAGAAATTCATGGAATAGTTGGTGAACACTACTGTCCATGCCACACAGTTACCTAATATATAAAAAAAAAGAATGACAAGAATGGGTATAAAGTACTTCAATAATTTAGTTATCCCTTTATTTGGTAAGTAGTTATTAAACATCTACTCAGTTACAGGCATAACACTAGAGTCATAATGCATGGTATGGTCTCTGCCCTCAAGAAACTCATGTTCTATTTCTGGGGCAAACATAGAAAAAGTAAATACATGGTATTATGGAAGTATAAAGAAAGGGGGACCTAAATGCCCTAGTAATGAGGAAGCCACATAAGTATCCATGGCGCCACATACGTATTCATAAGAAGGAGTAGGTCAGTAAAGAGGAGAGGACAGGAAGCACATTTTAGCCAGAAGCAGAGGTGAGAAATAGCATGATCAGTGAAGGGCAATAGGCAGTTTTCTTTACTGAGTGTTAAGTTTGAAATAGAGTGAATAGCAGAAAAGAGGCTAACAAAAAGGGGTGGGTTTTACGAAGTCCTCATATTTTTTTAGGGAGCTAGAGCTTTATTATACTGGTGAAGGAACATCACTATACTATTCTTAATAGGAAGTGATTGTGGCAGATTGGTATTTTATGTATATCTATCCTGGTGATAAAAGAAAAAAAAACTGGAAAACTTAATGGGGCTAGTAATGAAAGAGATAATGAGGAATAAGGAGAAGAAGTTGGATTCAAGAAACATTTAGAAGATGAGGGGCGCCTGGGTGGCACAGCGGTTGGGCGTCTGCCTTCGGCTCAGGGCGTGATCCTGGTGTTGCAGGATCAAGTCCCACATCAGGCTCTTCTGCTGTGAGCCTGCTTCTTCCTCTCCCACTCCCCCTGCTTGTGTTCCCTCTCTCGCTGGCTGTCTCTCTCTGTCAAATAAATAAATAAAATCTTTAAAAAAAAAAAAAAGAAACATTTAGAAGATGAAAACAGTAGGACTTGGTGATTTGATACAGGGGTGAGAGTGGGAGTCATGGTTGTCCCCCAGTTTCTCAGCACCTGTGGTGCCACCAATGGAGCTGCAGAATATCAAGATGGAAACAGATATATGAGAGAAACTGAATTCAGTTTTAACCAAGCTTTAGGTTCCTATGAGACACTGGTGGAGATGTCCAGGAATTGGTTAGCTATTAAAATCTGAAGCTTAGGGAATAGGTCTGAGCTGAGGATACAAGTTAGGTATTTTGTGAGAGTATGGGGGAATGGGAGGAAATCAGAGGTGCAGCTGACTGAGGGAGGAACCCTGGGGAACACTAACGTTTGAGAGCTAAAAACAGGAAGAGCTAACTCAGAAGAAGGCAAGAAGGAATAGAGTCCAGGAGAGTAAGGGGTTACTAAAGTCCAATGAATAGTGTTGTATTTTTTTATAACATTTTTTTATTATGTTATGTTAGTCACCATACAGTATATCCTTAGTTTTTGATTTAATGTTCCATGAATCATTATTTGCGTATAACACCCAGCACACCATGCAATATGTGCCCTCCTTAATACCCATCACCGGCCTACTCCAGTCCCCCACCCCCCTCCCCTCTGAAGCCCTCAGTTTGTTTCCCAGAGTCCATAGTCTCTCATGGTTCATTCCCCCTTCTGTTTGCCCCCCCTCTTCATTCTTCCCTTCCTTCTCCTACCGATCTTCCTGCTATTTCTTATGTTCCATAAATGAGTGAAACCATATGATAATTGTCTTTCTCTGCTTGACTTATTTCTCTTAGCATAATCTCCTCCAGTCCCGTCCATGTTGCTGCAAATGTTGGGTAATCGTTCTTTAAGAATAAGGAAGTGAATAAGAGTATCATTTATAGCAGAGGTGTCCAGTGAAATAAGAGACTGAAGCTGTCCACTCAATTTTGGAAACAGTAGCATACTGGTAATCTTAGCGATAGAAATCAAGGGACTAGGATGAAATTGAGGAAGTCAAGCTGATAAGATGACACTGGCAAAGAGGGTCAGATTGAAGACAAATAAAATGCTATAAAATTAATGGAGTAAATTCTAAGAGGTGACAAGATGAAATTGATAGCACAAGAAAAGAAGCTGGCCTTGAACACAAGGAAGACAACTCTTTCACTGAGACTCAAGGGAAGATGGTAAGTATGGTTGTAGGTGAGCTTGATGGGGAGAAGAGAAGTGGAGAGAGGGCATGTCTGAAAGTCTCAACATTCCTTGATGAAGTAAGGAGCAACGTAATCCGTTGAGCAGGAGGGGTCAAGAATTTTGTATATATAGTGCACTTGGAGAGAATGGCGCATACTAGCATAGTTTGAGGGGAGTCAAAGAGGAAGTTAAGGGCAATCAAAAGAGCTCTATCAATGATAATTATTTTAACTTTTTTGGTGACCAGGTGGGGGACTGACAGTCTAAAAAAACAGAAGAAAGAGATGTCAGATTTCCATGAGGTCGGCAAGGAGTTTAGTATAAGTGAGGGATTGAGAGAACTAGAAATGTGAAAAATTTGAATGAGAGCAGAAGTTAGGAGTTTAAGATTTCTGAAGTGGTTCCAGGCAATAACAGTCTTGAAGCTGGAACTCTGGGCGGTATGAAATCTTGGTGTGTGGGCAGGGGAGGATGCTGTGGGAACAAAAGATCTCACATGGTCTCTAAAAATTTGGGTAGGCTTTGATGTACTGTGTAATATGCTCCCTTGGCTATGTCAGAGAAGGTGGCAGATAAAGCTGACCAATTATACCTGTAAAATAGCTCTCACATTGGGTTCTACTGGGAACCGTAGACATCTACGACTACTTGGAAAGGGATAACTAATGTCAACCTATATTTCCACTTCATTTCAAAGGTTCTCATTTAATTTGTTTAATAACATCATAAGGTAGTAATAGTCCTACTTTACGGGTGAAGAATCATAATCATTTCCTGGGGAAAATGAGAATGATTTTATGAGGGTTGCATAACTGCAGCTGGGATAGTTCCTCAGGTCTTCTGGCTCTATAGATGACATCATGTTACAGCTTAAAACTGAAATTCTGAAATAACAAAGAATGCTGGTGATCACAGTTGCCCAATAAAGAAAGTAAAGCATATGCCAGATTTCAAAAAAAAAAAGATAATATTTTTATTACTGGATGTTATAATAAAATGTGCCACAGAAGAAATTTCAGCCAGTTCCTAATAATAGCAGAGAGAAAATAAATTTAGTAGATCAATATATGACCTTGCTGAAACAAAAACCATAACATGAAGATGACACAATGACATTTCATGATCAATAAACAATCTTAAGTGGATCTTTGAACTAAACTAAATGGCTTACACCACCCAACCTTATCTTCCTTGATTTACAATGGGGTTACATCCTGATAAACCCATCATATGTTGAAAATATTATATGTCAAAAATGCATTTAATACACCTAATCTATTGAACATCATAGCTTAGCCTAGCCTACCTTAAACATTCTCAGAACACTTACATTAGGCTACAGTTGGGCAAAATCATCTAACGCAAAGCCTATTTTATAATAAAGTGTTAAATGTCTCACATAACTTATTGAATACCATATTGAAAGCAAGAAACAAGAATAGTTGTATGGGTACAGAATGATTGTAAATGTATCGGTTGTTTACCCTGGTGATCCCCTGGCTGACTGGGAGCTGCGGCTCACTGTTGCTGCCCAGCATGGCAAAAGAGCATCCCACTGCATATTGCTAGTGGTATGATCACAATTCAAAATTTGAAGTCCAGTTTCTACTGAATGTGTACCATTGTAAAGTTGAAAAATTGTAAGTCAAACCATTTTTAAATCGGGGACCATCTGTAGTTAATTTCATAGGAATGTCAATTGTTTCCATTAAAAATGAGTGAATTTACTCAAGAATGGCTTTGCTGGTGAAAGTGTGTGAGCTGAGCATTCATATAAAGTGCTTTGAGGATTACGGATAAGCATAGTCTTCTCAGGAAAACATATTCAAATGTTTCTCATGTTTCAAAAATATTCATATCAGCTTTCAGGCAACTATCCTTACTGAGATGCTCTGAAATATAGAAAAAACCTTATGATAGACAAATTTCACTGCAGAATAATTTATAATATTAAAAAGTTCATCACAATCTAAATAAACAATAGCCTAAGGGAACAGATAACCAAATTATGATAAAATCATATGTTGGTATAGTACACAATAATGAAAGTGAATTATCTATATTTTTAAGTATGCTGATGGATGGATCTTGCAGACATATTGAATGAAAAATAGGTATAAAAATTCATATAGCACAAATTGATTTCCATAAATTACAAAACAGTGCCATATATATATATATACACATATATATATACATATACATAACATGCAATTAAAATAGGAATATATGGAATAGAAGCACATCAAATTCAAAGTTGTAATTGTGCTGTGATGGCAACAAGACTAGGAAGGACAGCATAAAAGACTTCTATTTGATCTACAGTGTTTTATTTCTTTCAAAAAAAGATTGAACTCAAATACAAAAAATAGTTAATGTGTTCATTTTGGTTAGTAGGAGTTTGATATATCTCTTTAAAATTTTTATATGTTATATCTTTATAAAATACACATTTTAAAATATAAATATTTCTAAAATGTATATTTTATAGAAATATTTATATATTTTATAAAATATACTTTTTCAAAATTTTTCCTCTCTTCCCCTATGATCCTGTTTTGTTTCCTAAAGTCCACATATTAGTAAGATCATATGAAAATTGTCTTTCTCTGACCGACTTATTTCACTTAGCAGATATACTTTTATATGTTTTCACTTTTTTAAAAGTTAGGAAAATATCAGAAGAAACTATATCAAAATATTAACTTTAAAAATATCAGTGGGATTATGAGTGATTAAAATTTTCCTTCTTCACATTTTTTCTATAATTTCCAAATTTTCTATGGCATATAGACATTACATTTAATAATAAAAAAGATTAGAGAACATTTTAGTCTTCTAAATTTATACCCACCTCAACTGCTTTAGAATTCTTTTTGAAGTGAACCTACTTTGATTAGTTAAAATGAGCTAAGAAAATGATTACATCAGTTTTAACATAAATAGAACAGATATTTTGCATGACTGCAACAAATTCCAATAACTCCTGTCATGTATATACAATTTTAGGCTGTTCTATGGGTTTGGCTATATGTGTCACTTTTATTCCACTAATTTGCATAATAGAGTCTGACTATATTTATTTATACAGCTATTAAATTTTTTCTTCCATGAGGTTAAGAGAAATACTAACGGAAAAGCATAATATTCAACATTTATCTAATTTTGCCAAAATTAAACTAGGAAAACTTAAAAATTTAAACTTTAGAAAAAGAACTTTAGGGGTGCCTGATGGCTGGGTCGGTTGGGCATCTGACACTTGATCTCAACTCTGGTCTTGATCTCAGGGTCGAGTTCAAGTCCCACACTGGGCTTCCCACTGGGGATGGAGCCTACTTAAATAAATAAACTAAATATACTAAATAAACTAAAATAACTAAACTAAATAACTAAACTAAATAAACTAAAAATAAATAAACAAATAAAAATTAAAATAAAAAAAAGAAAAAGAACTTTAAATTTTAGTGTCTTAAAGTTGATGAGATGCTCTGGTGATATAATAATAATTTGTTATTCCCAGACACTGCAGAACTAGAAGGCAGTAGGATGGAACCTGTTTCAAAATGCAGATGATAAATAAAACTTTTTTTTCTCAAAGCAACAAATGTAAGATACCAAATGCAAATCTGAAAAATTATATTCTCTAACCAAAGTGATGTAATTATCATATTTCATTGAGATATTTGTTATTACAATTTTTCTTAATTTTGAGATCAATGCTTCAAATTATTATTTATTTTTTTTATGTTTGCCCTCTTTGTCTGTTGCTCTTTAGAGTTTGCAATTTGCGAAGGAACCAAGATTACATTCTAAGAAACTTTCTGCCATTTCTCTTTAAATTTTTTATTTAATAATACGCTTGGCATACTATATAGCCCTTTAGCTCTCATAACTGGGAAACTTTCCATTCATGCATTTCATCATGCACATTTGAGACCCTTTCTGATACACAAAATTGGATGATTAAAGTTGTTCTGCTCTGATGACGAGCCTACTTGTTCATTCTCTCAATTGTTCTGTCCTACATGCCTTGAGACTGTTTAACTTCTTCAGTTAATTTCTTTGGAGATGAAAAGTTTAGCACCATCGAGTCTCAGCCTAATTCCACTTTATGTTAGTTTTATGTTTCCCAATTTTATTTCAGATGTCATTCCCACTAAAATGTTCATATTTTAAAGCTTTATTTTTAATTTAATTACTGCAATTAGTTAACATTTAAGAAAATATTTTTATATTCTAGAAATTATCAAATGAATAAATAAACAGGTATTCTTAACAATTAATAATAAGATGCACTGCTGAGAAAATGTGATTAATTTATAATTAATTGAAACACTTTCAGCCATAAAGTTTAATGAATATTTTAATATGAATATAATATCTTCCATTTAAATACTCAGATGAGAATATTGATGGCACACAGGAAAAAAAATCTACAGATGACATGATGTTGAGAGGGAGAGACAATACATAAAATGACTGAATTAGTGTCCAAACTGATCTGAAAATGTTAGAAGACTGGATAGTTCTAATTATGTGAAGTTTAATAGGGACAAATGTAAAATCTACCATATGGCTCCCAAACCAATTATACGCATATAACTTAGAAGAAGAAGTAAATGGGAAGAAAATTGAGGATTTAAGTCAGGAGTAAGCTCAGTGTTGACTAATTCATTTGTTTATAGGTGCATTCATTCAGTCAAGAAATACTAACTGCTTCATGCAAAGACGACACTACAATGATCTCTGGGA